>NC_090921.1:778205341-778830341 GCF_040938575.1 Ambystoma mexicanum | reverse complement strand
GTTGAGCAGTCAGACTTCTCTCAAGCAGAGTTAGGCAGTATATAGAGTATACACATTAGGTACAAAAATACAGTAGCACAAGCAAACACTGACCAGAGCTTGGGTATAAAAGTATATAATTATTTATTTAAAAACACACTTGTAAAAATACACTGGCACTAATATGTCAAGCAAGTTCAAACAGTCATTAGAAATATATACACTTCCCTGATTAATTATTTGACAAGTCTTAGGAAAAGAACACCACTTATTATCAATACAGGGGTGAGCGCTTAACCAAGATGGCACTCCAATAATTATTTTAAAAAGGGAGGGAAAAGGCAGAATTAGGAAAGCACACAATACCAACACTTTTAAAAGAACCACAGCAGGTCAGGAAAAGCAGAGTCTACTGTAGAGCAAGAAAGTTCATAGGCCAGGCCCACTCTTGGAGAGAGCAAGGCGGAATGTGCCCAAGATCACACAGTTGAAGTACACTTTGAAATTCTTTGCAGATAGTTCAAAAGGAGTTGGATGAGTTCAGAAAAGTTAGTTAACAGGTCCCAGGTCACCCCAGGATAGAGAGTCAAGGATTTACGGGACACCTTGAACAGTCTGTTGCAAGGGAGACCAGGCGGGACACAGTACCTGAAATGGTGAGAAAGCTCCAGCGGGGGCAGTTGTTCCTGGCAGCGGGTGCACGTCGGTGCTTCGTCCAGGGGAAGAGAAGGTCTCGACGTGGAGGAAAGCTGAAGGTTGTTGCACTGCCAGGGAAGAATCCAGCCGCCTAGTTTCTCGGTTAAAAGGTACTACCCTTTTATTCGCGGTAGTGGTGAAGCGTGGCTATCCGGCCGCCGGGGTGCTTGGCACGGGCGATTCGACCACGAGACGATCCAGGAAGGCGAAAAGAGGGCAAACTGGTTAACCCCACCAGTTCAAAGAAAGACGACTCTCCAGGATGAAGATCTTCTCTGTCGTCGGGAAGTGGTGAGGCGGTTCAGCAGGGCTCCGCCGGTGGTGCCGTTGTTGCAGGTCGGCTCAGCTTCTCCCTCTTCGGATTCTTTAGGTCCTGTGGCGACTTCTGAAGTTCCAGTCCCCAAAGCCCTGCTTTTATGCAGAAAACCCACATTCACCAGGCCTAGCTGTCACTCAAACATGCTAAGTGGTGAGCTGGGCGGCTCACCACTGGGCCAATCACACAAGAGTGCGACTTGAGTTGCCTAGGCAACTCAGTCCAGGGTGCCTATTCCCCCCTCCCACACATCCTGTAGACCCAGACAGAGTGGCACCACTTTTGGAGGCTTCTGTGCAGAAGCCCGCCAAAAGTGGAACAAACGGCTCGACTTGGGTTGGAGTTACAGAGGCAAACACAAACGCCATTTTAAAACCGAGTCCTGGCAAAAAGACCCAACCGGGGAATAAATATTAAATAAATAACCCGGCGGTATCTTTAACATTGCACCAAAAAAGTGGTGCATTTAAAATGAATGGGAAAATCCCATAGGAAATATTCTGGTGGAATATTTCGCGTGGTAACCACTGCCACCAGCCAGAAACTCGACGAGGGGGGACTGCACAGTGCCCCCTCGAAAAACAGACCCAGGGGCAATCTAATTACCCCTACCAGTACTTCCACAAAATGATGGTTTGTACTGGTTCTGTTCACAATTTAAGACTAGTAAAGTCAATGGTGACTTTACATGCCCTGGGAGACAGTAGTCCGTCCCAGGGAATGGAGTCTATGTTTGGGGGTCACTATGACACCCCTGTGTTACTGCACTGAGGGTGCTGTGTAACACACATCCCAAAAACACATGAAGCCCTATGGAGTAAAAGACCCCATAGCCCATAAAACACATTACAAAGTCAAAGGACATTCTCAAATCATGCCTAAGAGTGGGAGGAAAAGAGTCTCACTCTTAGCAGGAGAAAAAATCAACCCCAAAAATCCAGCAAAGCTGCTGGGGGACTCACTAGGTTTGGGAAATTTGCCTATACAGAGAATTCTCCCTAACACAGGGCACGGGTCCAGTCGCGCCTTCTAACGAAGCCGGCCAGGATCGGTCTCGTACCGTGGCTCGCACGCCTTTGGGCTCGGGTCGGACACGGTTTCGGATCTTCGCAAGAGACGTGCTTCTAGGTCTTGGTCCTTGTCCCCAGCGAGACAGCTGCAACCTACTAAGGGCTCGAAGCCGGCGTCGACTCGGTCGGCGCCGTGTCCATCCGACTAGGACTTCGACACTTTGCCGTCTTATCAGCCCACAGCGCTGTCGGCACCAGTGTCGTCGCCAAAGCCTTCAGCGCTCACGACTCCAAGGTTGTCAACGCTCTCGGCGTCGAAGCCTTTCGGCTCCCTCAACGCCTTGGGTACCCTGATGTGGTGGATCCTCCTAGGAAGGCTACTGCGAAGTCTGGGAGGCCTGTATTGGACTCCAGGCCCTCTTCTGTCCCCAGGCCAGGGTTTCAACTCCCTCTGGACGACATATATGAAGAGGAAGAAAGGTCTGATTTTGAGGACCCTGGTGAACTTGATGTGGCTCCAATTTTTTCTGTAGAAAGTCAGTTGGAGGAGTTGATGCAAACTCTTCATGATGGGTTGGACACTTCTCCGGAAGTGGAATTTGGTAGTCCTGAGCTAGGGGCTCATGCTGAGTCTTCATGCAGGAGGCTCATGGCTAGGGTCTCGGAGTATCTGGGCTGGTCCAGTCCTCCTGAAGACTTTGTGCAGGATGATCTAACGGACATCTTAGATCAAGGTCCGTCCTCTGACCCGGTGTTACCATTTCACCGTAAAAGGGTGGCCGCTGCTTGGCAGTTACCGGAATCTCTTCCGGATGTTATTAAATCTTTGACAAAGAAGTACTGGCCTTCCGTTAGCAACACCAGCTATTTATCCACTCACCCCACTCCCGAGAGTTTGGTGGTTCAGGCTGCCACAACCCACCTCGAGGGAGGCGGTGTACCCTACCATCCCTCCTGATAGGGACGACAAACGTTTCAACGGTTGGGCTTGTAAGGTATTTTCTGCAGGGAGCATGGCATTGAAATCGGCCAACTCCACTTGTGCCTTAGCAAGGTTCTCACTTCTCACACTCTGTGGAACGGTTTCTTTAGAGGCTGAGCATATTCCCGAGGGGGAAGAAAGGGATGGCTTTCTGGCTCTCGTGCAAGACGGCAAGGATGCTATGTGCGATTCCCTTCAATCGGGTTTGGATATGGCAGACAGTGTTAGGCGTCCATGGCTGCGAGCAACGTTATACGAATATTTGCGGGGTTGCGGAAGTCGGGTTTTGCTCCGGATGTACAAAGCCGTCTTCTGAACATGCCCTTTGATGGCACACATTTGTCTGGCAACAAGGCTGACGAGAGCCTTGAGAGGTTGCAGACCTCGAAATCTGTGGAAAAATATTTAAGCTCAGCTGTGCGTCAACCTCTGCCTTTTCGTCCTAGGCGACAGCAGTGGAGGGGAGGCTCTTTTCGTTACTACTCCTCCTTTGGTAGAACAAGAGGGTCTGCCAGTCAAAGGGGCCAGCTAAAGAGTACCTGTGGTGGTTGGGGAAATAGAGGTGCCAAAGCCGCTCAGGCAGCTGCCTCTTTACCTTCAGGCACTGCCACAGCCGCTTCCAAACAGTCATGAGACCATGTCCTATGGTTCGCCGGTTGGGGGCAGACCGTCTCAGCCTCTCGAAGAGTGGCAAGCCATTACTTCAGATGCGTGGGTTCTGGATACCATAGCCCATGGCTACTGCCTTCCCTTGCTACAGCGGCCTCACGACAATCCACCAGGAAAACTCACTTTGAAGCTTCCAGATCCGCTCCATCCGCAGGAAATCTTGACCCTGTTAGAGAAAGGCGCTATAGAACTGGTGCCAGTAGTGGAGAGGAAGAAGGGATGGTATTCCCCTTATTCTCCAGCATGGGGTCTGGCATGGATTCACATGCTCATGAATAGTCCCCGTCGTCAGGCTGGGAATCCTCGGTAAAGAAAAAATCAGGATCAGTTTCGTTTCTGATCTGTCTTTCTTAGTAGTAACCAATCACTGATCTCTGGGTCATACTGCCCCCAGCCAATGACTGCCCTCTCCCTAAGCCCCGCCTCTGGCAGCCATCCTCAGACTTTTACCGCACGCTCAAGTGTTGGGAGTCTTCGTGCTTAGCTCTTGAGTTTTTTGCTGCGTTTTCACGCTTTTCAGGAGATTTTCTCATTTTTCCAGTTTAATCGAGCCTCAAGCTCCACCGTTTCTACTTCGGACAATGGGGACCCGTTTCGGAATTCTTCTATGCCCCTCAAGGGTGAAGTTTTCATCGAGTTTACACTTCTTGGAGGTTTCCGGAAGATCTGCGGCTTACCTCAACGGACATGGCCCAGGACAAGGGAAACTCGACGCCCGGATCCAAGCTGTTCAGGTGCTGCCCTGGATGCGGATTGCAAAACGTTTTCAAGGAGGACGAGCATTTGCAATGTCTCTACTGCCTTCATGAGGACAAGACGCACGTGGAGAAGGACTGTGCGTTCTGCAAGAACCTTTCGGAACGGACCAAACAAGATCGTCGTTCCCGCCTCGCCGCCTGGCTGGAGAAGGGCGCAGCAGGTGAGAAGGCGAAGTAAAAGTCTGAGCGGGCTTCTAAGTCCTGTGAGGGCGCCCCGGCGACGGGGGCCCAACAGAAGGCCAAGCACCGCGAGTCCGCGGGCACCGGGAGCGCCGAAAGGTCGGGCTCTTCGGCTGCCAGGCAGGGCGCTACTTCCCCGGCACGTTCGACCACGAGCCAGCGCTCTGGTTCGGAGAAGAGGAAGTCCGAGAACCCGGGTAAGCCGCTGGAGCGGACCCGGTCGATCTCGAAGGGGAAGCGAGGCGCTAACCCTCCCCCCAAGGCGAAGGCCCAGGACGCACCTAAGGTGGTGAGGGCTTTGATCCAGCCGGCAAAGGCCTCTATCGAAGTGGTCGCGGCGACCCTGGCGAAGCCGGCTGAGACTACGCCAGTGGAAATGGCCTCTGGGCCCAGAGTATCCCTACTACCGTGGAGGGAATCCTCTTTCCAGCCCATCGTTAAGTCCCCCGTGAAGTCCCTGGCAGAAAAAGAGGGGGGTGGGGCCGGTGGCCATTATAGACTCGGAATCAGCCTCTGAGGATGAGCTGGTGGAAACCGAGGAGGGCCTCAACGAGAGGTGCATAGGCCTCAACGAGAGGTTCATAGGCCTCAACAAGAGGTTCATAGGCCTCAACAAGAGGTTCGAGAAGGTTCGATCCCAGGGGGCGGTCCCTGCTGACGTGATCTAAGATAGCGACGATGGCGACGAAGAGGGCCCAGTGGAGCGGCCATCCCGTCCGTCGCAGCCATTGCCCGAGCCCCAGGATAGCTCGGCGGCCATTTTGTTGGCAATCCAATCCTTATGTACCGAGATAAGGACGAGATTGCCACGGACCCCGACGGAGGATCCAGAACCAGGCCCGTCGGGAAGCCCCCCGAACAAGCGGAGGAGAGTCCACCCCGCTCAGCCCTTCGTGCCTGTGAGACCTGTGGACCCCTCATCCCCCTCGCCGGACCCTAGAGAGGCCACGGGGATGGGCGATGATGGCAGCGATGACACAGCGGACATCCCACCATCAGCCACCCCCCCCGCGGACTTCTCCAGCCGACGAAATTGGCTCTTTCCACCCCATGATAACCAGGGCATCCAAGCTCTTCCAGCTCTGCCCTGAAGAACAAAAAAGGAAGGTTTTCTGTACCAACGACGAGAGGCCAAGAGGAAGACTGTCCTCGCGGTGCCTTTGCTCGACGACATCTGGGACGAGGGGCCTGCTGTCCTCAAGAACCCTTCCACGACACCCGCCAAGAGGGACAGGTACGAGAAGAAGTACTGAATCCCTGATGCCACCCCTTTGTGCCTCAGGGCCCAGCCCACGCCGGACTCGGTCGTCTCGGCAGCGGCTAAGAAGAAGGCAGCGGGTGCGGCGGCTTCAACTTCCACTTCCCCGCCGGACAGCGAGGGCAAGAAGTTGGACTCCATGGGACGACGAGTCATCTCATCGGCGGCGATGACGATTAAGACGGACAATGCCTTAGCGATCGTGGCCCGCTACGACAGGGAGCTCTGATTCAAGATAGCTCCCCTACTAGACTTCCTACCTGACAAGAGGGCGCAGTCCCTAGAAATTCTGCAGGAAGGCGAGGTCGCGTCAGATCACGCCATAACGTTGGCAACGGACATTGCCGATACCGGATTTCGCCAACTGGGCAACGGAGTTTGCCTCCGGCGACGAGGATGGCTCAAGGCGACAGACTTTCGCCAGGACGTCCAGACCAGAGTGTTGGACATGCCGTTCGACGGCAACAACCTTTTTGCTAAGACAGTGGACGAGTCTCTACAGGCCATCAAGACCGACTCGGAGACGGCCCGGGCCCTAGGGGTGCTTCAACAGCGACGGCGCTTTCGGAGCTCCGGAGGCAGACAGGGTGCCTCCAAAGGATCCAGCGGTGGCTCCTCCACTTACCGCCAGGCGGCCCGCTCCTCTTCCCAGGAGGCCTACAGAGGTCGCGGCAAGCAAGGGGGATCCCGCCGTCGTCGCCAAGGAGGCCAAGGCGGCAAGGCCGCCTCCAAGCAAGACTGACCCGGCCGTGTTGTTGGGCCCCCACCGAAGCACCCCGGTGGGAGGCCGGCTGACGAAGTTCATCAGCGTGTGGGAGTCCATCTCCACCGACCGTTGGGTGTTGGACACCCTGGCCAACGGACACTCACTGGAATTCCAAAAGAAGTACCCTTGCATTCCTCCTGTGGCCAGGAAGGAGAATCACGTCCCTCAACTGCTGTTGGAGGTAAGGGTGATGATCAAGAAAGGTGCCATTGAGCTCATCCCCAGGAGGCTCCGGTGCTCCGGAGTGTACTCAAGGTACTTCCTCGTGAGAAAGAAGACAGGCGGTTGGCGCCCCATCCTGGACCTGCGCCGGTTAAACATATTCATTAAGGCGCAGAAATTCAGGATGGTCACCCTCCAGCACGTGCTGGGACAGCTGGAGGAAGGCGACTTCCTATCGTCGTTGGACCTGGAGGATGCTTACTTCCACATCCCCATTCTAAAACGGCACAGGAAGTTCCTCAGGTTCGTGGTTCAGGGACGCCACTACCAATTCAGAGCCCTACCGTTCGGATTAAAGTTGGCACCCTGGGTTTTCACCAAGTGCCTGGCACCAGTGGCGGCGCGGCTGTGCCTGCAGGGGATCCACGTCTACCCCTACCTGGACGACTGGCTAATCCGGGCAAGGACAAGGGAACTCGCCGTCGAACACACGCCGAAGACCGTCTGGTTGCTCACGGATCTGGGGTTCGTCATCAACTACCCCAAATCCCACCTGGTTCCATCGCAAGTAGCACTGTTTCTGGCAGCGAAGCTCGATACAGTGGGACAATTGGCCTCCCCTTCAGAGGAGAGGACCAAGACCATACTGGGCAAGGTGTGGCGCCTGTTAGCCACGGACGTGGCCAGGGTGAAGTCCATCAAGTCCTTTCTCGGGATAATGTCCTCATGTATCTATCTTGTGCCCCTTTGCAGACTTCGGATGCGTCTGCTACAGGAGTTCCTCGACGCCCGCTGCTTTCAGGCGACGGGCTGCTTCGAGGACAGGATCCCTCTCGACGAGGAGTTTCGTCGGGCGATCCTATGGTGGGGCACCCGTGCTCACCTCACTACAGGCGCACGGACTTTCAAACCCCAGCGTTTCAGGAGATGGGGACGACGGACGCCTCTCTGGAGGGTTGGGGGGCCCACACCGGAGATCTCCACTCAAGAGGCCTTTGGCTCCCGGAGGAGAGGTCTCTCCACATCAACATTCTGGAGCTCCGAGCAGTGTTCTGGGCTCTCAAGTCGTTCCTTCTGTCCCTCAAGGACAAGGTGGTGAGGATCTTCACCGACAACACCACAACGATGTTCTACATACGGAAGCAAGGGGGCACCAGATCCCCAGCCCTATCCAAGGAGGCCCAGGATCTGTGGCACTGGGCCATCGCCCAGGGGATGTTTCTGGTTCCCATCCACTTGGCAGGAATAAAAAACACCATCGCCGGCTCACTCAGCAGGGAGCTGCGCTCGTGCCACGAATGGGAACTGCCCCAGGATCAAGTAGATTGGCTCTTCCAACGATGGGGCAAACCCCAGATCGACCTGTTCGCGACGGCGACAAACTCCAAGTGCCAGAGATTCGCCAGCAGGTTCCCACAGCCGAGGAGCATGGGCGATGCTTTTTCGTTCCCCTGGGACGGCCTGTTTCTATCCGCGTTCCCGCCGTTGCCATTGCTGCTCCGCCTCATCAACCAGCTTAAGAAGTCCAGGTGCAGGATGATCCTCGTCGCACCGGCGTGGCCGAGGCAGATCTGGTTCACGGACCTTCTGGACTTGTCAACGTACCCATCAGTCAAGCTGCCGGCGGACGCAGATCTTCTCTCCAGAGAAGGAGGCGCCATTCTCCATCACGACCCACAGTCGCTGAACTTGTAGGCCTGGCTCCTGCAGCACTACAGTTTGGAGGGTACGATATACCGGCTGATTGCAGAGAGGTTCTTGCAAAGGCCAGGTCGTCCTCAACTCTCAAGTGTTACGGTCATAAATGGAAGAGGTTCTCTGTCTGGTGCCATGCACAGAGATTAACCCTCTGCGGATTACGGCCCCTCAAGTACTGCCGTACCTACTGTCGCTGGCCAAACCTGGACTGGCTCACGCCTCCATCAAAATACATCTGGTTGCCATCTCCCGATATACCAGGACTAGGGGACGGGCGTCCTTGTGGTCTCATCGCCTGATGAAGGAATTTATGAAGGGACTATTCCGATCGTTCCCGCCGGTGAAGGCTCCTGCCCCGGCGTAGGAGCTTAATGTTGTGCTGACCAGGCTCATGGGGGCCCCATTCGAGCCTATGCATTCAGCGCCTTTGAAGTTCCTGTCATGGATGACAGCGTTCCTCGTGGCCATCACCTCCGCACGATGGGTGGGAGAGATCCAGGGCCTACTTGCAAGCCTCCATACTTGACTTTTCATGACACAAGGGTGATGCTGAGGACGCATCCCTCTTTCATGCCCAAGGTGCCGTCGGACTTCCACCTTAACGAGCCCTTGGTGTTACCAGTTTTCTTCCCGTCGCCTTCGACGCCGGCCGAGAGGACTTTGCACTCGCTGGATGTAGCTAGAGCGCTGAAGTTCTACTTGGACCGCACGAAGAGTTTTCGGAAGACGTCACAACCGTTTGTGAACTTTGGGTCTGTGAATCAAGGGAATGCTCTCTCGAAGACTTCCATTTCCAGATTGCTCTCCGGCTGCATCATGCACTGTCACCGGTTGGCAAACCGACCACTGCCCGGCCGTCCGAGAGCCCATTCGACCAGAGCGATCGCTGCTACCACGGCGTTCCTGTCTGGTGTGCCCCTGCTGGACATCTGCAGGGCTGCTACGTGGAGGTCGACGCACACCTTCACAAGATTCTACTGCGTCGATCGGGACTCCAGGGAGGAGTCCAGGGTCGGCCAAGCAGTGCTGCGCAACCTGTTCGCCTAAGGTGAGCCTGGTGAGGAGGTAGGAATTGCTTAATGTTGAGTTGTATGTAATGCTTAATGTTGAGCCTTTGCCACCTCCTGTGGTTGTGCATGTGTATAATGCTATGTATTCTTTTATTCATGAGCATGTGAATCCATGCCAGACCCCATGCTGGAGAAGGAACAAGTTACTTACCTGTAACTGTTGTTCTCCAGCATGGGTCTGGCATGGATTCACATGCGAACCCTCCCACCTACCCCTCTGCAGCTCTTCACTTGGTCATACTGCCACTTGGCGTGCTACCAAATCTGAGGATGGCTGCCAGAGGCGGGGCTTAGGGAGAGGGCAGTCATTGGCTGGGGGCAGTATGACCCAGAGATCAGTGATTGGTTACTACTAAGAAAGACAGATCAGAAACAAAACTGATACTGATTTTTTCTTTACCGAGGATTCCCAGCCTGACGACGGGGAATATTCATGAGCATGTGAATCCATGCCAGACCCATGCTGGAGAACAACAGTTACAGGTAAGTAACTTGTTCCTTTTTTTATCCCAAAGAAAGACGGGGGACTGAGACCCATCCTGGACTTGCGTTGGTTGAATAAACTTCTCAGGAAGGACAAGTTCACTCTTTCTCAAGTCCTCCAGGCCCTTCAACTTCAGGATTGATTGGTGTCTCTGGACCTACATGATGCCTACTTTCATGTGCTGATTCATCCCAAGCACAGAAAGTACCTGAAGTTTGCAGTTGGAGACTCGCACTTTCAGTTTCGCGTCCTGCCATTCTGATTGACCTCCTCCCCGAGGGTCTTCACCAAGCTAATGGTGGTGGTGGTGGCAGCGTACCTCAGGTGAGGGGGGATTCATGTCTACCCCTACCTGGATGACTGGCTGATCTCTCCCGAGCAAGCATTGGATCACCTCGGTCTTACCTGCTGCTCCCTCCACAGTCTGGGCTTCTCCCTCAGTTTCAAGAAATCACACCTGACACCTTCCCAACAACTCCAGTACATCGGGGCTGTGTTAGACACGTCCTTGGGGAAGTGGTTGCTTCCCAGGGTAAGGGCTCATCACATGGTGCAGATGGTGGACAAGTTTCAACATGCCCAGAGTCTCCTGGTTTTCGAATTCTTAAGGTTGCTCGGCCTCATGGCATCCTGCATTTTTCTGGTGCCGGAGGCCAGGCTGCAGATGAGGTCCCTGCAAGGGGCCCTCAAGATGCAGTGGTCGCTGTTCTCAGGAAAGATATCGGATCCCGTTCAAATTCCACTCTCGGTCTCCCAGGATCTTCTGTGGTGGGCCAACAAGGGGAACCTGATGAAGGGGGTGCCGTTTTGGCAACCATGGCCAGAGGTGACTGTAGTGACGGATACTTCCCTCACAGGATGGGGGCGCTCATGCCAACGACTTGACCGCCAGTGGTCGTTGGTATCCGTCAGAGTCCAAACTCCACATCAACCTGTTGGAGCTGAAGGCCATCAGGCTGGCCCTGAAGGCTTTTCGGCCGTCTGTACGGGGGAAAAGTGTCCTGATCATAACGGACAACACAGTGGCCATGCATTACCTCAACAAAAAAAGGGGGGATAGTGTCACTCCTGTTGTGCAGAAAGTCCGAACCCACTTTCTCACTGACTGTATTTTGCACAGAAGTCTGCCCACTCCATTTCAACGGACCCCTGGTATCCATGGATGGCCGCAGTTAGACGGTCCATCCGATACAGATTCCGGGCTATATTGTCCCATTCATTTTTCATCGGGGGGAGTTATCTCTTCCAGAATGTTGCGAGACATGCCCGGGCAGCAAGGAGCAGACCATGAATCATCTTCGGTAGCCTAGTGAATTCACTTTCCTGCTTCTGCAAGCCGAACAATAGTAGCATCAGTGCTTTCTCTCTGGTAACCCCGTCTAGGTCTTTAATCCAACTTAGACCTCATCCCAATACGACTGGACCACTGTGCATCCCCACCACGTATTCCATTAGTCGGCTCTCAACCCATATTCATGCCAACACATAGGGCTCACCCCTTGATACATCTTAGAAATCCTAACCGGGTCATATTGCCACCTATACAGGAGTTTAATACTGTGTTTAATGCCATGTACGAGGAGACCGTTCCCTCTCCAGGTCGCCCTCCCATCTCTTCTTCAGCTTGTCCGAGGAAGATTTGTTTGTTTCCATCAAGGCCCTGTATAGTGCACCTATCAATCCGCTGGTACCAGATAACAGTGTCCAGGATCTTCTCGAAGGGAGTAAGTTCTCTCTGTAGTTTCTTTCCAGAACTGAAAGTGGACCCAAACCTAATGCCTCTTCCAACTACTGTATCGTATCAAAGATACCCTCTTTCCACAACTGTCTCACCCTCTCGAGTCCAGCTTCATACCAGGCCTCGAACCTCTCCGGGTTTGGGATGGCATCCCGAATTTCCAGGACCCACAAGTGCCCCAGCGGGGACGGCCAAGTTGCAACACCCACTAGTCCTGCCACCTGCCGCCAGTGTTCCATATGGTTCCCAAAATGGATTGTCCCTGTATCCTCCAGAGTAACCTTGACCTGCAAACCCATAACCATTCGCCTACCGTTGCGGGTTGCAAATGGTGATTGTCAAGACCCACCCATTGCAAGTCCTCCCATTGTCTGAGATGTGGAATTAAGACCCTCAGCTGAGTGGCTTTATAGTATGCATGTATGTCTGGGAGCCCTACCCCTCTTCTATCTATAGTGAGATTCAGCAACACATTGGGGACCCTGGGTTTCTTCCCCTGCCATAGGAATCGTGAGAGGGAGCCCCTAGTTTTCCCGAAGTAGTAGTCCGGCATCTGTATGGGGAGCATCAGAGACAGGTGCAGGATCTTGGGAAGAACCACCATTTTAATCGCATTAAGCCGCCCCATCCAGGAAAGTGTGAGTTTATTCCACCTCTCAAGGTCCTTTTTTATGACAGTAATCAGGGGGGCGGGGGGGAATTTGCCTCATATGTCTTTGAGTTCTCTACTGACATTAATGCCCAGGTAGCGGAGTGTTCCCAAACTAATCTTCATGCCCATGGGTGCGAACCGCCCCACATCCCCATCCCGAGGACCGATTTGCCTGTGTTTTATCTTGAACCCTGCCAACTGACCGTGTGCTTCAATCACCTCAACCACCGCCGGAATTGACGTTGGCGGGGTTCACTACTTGGAGTAATACGTCATCTGCATACAGTCCCAATTTATATAGCTTTACCCCCACTGCGATCACCTCTACTCGCCGTTCTGGTCTCTGCCTCTGAGCAAGTGGCTCCAATGAAAGAACATCAAAGACAGCTGGCAACCCTGTCTCGTCCCTCTCCCCAGGGTGAACCATCACGAATATCCCCCATTAACCGCAACGCAGGCTTTCGGAGAGGAATAAATCACCCTAATACACCGGAGAAGTCTTTTTCCTAGACCTATCTTTGACAGGACCCCATGTAGAAAGTTCCATGCCACCCTATCAGATGCCTTCTCCACGTCGATCGAGAGAAGGGTGTGATCCCGTGCATCCCCTGAGCCTTATTTATCGGGTGCAGAGTTTTCATCATGGTGTCCACCCCCTGACGTCCCATGACAAAACCCACTTGATCAGGGTGCACTAATTTCGGTAGGTGACCCTCCAGTCTAGCTGCAATAACCGGGGCATACACTTTCGCTTCAGTGTTGAGGAGCGATATTGGACGATAGGAACCACAACATCTAGGGTCTCTGCCTGGCTTGGGTATCACCGTAATGAGAGCTTGGGCAAAGGAGTCGGGAGCTCTCCCTGTCTCCATGATGTCTTTGAAGAGTAGTATCAGGAAGGGGAGCAGGGCTGCTACGAATGTCTTAAAGAAGCCTGGGGTGAAACTGTCTTCACCAGGTGCCTTCCCCAGATTGAGGAGACTGATGGCTTTCTGTATTTCCTCCCCTGTGATCAGGACCTCCAAAACCTCTACCTCTGATTCCAGTAGGGACGGAAGGTGGGAGTCCACCATATATTTTTCAGTGACCTCTTCTGGAGCCTTTCCCTCACTGCTATATAGAGCCTCATAAAATGACGCAAATGCTTCTTAGATCCCCTTCGCCGTACCCGTGCCATTACCATCCCCCCCACCGTCTCAGTGACCCACCTCTTGGCCCGCTGTGCCCATAATCGTGCCGCCATAAGGGTGTCAGCTTTGTCTCCTTTCTCATAAAATGGCTGTTTACGAAACTGTACATTGCGGACTATCTTCCCCTCTTCCAACAGTTTCAACGTCGCTCTCAAACCCCTATATTCTGTAAAACGGTCCTGCCTATCCACAGGGCATGACTGAGCGAGCCTTTCAATCGCTTCTATTTTAACCCCTTAACCCTTTTTCTATAAGCGCACATTCTCTTTTCTTACGGGCCCCCGCACTGATGAGGATAACCTTCAAAGTGGCTTTGGTCACATCCCAAACAAAACCCTTCTTTACCTCCCCTGTGTCATTAATGGGAAAAAATTGTCTGATTTAATTCTCCATTTCCACCTCAAAGATCTGGTCCTTCCACAGTGATTCATTACCCCTCCACTTAGAATTTCGGGGGCATAGTTCTTCCCAATTGATGTCAGCTGAAACCATATCGTGGTCGGACCACGAAATCGGGTGAATCCCAGAATTTCTCATCACCTCCCACAGATCCCTTGATAGATACAGGTAGTTGATTCTTGTAAGGGTACCGTGTTGATCGGAGTAAAAAGTGAATCCCCTTTCCTGCGGGTGTAGGTGCCTCCAAATGTCCCTCATACCATAGAGCCCCTTGGCTGTGTTGAGCTCCGCTTCCCCTAACGCTGAGGTTCACGATTTGTTTCACACCTAGCCTGTCTATCCGGGGTTACATCCATCCATCCATCCATGCATTAAAGTCCCTTCCAAGTATAAGGTGCCCCTGTGCTTCCCCCATTATTTTCTCTATGGTCCTTTGTAGGAATCTCTGACCCTGCTTTGGAGCATATATTGTTGTAAAGGTAACGCTTATGTTCTGGATCATTCCCGATATCAGCAGAGCCCTCCCCTCCGTGTCTTTCCACCTCTTCGTAACCTCCATCAGGATCCCTTTTCGTACCAGGATACCAACCCCCGCCTCCCTGAAGATTCCCGATCCCCAATATTCACCACCTATAAGGCCACATGGGATCTTTCGTTCATCACCCTTCTGATATCTCGTTTCCTGTAAAAATAGGACATCAATCTCTGATCTTTTGAACTCTCTAGCGACTAGAGACCTCTTCGTGGGAGAATTCAGACCCTTAATGTTCAACGTACATACCCCGAGATTGTCGCCCTTGCGTGTTCTCGCTACTGCGGCCATATGCAAAACCTCGGATCAGAGCATTTCTCGATGTGCCAGATGAGCCCCTCGAGCTCAGTGAGCTCAGCTACGCTAGTGGACATCTCCCGAGCCATTCCATTCAATCAATCTTCCCTAGATCTTCTTCCTTCTAACCTCCGCCCCCCCTAACATCCCCCATTTCTCCTCCCCCTTCCTTACCCTCCCATCGCCTCTCCCAGGGCGCTCGGTCACTCCCAGTTACCATCAACTCCTCTTCAGGCCCTTAACTCGCCATCCTCGGTCTCCTCCTCCCCTCTTTCGGCTCCCGGGCGTGGTCTTCTTCGCCGAGTAACTCAGTTGTGGCTCTTCTAATTTCATCTTCCGTTACAAGCTTATACTTCTGCCCGTCCAGTTCATAGGAAATTGAGAAAGGAAATCCCCATCTATAGCACACCCCTTTTCCATTCAGCCATTTTGTTAGGGGCAAGCACAAGCGCCTCTTTGCAAGGGTGAGGGAGGACAAGTCTGGGAATATGGAGATTCTCGCTGTACCCATCATTACCAATCCTTTTGCTTTGGCCCCGTTTCGGATCTAGAGTATGTCAGGATAATTATGGAAACGCGCCATGACTGATCTCGGGCCTCCAGGCGGGCCGCCAGCTCTGTGGACTCTTTCAATCTCTGTAACATCAATCGAGTCATTGTCAAAGAGGAGTATCCAAATTTTGTGAATCACGCTCTTGAGGTCCCCTTCCGTCTCTACCCCCTTCTCCGGGATCCCGAAGAACCAGAGGTTATTCCTCCTCTCGCAATTCTCAAAAACTGTCCATCTTTTTTTTTTTACCACTTTTATTTATACATCGAGGGCTAAACAAGATACAAATATGTAGGTCATAGCAATTGCATTCCTCCCCGGCGCGTGTGCAATAGTTCAGATGCCCTCGAAGGTTTTAAACACTTAACTATCAAAACTCCCCCACATTCCCCCCTCCCTCCCAGATCCCCAATTCCAAAGTTCACCGGCTTTGCGACTCTTTTGGCTCTATATCCATGTGCCTTTGTCTTCTGAGGTCCGTTAACTTACGTGAACATTTTTGAGAATTGGAGGTTTGTGAAAGTGGGTTTCTCTATCCTCTACAAAGTCCTGGAAGGGTTTCCATATCGACAGAAATTTCAAATATTTCTGCACCTTTTAGAGCGCTTATCTTTTCCATAGCCATCACCCCCAAACCTTAATCCACCACCAAGACGCCGTTGGGCCTTCTTTAGTCTTCCATCTCTGGGCGGGTGTCATTCTTCCTGCTGTTAAGTGCGTGATTAGGGCAGCTTTATTCCCCGAGGCAAGGTAGGTACCCTCCGAAACTGCTCCCAGTAAGATTATTTTGGGTGACATCAACAATTCTGTTCCTGTTATCTCCTTTATATGTCCCAGTATTTCTTCCAGTATTCAGGCATGTCCACCACATATGATAAAGGTCCCCCCTCTCACCACATTGTCTCCAACAGTCCGGGGAGTATTTTGCATTAATTTTGTGTAGCCGGGTAGGGGACATATACCATCTAAAGCCTATCTTGTATGCCGACTCTTTAATCACCATGCATTTGCATGATTTGTGCGCTCTCAGCCAAATCCGGCTCCAATCTTCTTCCGTGAGTACTTCCCCTATATCCTTGTCTCGATTTTCTTGTACGGGAGTTTGTCTCCTGTTTGTGTGTTATTCAATAGTCTATATAATCTAGTTATCCCCTTCAAACTGGAGCCCTCCTGCATGGTTAGTTCTAGCCCGGTCGGGAGCCTGGTTCCTGCCCTTTTCACTAATGGGTGGGAGATCCAGTGCCTTACTTGTGTATACTTATATCTTTCGTTTTCCCTTAGTCCACATTTTCTCTTACATTCTATGAAAGATAAGGGGGCTCCCTCTTGGTGCATGTCTTTTAGGGTCAGTGAATCCCCCCCCGGTCCACTCCTCCCAGAATTTCTGCTGCAGGCCCAGAGTGAAATCTGTGTTATGCGCCAGGCTTGATAGCGGTCCCAGTCCCCTGCATGTATTTTTCATGCCCAGAGCTCTGTCCCAGCTACGTAACGCCACTCTGGTGGCTTCCAATAGATTACCCCAGATTTCCCGGGCTCCCCTGGAGAGGGATTGCAGCGCCTTCAGCGGGATTGCCGTGGCCGCTTGTTCCAACCCACACCATCCTGGTGTCTTGTCCCCCCCCGCACCCCATTTAAGCATCGGGGCTAGTTGGGCCACCAGTATGTTTCTCCCGGTGTCTGGGACTCCCAAACCCCCAGGAGAGGTGGACGTGTCAGGATCCGTCTTTGGATCCTGGGTCTCTTCTTTTGCCAAATAAAGGTGTGTATGGCTTTTTGCATTTCCTGAATTGCGTTGAGCGGTATATCCCTTGGGACCGCACCTGCCACATAAAATAAGCAGGGGAGGAGCGTCATCTTCACTGATGCGATTCTCACGAACCACAACAGTTCCTGGGCCTCCCACCTGCACAAGTCCTCTTGTAATTGCTTCCAAAGGGGTGTAATATTTGCTCGGTACAGGCTCCCTGGTTCCCTTGTTAGTTTTATACCCAGATATTCCAGTGTGTCTTTTTCCCAGACTAGGGGGTATGTTTCTTTTAGAGCTGTGATCACCTCTCTCGCTTCTGTTATATTTAGTGCTTTAGACTTGGAGTAATTTATGGCAAACCCTGAAATACTGGCAATCTCCTGGAGTTTCCGGATTACTCTGGGCATCGAGGTTGTTGTGTCCTTCATAAAAAGCATTACATCATATGCGTATAGAGCGATTTTGTGCGTTATATCCCCTCCTTTCGCTCCGCTTATCCCCTGACCTTCGAAGGGTTCTATTGCCATTGCAAAAATGAGAAAGGAGAGGTGGGCATCCCTGTCGTGTACCCCTCCTTATGTTAACCTGTGTCGAGCTTTGACTGTTTAATATAAAGTTTGTGGAGGGGAGCTGGAAGTTTGCCAGCACCATCTTGACAAATGTTGTCCCACACCCAATCCCCTCCAGGACTAGCTTTAGATATTCCCAGTCTAGGCTATCAAATGCCCTTCTGGCGTCTAGCGCCGCTATTGAAAACCGCTGATTCGTTCTCATCCCCATCTCGAAGATATCAATCGCCCGCCGTATTTCATCTTGTGTGTGCCTACCTCTAATGAATCCTGCCTGGTCCTCGTGTATAATCTCTGGTAGAACCTTTATCAGCCTGGTAGACAAGTATTTTAGCGTATAATTTTGCATCTGTATTTAAGAGCGCTATAGGGCGGTAGCTAGTGCATTCGGATGGATCTTTGCTCGGTTTCAACAATAGTATGGTTGTTGATTTCCCCATATCAGTCTAAACCGACCCTTTCTCTCTAATAGTGTTGAAAAGATGTGTAAGAGGTGTTAACAGTTGTGTGCGGAACATTTTATAGTAGCCACTACCTAGACCATCCGGGCCTGGTGTTTTGTTTGCCGGAAGAGCCTGTATCGCATCGCTAATTTCTTGGGCCGTTATTTCTCCCCCCAGTATCTCCCTGTC
Organism: Ambystoma mexicanum; assembly: GCF_040938575.1. Lineage (NCBI taxonomy): Eukaryota > Metazoa > Chordata > Amphibia > Caudata > Ambystomatidae > Ambystoma > Ambystoma mexicanum. The sequence goes on along the minus strand of NC_090921.1, from coordinate 778,812,007 downwards.
TTTCTCTGTGATCTGAGGTAGCGTTGTTGCTTCCAAATAAGCTTTCTGGCTTGCATACTCGAGGAACTCTGGTTTTAACTGGTCCTCGTGGAATTGTACCATTATTTCTAGCTTCCGTCTTTCTGCCGTGTGGGCTTCCCCCTGCCTGTCCTTTAGCCGTGCGATGTAGTTGCACATTTTTAGTTTGTTCAGTTTAGCCGCGAGGAATTTGTTTGCCTCCCCCCTGTGAACGTAATATGATTTTTTGGTGTTCAGGAGTGTCTGTGCCACCCTGTGGTTTTCCAGTTTTGCTCTAATTTACCTCACCTCCCTTAGCGTCTTTTGTGTTTGGCGGGTCTTATGTTGTTTCTCTGCCTCTTTTAGTAGCCCCTCCAGCTTGTGTTACGCGGGCCCTTTCCCTGTTATATGCTGGCGCTTGCGAGATAAATTTGCCGCGTATTACTGCTTTCCCCGCGTCCCAGATTACCCTCCAATCTGTCTCCCCATTATCATTTTCCTTAAAGTAGTTGTTTATGGCCCCTTCCATATGCGCTCTGAGTGCTACGTCCCTTAGGATCATTTCCTTCAGTCTCCAGTGTGGGCGATGCCTACATTCTTCCCCAGTTGTCTCGATGCTAACCAGCACTGGAGCATGGTTAGAGAGATATTGCGGGCCTATCTCGACTTTGGTGACCTTTGGGACCAGAGAAACCGAGATCAGGACCATATCAATCCTAGAGTAACCTCTGTGTACTGCCGAGTAATGTGTGTATTCCCTGATTTCCTCCCGGAAAAATCGCCAGGTTTCAATTACCCCGAAGTCTCTAAAGAGTTTGCCTGTTTCTCTGGTCCGTAGTTGTGGGTGGAAGCGTTTTGTCGAGTGACGGGTCCATCGCACAGTTGAAATCGCTTCCTATGATGACCTGACCCTCGCACCAGCCCCCTAGTGTCTGCAGTATTCCAGTTATGTATTTATCCTGCTTTCCGTTGGGAACGTATAAAGCGACTATCGTGAAGAGTTGTCCCCTGAGTCTGCCCTTGACTCCCAGGTACCTCCCTCCGGGGTCTCTGATTAAATGTAATTTCTTAAACTCTAACTCATGGTTAAGCAGTATGGCCACTCCCTTAGACTTTCTACCGCCCGAGGTGAAGAATTTGTGGGGAAATGATCTGTATACCATCCGTTTCTCATCCTTGGAAGGAGATGTCTCCTGCAAGATCCCTATAGCTGTTTGCATTGCTACCATTCTGCCCAGGATGGCGCGTCGTTTTGCTGGTGAATTCAGTCCCTGCACATTAAGGGATATTATTGTTGCTTCTGCCATTGCGACTTGGCCCACTGTTCCTGCATTTCCTGTGCTCTGTTCCCTCTGCCTCGTGCCCTCCCCCTCACCTCAGAGCCAAAAGGCTTACACCTGCGTCCCCCCTATCCCTTCCCATCCCACCCCCCCTAATTCACCCTCCCCCTGAAGTTCTATGTGGCATGGGATTGTAGTGGTCCCCCCCCCCCCCGGCAGAGTCCCCAGGCGTTTGGTCACCATTACCTCAGTGTTCTTCTTGTGCCAGGATACTGCCATATCCTGAGTTGGATTCCTTGATGGTAAGTCCTCCTACCTCTGTGCGGGTCAGTTTCTGCTGAGTCCCGCTGCTTTTACTTGAGTCAGTCGGAATGGCAAGCTTAGCTTTTCCACAGTTTTCTGGCATTTGCAGGATTCTTTGCTCCACATTCTTGCTCATAGTGTTTGTAGGGGCCTGTTAGTTTTGATTCTCTGTCAGTTTTCCTTATTCTTTGAGTTGACCATTCCCGTGGGTTATCCTGATTAGTAAGAACATTCCGATTTGGCCTGGCGTCCGCCTGGTTCTGATCCACGTCTATGTGCAACAGTGCCAGGCCCTCCTCGCAGGTGCCGATTCTCCTTGCCTTCTGAGGTGAAGTAGCTCTCAGGACGTCCTCTTTCAGTCCGTAGGACGTCATGGCTACTGTTAGGCAGAAACCTGTGCGGTTCACTTTGGGAACACTGCAAAAGATTTAGGACTACAGGTGTTGGCAGTAAACCCACTTGGTAGCAGTCTGTACCACCCGGATTTACCTGGTAGCTGTGGCTGAGCAGTGAGACTTCCCTCAAGAAGAGTTAGGCAGTATGCAAAGTATACACAATAGGCACTCGGATACAATAACACAAGCAAACACTGACCAGAGCTTTGGTATCAAAGTATATAATTATTTAAAACCACACTGTTTGAAACACTCCAGCATTCTTATTGTAAAACATTCTAAACACAGTTACTATTATAATATATACAACCCTTATTCCTTATCAGACAAGTCTTAGTTAACACCACTTATTTCTAGACAGAGGTGAGCACTTAACTATAGATGGCACTCCAATAAGTTCATGAAGAAGGGAGGGAAAAAGACAGAATATGTGAAGATACACCACTCTAAGATTTAGGAACACTTTTAGCAAGGCAGAAGAGCAAAAGTCACTTGTGAGCCAAAGTCCATAGGCTGGGCCCACTCTTAGAGAGAGCAGAGCACAAATGCGCCCAAGATCACACAGTTACACTAGGCTTTGAAAGTCTTGCAGAGAGTTCGAAAGGAGTTTAGAGAGGCTCAGAAAAGTTTAGCCAGGGTGTCCCAGGCTAACCCAGGTTCGAAAGCCGGGGGCTAAATCTACCCCGTACAGTCGGTGACAAGGGAAGCCAGGAGGAACACTGTACCTTAAGTGGGAAGGATCCTCCAGCGGTGGTAGTTGTTCCTGGCAGCGGGTGCAAGTCTCGGCGTCGTCCAGGGGAAGAGAAGATCTCGACTTGGAGGAAAGATGAAGGTCGTTGCACTGCCAGGGAAGAAACCAGCCGCTGAGTTTTCCGGTTAAAGGTATTACCCTTTATTTCGCGGTCATGGTAAAACGTGGTATTCCGGTTGCCGGGGTGCTTGGCACAGGCAAGGCGGCCACGAGATGCATCGGGAAGGTGAAAAGACGGTGAAACTGGTTATCCCCACCAGTCAAAGGAAGAAGACACTCCGGCGGGAGATCTCCTCTGTCGTTGGGAAAAGTGGTGAGACGGTCCAGCAGGGCTCCACCGGTGGTGTCGTCGTGGCAGGTCAGCTCAGCTTCTCCCTCGTCGGATTCTTAGGTCCTGTGGCGACTTCTGAAGTTCCAGTCCCCAAAGCCCTGCTTTTATGCAGAAAACCCCCATTCACTCAGCCTAGCTGTCACTCAACCATGCTAAGTGGTGAGCCGGCCGGCTCACCACTTGGGCCAATCAGGACGGAGTGCGACTTGAGTTGCCTAGGCAACTCAGTCCAGGGTGCCTAAATCCCCCTCCACCCCTCCTAAGTACTCCAGACAGAGTGGCACCACTTTGGAGGGCTTCTGTGGAGAAGCCCGCCAAAAACGTGGAACAAAGGGCTCGGCTCGGCTTGGGTTGGAGTCACAGAAGAGAACACAAACGCCATTTTAGAACCGAGTTTTGGCAAAAAATACCAACCGGAGAATTAATAATAAATAAATAAACCGGCGGTAAATTCGAGGCTATCGTAATTAAATAAAGATAGTAGCCTCGAACAATGGGAAAATCCCATAGAGAAATATTTGCGGTTGAATATAAAAAGTAGTATCCACTGCCACCAACCAGAACTCGATCAGGGGGGACGGAGACGTGCCTCCTCGACTAACAGAACCCGGGGCAATCGAATTGCCCCAGCCAGTACATCCACAATATGATGGTTTGTACTGGTTCTGTTCAGAATTCAAGACTAGTAAAGTCAATGGTGACTTTACATGCCCTGAGAGACAGTAGTCAGTCCCAGGGTATGGAGTCTATACTGGGGGGTCACTATGACACCCCTGTGTTACTGCATGGAGGGTGCTGTGTAACACACATCACAAAAACACATGAAGCCCTATGGAGTAAAAGACCCCATAGCCCATTAAACACATCTAGAGTCAAAGGAATACACTCAAATCATGTCCAAGAGTGGGGGTAAAAGAGTCTCACTCTTGGCAGGAGAAACAAATAAACCCCAAAAATCCAGCAAAGCTGCTGGGGGACTCACTGGGTTAGGAAATTCAGCCTAAACAGAGAATTCTCCCTAACAGCTACCAACACATCCCTGGTTCTTGCCCCCAGATCGTTTCTTTTGGGCCCCACCCTGTGGATCCTATCGATTTCAATCTTTTCGGGTTGAGTGTCATTTAGTAGGCCGCTGAAGCATTTTTGCATGGTAACTCTTAGGTCGCCGTCCCATACCGACTCGGCCAGGCCTTTGATGCTGATGTTAGACCTGCGTGACCTGTTCAAGGTCTTCAGCCTGGCGTTCTAGGTTGTTCATTGCTCTAGCCACCTGGTCCAGCAAGATGCTATTTTGTTTTGAGTCTTCTGCCATTTGTGATAAACCGTTTTCAACTGTGTCCACTCTTTCCCCCAGCTTGGTCACCTCCTTTTGCATCTCCTGGAGAGTGGATTTCAGCTCCTCCTTCATTTGTCCCGTTTGGGTTTGGAAGGTACTTGTTAGCCTGGCCTCCATCCCTTTAGGCAGTTCAAGTGTTCCTCTTTGTCCGTGGCCATTGTGGGTGAGGTTATGTTATCTTCTGCGGCTTCCGTATCTTGCGCTGGTGTGGGTGGCAGGTTGTCCGTCTGCTGTCTCAGCTTCCAGCACTTTTCTAGTTGGCCTTCTTGGTGCCTAGAGGGGGCCTTAGCTCTTGGTGGGGCGATTCTCAATCTTGCTCCAGGCTTCGAGGTTCATTCCCACGCCCCCGGTGTTTGAGAGTGCTGAGGGCTTCGCACCTTTGTTTCTCGAGTGGGTCGGTTTCCTGCAGACCGCCCCCAGAGCGCCAGGCGTGTGTTGCGGTTCCCTGTCTCAGGGGCCTCTGGCCCCACCTTGTTGGTGTGGTCCTGCCGTGTGTCGGAGTCTGCCCCTCCTTAGCTTTATTAGGTCCTGGGCTGTGGTTTCACCCCGTCACACTGTGTCTCATCCTAGGTTGATGCCGAGCGGACCCCTCCCTCCGGTCGCTCCCACCTTGGATAGTGTCTCTCCCCCGGGGGCGAGTGTATGGTTAGTTGGCCTGATGTGTCGCTTTTCGGGTCTGTCTTCATGATAGCCCTCCCATCGCCGGGTCCTCGTGCCCCTGTAGGTTCTCTACTCTCTGTAGAGTGAGTAGGTAATGGGCGTCTTTGCAGAACGTCTGCTTTGCGTAAGGCGGGGGGTTGCCTCAGCTGTGGACACGGCTGAGAGAGAAACCTCCTCGCCCGCTCTTATGTTGCCATACAATAGTGTGGATTTTATGGGTTGTAGCCAGGCCCCTGTGGACCCTCTTTCCACCAGTTTCCCTTGGCACGTGTTGCTCCAGGATTCCACCAAGTGTCTTTGTGGATCCGCTGCCTCCCTGGCTCATGGCCTCTTCTGCTGCGTTTTTCTGCTGCGGTTCCTCTCCCTGTGGCTTCAGATGTGATCCACGTCGCTCGTGGCCCGCTGATGGTCAGTTACCGTTTCCTTGTTTTGAGCCCCTCACTGTTAGGGAGAATTCTCTTATAAGGCTAATTTCCCAAACCTAGTGAGTCCCCCAGCCCCTTTGCTGGATTTTTTGGGGGGGGGGGGTTTCTTCTCCTGCTAAGAGTGAGACTCTTTTACTCCCACTCTTAGGCATGATTTGAGGTATGTTTTTGACTTATGTGCTTATGGGCTTTCTTTTTACTCCATAGGGTATCATCTGTTTTTCTGTATGTGGTACACAGCACCCTCAGTGCAGTACCACAGGGGTGTCACAGTGACCCCCAAACATAGACTCCATACCCTGGGACTGACGACTGTCTCCCAGGGCATGTAAAGTCACCATTGCCTTTACTAGTCCAAAATTGTGAACAGAACCAGTACAAACCATCATATTGTGGAAGTACTAGTAAGGGGTAATTCGATTGCCACTGGGTCTGTTTTTCGAGGGGGCACTGTCCCGCCCCCCCTCGTCGAGTTTCTGGCTGGTGGCAGTGGTTACCACGCGAAATATTCCACCGGAATATTCTCTATGGGATTTTCCCATTGATTTTAAATGCACCGCTTATTGGTGCAATGTTAAAGATACCGCTGGTTTATTTATTTAATATTAAATCCCCGGTTGGGTCTTTTTGCCAGAACTCTTTTTTAAAATGGCGTTTGTGTCCGTCTCTGTAACTCTGACCAAGGTCGAGCCCTTTGTTCCACTATTTTGCTGGGCTTCTCCACAGAAGCCCTCCAAATGGTGCCACTCTGTCTGGGTTCCACAGGAAGGGTGGAGGGGGGAATTGGCACCCTGGACTGCGTTGCCTTAGCAACCCAAGTCGCACTCTACTCTGATTGGCCCAGTGGTGAGCCGCCCGGCTCACCACTTAGCATGTGTGATTGACAGCTAGGCTGATGAATGGGGGTCGAATCGCCCGTGCCAAGCACCCCGGCGGCCGGATAGCCAAGCTCACCACTTTTGACCAGGAATAAAAGGACTGCACCTTTTAATCGGGAACTCCACGGCTGGTTTCATCCCTGTGCAGTGCAACGACTCCCCGTTCCCTCCTCGGCGAGATCTTCTCTTCCCCTGGTCGGAACCACAAACTTCAACCACTGCCAGGAACAACTGCCCCCGCTGGAGCTTCCTTTCTCGTTAAGGTACTGTGTCCTGCCTCGCCTCCCTTTCTACAGATTGCTAAAGGTGACCCTTAAATCCTTGGCTTCTTAACTGGGTTGGCTCCAGGCCTTCTAACTATATCTTTTGAATCACCCCAACCTCTTTTGAACACTCTGCAAAGACTTTCAGTGCACTTTAAACCGTATGATCCTGGGCACATTTCTCTTTTCTCCATTTAAAGAGGGCCTGGCCTATGGACTTTGGCTCTACAGTATAACCTGCCTTTCTCCCCTTGCTCTGAGTGTTGGAAACTGTTTTATCTTTTATGCTCTGCCTTTTTCTCTCCCTTTCATTACATTATCAGAGCGCCGTCTTGGTTAAGCGCTCACATCTGACCTAACAAATAGTAGTGTTTTAACCCTGACTTGTCTGATAGCTATTAAGGGAGGTGTGTATACTTTACCTGACTGTGTTTTAACTTGCTTTTGATTGAGAGTGCTAGTATATGCCATTAAGTGTGTTTTAAATAAATAATTATATACTTTTTATACAAACCTCTGGTCAGTATTTGTTTGTTCTACTGTGTTTTGGCCCTATTGTGTATACTCTACATACTGCCCTACTCTTCTTGAGAGAGGTCTGACTGCTCAGCCACAGCTACCAAGTAAATCTGGGTGGTGCAGACTGCTACCAATTGGGTTTACTGCTTACTCATGTAGTCTTAATCTTTTTGCTGTGTTCCCCAAGGGAACTGCACAGGATTCTGCCTAACACTCACCAAGGAGGGGCAGATGCTCCCCTGGATGGGCTAGGTCACCATGTGCTAAAGTTGAGGACCCAATGGGTTGTCCGCGGTCGATTCACCTTATTGTACCTTACGTGAGCAGCTGCTGGACAGGGGCTGCCCCCGGTCTTCTCCGTTTATGTGCCCCGAGTAGACACCTGCTTGGGCGTTCTCCCGTGCCCCCCGGGGTTGCTGGATGTTGGCGGGGAGGGAGCCTTCCGCGGGCGCACCTGTGGCTTGGAAGTGAGGCCACGCCGCCGTCTCTGCCCGGTTGGTCTCCGGCCCCCGAGCTGATGCTAGATTTCGGCACTGGTGCCGACCTCGCTTTCTTGAGATGGGGGTGGAGGAGGCCGGACCCGTCCCTCCCTGCGGTTTGGGGAAGACTCAGGGCGCTCCGGGTCTCGTCCTTCACTCCGGCAAATACTTTCTATGGGACAAGGTTTTTTCCGACAGCCCTCAGTCTCGGCGGAGTTTCGCGCCCCACTGGTGGGTTCAGGGCGCACCGTTCACGTTCCGGCTGCCGAAAAGTGCGTTGGAATCCTCAGTTTTTGCCTCACTTCGCTCGTGGGCCCGCCTCGTGGATACTTCTTTTGGGCATATAATTCATTATTCTGCACTGCTTTGAACTCTCTTCGTTTTTTGCCCGCACGGAGGACCAGAGGTGTGCATCTTCACGGTGCAGCGGCCATCTTGGAATTGAAAAAAGTGTCCATCTTCAAGACCATCTCTGCTTTCCTTCGCTCTATTTCACTGAGCCTGATGTCTATTTGTGTTTCCATGATGTCGAGCGAGGACTGGTTGTGTTCCACCTCCTGTAGCCTCTCTTCCATCTTATCTAGCCTGACATTAATCTTATCTACTTTTCCACCGATGTCAGCTCGCATGTCTCTTAATTTCCTCCAGCAGCGAGGCAACGTCACCTTTAGTTGCCATTGAGTCCTCACTTCCTGCCATCATCGCCCTTTCTTTACCGGGGTCAATGCTATCCCTCTTGCCCGGGTATGCAAAGCCTGCTAACCTATTTCTGGGCTTCATGCACTACTGGTCACGCACAGTCCTCTTTACAGCACCCAGGTCTCTCAGGGTTCATCTTCTTTCTTTTGCGCCAGAGTGCAATGCAAGACTCCAGAGGTTGTCTGGCGTTCTTCATTGTAGCCTCTGAAGGGGAGCTTCCATTATGGTCCCAAGAGGCACATAAGACCCCCAGGGTGTGCCGGGGTACGCTAGTGTTTGATAAAGTGACCTCCCTCCAGGCGGCCACAAGTCAATTGTCTCAGAATCTCTGTATCTACTTCAATGGTTCCGAGATGGGCGGTCACACACCCCAGATCGGGTTACACACACCGGTATCACTCTCCCATCACGTGCCAGGACTGTCCTGCGCTTCCACATGCTCCAGGGGTCTCCCCCCCCTCCTCCTTCAATGCCACCTCTCCCTCTTACCTTCAGGACCGGATGGGCCCACAGACTCGGGGATCAGGTCTAGAGTTCTCTTCGGACCCCCAGGGGCCCACGTCACAGAGCACAAAGGCGAGTCCCAACACAGGGCGGTGGGGGGAGGTCCCCTCCTGGACCAGATGTTTCGCAGTGGGTCCCCTCCTGGACCAGATGTTTCGCAGTGGGTCTCAGCCTAGTTCTGTAGCTTCACTCTCTCTAGTGTGTCATGGATCTGGAAGGTAAGCCTACCGCCAGACGTACGGCTTCTCTTCTCCCCCGTACAGCAGCAGGTCTTCTAGGCCAGCAAGGCGAGCGCACACTCCTTAGAATGGGGCCCACACCCTGCGGGATGATCTCAGTTGTTCCCGCTCTTTGCCAATGTCTTCCTGGACCTCTACGTACCACCTGGTCTCCTGTGTTCCAGTACCACCATGTACCACACATCTGTTTAGTACCACTTAGGGGAGACTTCTGATCAAAGATCACAGTCACAGGGAGCCACTGTAGCCCGTAAATTCTATGTGGTGGTTCATAGGGTGGGTAACTAGCCCTTCCAGCAAAGGGACAGGTGCAGGCCAACTGTGTGAAGCCAGGGGCTATCCCAGGAGGCACAGATCGGATGTGCTGATCATTGAGCCACTGACCTGTATGGAGAAGGGTAGGTACTGCACACCCACAAGCCACTTCTTCAATGTCGTGTTACTGCTGGACAAACTGGTTCCTCAATGTGGGCATTGCCTCTGGATCATGCACTTTAAGAATCCAGATGTTCGAGCAAGGACCAGGTCTCACTAGCGGTTCGAGGAACTGCTGCACGTCACCGAGGAAGGCACTCCGATGCACGGGGTGTTCGAATCTTACCCCTCTGTGGTGTCACGTGCCCCGTGAGACGGAGGTCACGTGACACGGAAGCAGGAAATAAAGTTAGAACCGGGACTGGCGTCACGGCGCCAGTCCGGGATTAGAATCCATACCTGGTGGTCGCGTCCTTCTGTGCGCCCGCGAGTTTCAAGTGTTGCGCGCAGCGCCCCAGGGCCGGAAGAAGGCCCGAACGTTGCGAGCGGTGAGGGCTGGTTTTCTCACCACGCCGCCCCCGCTCGTAACATCACACTGGCGACGAAGCGGGATCGACCCGCACCCTGAAACACACGCGGAGCCGCGGAGCATCAACCCGCCCACGACGTGCAAGCGGGAGAAAAAAAAAGATCCACACAACAGCTCCAGAGAAATCCACTGCCTCCGTGAAAACAGTGGGAGGCACCCAACAAGCCGAGGCGCAGCGAGCATCTCGCCCCCCAACACCTCCAAACACTCCACGTGCAGAGGACCAAGAACACAAGGCCCACCGCACAGTGAGAGGTACCACGCCCTAAAACCAAGTAAGGAGTACAGTGGCAAGGGAGAAGCGAACATACAATACGGCAAGAGGCGTTCCAAAACATGTCCAGCCCAAACACCAGTCCCACGAAAGCCAGCATAGGCGCGTCATCCAGAAGGAGCCTCACCCTGGACCCCCCGGACCCAACACAAACGACGTTTATGCCACCTTTTGACCCTTTTACCAAAGGTGCAGCCATAAGGTGGGAGATCTGGCTACAACAATTTGAGATGCACCTAGATGTGAGAGGCATTACCATAGCGAAAAAGAGGCGCATTTTCCTCCTACTCAACATTGGAGCAGCCACCTTACGCCTGTTCAACGCCACCCCGAACCGGGGCAACGACAACAACTATGACGCAGCCAAAGCCGCACTTACGAACATGTTCAAACCTGACCTCAACCCGGACTATGAACGTTTTCATTTCTGCATGGCGAGGCAGCGCGAGAAAGAGACCTTAGACAAATTCCATGCTCGCCTACGAGAAATGGCAGTAGGACGCGAGTTCCCGGATGAAGAGTTCGCCATCCGTCTCCAGATCATCAACGGGATATCCTCAGAAAAACTGAGACGGGCCATCCTGTCCGAGAAAAACATCCGTCTCTCTCGCATCCTAGAAATGGCGCGTCTCCGCGAGCAAACAGATGATCAAGTAGCGATCATGGAAGCTGCCATCCAAAGAATGCCGCTAGACAAACCCAAACCCACGGAAGACGTTGCAGCCATTTCCAAGCATCAGAACAGTCGCACGAAACAGAGCCAAAGGCCCACCACGACACAAGGGCGAGACAGAAACTGCAAGTGGTGCGGAGGCCCATGGCACAAAGGTGATTCGTGCCCAGCATGGGGTTCCACGTGTAGGAAGTGCAATCGCCTTAACCACTACGCTGCAGTCTGCCTGAATCCACCGAACAAACATAACGCAACAACCCTCGCAAGATCGCAGGAAAAAGTTCGCGCCTAGAGAATCTTCCCGCCAACAAGAACGGAAAGGTCAAGCAAGAGCCGTCGACGACCTCCAGAGATCCCCTGACACGTGCAGCAGAGACTCGTCCCCAGAGAGGAGAGACAAACCTAGACGGAAGAAGGGGAGCAGGCGGATTCACAGGGTACACCTCATCTCAGCAATCGAACCTCATCGAACACGAAAAAGGAAAAGACCATCGTGCACAGTTCTTTCCAACGGAGCACCCCTGAAGGTAGTCATAGACACCGGCGCAACCGTGAACGTCATGCCGGTGACGGCATTCAACAAACTCTGCCCGAAGCCTACGCTGCAGAGGAAAAAAGTTCAGCTATATGCCTACGGGAGCAAGAAGCCATTGCCCGTACGAGGATCATTCAAGTCAGACTTTACTCACAAAAACACTAACTGCAGAGCACGCTTCTACGTAGTAGACGCCGGCTGCGAAACACTGATGAGCTGCAGGACAGCAGAAAAGCTAGAGCTGATCCACTTCGCCTTCGGGCTCCAACATGACAATCTTGACAACCTGTTAGAAAAACACAAGAAGTTGTTCCAAGGCATCGGGTGCCTAAAAGGGCGAACCATCAAGCTCCACATAGACCCCACCATCGAACCCAAGGCAGTAAGGCATTGTCGAATCCCGTTCCACTTGAGGGGAGCCGTAGAGAAAAAACTAACCAAGCTAGAAGATGAAGGGATCATTGAAAGAACGTCAGGACCCACCCCGTGGGTCTCGCCCATGGTAGTAGCCCAGAAGCCCAAACAACCAGACGCGGTAAGAATTTGTATCAACATGAGGCTTCCCAACGCAGCCATTGGGAGGGAACGTCATGTAACGCCCACGATAGACGAGCTCATCGTAGACCTTACCGGAGCCACCATCTTCAGCAAACTCGACCTCAGATCAGGCTACCACCAACTGAGACTGGCCAGAGAGTCGAGATATATCACTACATTCTCCTCTCACCTCGGCCTGATGAGGTACAAACGCCTCAACTTTGGAATATCATCCGCTGCGGAAGTGTTCCAGCATGAAATCCACAAGGTCATCACAGGGCTAGAAGGCACTACCAATATCAGTGACGACATCCTTGTGTACGCGTCGAACAAAAGAGATCACCGCAAACGACTGGAAGCAGTCCTATCAAGATTAGAAGAATCAGGCCTGACGCTTAACGCAGAAAAGTGCGAGTTCAACAAAGAGGAGATATGCTTCTTCGGACATATTTTCAGCGCCAAGGGCGTGTCCCCAGACCCATCCAAGGTACAGGACATAAAAGACACCAAAGCACCTCAATCAGCCTTCGAAGTCCGAAGCTTCATGGGAATGGCAACATATTGTGCACGTTTCATCCCCGACCTCGCCAGCACAGCAAGCCCGCTCAGAGAACTCACGAAGAAAGACCAAACGTGGGCATGGACCGAAACTCACCAGAAGGCGTTCCAACAGATTAAAGACACCCTTTCGGCGTCCACCAAAATGGCGTTCTTCAACACCGACCGGCAAACCGAACTTCTGGTCGACGCCAGCCCTGTCGGCCTCGGAGCAGTCTTAACACAGACCGACAACGAAGGAAACGTGTTCCCCGTGGCGTTTGCCAGCAGAGCCCTCACGAAACCTGAACAAAACTATGCCCACATAGAAAAGGAAGTCCTAGCCATTCTATGGGGATGCCGACACTTCAAAGTGTACCTGCTAGGCAAACGAGCAAAAGTCCTCACAGACCACAAACCGCTGATCCCAATATTCCGGGGGTCTGCTCCCCACCCACCGGCGCGCATAGAGAAGTGGATGCTGCAGTTGCAACCCTACAACATTGAGGTGGAATACCGCCCTGGAACTGACAACCCAGCAGACTACTTATCCCGCCACCCGCGGCCTGCTACCGACAGCGAGAGGCGTCAAGCGAAAGAAACCGACGAGCACGTCTGCCACATAGTCACCTGCGCAAGACCAAGGGCCCTGACCCTGCACGAAGTAGCCACCGAAACAGAAGCAGACACCATCCTACAACATACTGCCAATACCATCCGATCAGGAAGCTGGAAGACCTTTCTCACGTCAATGGCCCAGCGCACCGCGCCAGCCCAAGCCAAACTCAGAGCCCTGTTTGGGATTCGACATGAACTCTCGGTAGCCCCTGAAGGTGTCCTACTCAAGGGACACAGGATCATAGTGCCCGAGTCACTAGAAGAAAGGGCCCTCCTCCTAGCACACAGTGGACACCAAGGTATGGTTAAGACCAACGCCTATCTGAAGTCCAGGATGTGGATGCCGAACATGCAACAAAAAGTGGTAGAGCTAGTAGATGCTTGCGCAGCCTGCCAAGCATCCAGGAGACCGGAAAATCCCGAACCCATCAGCAGTGCCCCAAGGAGCTGCAAACGCTGGGACGCGGTCAGCATGGACCACTGCACGATTCCCGGGGAGGGATACCTCCTCGTGGTGATCGACGAGTTTAGCCGATACCCGGAGGTGGAGCACGTAGCATCCACCAATGCAGAGACCACCATCCTCGCACTCGAAAAAATATTTGCCACTCACGGGATACCGAGAAAAGTGAAAAGTGACAACGGACCATCATTCACTAGTCAAGAATTACGCGAATATTTCAAAGAAGTAAACGTCAAACACCAGCGAATCACCCCAAGGTGGCCCCAAGCGAATGGAGACGCCGAAAGATTCATGGGGTCGATCAACAAAGTCATCAGGATCGCAAAAGATCAGGGACGCCGTGGCTGAAAACAGTTTACCGGTTCCTGAGAACACACAGACAAACCCCACACTCCTCCACAGGTATCAGCCCGGCAGCCCTCATGCTAGGCGTACCCATACAGGCGGAGCTGCCCATACACCCCCAATGGATAGCACCGGAACCCGACATCCCCGCCATAGACGCCAGGCGGCAGAGGCGAAATGAGCAAGAAAGCATTGCCAGGCGAGCCCGCCACAGAGAGCTGGTGCCAGGGGACACCGTCATCGTCAGGAACCGTGCCCCACAAAAAAAGATGTCCCTCAACTTCGAACTCCAACCATGGACAGTGAGCACCGCAAACCACAGCATGGTCACAGCCACTCGAGGAGGAGAGACAGTGACGAGAAACGTGTCGCACTTCAGGAAAGTACCCCCAGAACAGTGGGAAGAAAGGTCGACACCTCCGAGAGCAGAAACAGAAACACCGCCCTCACCCCCCGACCAAGCGGTGCCAAGGAACACAGCCACCCCAGGAACATCAGACAGTTCACATCAGCAAACAGGAGGAGACGAGACCCTGTCCCCCACAACAGGAGTACCCGGAAAAAAAAACACACGATATCATCTGAGGGAGAAGCCCCAGCCGTCATCCCGCCTCAAAGGATACGTGGTGGACAGAATAGGCCAGCCAAGATCACGCCGAGACGAACCTTGAATACAACCGCAAGTTTTGACCGAAATGTTAAGGTGCATGTTTGTAACCGCAATGTTGACCCTAGTGTTAAATACCAGTTAAAATGTATAGTTTGACAGCCGTGCAAGCACCTCCAATTTGGGAAGGAATGTGGTGTCACGTGCCCCGTGAGACGGAGGTCACGTGACACGGAATCAGGAAATAAAGTTAGAACCGGAACTGGCGTCACGGCGCCAGTCCGGGATTAGAATCCATACCTGGTGGTCGCGTCCTTCTGTGCGCCCGCGAGTTTGAAGTGTTGCGCGCAGCGCCCCAGGGCCGGAAGAAGGCCCGAACGTTGCGAGCGGTGAGGGCTGGTTTTCTCACCACGCCGCCCCCGCTCGTAACATCACACCCTCCAGTGGTTATATCAGGGACCAGTATGTGGATTGAACTGTGCCCCTAATCGAGCGCTTCGGGACTATGATGTTCCGACGGTATAGGTCACGCGCTCTGGGCACAATGTTCGGGCTCCACACCAGAGATCATACGCGCCTCGGCGCACACCGACTGGTGTATTGGGTGGTATGCACAAGCCTGTGTCTACCGGTTGCCACGACAGGCTGCTCTGATGTGGATGGCCGTAAAAACAAACAACTGCCGCCCTTGATTACGATCTCCTCATGAGCGAGGCGCAAACCGCCACCCGGTCCCGCCAAACCGTTCAGTGACGGCAAGCGGTCTGCGGGTCCGCCAGTGCCTGTCTCCGCTTCATCAAGTTGTGTCCAAGTTCGCCACCAGCTGGCACCAGGATCTTGTGCCACACGACAGAGCCGTCCTGGCGCAAGTCCGTGAGGTGATGCAGACTTCTTGTAAATGCAGGGTCCCGCAGTGTGGGTTCCGTGGGTCAATCCCCCTGCATGGAGCCACTCTATCACGCTACTTCAGCGATGCGGGAGACGTATCCTGGGCCCCCTCACTGGGTGGATGATCAATCTTTTCTGCGTCCCTCATCCTCCGCAATGGTGCGTCTGGCTCAGGCTCCACTTTCACTTTCGGTCTCCAGGCTAGTAGTGAAGACAGCGCCTCTCGCATGGGCGTAGGACATGGGGGCACAGGGGGACAATCCCCCACAATTTTAAGTGCGGGGGATATAATGTTAAATATTAAATGTTAAAGGTATGTGTACAGTGCACCGTCACCAACGGAATTGGTCCCCAGGCGCTCAGGCGGATCTGTAAGCGATGAAGGTGGGATGGGTTAGTAAGGTGAAGAAGGGAGTAGGATAGTGAGAGGAGTGGTGTTCTGTTGGCAGCTTCAACTCAGTATACACCAGGTGCTGAGCTTTAGTGCGGGTATGGGATCGGAGTCAGTCCGCGTGTGCTGTTGTTCTGGCTTATGTGTTGTTGCAGTGTTGTGAAGTGCATGCTGCTTGTTGTGCGAGAGATGGTTGTGTGAGTTTTTTGAGTGAGATAAGTATGCAGAGTTTGAGCTTATATTGGTTAGTGGGTTACCTGACCTTTACCATGCTAAAATTTATAGTTCTGTCATAGTGTGGCACCTCACATAATGTCAATTATTCCCCCAGAATATGTGCTTGGTGTGTTGTGCAGGGATCTGTTTTTGAAGTGGGGGGAGGGGCTGCTTGCAATGTAAGCTGCCTTCTCCCCCTGGCCCCCAAAGCATGGGGGCAATACCCTGGGGGCAGATGGGTGATCATCTGCCCCCAGAGAAGGGGGGCAAACAAAAAAAAGATTTTTTTTTTTTAAAAAAAGCAGTTTTGGGTGGGGCGGGTGGGCGTGGGACCACTAGCCAACAGAGATTTTTTCAAGGGGGTGTCCCTCTCCCCCCACCCTGGTGGACTAGTGGGCCTCCCAAAACAAGTTATAATAATAACTTGAATGGGGGCACCTTATGTAACCCTCCCTGGGGGCAGATTTCTGCCCCCAGGAAGGGGTACATCAGATGCCCTACATCCATTTGGGGTGGGGGGGAGAGGCTACTGCAAATATTGGCAGAGCCACCCCTCCCAAGCCTGGGGCAGTATGTTTTGACCCCCCCCCCGGGGGGCAGATGGCCACACACGTGCCCTTCTGCCCATAGGGAAGGGCAAAACAAAATATATATATTATAACTTGTTTTGGGTGGGGGGCCCACTAGACCACCAGGATTTTCTGTGTTTGAAAGGGGGGGTGGCCCTCTCCCCCCACCCTAAATGGATGGGGGCACCTTATGTAGCCTTCCCAGGGGGCAGATTTCTGCCCCTAGGAAGGGGTACATGAGATGCCCCCATCCATTTGGGGTGGGGGGGAGGCCACTGCAAATATTGGCAGAGCCATCCCCCAAGCCTGGGGCAGTACGTCCCCCCCGGGGCAGATGGCCACAAATATGTGCCCATCTGCCCCTAGGAAGGGGCAAAACAAAAATAAAACAAATTATAACTTGTTTTGGGTGGGTGTGGGGAGCGACTGAACCACCATGGATGTTTTTAGTGGAAAGGGGGTGGCCCTCTCCCCCCACCCAAAATGGATGGGGGGGCATCTCATTTAGCCCTCCCTGGGGGCAGATTGCTAGCACAATCTTCCCCTAGGAAAGAGGCAAAACAAAAAAAAAACTTGTTTTGGGTGAGTGTGGGGGTCATTAAACCACCAAGGATGTTTTGAGTGGAAAGGGGGGTGCCCACAGGTGTCTTCTTTTCAGAAATGTATGGGGGTCTCTGTTTTCCTTGGTGGCTTCGACACCCTAGGCCCAAATCTGTAGGTTGTCCACATGAGCAAAATCTGCTTTGCCGAAAGGCCTGGGGTTATCAGTGGGTTAGCCTTTTCCCTTTTCGCAGAGGTAGGTCGTTCCACACATGTGAGGTACCGTTTTCGTCCGGACACCTGTGGGAACGCGGGAAGGTAGGACATTAATTGTTGGCGGCGTGTTTCGGTGGGTGGGCAGAGGGAAAAGTCTCTGAAAGTTGGTGGAAAAAAACACAATTTTCAGACATTTCACTCTGGCCACCCACTGAAACACGCCGCCAACAACACATGTCCTACCATCCTCTGTTCCCACAGGTGTCCCGATGAAAACGGTACCTCACATGTGTGGGTGCACCTACCTGGGCGCAAAGTGAAAAGGCTAACGCGGTCGCGTAGTCCTCCGTCTATGCCGGATCGTTTGGGATTTGTCACTTGTGCCTCTTGCGAACGGCGCTTCGCTAGGGCGGACCCCATTCTCTCTGCTTGGAGTGTCTGGGACCGGATCACCATTGGGACTCGTGTTTCTACTGCGACTACTTTTCGGTCTGGGCACTTTAGCGTCGTCTTTGTCTGGGGGAGGAGATCTTCCAGAGATTTCCTCCACTGCATTTTCAACTCTTCGACGGAAAGAAGAGACGCCCTGTAAATTCCTAACTTTTCAGGGCACCCTGGCCCGGGGGACTCCTTCCTGGGGTCCTCCAGGTCCGGGAGGGGCTTCAAAGGCTCTGCTACCAGAGTTTCTCCTGAGGTGCCTCGCAGGCCTAATAGGCGTACCAGGGTTTTCTCTGAGGGTTCAAGCGAGGGGCCTGCCGACACCAAATCACGATCCGAGGTTCACCAATCAGGTGCTAATAGCCAGCCCAGTCGTGCTGAGGCGTTGGGTACTGGAGTTTGCTCCGAGGTCTCCTTGTTTGGAGCTTCCCATACAGACACCGGGGTGTGCCCTGAGGCCACTGTTGAGGCTTTCTGTGCCAAACCACGGTTCGAGGCCCCTCTACGGGGAGCTGTAAAGACCGGACTCTGTACCGAGGTTCCTCTTTTCGAGGTTAAGGTGTGTACCGATAGAACTGAGAGACCTGTTAAGGTTTCCTCAACTTCTTCCCGCGCTCGCAGTGTTACCGGTTCTGTTGAGGGGGCACCGGGAGAGGTAGCTGACTGTTTCTCCTCTATTACCGGCTTGGCTGAGGTTCCTCCCGTGGAGGCTAATTCAAAGGGTCACGACAGGATGTCCAATAAACATCCTAGGCCCCATAGTACCGGCTCTGCCGAGGATCCTTGTGTCAAGGCTAAAGTTTCGATCAAGTGCCCAGACCAGTCTGTGGAGTTACCTGCTTCAACCACACATATGACACAGTTCTCCTCAGATGCTCACAAAATGGCGGGCCTTCCCGCGTGGTCTACGGCGGCCATTTTTGATTCTTCCCTCAAATGCATGCTATTGACGGCGGTTTCTGGGAGCCTTCTTTTTGGTGGTCAACCTTGTCCACGGGACGGTGTGAATCCGATCCGCCCTTCCTATGACTGGCGTGCTCGGATGCCACTACGCATACGGTCTCGCTTCCTCCTACTTCTGCCCCACTGTAGACCCCGTTGGTGGCAGGCCCTCTTGGCAGCCTTCCTCACTATGTTTGTGGGGTATGCCCCTCAAGAGCGGCCCCTGCCCATTCCAGTACCTAAAGTTTCGGCAGAGGAGGCCTTTTTTGGGACGTTTAAAAATCTTATGAACACTGATCCCATGTGGGAGTACTTTAAAGGCCTTTTTCGGGAGATCTGCCCTCTGGTGTCTCATCCTGCCCCAGCAGTTCGAGTCATGGCACTTGTCGCCCCGGCAGCAGTACCACCTCTACCTCCCAGCCCGCCTCCACCTCTCCCGCCTCTGCCTCCGTTGTCTCCGGTTGACAAGACTCCAGCAGAGTGAGACGTCAATTTGACGCTGGTTGCATCGCAACCAGCGGATCCTGACGTTCTGGGCGACCCTCAGGCAGACCAGGATAGTGAGGACCAGCCCGCTCTGTAAGAGCATTCCATGACCGGGTTCTCGACATGTCACTTCTTGACATACCAGTACCTGAGGCACCCGCTCCGCAGGAAGGGGTGCTTTCGGGGACGCTCACCTTGTCTCCACAGGAGCGCACCGGCCGGTTCCTTCAGAAGGACATTCTGGACGAAGCCCGCAAAGTCTGGGACAAACCCCACACTTGGCTACAAATAAATAAAAGAATAGACGCCCGTGACAGGCTTCACACCTCCGAGGAAGTAGCCTTGGCGTCATGTCTGCTCCCTTCCTCAACGGAGGTTGCGGCTGCCACTCTGCAATCCAAGCCAGCCTCTGCGACCTCTGCAGCCGCAGCTCAAGTTCTGGCCAAGGAAGACAAGTTGCTCGACTCCTTGTCCAAGTACATTTTTGCCAACTCGGCGCTGCAATTGCATCATGCTAACGCATAGCTCATTTTGGCGGCAGCGAATATGGAACTGGGGAGGGATTTGGCGGACTTCCAGGAGTTCATCGTTGGGGATAGGCTGGAAGACTTTAAGTTTAAGGGTGTTCGTCAGACGCCAGGGTATTGGTGCAGGATATGCTGGAGGCTGCTGCGCACCATGTCTACACCTCAGCCCGAGGCCTCATGTTGGGGGTAGACACCTCTCGTCAAGCTTGACTTCAAAGTTTTCGAAGGAGGTCCAAGATAAAGTTCTGGACCTGCCTTTCGACGGCAAAGAGTTGTTTTATTCTTCAACGGATGACAAGCTTACAAAGACTAAGGCGAGCACGCAAACTGCCAAGTCTCTGTCGGTGCTAGTGAAGCCCCCAGTCAAAGCTCAGAGATCTGGATCCCAGTCTCGGTCCTCCTCGGGCTTCAGAGGGTTCCAGGACGGCAGGTCATGCAGAGCTGATCCCCCGACACGTAGCTCCCGTCGGAGACAGCAACAGGGTCGATTTTTCTCTGTTTTCAGGCTCCCATCAGGGTCAGATAGTCTCGCCGCCGAACAATCCGCAAAATAAAAATTTTTTGCGCTCGCACGAGACTCCGGTGGGAGGACGAATCTCATCTCATCTGGAGGCGTGGCAAACCATCACCGAAGACCAGTGTTTTTTTTTCCATCGCTCGGGCGGGCTTCCACTTGCCCCTCCCCCACCCTTCAATCCCCCCTTTCAGTAGTCGGGGACGCCCTCCCTCAGAGCCGAGGTCCACAAGCTTCTAGATCTCGAGGCAGTGCAACCCGTTCCCCTAACGGAACGAGGGGAGGGGTTTTATTCTCGTCTGTTCACGGTGCCAAAACCCACCAGGCTGGCCTGCTCACCATCCTAGACCTTTTCCAGTTCAACCTTTCTCTTTCCCAAGAGAAATTCAAGATGATCACGCCCTGCCAAATAAAGTCCTCCCTTCAGAAGGGCGACTGGCTCAGCGTTGTGGACCTTCACGACGCGTATATGCATATCCTCATTTGGAGCCTGCATCGGAAATATCTGCGGTTCTCCCTGGGAGAGGAGCACTTCCAATTCTGAGTCCTCCCTTTTGGCCTCAGCTCAGCGCTGCATGTCTTCACGAAGATGATGACGGTCATTGCAGCTTTTCTTTGGCTACAGGGTATTCATGTGTATCCATATTTGGACGACGGGCTTCTGCGCAGTCCTTGTCTAGTGAAAGCCTCGAGCAACCTTCAGTCTCCCCTCCAGCTCCTGTTCTGCCTTGGGCTGTCGGTGAACTGGCGGAAATCCTCCATGACGATCTCTCAGGACCTGATATTCCTGGGTTTCAGTTGGAACACGATCGACTGCAGAGTGTACCCGACTGTGGACAGAATCGCGGATCTGTTGACCACGTGTCAGGTTTTCATTCAGTTCGAGAGCGTGTCGGCCTGGTGGTTCCAGATGCTTCTAGGCCTCTTGGCCTTGTGCGTACTTGCTCTTCCCCTTGCTAGTCTCAAGATGCGACTCATGCAGCTGGCTCTTCAGAGCTCCTGGCTTCAGGCAGTGGACCCGGACACCAAAATGATTCCGGTTCCACCCTGCATGTTGACAGATCTCCTATGGTGGTCATCTTCCAGCAATCTGTCGGTGGGTGCTCCGTTTCAGGAGCCCTCCCCTCAAACGACCATTACGGCAGACATCTCCCTTATAGGGTGGGGCGCAACATTGGATTATCTTAAGGTTTTCGACCTGTGATCGCCACAGGACAGGCAATTTCACATAAATTATCTGGAGCTTCTGGCGATTTTTCTGGCGCTCAAAGCTTTCAAGCCAGTGATTGTGAACAAGGTGGGCCGCATCCACACAGACAATGTGGTATCCATGTTTTACATCAACAAGCAGGGGGGTTACCAAGTCACCTCCCCTTGTAGATGTAGCCATTCAGATTTGTGAATGGGCTATTCAGCACAGTGTTTGGCTGCTGGCGGTGCACATTCCGGGCCAACTGAATGTGACTGCAGACTCTCTCAGCCGACGAGCGATGGTCAGCTACGAGTGGGAACTAAACACGGAGATCCTCTCCGACCTTTTTCGCCATTGGGGCACTCCAGAAGTGGACCTCTTTGCGACATCATCAAACAGGAAACTTCCTCTTTATGCTTCCAGGAATGGGCTCGGAGCTTCTTCCCTGGGGGATGCTCTCGAGATTCCGTGGCACAACATGAGGGCCTACGCCTTCCCGCCTCTTCCCCTAATTCATGTGGTGCTATGCAAGCTCAGGAACATGACAAATTGCACTATAACCCCTTGGTGGGCAGCCAGATTCTGGTTTTTGGAGCTTCAGCATCTGTCAGTCTGCTCTCCGATCAGGCTTCCGCTGATTCCCGACCTGCTTCACCAGAGCGATCAGCAGATGTGGCACCCCTCCCCACAATCATTGAGCTAGGTGGCCTGGTTTCCGTGTGTTCAAATCTTTAGAAAGTTTCAACTTGTCTGCCGATAATATGTGTATTATCCAAGCGGCTAGAAAACCTTCAACAAGGTCTCGATATAGGATCAAATGACTCCGGTTCTGTCACTGGTGTTTAGCTAAGCCGCTGGACCCCAGAGAAGCTACCATTGACACAGTCCTGTCATTCGTTTCTCATCTGGCAACTTCAGGCATACATGTCTTGTCTTGTAGGACTTATTTGTCGGCTATCGCCGCTTAACTGTCCACAGGCTCTTGCCCTTTTTCATTGACAAACCCTGTCATTAAAAGACACTTTGCAGGTCTAGTGCATCTTTATACACCGGTGAGCAACCTGCATCCAAAGTGGGAATTGAATGTGGTCCTCACTGCCTTATGCCATAAACCTTTTGAGCCCATGGCTACGGTGGACTTGAAGTTCCTATTGTGGAAAATGGCTTTTCTGATTGCGGTACTTCGGCAAGGTGTGTAAGCCAGCTTCAGGCCTTGTCTGTGGAACATCGATTCCTCACCTTTCACAAGGATAAGGTTACCTTCCGGACTAATCCTTTCCTTCCAAAGGTGGTATCCGATTTTCATCTGAACCAGTCTATTTCCTTACCCACTTTCTTTCCAGACCCGGGCTCAGGTGCCGAGAGGATATTGCATAATTTGGATGTCAGACAAGCTCTAAAGTTTTATTTGGACAGAACATCTAAACTTAGGAGCTCTTCCCAGCTTTTTGTGACCTTCGGAGATCCGAAAGGAAAGCCGGCCTCGAAAAGAAACTATCTCCTGATGGATTGCTTCCTGCATTTCAGAGACGTATACTGTTCAGGGCCTTCAGCCACCGAAGGGAATTCATGCCCATCTGGTGCGGAGCAAGGCAGCTGCCGTTGCCTTCCAGAAATATGTTCCCTTGGAAACCATTGCCAGAGCAGCTACGTGGGCTTCACCATCAGCTTTTTGTAAGCATTACTGCTTAGACCTGAGCTCCAGAGCCGATGCTCAGTTCGGGCAGGTGGTTCTTAAAAACCTCGTTCAGTAAAGGAGTTCCGTCCACCCGTTTTCCTGTGAGGAGTGCTTGGTAATCTCCCAAAAGTATGGAGGAAAGTGGACGGACGTAGGAGTATAACAAAGTTACTCACCATAGTGACTACCTTCCTCCTAGTCCATAGTCCCCTTTCCTCCATACGCCCGCCCGCCGTCCCCTCCAATAAGTATCCTCTTTAATTGCTAAATGTTCGCAGACCTGGCGATAGAAAAGGACTGAAGGGCCATGCGCGGGGCTGAGCTAAGGAGGGCAGGGTTACATCTGCGTGCGGTACCCCACGTAAAAAGAGAAAAAGGAGCCATTTTTCAATTTGATGCTTTTTTAAAAAAGTGCTCCGGTCCCGTCCCTCAGGACGGAATGTCCCAAAAGTATGGAGGAAAGGGGACTATGGACTAAGAGTAAGGTAGTCACTACGGTGAGTAACTTTGTTATTCCTGTCTGGCCTCACTGGGCCACTTTGGGGGGGAGGCAAAGGGGGGGAACACTTGCAACTTTAGGGGCCCGAACCACGGAGGAGCATGTCCTCCATCTATGCGCTCCCTGGTGGCCGTTGGGAAATGTCTTTTAGATGATCACTTGCAGCTCCTTTCCAACATTCCAACATAAAGTTCCAAAGTGTAAAAGAAACCAACAAAGGTCTCCCAGTTAAAGGAGTTCCTACATTCTCCTGGATTTCTCTGTTTTCTATGTTTTCCACTTTCATATTACCATACTCCACAATCTCAAGCTGGATGGCTCTTCCCCTGAGTTTCCTCCGGTTTGCACAGTTCATCAACTCAAGATTTACAACTTCTCGCTTGATCTCCTTTTGGGTAATACCATTCTACAATCTAAAGGCGTAGGACCCTTTCCTTGAGATTTTCACAGTTCCACAATTTACAGACTCAAGGAGTATGCCTCTGCCCCTGGGCTTTCTTAGCTTTTCCACAGTTCACAGATTTCACAGTTCCACAATTCACAGCTTCCAGGGTTATCCTGAACAGTCTTGGCTTTTCCACAGTTTACAAGTTTAACATTTCACAGGCTCAAAGGGTATGCTTCATCCCTGAGCTTTCTTGACTTTACCACAGGTCACATACTTCACCTGCAAAAGGGGAGGGAGACTCCCTTCCTCTGGATTCCACACATTTGGGGAACTGCTTTCCCCCTTTTCCAAGTTCAGCCATCTTGATTGGGTGTGGGTTCCAGACAAGCTGTAGGCCTGGTTTGCTCACCTGCCAGGACTTTAATTGGTTCAGTATTTGGGTGCAGGTCCCAGACTTGCACTTCTTATCAGTAATCACCTTCTCTTTTATATAGTTCACAGAGTCTTTAATTATACTTTTGGTATCTTTCCAGAGACTGATACATGTTAGAGGAGAATGATCTGTAATTAGCCTGATTTTTCTCCATGTAAGGTAATACTGTAAATAAGACACAGCCCATTTGATAGCTAATGCCTCGAGTTCAATTGTGGCGTAGTTTTTCTCCCTATGAAAGAGATTCCGGCTAATGTACAGAATTGGGTGCTCAGTTCTGTTATATTCCTCGGAGAGAACTGCCCCAACCCAACGTCGGATGCATCCGTTTGCAAAATAAACTCCTTATTGAAGTTGCTTACCTTCAAGACCGGTTCACTACATAGAATTTGCTCTACCCGAGTCCATTTTAACTTTTGGGGCTCAGCATTTTTAAGTTTGTCACTAAGGCAGGCCATTATAGACGTATTGTTGGGTATACATCTTCTATAATACCCCACTAACCCAGGAATGCCCTCAGATCCCTCTTTGTTTTTGGTTTTGGGGTTTCTTGTACAAATTTTACTTTTTCTGTTTGGGGTTAGACAAGACCATTATCCACAAAAAACAGGTATTTTACTGCTGGTTGAGGAAGGTGACACTTAAAAGGGTTAGTAGTGAGACCCGCCTTCTTTAGGGCTTTTGTTATTTGGTAAAGATGATACACGTGTTCATTCCAGGTCTTACTGTGGATGACTATGTCATTGAGTTAGGCTCCACAGAATGCAGAGTATGGATGGAGTATTTGATCCATCAGTCTCTGGAATGTGGCGGTTACACCATGGAGTCCAGAGGGAAGTACTCTGCATTGGTACAATCCCACGGGGGCGGGGGGCAGTTTTTTCTTTATCCTCTGGGCTCACTGGCACCTACCAAAAGCCTTTTGTTAAGTCCATGGTGGAAAGGCAAACAGCGGAACCCAATCGATTGTTGAATTGTGATATCTCGTATACCTTTTTTGAAATCTATACAAAATCTCCAGGTGTTATCTGGCTTTGTGACAAGGACTATTGCGGAGGACCAGAGACTTTTCTTCAACTCCTGTATGATCACGTCTTTTCAGGTGTCAGAGATTCTATAAGGTTTCAGGTTGGCCACCGTCCCTGGGGGAGTATGAATATAATGGAGAAAAACGTTACGCTTCCTGGCTCATTACTAGAGACTTCTGGAAACTGTTGCAGTAGGTCTTGGTCCTGTTTTTGGTTTTGTGAAAGATTGGAGGGAAATAAGTTCTCACCGCGACCTTCTGTTAACAGACTAGCCATGACTACAGAAGTAGATTGGACCGGGTCTTCTACACAGAAGCCTCCAAATGTGGTGCCACTCTGTCTGGGTATACAGGATGTGTGGGAGGGGGGGGGTTTGGCACCCTGGACTGAGTTGCCTCGGCAACTCAAGTTGCACTCTTGTGTGATTGGCCCAGTGGTGAGCCGCCCGGCTCACCACTTAGCATGTTTGAGTGACAGCTAGGACTGATGAATGGGGGTTTTCTGCATAAAAGCAGGGGTTTGGGGACTGGGACTTCAGACGTCGCCACAGGACCAAAAGATCCGAAGAGTGAGAAGCTGAGCCGACCTGCAACGACAACACCACCGGTGGAGCCCTGCTGAACCGACTCACCACTTCTTCCAACGACAGAGGAGATCTTCATCCCGAAGAGTCTTCTTCCTTTGACTGGTGGGGATAACCAGTTTGCCCGCCTTTTCGCCTTCCCGGATCATCTCGTGGCCGCATTGCCTGTGCCAAGCACCCCGGCAACCGGGATACCACGTTTTCCCACTACCGCGAATAAAAGGGTAGTACCTTTTAACCGGAGAACTCCGCGGCTGGTTTCTTCCCTGACAGTGCAACGACCTTCAGCTTTCCTCCACGTCGAGATAATCTCTTCCTCTGGACGACTCGGCGACTTGCACCCGCTGCCAGGAACAACTGCCCCCGCTGGAGGATCCTCTCCACTTCCAAGGTACTGTGTCCGCCTGGCCTCCCTCTCTACGCTCTGTGTGGGGTGTCTCTTAAATCCTCAACTTAACACTTGGGTTTGCCCTAGGCTGGCTAACTGAACTTTTCTGAGCTGAACTAATTCCTTTTTGAACTCCCTACAAGACTTTCCAAGCCATTTAAACTGTGTGATCTTGGGCGCATTCGTGTGCTACTCTCTCCATGAGGGAGCCTGGCCTCTGAACTTTTTGCTTACAAGTAGACTTTGACTTTCCTGCCTTGCTGGGTGCTTCTAAAGTATTGTGTTGTGTGCTTTTCCTAATTTCTGTCTTTTCCCTCCCTTTTTCTTAACTTATTGGAGTGCCATCTTTAGTTAAGCGCTCACCTCTGTCTGGAAATAAGTGGTGTTAACTAAGACTTGTCTAATAAGGAATAAGGGATGTATATATATATTAATAGTGACTGTGTTTTTGAACTTGCTTACAATAATAGTGCTAGAGTGTTTCTAAGTGTGTCTTTAAATAAAGAATTATATATTTGATACCAAAGCTCTGGTCAGTGTTTGCTTGTGCTACTGTATTTTGGTACCTATCTTGTATACTCTATATACTGTCTAACTCTTCTTGAGAGAAGTCTGGCTGCTCAGCCACAGCTAAATCTGGGTGGTACAGACTGCTACCAATTGGGTTTACTGCCAACACCTGTAGTCTTAAGCCTTTTGCAGTGGTCCCTAAGGGAACTGCACAGGTTTCTGCCTAACAGGCCTTACAAAGAAGGGTGGCGGCACCTTGGATTGGGGCTGGAGAGTCTCCCGGAATTGAACAAGTCTTTGCCGAAAAAATACCGTCCAGCCAGTGGTGACCCCTGCTACTTGTCCACGCACCCTACTCCGGAGAGTTTGGTGGTGCAGGCGCTACAGCCCCTGCAAAGCAGGCAGTGTACCCTACGATCCCTCCCGATAGGGACGACAAACGCTTTGATGGTTGGGCAAAGAAGGTATTTTCTTCTGGGGGTATGGCTTTAAAGGCAGCCAACTCCGTTTGTGCCCTTGCAAGATTCATGCACACTCTGTGGAATTGTGTGTCGTTGGTGGTTGAACATATTCCCGAAGGGGAGGAACGGGATGGTTTTCTTGCCCTCGTTCAGAAGGGCAAGGATGCCATGTGTGAGTCCGTTCAGTCAGGTCTGGATGTGGCAGACTGTGTCAGCTGGTCCATGGCGGCAAGCACTGTGATGCGCAGGTTTGCGTGGTTGCTGAAGTCAGGATTTGCTCCTGATGTACAGTCCCGGCTTCTCAATATGCCCTTTGATGGTGTCCATCTTTTTGGCAGCAAGGATGATGAGAGCCTTGAGAGGTTGCAGACCGCCAAAGCTGCAGCGCAGTCCTTGAGTGCTGCAGTGCTTCAACCTCTGCCTTTACGGCCTAGGGGACAGTAATGGAGGGGAAGCTCCTTTCGATACTACTCTTCCTTTAGTAGATCGAGGGGGGGCTACCAGTCAAAGGGGCCAGCGTAGAAGTACCAGAGGTGGAAAACAAGGTACTCGAGGTGCCAAAGCCGCTCAGCCAGTTGCCTCTTTGCCCTCAGGCACTGCCACAGCCGCTTCCGCTTAGTCATGAGGCCATGTCCCATGGTTCGCCGGTTGGGGGAAGGCTGGCGCAGCATCTTGTAGAATGGCGTGCCATTATTTCAGATGTGTGGGTTCTGGAGATCATAGCCCACGGCTACTGTCTTCCTTTCCGGCAGAGGCCTCATGACAATCCACCGGGGAAGCTCTCTTTGAAGAGTCTAGATCTGCTCCTTGCGCAGGAAATCAAATCCCTGCTGGAGAAAGGCGCTATAGAACTGGTTGGGGAGCTCATGCCATCGAGCTGACAGCAGTCGTTGGTCTCCGTTGGAGTCCAGACTTCACATCAATCTGTTAGAGCTGCGGGCTATCAGGCTAGCCCTGAAGGCTTTTCTGCCGTCTGTATGGGGGAAGAATGTCCTGATTATGACGGACAATACAATGGCCATGCACTACCTCAACAAAAAGGGGGGCAGGGTCACTCCCACTGTGCAGGGAGGCTATGCAGCTCTGGTTCTGGGCAATCGAGCAGGAAATTTCAATCTCGGCAGTTCATCCGGCCTTAGACGAAAATGCGGCAGCGGACACTCTAAGCAGGCGGAGCACGGTCTCTCACAAGTGGGAGCTGGCTCAGGAAGTTCTTTTGGAGATCTTCGCCCTTTGGGGAACCCCACAAGTGGATCTCTTCACCACCAGTGTCAACCGGAAGTGCGAAAGGTTCTGCTCACAGGAATTTCCTCCAAGAGGAGCCTTAGGGGACGCTTTTATATGTGGAGTGGTCCTTCCCACTGCTGTACGCGTTCCCTCCAGCCCCTGTCATTCCGGAGGTGTTGCGGAGGTTCAGTTCCCGGATGATCCTCATTGCTCCGGCATGGGCCAGGAGAGCGTGTTACCCGGACCTTCTAGACATGTCCGTCTGCCCTCCACGTAGTCTTCCCTACCGAGACAATCTGCTCTCATGGGAGGGGGGTTGAGTTCTCCATCCAGAGGTCAAGTCTCTCAGCCTTCATGCTTGGTATCTGAAATGCTGAGATATAAGGATTGGGAGTTCCTTGAAGACGTGATGGAGGTGTTGATTTCGGCCAGAAGGACCGCAACAAAATCCCTGTACTGTTGCCGTTGAAAGAAGTTCTGCGACTGGTGCAGGGTACAGAATGTGGATCCTTTCCAATGTTCCATTCCTTTGGTTTTGTTTTTTTTTGCTTTCTTTAGCCCACAAGGGCCTGCAAGTGGGTACCATTAAGGGTTATCTGGCGGTGCTGTCTATATTTAAGCGCTCGTCTGAGGAATGTTCTTATTTTAAAATCCCTTTGATATCTCAGTTTCTAAAAGGGCTAACTCATGTGTTTCCACCGTCACCTTTCCATGTGCCAGGATGGGATTTGAATTTGGTTCTAAAATTGCTAATGGGAGCTCCGTTTGAGCCCTTACATTCTTGTCCGTTGAGACTGTTGTCCTTTAAGACTGTATTTTTAGTTGCGGTTACTTCCGCTCGCAGAGTGAGCGAGTTGCAGGCACTTTCCGCCAAACCACCCTTCACTGTGTTCCATAAGGACAGGGTTGTCCTGAGGGTATGACCTTCCTTTCTTCCAAGGGTTGTGTCGGAATTCCATCTGAGCCAGAAGGTAATTCCTCCGGCATCCTATCCTCCTCCACATCCTGGTAAGGAAGAGGAGAGGCTCCATAGGTTGGATCCTAGGAGAGCTTTGAGTTTCTATCTCTCACGGATGTCCTGGGTCAGAGTGGACGATCAGCTCTTTATTGGTTACGCTGGAAGGCGTTTAGGTCAGGCTGTTTCTAAACAGACCTTGTCTAGATGGATAATTTTCTCTGAATGTTATCGTTTGGCGGGGAAGGACCCTCCTGTACGTTTACGGGCCCATTCTACTAGGGGTATGGCTGCCTCCACTGCACTACAGAGGGGTGTTTCCGATTCGCAGTATGGGCCTCTGTCCATACTTTTGTAAAACATTATTACTTTCTTACCTGGTAACGTTCTTTCGATGGGATGTTCCTCCGACGTATTCCAAATCGTACCCTCTCTACCTGCCCCTGTACAGAATATCTTATGCGATTGCAGCTTCCGTTTCCGCAAGGCCTTCTGTAGTCATTCTGGCAGAAGATTGGTGTCACACGTTCTGGGGGGATAAAACTACAACTGAGGCTATGCGCGTTGTGCGTCCTACTTAGAGCATCCGATGACGTCAACCGTCGGAGGAGGTCCTCGAGAGAGCGTATCGACGTCATTGACGCAGGACGCCTACGCCGAAAAAGTTTCCGAAGCAGCACAGCTGTGGTAATTACCTGTCAAATATGTGGAATACGTCGGAGGTACATTCCATCGAAAGAACATTACCAGGTAAGAAAGTAACTTGTTCTTTGTAACTGAACTTTAAAGACATTTAACTTTGCAGCAAGAATGAGGAAAAATATAAAAAGTTTGTAGTTTTAATTCCCAGGGGTAAACGCGCATCAGTGTACCAAGTTGGGAAATTTAAGGCCAAATCTTTCATGGGTAAAATTGCCAAAATGTAGCAGAAAGGCAAAACCAGGTCCCACAGACTGGGGGTTTGGATTGAAATATGACCCACAAAATATGTAACCTGTGTATCTGATTTTCTCAGAGGTTATAGCTGCATAGATAAGTACTTCACTGGCTAAGAGTGGAAGAGAGTATACTTTAAGGAGATGACCATAGTTCACAAATGTCTGTATGGAGAAGCCCCGAGATATTTTAAGAAGCAATTTTCTTTGTACCTGCCTCAAAGACACCTTAGATCAGAGGATAAGGCTTATCTGAATATTCCTAGAGCTAAACGTGTGCAAGGGCGGGGGAAATCTTTCCCAGTGAAGGCAACAAAATGCCGGAACAAATTGCTACTAACTCTACGACTAGAAGAGAACTACAGGAGTTTCAGGAAATCGTTGAAAACCCACCTCTTCCAATGATAATCTCATTATCTTTCCGCAGACCTCCCTCTACAGCACATAATATTATGCGCACTGAATTACCCCAGACACTCCCGCACCCTGATGCCTGCGAGCTAACGGCGCGTTATAAATAAACACATAACATAACACTTATGGCAAAATTAGATTTTCGTTCGAGTGGCTAGGGGAGGTTTCTAGTCATTGTAAAAATCATCCCATAAACATGACATCCTTTTCTGTAATCCAATCAGCTGTGGACAAGGCGGGAACCATGCTCTTGCCGAATCCTAGCATTCTGGGTGTGGGTAGTAAGCCTGCCCCTGCCATATACTGTAGTGATGTCATTTGGCATGATAAATAAGGGAACCTTACAGCACACACACACACTGATTCCTGACTTTCTTCCTGATTTCATGCGTGGCGTCCTGTTCCTTATTTCTTCATCCTGCTTGATCCTGATTCCAGATTTTCATTGCAAAGCCAAGGCCTATGCATTGCTGAACCCCTTTTCAGCTAGGCCTCAAATTCTAAAAATACCAAAAACCCAAGGGAAGCATCCTGATCCAACCTGGCTTGCTACTACTAGATGCATGCTTGTAAACTCGCCATCCCATTGATCTCCAGTCTTCAGTAACCAGAACGGCCAGTCCAGTGCAGTCCAATGACCAGAACGGCATCGATGATCCTGTCCTGCCCGGGTTGCCCATCTGTCCTTGGTTAGATCCGATCCGTGTGATGACCAGAACCCTTGACGGTCCAAAATCCTAAAGTAAAGTGGACTGTAAGTATTTATAGGAATCATAGAAAACCATAGCATGCCTTGTCTCATCCCAATCTC
This sequence comes from Ambystoma mexicanum, assembly GCF_040938575.1. Classification (NCBI taxonomy): domain Eukaryota; kingdom Metazoa; phylum Chordata; class Amphibia; order Caudata; family Ambystomatidae; genus Ambystoma; species Ambystoma mexicanum. The sequence continues at coordinate 778,780,286 of NC_090921.1, read as the reverse complement.
TAAACCATCCTATCCTTACTTTAATAACTTGTAACATTGTCAGAATCCTTATTGCAATCCTATCTTTGATTTTTCTTCCTAAGCGCCATTTCTTTAGTCAGTTTTATCTTGTGTAAATCTTAAACTTTCAATCCTACTTCGAGTGATCCGACTGGTTCAGCCGGGGTGGGCGCTGGGGATCTGGTGTTGAAGTCATGAATCGACTCTAGAGCTTACTGTGTCCCTCCTTGATTTCTGGCCGGAATGCCCTAGCATAGAGTAAAACTATAGTAAATATTTTCTTGCCCAAACTAACGCCTCTCATTCAACCTTGCATATCTTCCTCTGTTTAATAGCTAGAGACTTCATTTCAACTCTGGATTATACCTAAGACCTATAGCTACATCCCACTCCAAATCAGTGTGTTTCATCCGTTTTTCTTAAAAAACGTTTGGTTAATTTTAGGCGGGAATCCACAATTTTGCAAAGTTTTACATGTGTGATTTTTATTCTAAATTATTTTCAACCCTTCCATTCAGATTCAAAGTGTTTACTTTTGCTCAAACTATAGCTCATTATTGTAAGTATCTTTCCACTGTTGCTCCCATTGAGATTTGTACTGATTTAAGGATTTTTGCACACATTCCTTGTTTTATTCAGCCATTTCCGAATGTCATTTTAAAGTGTAAGATTTCAAATCTGTTTTTCTCTTGTTTGGGGAGGGAAGGTTGGATTTGAATTCTACTTTCTATTCCTTATTCCAGATTACCTGCTGCTTCCTTATATCTATCTAGAATTGTTTATTTGTGGGTTGAGGAATATTGCAGGGGGAAATCCTTACTTAAGTGCTATCTTTCCAAACAAGCCAAAGGTGTTCTTTTCTCTAGTGTTTTATATTTTGTGTGGCTAAAGTGTGAATTTAAGTGCATTACATACCTTCCTATCTGTTATTGTCACCACATTGGTGATTGTTGCTCCCTATTAAAAAGTATAGGTTTGATTTGAATTTTAAATAAATATTACCTTTACCAACCAGCCTGATTCCTGGTCCATTGTGACCCAGGGTATTTGAATAAGGGGTGTGATATGAGTGGTATATCACTCAAAATATTGAACCTATATATATAATAAAATAAGCATTTCAGCTGTGCACTGCATACTAGGCTGAGACCACGGTGTATCTCCTGATTGAAATGCTTAACAGATTTGGGGATTTGTGCCTTGATTTTGAGTTCGAGTTACCACCCGTGACAGTCTAACACAGCAGACTAACCTGCAGGGTAGTGACACTTTGCTTAGTTGGTGTACTGTGCTTCACTGTACAAACGCCTCCCAAAACAAATACTTCACGATCAGGTTGGTCTGTAAAAGGAAAAATTCAACCAACCCCGAGATAATTAATAAAGAAATTGATATTTCTAGAATAGCTGTTCCTGTAGAAATCAGTATGACTAGGCAGCACTTCCTGCACAAACTTTTTGTCAGGGGTGAGTGGCCAGAACAGAATGAACATGGCTGGCTGCAGGAAATCACAGAACAGGTCACTGCCATGAACCTGGATACATGGCAGGACAAGGGTCCATTACACCAAGCTCTCAGTGAATTGTACATGGCCCCAAAAGTTAAAGAGGAGCAAAGTAAAATTGCCAGAATTGTGGCCTACCTATACCTCCACATAGGAGTGATGCGGGAAAAGCACGCTGAAAACATAGTTCTGGCACAGAATCAAATTGGAGCACTAGAGAGAATCCAGAATGATCTAGACTCTGCAGAACAAAGGCTTCTGAGGAGCCAAAGAATTAGAGGCAGAATCTAGAGATTATGTCACACAATTAAAAGAAGATCTGGCTCTCCTACAGAGAGAGAATGCAGAGCAAGACACCCAATTACAGACACTAAAAGAGGAGTGTCGGGAAAGGGTTGATTCTCTGCAACAGAGTCAACACAAGCTGGCGCAACAATTACAGTTTAATAGAGCCTGCGCAGAGCAGATGGTGATGCTGCAAGACCAGATAGACAAATTGAAAGAGGAAAATAATAAATTAATTGTGAAAGACCTCCACTCTCAAGAGGAATTTGATCAGGAGCGCCAGAAATCCCATACTATAAAAAAACAAAGGGACGACCTGGCTGAACAGAGGGGCACCCTAAGTCAGGAGAGAGACACCTTCGGCCAGGAAGTAAGCCAATTAAAAACCGAGTTAGAGGGAAGAAAGCTGGCCCTCCAGGAGCTCAATGAATTAAAGATGGGTGGAGGATGCTCTGGAAGAGAAAACCCAGACCAAAGATGCTAAAACTCAGGAGGTGAGTCTCCTGCAGCAGAAATTGGCCCAGTATTCCCAGACCAGGCAGGAAGCACAGAGAGACAATGAGGCTCTCTGTGAAAAGAATGATGGGCTCCACCAACAAGTAGCAATGCAAGAGCGAATCATTGAGACCAGTAAGGCCTTGATAGAGGAACAAAAGGCTCAGATGTTTGCTTATCACCAGGAAATAGGGTCTGGATAAGAAAAGGTAGAGAGGGACAGAGCAACCCCTGATCATAACATAAGGACCCCCTGTACTCAGGGACTCAAATCCCTTCAATACCATGAACTCTGCCAGCTTCATGTCTACTGGCTCATATGAACCAGGGGCCATGGGGATGGTAGAATTCAATAGAGTTGGTAAGATGGGACTGACAGATCAGCGCCCCCCAGAAATTGATGGGCGGGCGTCCCTGTACAGATCCCCAAATGTTAGGGCTAATATCTCCGACCAGTAAGACTCCTATGAGGGGAGAGTCAGGGAACTGGATCCACAAAACTACCACCTTCCAAAAGATAAGTTTGTAAAATTTGGTGGGGAACTCCAGGAAATAAAGCCCAAAAAGAGTATCCTGAAGACCTCTACCCAGTTAGGGCAGTGAGGGGGGGGGTTACTCCGCCAATCCTGGGAGCAGGGGAGAGCCAGAAGACTCTTCTGAGCACCACAGGAATAGGAAAACTAGGCCCCAACATTCTGCGAGCCCTCCTCAATCCCTTCTCAAGCTCGCAGAATCAGGGAGTGCCTAGAGGATCAAGAAGCCACCTCCAGTAGCAGTGCCACTGAGTCTGAGGACGAGTGGACTCGGGTGACTAAAACCAAAAAGGCAAACAAAATTAAGAGAGCTATGCAAAAAGATCCTCTTAGGCAGATCAAGGCCATTAGGAGTGTTATAACTCCATATCATAAAAATGCAAAGTATTCTGTCTGGGAACGCCTAGAATTAAATGAACAGATGATGGACACTTCATCTGAAGGACAGCCAGAATTGCATACAGTATGTGAAATGGACATTCTCCCCTGAATACTCCAGTTTCTTTGCGGGACTGGAGGATCAGAACCACTCAAGATGGTCCACCTACAGGGCGGCCATCTTAAAACATTTCTCTGAACATAGAAACCCCCAAGAGGCCCGTAAGGCGGCCTACAATCTGCAGTGTGCAGAACAACGGGCCCCACAAGAATTTGTGCAGGAGCTCAAACGTGCCTTTGCGGAGACCACCAGGAGGGTGCGCACAGATAGTCGGGAATTCATCACCACCTTCTTCCATGCACTCTCCAAAATATAATGACCCAGCTGGTGAGGGACTTTGACAAGAAGAGATCACTGGACTGGGTCATAGAATAGGCGCCCCGCATTTATGAGGTACAAAAACCTGTAGATAACAAAAACATAAACCCCAAACCAGCCAACACCCCTGCTGCTGCTAAGGTGGCGGAGGTGAAGGTTGCCCCCATTTTAGATCTGGAGATGGGGGCCCTAAAAATATACCTGTACAAAATCCATCCAATCAAGGAACCAGAAGGCCCTCGGGCAATCCCAGACAGGCGGTAGTCAGGGAGGTCATCCCACAAATGGGATCCCTAACTCCCCGGATTACATCAGCCCAGTAACAAACCCATCCTGGGGTATGTGTGGACTCCCCCAGCCCAAGGGGGGGGGGGGTCCAACCAGGTAGGTACCACCCCAGTCAACTTCCCTCCTAACTTTCCCCAGGAGGGCAGTAATCCCCCAAATGCTTTCCCCAGTACCCTCAAAACTTCAACCTACAGAACAACCCTCCTTTCTTTCCCCGCTTTCCAGAGCCCAGACAGCCCAATCCGGGAGAGGGGAGGCCAAGGATGGAGGGTTACCCACATTTTCCAAACCGAGGGTACTATGGGATAAGGGAAAGTTACCTTTCCCGTGATTCACCTAGGATGGACCAGAGACCCCTGTACCAGCCGGAACGGGTGTCTGAACTGGAGCCCCAGGTCCAGAAGTTGTCCCAGGATGGGTGTCGCATGTTGAGGGCTCAGCAGAACCCTCAGATGAACATGGCAGCTCCGAACCCCACAAACCAAGGGTCTGGTACTCCAGAAAAATGACGGGGAGAAAACCCAGACAACTCGCTGGTTCCAGAGGAGCAGGCAGGGGGGGAAGGGAGGTGTAAAGCCTTAGTGGAAGCTTCATTCCCCACCCGGGAAAGCCCCTGGACACCCAGGAACCGGAACCAAAATCTCCTGCCCCTGAAAGTCTTCAACCCAAGGAACAGAGGGCGGGTAGGAGAAATAAAGAACCAAGAAAGACCCATTTTGTGGAGGAGGTTAGTGTCCTCCAATTTGAAGGGGAAGGATCCTCAGAAGATTCTGGGAAAAAGATCTTCTCCTTCAGGGACGGGGTAACTCCTCCCAACGAAAAATGGGTCCCCAGCGATCCTAATGAAGACTGGGTGAATGTGGGGACTGAGTTAGAATCACCCATCATTGAACCCCAGAATGATAAAATAGGAAACCACACTGTCCAAACCTATTCTGGTGACTGCCTCCAAAAAGGGGGGGGGGGGCCCAGAATCAGAAAAAGGGGAGCCCAAAACTCCCCAAATATACAACTGTCACATTTTTCTTTCAGATCCCCAAGCTCCCACACAGAATCATGCCCAAACTACCCCTGTGTCGGAATCAAGAAATTGACCAACCAACTTGCCCAAAATGCACATTATCTCTGCCCCCTTGAGGAGAAGGAGGGAAGATTTTATGCCCTGGTCCAAATACAAGGGCAGTGTACAGTGTCGGCACTGGTGGACACTGGATCCCAAGCAACTCTTCTGTCAAAGAGGGCCTTTGATCATCTGAATTCAGGAAGGGGGAGAGATACCCAATCCCTCTCACCCCTCTTCCTGGACAACTTCAGAACTTCGATGGGAATGAAATTCCTGTCGAGGGGACTGTGGATCTGGAAATTAAAATTGGGCGACACAAGGTGATACACCCGGTCATAGTCGTGACTCCGAGGGCACACCCTGTCTACTGCGGAATGACATCCTGCGAAGGTTGTCCCCCCTAACAGACTGCTTAAACAAGTTCCTCTGGACCCAGACTAACCGGCCAATAAAATTAAAACATAGTGTCAACCATGTTAGTCTAAATGGCACAAGCTACATGGCTGAACAAAAACAGGATCATATTGAGTTCCAATTTCACAACAACCAAATCCCTGACGTGACAGTAATTGCTGTAGAACAACAAACTGGTGATGGGAATTCCTCTCTATTTTTGAAAATCAACCTTCCTTCCAGTTCCAAGTGGCATTCCACACTGGAAGGAAATATTCTGAAGTTCTATACAATTCACAATCGGAAAATCCCAATTCCATAGTCAAAAATGATGAGAAACCAGCTCAAAGTTTAGCTGACATTCAGAAGATTAGATAACAGTTATTCATCCCTATTCAGTTAAATGAGGGGAAGGAATCTGTCCTCGCCGGAGTGTGTGTGAACAACGGTAAGAGCTACATCAGCAAAGCCATGTTCCGAAAACTCCAGCCATTCCCACATTTAAATTGATTGACAAATGGGAAATGGACCTGGAAACCCCCAATTCCAAACATCTCCTGCCTAGCAGGTGTATGCTCAAAATGTCCATAGGCAACAAAAGCATAGTACATAACTGTTGGGTCGTGCGAGATTTTCCTGCTGCATTCTATTTAGGCAGTGAGATTCTCAATCGCTTTGCCGTTAATTTGGACCTGATAATCTACAAAGCCTGGTCCCGATTGGGGGGTAATCCCATGGATTTTGATGATTCAGAAAAAGCATTTTGGTCAGCCCAATTGCTGTCGTATGCAGTTGAAATTCAAATTGGAGAGGAAGTCACCATCCCAGGACGGACACGACTATTCCCACTTGAATTAAAAATTAAAAGAGGACAGAAACTGAAAAATCCTGACGCATATGTTCACCTCAACGCCCATCTCCAACAGCAAGGGTTGGGTTTAAACCCAACACCATTAGTCAATGTAGAACACAACACCTTTCCAATATTGATGGATAACAGCGACCATAGGAGTATCACTCTGGGCGCAGATACCATTATTGGAATGGCTGTTGATGACCAACATTTTTCCATTGATCTAGGTAATGAACTGATAGGACCAATCCCCAATGACTGTTTTGACAGTGATAGCGACAATGACATAACACCGGACAGGATCTTCACCCGGCAAGGGGGGAATTTCCTGGTGTACTTTTCTGCCCTTATGGTAAGGAAGTGGTGACCAGTGACTTCAGGAGGGATGAGGTGATCTTCCAGGTCCACAAGGACTGCCTCCCCTGCCTGGAACCTTCTGTCCAGGTCAATACTTTAACCAGGGACCTCTCCACCCAGCTGGAGAAGGCCATTGAAATAGCCAAACCAGAAGTCTTTCCAGGCTTCAGGCAAATGGTCGAAGAGAGAGTCAACCTAGCTGATGCCTGTGAGACTCTGGAGCAAAATCAAAAGTTGAAACGAGTTTTCTTAGATTTCCAAGATCTCTTTGCGGTGGACTCATATGACTGTGGTCGCACCGATATCCATACAACAATTCACACGGACCCTGGCATGACTCCGGTGTTTGTGAAGCAATATCACTTGCCTCTCGCATCCATGAGTCCCTCACAGAAATAATCAAAAACCTTGAGTCCCGTGGGAAAATTTGTCCAGTCCACAGCACCTTTAATAATCCGGTGCTGGGGATTTTATAACCCAACGGCCAGTGGAGAATCTGTGCTGACCTTAGGGAGCTAAACAAACGGGTCCACATGTCCCGATGGCCCCTCCCATACATTGACCAAGGGCTGGCCCAGATCATGGGGTCAAAGGTATACACTGCCATTGACCTGACCAATGGTTACTGGACCGTACCTGTCAGTAGGGAGGACCAATAAAAGCTGCCCTTTACCTTCGGGGGCAGCAGTGCACATGGACCCGGACTCCCTTTGGATGCATCAACTCTGGCAATTAATTTAACATATTCTTACAGAAGGTCATGCCCGACTTGGGTTAAAGGGGTAACCTGGCCTATGCAGATGATGAACTGATCAAAAACTCAACTGTGGAGGAACACATAGAGGAAATCCATTATGTTCTGACCCAGTTGAGGGTTGCCGGAGCAAAACTATCCTTCCAAAAGGTACAGTGGTGCAGGACCCGTGTCAATTTCTTGGGGCATGAGATAACGCCTGAGGGTCACTGTCCCCAGGAAAAGAAAGTGGAAGCACTCCTGAAACTAAAAGACCCCACAACTCTGCGTGAGCTAAGGAGCCTCCTTGGACTGACGAATTACAGTAGAAAGTTCATTGAGGATTACGCAGAGATCACAAGACCCCTGATCCATCTGTTGAAGAGGGGGTCAAGTGGGAGTGGGGTCCAGAACAAGCCGAGACAGTAAAACAACTCAAAAGAAGCCTCTCACAAGCACCTTGTCTAGCTTACCCTGTCAAAAACAAGGAGTTCTTCTTGGAGACAGGGTTCTGAAATACATGCTTGACAGCAGTATTATATCAAAAGCATGACAAGGTCAATTAAGTCATCTCCTATGCAAGCAAGACTTTATCCTATGTGGAGGAAAAATTCAACGATTGTGAGAACACTCTCCTGGCAACGGTGTGGGCATTGAAAAATGACCGCCCGTTCATCCAGGGGGAACACATCATAGTGGAGACTGCACACCAGCCTTTGCAATATCTCCAAAGTGACAGAATCCGTGCCGGAAATGTGAGTAATTCCAGAATGACTTCCTGGATCCTGTCAATGCAAGGCTTTCCTGTGGAGGTAAGATATGGCTAAAACAAGAAGAGTCCCCTCGTGCAAGGTCTGGCTGACTTGCATGATTGTGCCAGAGAAAACTGTCTTGAGGACGAAAGTCTTAAAACCCAGGACAACATGGAGGCGTACCTGAATTCCCCACACAAAGTCTATGAAGAAGACAAGTGTGAGGGAATGCCCGCTGTTTATATGGATGGGTGCTCCTACCATGTTGACGACAACGGGGAAAAGGAACTGGTGGCCGGTGTTGGGAATGCCTTGGTGGATGATGCCTCAGAACCCTCCACTGGGTACAAAATTGTTCCACGTAGTAGTCAGGTGGCAGAGATGATGGCAGTTCATCAAGCCATCCTCACTGCTGTCCAACACAAACTCCATGAACTGGTCATAGTCACTGATTCAGATTATGTCCGGAACGGGTTCGTGGAGCGCCTGGGTAGTTGGAAAACCAGAGGCATGCTATGTGCTAACAACAAACCTCTCAAACATGGCAAGCTAATACTAAATATTGATGATCTCGTCACCTCTAGTGGGATGACCATCTACTGGAAAAAGATCAAGGGTCATTCCAGAATAGAGGGACCAGACAAAACTGGAAATGACATTGCTGATCAGCTGACCAAAACCGGAGTCATCCAAGGGGATCTCCTTGAGATCGAGTCCCTGTTGGGGGAAATCCAGGTCACTGCTATCACTAGATCCCAGACAAATGCTCACAATGAACTCTCAACTGCCCAGTAGAGAAAGGAGACCCCAGATGCTGATTTAATCACAGCTCAAAAAGGGGATCCATTCATTGGTAAGTTTTATCAACACATTGAGGACCCTGAGAACTTTCTCCTGGCGGATACCGATTGGATTGGAAAAGAGGACCTCAGAGTGTTGATGAAATGTCCAAAAATGTTCCGAATCCAAGACGGTTTGTTGGTGAGGAGATCCATATGTGGCTGTGACCAGTGGGTGGTCCCTACCGCATTCCGAAGCCTGATGCTAAGTCACGGCCATGATGCGGCGACAGCCGGTCATCGGGGGTTTCATACTACATTAGAAATCTTGCGAGAGGTTGCATACTGGCCACACATGGGGAAGGACCTCGACCAATACTTGAAGGGGTGTCTTGTGTGTGCACAATTTCAGCCAACATCACTCACACACCAAGCTCCCCTCCAAAAGAGGGGGATGACACTGCCTTGGTCAGACTTACAAGTGGATTTCATCGGGCCCGTGATTCGCTCCTCTAGGGGAAACAAGTACATGTTAATCGTAACATGCTTGTTTACTAAGTGGGTGGAATGTTTCCCGGCCCCAAATTGCAAGGCAGAAACAGCAGCTGTCCTGATGATCAATCACATCTTCTTGCGTTTTGGACTACCCCAAAGGATTGAGTCAGACCGAGGTAGTCACTTCACCAGCGAAGTGATGACAAAGATGTGGGAGATACTTCGGTTTAAAAGGAGACTACAAATTGCATACCGCTTCCCTCTAGTGGTGTAGTTGAGAGGTACAATAAAACTATTGTGATCATACTAAAAAGGTTTGTGGCTGATTCTGGGCGAAGTTGGGGCATCCAATTACCACTTGTCCTGATGGCCATCAGATCTACCCCTTCTTCTGCAAGATGTCTCCATTTGAGCTGATGACCGGACGAAGGATGGTGCTACCCCAGCATCTGCTCAATAGAACACAAGAGCAGACACTAATAAATGCCTCCACAATTCATGAGTATGTTGAGAATCTGAGGAAACGCCTTCAACATGCTTTTGCGTGTGCTCAGCGGAATCTAGAAAGATCTGCAGACAGCATGAAGACCCACTATGAATTAAGGACAACCAAAAAGGAATACCAAGTAGAAGACAGGGTCTACTTGTACAATTTCCAAGGGAACCAAATCTAAGTGCGAAAATTCTTGCCTAGCTGGTGGAGACCTTTTGAAATTGTGTACAAAATCTCACCAGTCGCCTACAGAACCCGCATCCCCAAGGGCGACTTGACAGAAAAGAAGTGGGTCCACATCAATCAGCTAAAGAGTTGCCACCCGAGGCACACTTTGCAGCAAATAGGGGTCCATAGAAAACCCAGTGGGGGATATATCTGAAGCATAGGAATTTTTCAACTTGTCACTGAATGCATGTGTATATCCCACTGCTGTCATCCCGGTTGGAGGACAGTTAGTGGGAAAATTGTCATAACCAGTTTGTGTTCTAGTTTATAGATTTGCACTGATTACACCGTCCTTACCAAGGAGGACCTCCTCGGGGACCCGGAAGGAGAAACCCAAGGAAATCCGGAGGGTCACTCCACACCAGAAAAGAAAACCTGAGAGAAGGATGGGGGTATTGTTCCACATTCCAACCAGAGGCATCGAGGAGAGAGTGTTGCATCGTTCGCTGATGTAAGGACGACTGAACCTACTTTTTTCCAGAAAGAAAATCCCACTTGCCCGACTCCCTCACGACTGGAAGTCCAGACGAAGTTTGGGGGTGTCTGTGGGATATCTTGACCCACTCAGTTGTACTATGCTACATCATTTTACTGCATTGGTGCAAGAAACAGCACCAAATGGACGCGCTGACTCCTGTGCGCGCCAAGATCTCTTAACTGCATTTTTGTAACAACCAGAGAATGGCTGCACAACCCTGCTCCCACATTTCAGGTGGGGTGGAACAGAGTACTCACTGCAGGAATGTGCCAGTGTGCTCTGCAGCATTTAACATGGAGTGAAGTGAAAGAGGCAGCATTATTTTGCTGAAACCCAAAATGCCTCTTTAAAATGACACTTTCTCAACCTTAAAAGTGCTGCTTGGCACTAAATTCATCAATTTCTCATGAACCACTGTGATTTAAAATGCCCTGCAATGCCCAGGATCATTCATTGTGTCTCAGAGGAACCAGGCCTCATTGGAATGACAGCTCCTGTCCAATGTCTCTTTGAAAAATCAACCAGGGGCTTTGTTTTCATTTTACACGGGAAACACGTCTATTTTCTTTGCAACAGTATCAAGGATCAGCTGTCCAGAGAAAGACTCTAAATAAATGCCTGTAACTGTATCCATGCTACAAAACAACTCCAGCACTCAAGAAACGAACTATAGCTGCGCAAAGTGTATATTTGCTGAAGATGAAAACCGGTTTTAAAGAAATAGTAAAATGTGCTTTTTCCTGACTGAAGGGGGAAAATCACCTATTTAAAAGTACATTGTTGTGTAAAGGCCTGATTACTTAGAAATGTAAAAGGATTTGTTACTGTTAAAAATACACTTGTGAACTGTTTTAATTCTATAGGTTTAAAGTTAAGATTTAAAAGGAGAAAATAAAAGCTAAAACCCAGGCTGAGTTGGCAAACTATATAAAAAAAACACTTGCTCTGCCAGTTGCTAGCCCTGAGAAAGGGTGACACCTCATAAACTCCTGGCACAGGAAAGGCTAATTGCTAGCTTGGACACTTTGAATTACCAGGACAAAGGGACTTCCCAAGTCGTCATCAGACATTCGTCTTTGTTTCAGGCTGGAACAAAAGCAGGCTGAGACTCTCACCTGTCAAGGGTGAGGGGCAGTAAACGTCAATCAAATGAAAGGCCCCTCATCCTGCTTCAAAGGAATTGACATTTGCTTGCAGTTGGGGAAAAGAAAAAAAGCTGATGAAGTGACGATAGACTTCCTGTTGGTTTTAAAAAGCCTATTTTGTAACTGAACTCTAAAGACATTTAACTTTGCAGCAAGAATGAGGAAAAATATGAAAAGTTTGTAGTTTTATATCTAATTGTATGCTCTTCCTTTGAAAATTTGGTAGAACTCATTACTGCATAAGGAACAGAAGTTGTAGAGAATAACAGATTGTGGGGAAAGTATTGCTATTGCGGACATAACATTTTGTACACACATCCCAGGGGTAAATGCACATCTGTGTACCAAGCTGGAAAATTTTAGGCCAAATCTATCATGGGTAAAATTGCCAAAATGTAGCAGAAAGGCAAAACCAGGTCCCACAGACTGGGGGTTTGGTTTGAAATATGACCCACAAAATATGTAACCTGTGTATATGATTTTCTCCGAGGTTATAGCTGCATAGATATGTATTTATGGCAAAATTAGATTTTGGTTCCAGTGGCTAGGGGAGGTTTCTAGTCATTGTAAAAATCATCCCATAAACATGACATCCTTTTCTGTGATCCAATCAGCTGTGGACAAGGCGGAAACTATGCTCTTGCCCACTCCTAGCAAGTCCAGAACATTCGCACTAGACACATAATATAACATTCAATAGGATCTCCCTTACCTATCAAAGTCCCCTCTCGCAAGGATGCGCAGTGAGGTAATACGTACGATTAGATCCATAAAGTATCTCTGATTGATCCGTTTGCCACGTAAGATATCCGGGTTACCCTCTCATCTGATGATGTGAGTTGTTCGCCCTGTTTCGTTACTTATTGGTTCAGACTGTGGAGCATGATGCATTGGATTTGAAAGATGCTCAAGGGAGGTTTAAGAGGCAGGATTAGCAGTTTCATTTTTGATGCGTCTCTCATATCTCAATGACAATCCCTGCTTGAGCAGTACTGGGGCATGTACGCTAGATTTCATCATACTGTCAGAGTGAACGCTAGTAGAAGGATGTGAATCAGTTACTCAGACAATTTGCACCGTTTCTCTCCAATTAGGTTCAATTCTTTTGCGAGTGTTTGTGGTGATAGTAAACCACACTCGACATTTTAAAGAATATATAATATTTGCATAACTAGATGTATCAGTCAAAGATCTGCTTACGTTATTGTTGGGAGTGGGGCCATGCAGAGCTCTACATACATTGGTATCCCATAAACATTGATCAATGGAGGGTGCAGTTGATGTACTCTGGTGTTTATCCACAATAACTCTATTATCCACTGGGGCTATTAGGGCCCTTTTCTCCCTTGGACTGGAGTCAGTTACTTCTACACAGGGGAGAGCTCTGGATTTTACAGGGCCGCTAATCATGACAGTCATTTTTATTGTGGATGTGTCCGTTTAGCGGATTTGTGTGCAAGGCTACATACTTCGGCATAAGAAGCACCCGCACTTGCACTCAGATTTTCAGAGGCAACGTCCACCCTAGAATTATTGCCAAGCGCTACCCCATTGTTGGATGCCAAATTCTCACCCACATTAACCTGTTTGGTGCTACACTTAACACCTGCACTAGGGAAATAGTTTGTCAAATTCCTCTGTGGTTTCTGACTGTTGTTAGTGAGAGATTGAGGCCGTTCTACCTGGCCTCCTAAATGCAAAACCTTACCCTTAGTGGCTATAGTTTTCTCTAAGTATGGAGAAGGAGTGTGTTTAGGATGTTTTCCTTTATTTGGCAGATTAAGGCAGACCTTCCTGTCTTTTTGGGAAAATTGAGTAGGTAGAAGGAGCGCACGACTTTCCTCTGATAATTGTTGAACATCAATTACATCATCATCCTGCTGAGGTGAGGCGGATTTCTTCCCATCAAGGTCAGAGTTTTCCCCTTTTATCACAGGGATGAGTTTATTAGAGTTATTTCCTGAGTTTGTGTCATCCTTCTTGCGTTTTGCTGCGCGTTTTGCTCTGAGATGGTTTATTTTAGGCCCCATGATAGATCGTAGATTTCTCTGTTAGTCTGGTCACTGGCCTCTTCTTGTTCAGACTGTTCAATGATTTTAACAAGAACAGAAGGACTATCAGGCGTTACTTCCTCTCGAACTGTCGAAGGAGGCGAGAGAGGTGCTTGTTGCGCTATTAAATTAAGCTTGATTTCTCTAATATCGTTTTTAATAAGATCTATATCCTTTAGCAACTTTCAGAGAGGAAAGATCATATTGCTGATCTAATGATCGTGTTATGTCAATTTTCTCGGCTTGTGTCTCTTTAGATGGCATTAAATCGCAATACTATGTCTGCTTGTCTGCTACAAATGGTCTTACATTTAGATTTCTTAGGTGGTTAGCCGTACACAAATGGAGACAGTTTGCTAGAGGAATAAAGTCTTTTGCCATAATGAAACCTTCAAGACGATTACATTTTTGCAGTATCTCATTAGATACCACTTTTAACTCCCATATTTCCAAATGCGTAAATTCATGTCCTTTATCAAGTAAATCCAGAATCCTGATAATAACAGGAAATGTGTATGGGCTAGATGGATTAGAAGTTTGAAGTGGGTCAATAGAGAGAGGCCCTTGCTGCCCTTCGAACTCAAAGTTTTTATTTGAAGCGTTCATCCTTAAGCGATCCCCATCTGATGTTTTTGAATTGATCCGCCCTTCACTCTGTATGTTATTTAAATTAAATGAGGGTTTAAGATCAGGTAGTTTAAGTGCAAATTCTATGGGATGTGGAGTCTCACCAGACTGTGAGAAGGTAGGTTGGTCGAAATGGAATTTACGGTTAACCAAGGGAGTCAGTACTCTAATACAATCACTAATACGCCTGTACAATTCGAAAATTGCTATAGACCCGACTCTAGATGTTTCGTTATCAGTACCACTTCCCGAGATAGGTGAGGTCATTAAAACAGAGACATCGGAAGACAGAGCCTCTGTCTCACAGGATTTGCCATAAGCAACTACCTTTTGGGAAGAACACTCTTCTAAGTTCAGGAAGTTCACTGTTGAAATACATTTCGGAATGTTGATGTTATTTGGTTTGGTTTTTTTACTGACATGAAAAAGATCCTTTTGTGTCATATTGGAAGGAACACAAGAGGCAGGAGGTATACATTCCATTATATTATCATTCGTATTCTCTGTGTTAGAATTAGGAAGTAACGGGATCTCTGTGGGATCCGAATACACAGTATTACCGGAGCATATCAAAGCATCAACATTCAATATGTCTGACGCAGGCCGCTCCATTAGGCGACCACTACGTGAACCGGAAGCCATAGGTGCGTGATAGAGACAGGTGTTTACAAAAAAGCTCGCAAATTCCGACAATAGAATTATTGGTCCCTAGAAATACTGATAATTTAAGGAACACCCACCAATCGCCTTTCACCCTAACAGCCCAACAGCCTAGTCACTTGCAATGTCACTTATGATGCGCGCACGATGCGCATGCACAGAGTATTTGAGGCTTGTTTCCGGGTGGGTTGCGGGCGCTTCAGTGGGAGTAACCAGAGGAGTGGCAACAGCGCAATCTTGAACAGGCTGGAAAAACAGGAAGTGAGTCTGCTTCATCTTCCTTAATGGGAAGGAGTAACAATATCACAAACAACAGCAAAGATCACCAACATAAATGCGCGCACACTGTCCAAATTAATTACTTTTTCAAATGGAGCACAAGCTTTGTCGATGTTGCGGGACGCACGGCTTCTTCTTGGCGACTCAGCAATGTCACATGTCCAGAAGTAGATAGGCAGAACGTAGGAAGCAGAGAGGCAGAGGCGACCAGCGCGGCAGCCCAACAGCCTGGTCACTTGCAATGTCACTTACGATGCGCGTACAAAGAGTATTTGAGGCTTGTTTCCGGGTGGGTTGGGAGCGTGTCAGTGGGAGTAACCAGAAGAGTGGCAAAAGCGCAATCTCGCACAGGTTTTTCAAATGGAGCACACGCTTTGTCCAAGTTGCAGGAAGCACGGTTTCTTCTTGGCGACTCAGCAATGTCGCGTGTCCAGAAGTAGATAGGCAGAACGTAGGAAACAAAGTCAGAGGCGAGCAGCACTGCAGCCCAACAGCCTAGTCACTTGCAATGTCACTTACAATGTTCTTTTGATCTCTTTGAATTGTTTATACATCACTTCCATCCACCCTTCAGGATTTTCCTTCAACTGATGATTTGTCAAGCCATCAGGGCCCAGAGCTCTTGAATTGCTCGCTGATAGAATCAGGGCCAAGATGTCTATTTTTTCCGTTGAGGTGAGGACCAGGCAGAGTTTGTGATGGGGTAATCTACCCTTGTTGCTTCTTTAGACTCAAAGCGATCCTTGAAATGGGTCTGCCAGGTTGAAGCTGAAACTCAGTTCATCATCATGGAATTTTTTGGTGTACTTAAGTTGTTTAGTATTTTCCAAATTCCTGACACATTTTTTATTCCTATTAGTTGAAGCATCGCCTCTGCATCTTTTTGGTGTAACAGCCATCTATGGTTTTTCATCCAGTTCCTATGGCATGCTATTAGATGTTGTGTAAATGAAGAGTCTCTACCCTCTCTTCTTGCTTTATTCAGCTGTCTCCTTAGATCCTTTTTTCTCCTCATGATTTCTGCATTGAAGACGTGATCCTTCTTAAAGCCTGGCTTTATGGGACATCCCCCAACCTCTTTAAAGGACTCTAGCCTGCCACTACCCATTCTCTGAGTCTGGTTTCCCTTGAGCAAGCCTATTCTGTTGCGCCCCGGGTGCACATATAAGTCCAGGGTTGTCGTATCAGGTGCAGCATAAGACCAATTGCCAAATGCAGTGATTGAGAAATCTAGTAAGCAGCAAAAGGTATTCTCTGAAACAAATAGTCCAATATTTGGTGTTCCTTTCCTCTACTCCATGTAGCATTTGCTGGAGAGTCACCCTATTTGTTACCGTTGACCATGAACATGTTCCTGTCCGTCATCACCTCTCTCCAAAGAATACCCCTGTCCACTTGCTTCAAGGGGTTAGTATGACAGTTTTCCAGAAGTTTAACATCTTTTCAAAACAGTGCATGTTAAAATCCCCACAGATTACTATTTCTAGGTCAGGCTTTAGGTCCTTAGCACTGTCCATAATGTCCAAAACCATTTTAATGACATTTCCGTCCTGAGTCCCCGACTGGCTCCAGTACAGATTGAAAAGAAGTACATGTCCAATCTGTTTAGTTGTTTTGGTGCCAGTTGTGATCAGTAGGGCTTGAATCCAGGGAGACGGATATAATTCTTCAATCACTTGACATTTTATGTTGTTTTTCAAGGCAATCAGTAGGCCCGCCATTGGTCGACCTTTCTTTCCTTTAACTGCAGGGTTTATGTACACCTCGTATCCTTCCAACAGAGGTTCTTCACACAGCCACGTCTCTTGTAGCCATACGATTTCAAAAAGGCCAAATATTGGTTCTCTTTTATTAAGAGGAAAACAAATGCCCTCAGAGCACATGACACATCTACAGATAAGATGGCTACCAAGGAAACTGTAGATTTTACCTCCAGGAGAGACGCTTTGCCATTTCTATTGTGGAAACATTAGCTGGCCGGTATATCTGAGATAGGCATGTTTGAGCTTTGTAGATAGGTGGCATGATGCGAGAAAGCAGTGAAACCGAGGACGATGATGGGAAGCCAGAAATGTAATGAAGGGGTATCACACTGATTTAAGTTTTGACTGATTGATAGATTTGTGTTTTGTGAGAAGAAAAGGGACTGTTTTTTTCTCAAAGAATAAATAGAATCGAGTGTGTGACAATCCCAAATAAATGCTCAAGTTAGATGTTAAGAAGATGAGGAGTGCAGTGGAAAGATGGGTCTATGTATAAAAAGGGTTGGGGTTACTGAAGTTTTATATGGAGAGAAATACTGGATCTTTGAATGAAGAAGCACTTACGGGTGCCCACTAGAGCTCTGTGTAGTGAGCGCAAGGAGTACAGGGAGATACTGGAACCGTGTGCAGAGGGGGGGCAAGGATCTCAGGGTAATGGGAGTTTTTTTGTGATGACAATATTGGGCTAGGTGGATACTCCTCTACTTAACTCATGGCCCATGCTGGCTGCTCAACTCTTGTCTTCTAAAGCCTCTGTCCTATGTGATTGGCCATGTTTTCGGGTTGCCTCTCCACAACCGAGTACAGTTGCTCTCTTCTTCCAGTCCTATTCATTTTTCTCCCCTTCCCCATATGTTCCAATCCTTTGCTCCCACGCATGCAGTCTGCTCTCCCCTTTATGCCATAATGTGCCTGTGCTGTCCCTCTACAGGGGCCTTCGTTGTCTATCTGCTGAGCTCTCATGCAGACTGCCTTCCCCTGCTAGTTCCTTACACTTTGTTTACCCCATGCTTGTTCAATTTACGTCTCCCATCTCATTCAGTCTTATTTCCACTTGGCCGCCGTGCCCATATACTGAGCACTCAACCATACTGGGAAAGTGTACTCTTCCCTCCAAGTTCCAGTGCTGTTGGCTCTCCCTTCTTTCACCTTGCTGGCAGTCTGCTCATGCCCATGATTACCAATTCTGCTCTACCCCTCTGCACTCTAAGCATTGTTTTCTCATTGTTTTGCTGCAGGTTGGTGTCCTTTCTTTGCCCCACGATATCCACTGTTGCTTCCATATCCCTATCCTGTTTGTTCAGTTACTACTACTGTTCACATGGCCTCTCTACATTCTACAGGTATGAAAGCTTCCCTTTGTTGAAGACTGAGCTATTTGACCAGCCACAGGACCAACTGGCAGTGCAGATGTGCGCAGCACGGACAAGTGCTCCAAGTAGCCCGGCCCCTCGGAGAACCAAGCAGGTATGTCTCCGCTTCATGTATTGTGCCACCTCCTCCTTTTTTCTAATCCCTCGTTCTAAGATTTCTTCCCAGGTCTGCTCCTCTGTCAAATGCCTCTGTCTGTGATTGCTTTGCTTATGAACTAATTTAGTCTGTGGATGGATGCAGACACAACAAACGCTTACCATAAACTATCCTTGATGAAATAGAGTCAAGCAAAGGCATGTATGAATACCCATCCTGTACCATTTACTCTAAAGATAGCGACCGGTTCACAGCAGCAAGAACCCCTTGCACTGAAATAGCTCTTAAAGGTGAAGATTACTCAGTAATTTTATTGTCCCAGTGAATAAGGTATGTATTTTTTTAGCATATATCAATCAGTCCTAAAAATAATTCCAATGCATCTTACCTTAGATTTTGTTACATTTACACATGCGAAGCTCACGCATTGGAAACGGCCATCTTGTGCTAATCTTATATGTTGATCCATCGCCCTAAATTCAAGTACCCCATGGCAGTAAATCATAAGACCTGCTCCTCAAGCAGACATCACTAGAAGCTTATGCCCCTTGTCACAAGGCCAGTGCATGTCTCATGTCAACGTCTCCCATCCGCAAACCCCACCAAGGCCGATCCTGAGTAGCTTTCCTGGCGTCGGGGTTGAGCCCATCCAGGCTGCAAAGCAGAATACAATCAGTGTTTCATCCCAGCACCCTGAATGCCACTTATCATCCGTGAAGCTAAGCAGGATCGGCCTCGGTTGGTTTTCGGATGGAAGGCTGCTTAGTGATTGCACATGGATTGTGTTCATACGTTTTCATTTAAAGATTTTATAGATTGTTTATTATGGGCCTATACATGTGTGTGTCTCAAGGTGCAACAAGGCAAGGTGGGGGTTAGGGTGGAACGATCCTACTAGGCCTAGATCGTGCAAGTGCAGGTTATTTATAACGCGCTTGGTTTCAAGCACGGATCCGGGATTCGAACCTGTGTTTATCAGCGTGGTCTTGCTTCCAAGACCCACGCGTTGCCACAGAGCTATCCTCTCTTCACCTGCCAAGGGTAGGGTGCAGGTTTCAGTACACTCATTGACTAGACAGTTTCATCTACGGGGAAGTGCACTCAAAAATGTTAGGATTTAAAAATGTTTCCCATCCATGTGCAGCAATCACTAAACTTGGTATTTCCCTGGCGTTCTCTCATCTGGAGACCAACCGATGCCAATGCTTAGCTTCAAGGGCGGCAAATGATTAGTGACTTTCCGGGTGCTGAGCTGAAACACTGATTATATTTGGCTTTACAACCTGGATGTGCTCGACCCTGCCGCCTGTGAAGCTAATCAGGATCAACCTCGGTTGGTTTGTCGATGGGAGACACCAGGGAAATACCAAGCTTAGTGATTGCTACTGCACATGGATGGGCCACATTTTTATTTCATAATATTTTTCAACAAACCTCCCCACAGATTTGCTGACCAACTGTGCCACGTCAATGTGTGTACTGAAACCTGCACCCTGCCCCTGGTAAATGCAGACTCTAACCAGTCAGATAGTGGGTCTCTCAAGCTAGTCGTGATCAAATAAAATTAAGACTTATAAACATAATCCATGTGCATCAATCACAAAGCGGTCTCTCATCCGCAAACCAACCGAGGCCAATCCTGATTAGCTTCACAGCGATTAGTGGCACTCGAGTGTTGGGATGAAATGATTGTGTTTGGCTTTACAGCCTGGATGGGCTCCACCCTGCCTCCTGTGACGAAGCTCGGTCAGCCTCAGCTGGTTTGCAGATGGGAGACGTTGACATGAAACATAAGCTTCTAATGAAGTCAGTTTAAGGGGCGGGACTGATGATTTACTGCCACTGGGGCACTTGAACTTAGGCCAATGGATCAATGTATAAGATTAGCACAAGATGGTGGTTTCTGACATGTGAGTTATTTTTGGATCGTCAATCTATGCTAAATAAAATACATGCCCTATTCATTGGGACAATACAATTCCTGAGAGAACTTCCGCTTTTAATTCAGTCCCACAATGTTGAAAGGCCAAAAAGACACTTTTTGTGGCTCTCTCTCTTCTGTTATCTCTCTAGTAGAGAATGCCCGTTACTTCATGTATACTTCATGATTGGAGTCTTTTGAAAATAAAAAAGTCCTGTATGGCAGTCAACCTTAGCATGTCTGGAAACATTATGCTTCAACAACCTTTCGCCTTAAGCAGGACTCAGTCAGGTTGCGCCCTTCAACATGTGCATCTGCTTCTGATAAGTTTAGATTAGGTCACATAGTCTGGATCCGAGGGCAATCCAACATCTTGTCAGTCAGATAACAATATTATTGTCCCTCTCTTCCCGCTCCTGTGTTTGCTCCTTTTCCCTTTTCTTTCTCCTAATCTTTTTTCTGCCTTTCATGTTCCACTTTCTCCTTCCTTTTCCTGCTTACCTTTTTGTCTTCCACCTCTTTCTCCTTCCTTTCCTGTTGCCCTTACTCCACCACCATTCCATACCCCCTCCAAAGTCCCTTTCTTTCCTTTTCCTGTCTTTCTGTTCTCTATCTCCCATCTCAGATATTCTGTGCGTCCTTGATCCTCAAAAACTAGCTCTGGATGGTCAAATGACCGATCACAACAATAAACAATTTAATGGAGGCCACTCACACAAATCCCGAATGTTTTAAGTACATCAAAATGCGTTCCTACAGGACAAACGTTATATAGTAATAATGAAAGCCTGCATGCCATTACATATTCAGCAATGCTAAATGTATTTATAAAACATATTGCAGGGAGCACCTTTAAAAGGGAAAAGATGCTGTTATCCATGTCTATACAAAAAAGACCAAAAGAAATTGGGATCGGGCTTGTTTTGTTAGATTTGGAAAAGTTCAAATATGTTATCTGGAATGGGTGTCAACCAAGGTGTTCTCTGGAGATGCTGAAACTGTCTGTCAGAATTTGAGATGAGGTTCCCATGTGTGCCTTGAAGCTCCTTACGCAAGTCCATATATAATCTTGCTGAGCCTGTCATGCAGTCTTATGAGTCACCTAGTTCATTTATTACGCCATGAGTTGTGTGATTTGTATTTATCTAATAGGCATATTGTAGCAAGTTAGAAAAGATCTAACAACAATATATAACACCGAATGAGCAAGCTCACTATGATTAAATGGCCAGGAATCAATGCAATGCAATACACACAGCTCAGTAAGTGCTGTCTGCAGATGAGGACGTGGGTAGGAAAAGATGCTTTGCTCTATGGTAAATACAATAGGTGTGTGTTCAGAATGGCTGATGGCTCCTGTATTCATGTGTCATAAAATGAAAAAAATATATAATTTGGATGGAAATCACCAGAACCCCCTCCTTCCTTTCTTGTTCCTTCTATCTCTGCTTTCCCTATGTTCTATCCCTACATTCTCTGTCGCTTGCCTCCTCTCTATTTCCTATCTTCTTTTCAGTTGCTAACGATCCTCCTTTTCTGACTTTATCTTGCATCTTTTTTAAAGATTTCACCTGGACTTACACATGGAGCTTGTTGCCGTTTTTCATTGTAAAATGATTGTGAATTCGGGAGGTGCTTTTAAATGGCCAGAAATGCCCCATTAGTTATGAAAACTCACAAAGGTGGGAAAAGGGGCGTCTGAATGAGTGCATCTAGGATGCGCTAATTCAGATGTCATTTGTGAATTGGGCCACTGATATTTTTTTGGGGGTGAAAGTGATGAGATGCGCTAGTATCTCCACATTCCAGTCTCTGAAGCCCCTCTTTTACCCAAGATGGCTTCATTTGTTTTATCTACATACAATGTACACGAAAAGAGGGTACAATGAGTAAATTAGATGATGGTTTGTGGGGCTTAAAACTTAGGGCCAGAGACATATGCAGGTTCAGGCCAGACACTATCTTCCAGTTAGGTCTGACGAGACCGGCTCACCACTTGGGCCAATCAGGACAGAGTGCGACTTGAGATGCCTAGGCAACTCAGTCCAGGGTGCCTAAATCCCCCTCCACCCTCCTAAGTACCCCAGACAGAGTGGCACCACTTTGGAGGGCTTCTGTGGAGAAGCCCGCCAAAAAGTGGAACAAAGGGCTCAACTTGGGTTGGAGTCACAGAAGCGAACAGAAACGCCATTTTAGAACCGAGTTCTGGCAAAAAAATACCAACCAGAGAATGAATATTAATTAAATAAACCCGCAGTATGTTCGAGGCTATAGGAATTAAATAATTAAAGTTGGTAGCCTCGAACAATGGGAAATCCCATAGGGATATATTCGCGGTCGAATATAAAAAGTAGTATCCACTGCCACCAGCCAAAACTCGATCAGGGGGGACGGACACGTGCCCCCTCGACTAACAGACCCCGAGGCAATCGAATTGTTCCGGCCAGTACGTCCACAATATGATGGTTTGTACTGGTTCTGTTCAGAATTTGAGACTAGTAAAGTCAATGGTGACTTTACATGCCCTGGGAGACAGTAGTCAGTCCCAGGGTATGGAGTCTATACTGGGGGGTCACTATGACACCCCTGTGTTACTGCACTGAGGGTGCTGTGTAACACACATCACAAAAACACATGAAGCCCTATGGAGTAAAAGACCCCATAGCCATTAAACACATATAGAATCAAAGAGATACACTCAAATCATGTCCAAGAGTGAGGGTAAAAGGGTCTCACTCTTGGCAGGAGAAAAAAAATAAACCCCAAAAATCCAGCAAAGCTGCTGGGGGACTCACTAGGTTAGGAAATTCAGCCTAAACAGAGAATTCTCCCTAACATGTCACTTCTCCCCATGGGGGACCCCTTCCCTGTGAGGATAGGGAGATGAGGCAGCTACTCGATATTCCCCCTAATGGTGATAAAAAGGCAGAGGACCTAACAGGGAGGGACTATCCTCATGGGGATGGTGACTCCCGTTCCGTGGTGGAACTTCCTAACCCTCTTACCCTTTGAGTCATTGAAATCCCTAAAATATGTAAGAAAGCCTCTGACAGTACCACTGTATGTTATTGTTACACTCTTCCGTTACTTCCTATAAAACCTAATTCATTGTCTTAAGGAAATACTGTGAAGAAGATTATTGCAGTAGTTATACAAACTACTCTTTCATGTGACTTCCAAAGTACTGAGAAGAGATGGCCCTGAGGAGGCCTGAACAGACAAGGGACTTGGACATTGCGGTGGGGAGGACCCAGCGACTGACCATTAAATCAAAGGACTGACTAAAAGGGAACCAGTGTCACGACTCGCTCCCTTCGCTCCTGTTCCCGCCACTTGGGGGCATGTTTTGGGGCTTATTCCTTGCTGGACATTTCCTCCGAACCTAATGCCACAGTGCTGTAATGAATTGGGAGCGCTAAATCCCTATTTTCCAAACTACTTCCCTTCCGGAACCATTCCAGGTTTTTGGCAGCCAGCATGCTTCTTTAACCAAATGACTGTGCTTCCCAGAATGCCTGGCCCACTGCTCCACCTCCACCCTTGCAGGACAAGGTTGGGTGGAGGATAGGCAACACCAGTGGCTGCAGGTGCAGCAGTCAGCACACCTGAGGCGTGTGCTCGTTAAACAGCTTTAAAAGCCTCAGTCTCACTTCAGTCCAGCGCTGGTCATCGTTTGCAGTGTTCCTGTTTTTGACTAGTCCCTGGTTCCTGGTTCCTTGCCTTTGTACCTACTTCCTTGTTCCTGTTTTCTTGTTTCCTCCGCCCTGAATTTCGGATTCATGCGCTAATTGATTTCTGCTCCCTTGATTTCCCTTTTTGTCTTCCCCTGTTTGCAGGCAGCAATTCTCAGTGCTTTCCCCTTTTAGATGCAGCCCAGTTTGTCTGTGTTCTATATTTCTTTGACTCTGTCCTTTGCTGCTGTTACCCATTTGCCTTAGCCTTCCTCTTAGTTTAGTTTTCCTGTCTTTTCCTTGGAGGGGTAGGGAGAAGTTTGCATAGGTTATTTCGTTTTTCCCTGCTCCTGATCCTTACTTTCTAGAGGATCCATTCCATGTTTTTCCACTGCACTTCTGCATTTATTTTCCCTTTGATTATTAGGTGTGGTGTGCGGTAGTAGCTAGCTCCTGTGTGAATGCTTATGTTTTCCTCACTATTTTGTAGACACTATTCCCACTTAGGTATTTAGTTTTCCTTCCATTGCTGTTCTAGCCTTTCTGGGTCCCAGTTTCTTCAACAGGATTCGTGGGCTAGCTGACATTCAAGAGGTTATCTCGTCCTCGTGAGTACAGTTCTTAAGTTCCCTTATGTAATACCATCAAGAATGTTAGTACACAGATCCTGTCATTGCTTGCCCTCCACGTGGGTTTAGCGCTGTCAGTACCTGTAACAGCAATTGGGGGTAAGGCGCTTGCCGACTTTCCTCGCGGTCAGGTGCTTACCCCACATCCCTTTTCATATATTGGTTTTGATGTCACACTCTATTTGCACTCCTGGGTTCTAGCATACCTGAGTCGTAGTTCCTGGGTGCACATTTCCCTTGCCATATTCGCTGCCTTCGTACTCGCCTGACTAATCTTGACAGTATGACCAGCCCAAAATTCCCATTGAATATGGCAAGTTTAAGAAAGAAAGGCAGCAAGGCCTCTAACAAGCTTGTACAGAAAGCTTCCCCTACATTTACCTGTGACAATCAAATCACTAGTCTTGGCTTAAATGAACTCCTTGTCACGAATGGGCATTTACGAGCAAAGTATTTTTCCCATAGGATGGCACATCCTACATTGCCTGATCCTAGTTCGATCTTTTGTTCTGATCCCGATTCTATGTCAGCGCAAGCCTTAGCCGCAGAAAACAACACACTGTTAGACTTATTATACAAGAGTACCTCTGTTGTTGAACCCCATGATTCCAGTTGTGCTTCACCTCAGATAGAACAGTTTCATGGTACAAACATAACGAATGGAGGGGTTCCTTGCATAACTTCAGTTTTCTACCCTCAGTCCAAATACTTCTTTGCACAAGTACATACGGTAGTCCCTAATGTCAAGAGGTCTAAGGTCAATAGATTGCTTAAGGGTAACACAGACCAAGTTAGTATGAGAAAGTATAAATCTCAGAACCTGAAAGCAGTTGAGGATAATGCACAATCGGTGCACATCCAGATTGCTAGTGCAGGATCCAGCCCTGATGCCACTATGCCTCCCCCTGTGCCTACTGATAGTGATGTACAGTTAATGCAGGGCATGCTAAGAGCTAAGCTTGAGGAGTTAACACAAGAATTCATTTCTTTACAAGAGGAGAATAAAACCTTGCACTCTTTACTGAATACACCTCAGACTTTATCTGTTGATGTTGAGGAAGTGAACACTGTTCAGCCCCTGAGTGCAGAGACTTTGGTAAACCATGATAATTGCCAATATGTTAGATCTATTGGAAGTGAAAGTCTTTCTTCTAGCACAGCGCTCAATCTGGGCACAGTTTCTAACAATTGTTCTGCTGATTGTCAGGGATTGCAGTTAGCTGAAGATTTACAAGCCACTCCTTTACCTAAAGTTTCCTGTGTAGCAGTCTGTCATAATTCTGAGCTAGCACACATACAAGCTTCTGATCACCAAACACAATACACAAAGGTGGCATACACAGATTCAGTCACTACAGTAGGCTTAGGTCCTGCTCTTGATACAGCTGCTGAGACTGAAGTAGATGTTAAAGCTGATGTGGAAGACGATCTTACCTCTGGGTTCACTCTTCCTTCTGCCAATTCTGATCAATACGAACAGTCAGAGACAGTACAGATTTCATGTTCTGATGAACTCATTCCACAGTATACAGAACCAAAAGCCCTGCAGTCATCTTTGGTACACGTGTCTTCAATCAATGAACCGCTGCCATGTCTGCCATTTAATCAAGAGCCTCCACCATGCACGGGGTTAGTCCCAAAGACCCTGACATGTTTGGATTCAGCTACCGAGATGGCTCCAACTCGCATGCCTTCAGCTTCAAAGTTTCCTCTGGCCTGCCTGTCTTCAGCTACAGTGACTCATCCAGAAGATCATCCTTCAGCCAGAGAGCCTCCGGTAGTCCATCATATGTGCATGTCTTCAGTTCCAGAGTTTATTGCTTGTTTGCCTTCAGTTCATGATACACCGGTATCCTGCTTAGCTTCGCTTCCAACATCAGAGGTATACCTGTCTACACCATCAGATCCTGCTATATTTTCTACTGCTCCAGACAGTCCTCCTGAATCCCAAACATTTACTGTCGATGAACGTTTAGATTGCCTTTCTTTTGCTTCAGGAGGAGCACCAGAATGCCTGCCTTTTCCACAAGACGATTCTCCCAACTGCTTCACTTTAGCATCAGAGCCTCCTAAAAATGCAGCATCAGAGTTTGAGACTTTTGCCAGCTCCCGCTTCAGAGTCATCAAGCTGGACCAAGTGGTGAGTCAGAACCACTCACCTGGGTGTGCACAGGGGGTGGTGCAGACCGGCGTATTACCTACAGAACTTGTGCAACAGAATTCCGCCAAGAAGCACCAGTTGGGTGCTAGTAGCCAAAGGAAGGGAATGACTGCTGCAGTTCAAGATGTGTCTGTTATTGCTCCTTCTGCGAGTGTGCCTGAAATACCAAGTACTGTGTCTATCACTCCTATCAGTATGCCAAACGTCCCTGCTGTTGTATCCAACGTGCAACAAAGTGGCTACACGACTGTCACCAGGAGTACCAGCCTCGTACAACCCATGGGACTTCCAGGCATCCAAGGCGTAGAATATGTGCAGTCAAACCTTAATCATTTTCAACCACAAGTCTTTTCCCAGATGGATGACAGAAAAAGATCTGAACCTCTACCTCAGCCGCCACCTTCTCTAATGGCTGAACATGAACATTTCCTGAAGCCAGCAACTTCCTCACCTCCCGCATGTCCGCTCTCGGCGGAAAGGCTAACAGAACTTCTACCATCGTCTAAGGCAAGTTGCACCAGCCTGCCTCCCTCCTCAAAGACTTACAAGGGTCCACTCCCAGTGACTGAGCTTCCTGGACCTTCCAACTCTGCTCCAGGTCCTGCAAGTTCTTCATGCCTTTCTTCGAACCATGAGTCTCTTCCTCACCAGAAGTCACCGTTTCCATCAGTATCACCTCCAAAGACAACACACTCCTATCATGGAAGCCCATCTGCCTTTGCCCACAAGCCACCATTTCCATCAGTGCCACCTCCAAAGAAAAAGCACTCCCATCATGGAAAGAAGAAGTCTCGTACGGGTGGCGGGCACCCGAAGAGGGCCGTAGGAGGGGGTATACTGTCACGACTCGCTCCCTTCGCTCCTGTTCCCGCCACTTGGGGGCATGTTTTGGGGCTTATTCCTTGCTGGACATTTCCTCCGAACCTAATGCCACAGTGCTGTAATGAATTGGGAGCGCTAAATCCCTATTTTCCAAACTACTTCCCTTCCGGAACCATTCCAGGTTTTTGGCAGCCAGCATGCTTCTTTAACCAAATGACTGTGCTTCCCAGAATGCCTGGCCCACTGCTCCACCTCCACCCTTGCAGGACAAGGTTGGGTGGAGGATAGGCAACACCAGTGGCTGCAGGTGCAGCAGTCAGCACACCTGAGGCGTGTGCTCGTTAAACAGCTTTAAAAGCCTCAGTCTCACTTCAGTCCAGCGCTGGTCATCGTTTGCAGTGTTCCTGTTTTTGACTAGTCCCTGGTTCCTGGTTCCTTGCCTTTGTACCTACTTCCTTGTTCCTGTTTTCTTGTTTCCTCCGCCCTGAATTTCGGATTCATGCGCTAATTGATTTCTGCTCCCTTGATTTCCCTTTTTGTCTTCCCCTGTTTGCAGGCAGCAATTCTCAGTGCTTTCCCCTTTTAGATGCAGCCCAGTTTGTCTGTGTTCTATATTTCTTTGACTCTGTCCTTTGCTGCTGTTACCCATTTGCCTTAGCCTTCCTCTTAGTTTAGTTTTCCTGTCTTTTCCTTGGAGGGGTAGGGAGAAGTTTGCATAGGTTATTTCGTTTTTCCCTGCTCCTGATCCTTACTTTCTAGAGGATCCATTCCATGTTTTTCCACTGCACTTCTGCATTTATTTTCCCTTTGATTATTAGGTGTGGTGTGCGGTAGTAGCTAGCTCCTGTGTGAATGCTTATGTTTTCCTCACTATTTTGTAGACACTATTCCCACTTAGGTATTTAGTTTTCCTTCCATTGCTGTTCTAGCCTTTCTGGGTCCCAGTTTCTTCAACAGGATTCGTGGGCTAGCTGACATTCAAGAGGTTATCTCGTCCTCGTGAGTACAGTTCTTAAGTTCCCTTATGTAATACCATCAAGAATGTTAGTACACAGATCCTGTCATTGCTTGCCCTCCACGTGGGTTTAGCGCTGTCAGTACCTGTAACAGCAATTGGGGGTAAGGCGCTTGCCGACTTTCCTCGCGGTCAGGTGCTTACCCCACATCCCTTTTCATATATTGGTTTTGATGTCACACTCTATTTGCACTCCTGGGTTCTAGCATACCTGAGTCGTAGTTCCTGGGTGCACATTTCCCTTGCCATATTCGCTGCCTTCGTACTCGCCTGACTAATCTTGACAACCAGGGAAACCAGAGAGAAACCAGTGTGAAGACACACCAGCCTGGGAAATTTAAACCCGGCAACCAAGACACTGGACGGAGAAGCAAGTCCTCAGTCTTGAAGACGTGGATGGAAGGAGGCCCCCAACCAAGGCAGAAGTGATTCTCCGGTTGACGGTGGCGTGTCCTCAGCGAGGTGCACCAGTATGTCCCTTAACAGCACTGATACCAGTGAACTGGAGACCCTGCAGAACCGAAGCAGTGTAGAGAGATGTGAGGAAAGAGTGGCAACAAACTCAGAATAGCGGCCCCCACATCCCAGGGAGAAACTGCAATGTGGTCCAAGGAAGAAAGAGGTAACAGGAACCACGGTAGACCCAGTAATGGCTTGGGGGAGAGTAACAAATGCATTGCGAGTAACCTCCCTCGTCGGTGGAGAAGTGCCACGAGTGAAATTGTCAGTGAGAAGTGCAACAGGAGTGATCTCCCTCGTCTCAGTAATTGTTCTAAAGCCGACCAAAGCATTGGGAATGATCTCCCTTGTCACAGTACTTAAGAGGAAGCAAAATGGAATAATCATCTGGAGTGATCTTCCTCGCCTCAATAATTGTTGCAAAGCTGACCAATGCCTCTGAAGTGATCTTGCTCGCCTCAGTAATTGGTGCAAAGTCTACCAAAGCCTCCAAAGTAATCGTCCTTGTCTCAGTGATTCTGGCAAAGATAACCAAGAACTCAGGAGTAGTCTCTGTCGCAACAATATTTATGGCAACAGTAAACAAAGGGAAGCAAGAACATTTAAATTAACTTCTGGAGAAAGCCTGACGAGAAGTACAAAGCTTAATAAAAACTGTTAACAAATATTGTCATCAAAGGTCAAGTGAACCAGGAGAAGGGAGTCCTTCTGGTGTTTGTTGTTTGTGTACATAGTGGTAGGGCTAGATTTGGGTAATTTTGGACAGAGGACAGGACGTTTTCATTTGGACAACCACCCAGATGACGAGCACCCGAGTTTTTTTAGGTGTGGAATACCTTTCAAAATTGGGAGAGTTAGGCTTTTTTGCTTATTGTTTAATGAAGTGTTCATACCATGCCACCACTTTGTACTACTCTTTCCTTCAGCACGAAACAACACATTGTCAGTGCACAGCTATTATTTCCTGCATTACCCCATTTGTTTTAGATTTTGTTTGCTTGCCTGTCTGTGTGGTTTGCTTATGCCGTAGCAGTCTAGGTTCATGACATATCTCTGGTGTGGCAGTAACTTCCCGTAAGCAGGCTCTCATGCTCCGTCTCTCAAGTACTTAGGCCTATACCTCAGGTGTGATCCCTGTTTCTTTTGCAATGCATTGTCAGTGAGTTCTCTTCAGGATAGTCTTGGATCGTTGATGGAGATCTCCAAGAAAACACCTCTGCGGAACTGGAAGCAGTTTGTGAAGATCAATTGGGCAAGGTGACTGAAGGTGAATACAGTTCATTTCTCCTGAGCACCTTTGACCGGGGACACATTCTCACATGCCATGTCTCCAGGAGGGTTCTTCTGGGACCTGCAGTGGCTAGCCACAGTTCCAGAGACTGAGGTGCACCTAAATGGGGCTAGAACCGGCCTCCAGAGTATTGTACAAAGTAGCACTTTGGTGCTTTAAGGCTAACTGAGGGGCTAACGCCAGGATTTCTCATTCCAAGGATTAATTACCTGGTACTGGAGTGCACACAGAGGAACCGCTTAAATCCTCTTTTTTGAGTCATAGGCAGATCCCCGACGAGAACCCCTCTCAGTAATTTCGGCCAGTGACACACATCTGCGTGGTCCAGAAAATGTCAGTTGTTCATGCAAAGGACCAGGGGCATCAGGTGCCTGTAGTTCAGTTGGTCCCTTCTACATCACGGTCTGTTAACTCCCAAGCTTCATTAGTGAAGCATGACCCTTCTCTGGCCAGCATAGAAAGCAGGAACATTGCCTTAAGATAACATTTCATGTTCTCGCCTCCAAGACTCTTGGGGCTGGCGATTGTCTTTTATGACTAGGGTAGACCTGTATCACAGATGGATTCTCAAACTACCAGACTCCCAAGTTTGGTACAAGGGTATTTATTGAATACAACTCAAAATTACTTGGTATGTTACTGGTTTGTTTCACCCTAGAGCACTCTCTAATTGGCGTCCCTCTCTCCACCTCCCCTGTGCTTCCTCTACCATATAAATAATAAAACAAACAAACAAACAAGACTTTGCTGCAATGTGCCAAGTTGACTTCAGACCACAATTTGGTTACACCTAGTAGCTAGACCCGTATCTTGTTAACTCCCACTCGGACGTCCAAAGGATTCCCTAACTCTAAGGTACTTTCTCCAGCATGGGGTCTGGCATGGATTCACATGCTTATGAATATACCCCGTCGTCAGGCCGGGAATCCTTGGTAAAAGAAAAAACAGTTTCACTTACACTTACACTTACACTTTCAGTTACAAACTGTCTTTCTCCTATAAACCAATCACTGAGCTTTGGGTCATACTTCCCCCAGCCAATGACTGCCCGTTCCCTACGCCCCTCCTCTGGCAGCCCTCTTCAGATTTTTATGGCACGTTCAAGTGTTGGGAGTCCTCGTATTTTGCTCCGAGAGATTTTCTGCGTTTGTGCACTTTTTTTCATTAACACATTCCCATTTTTGTCAAATAGAGCCTGTGTGCTCTTTCGTTTCTTTGAACGGCAAGCAGGGATCCATTTGTCGGAGTCTTTCAATGCCACTGAAGGGCGAGAATCATCGGGGGTTTCATTGAAGATTCCAGAAGGCCATCTGGCCTACACTGCATGCCGGAGGAAAAGAAGGAAGGAGGTTCCCTCTTCAAGCTCTGCTAAAGTTGCGGATTGAGGATTGTGTTTTTGGAGGACAAACACTCCCAGTGCCTCTGCTATCTCCACCCGGATCACAAGGATGCAGATTGGGAGATCTGCCTTGATTTCACCAAGTGCACCGTCAAGGATCGTCACTGTAGATTGGCGGTGTGGCTCAACGCCAAGGTCTTTACCCCATGTGGCAAACAGTGGTATGCCTCACCCAGGACTGGCTGGTCTGAGGAGCGGGCTTCTAAGTCCTTTGAGGGCGCTCCATCTGTGGGGGCCCAAGACAAGGCAAGCGCCGCAAGTCTGTTTCTGTCGGGGTCGCTGTGCAAGCGGGTCCCGCGACCAGCAGGGAGTGCTTGTCTTCACAGTCTGCCTCCATCTCAAGTCATCGCTCCAGCTCCTCCTCGAAGAGGAATACGGAAAACCCGGGGAAGCGGCAGGAAAAGCCGGAGAAGACCAAGGCGCAGGGTAAGGTGTCCGACCTGCCCTTGAAGGCCCAGGTTGTCCAGGCAGTGTCATCCTATACGATCGAGCTAGTGGCCGCCACCCTCTCGAAGGCAAAAGGGGCTGACCCGGTCCAGGAGACCCTGACAGCGCCAGAGTGGCCCTCCCTCCCAGGCTCTTCTGCCAAACCGATGGAGAAGAGGATGCCATCCCTAAGCCCGTGACCGACCCCTCAGGACGCAAGAAGGGGTGGGGGTAGTGAAGGCCTCTACCGTGCTCAGATATGTATTATTCGGACGAAGAGGACCTGTTGTCCGTTCACACAGTCCCAGAGGATGTGGTGAACGCCGAGGAGGATGACGGCGGAAACGCTGATGGGGACGACGGCGGGAATGGCGACAAAGACGTGGGCACTGGGCCCAGCAAGCCTACCCCCCCACCCTTCGCCACTGGACATCCTGTCAACTCTCCACACGCTCAGGCCGGAAATCCAGCAGAGGATGCCGACGGCACCCCCAGAGCCGGCTCCTGTTGCATCCACGGATGACAACAGCAGCGTTTCCCCGCCGCCGAGGGCTTCTCCCCGGACGAAGTGGGATCGTGCCACACCATGGTCGCCCGTGCATCTGAGCTCTTACAGCTGATGCCAGAAAAGACCAAGGATGATGGTTTCCTTTATCAACGCCGTGAGGCCAAGAGGAAGACCATTCTGGGGCTGCCTCTCCTGGACAACGTTTGGGATGTCGGTCTGGCACTGATGAGGAACCCCGCCTCAGCCCCGGTGAAGGGAGACCTGCTGGAAAAGAAGTACCGGGTGCTGGAGTCTGCACCCAAGTGCCTGCGGTCACAGCCCTCGCTGGACTCCGTGGGCTTGGCAGCTGCGAGGAAGACATCTTCAAATCCCTCATCTTCAGCCTGTGTTCCCCCAGACAGTGAGGGGAAGAAGTTGGATGCCGTGGGTAGAAAGGTGATCTACTCGGCGGCGACAATGGTCAAGTCAGCGAATGCACTTGCGATCCTGGCCCGATACGACAGGGAGCTGTGGTATAAGATGGCCCGGCTGCTGGAATTCCTCACCGATGACAAATGGGTTGAGGCGCTGGAGATCCTCCAAGAGGGCGAGGTGGCATCGAACCTTGCCATCACTGTGGCCCTGGACATCGCGGACATGGGGTTCTGACAGATGGAGAACAGTGTCTGTCTCCGTCGTTGTGGCTGGTTGAAAGCCACCAACTTACGGCAGGAAGTTCAGACGAGGGTCCTGGACATGCCTTTCGATGGGGACAATCTCTTTTGGAAGGCCGTCGACGAATCGTTGCAAGCCATCAAGACCGACACAGACACGCCCCATGCCCTTGGCACGCTTCATTAACATCGTCCTTCCTTTCGTGTCTCAGGAGGATAATCTAGCAGTTACTCGAAAGGGTTTTGGCAGAGAATCATCCTTGTACCGCCAGCCCTCCCGTTCCACGACCCGGGAGGCATACAGGGATTGTTCCAAGGCTTTCAGAGGTGGCCGCCGTTGTTGTCGCTCCCAAGGTGGCACGCAGGCCGTGAAGCAAGATTGAACCGGCCAGGACGTCGGGCACCCACCCATGCACCATAGTGGGAGGCCGGCTGGCAGGCTTCATTAGTGAGTGGGAAAAGATCTCCACCGACAGATTGGTGCTGGACGCTCTCGCCCAAGGACACACTCTAGAATTCCAGCAGAAGTGTCCGTGCATACCACTGGTGGCCCGGCAGGAGCAGCACATCACACAGCTCCTGCAGGAGGTACAGGCCATGTTAAGAAAATGGGCGATAGAGCTGGTTCCAAAACAACTCTAGGGCTCCTGAGTCTACTCCAGATACTTCTTGGTAAAAAAGATCGGCGGCTGGAGGCCCATTCGCGAACCTGCAGCGTCTCAACAAGTACCTGAAGTCCCAAAATTTCAGGCTGGTCACGTTGCAGCACGTGCTCAGCCAACCGGAAGAAGGAGACTTCTTGACGTCGCTGGAACTGGAGGACGAATACGTCCACCTTCCCATTCACGAGAAGCATCGGAAGTTCCTGCGCTTTGTCATACAGGGACAGCACTACCAATTCAAGGCCCTTGCCTTCAGACAGGCAGTAGTGGCGGCCCATCTGCGTCTACAAGGGATTCATGTGTACCCGTACCTCGACTGGCTCATCCGTGCCAAGTCAAGGGAAGTCGCTGTCGAACACACAGAGAGGACCGTCCGGCTGCTGACGGATCTGGGGTTCTGCGTGAACTATCCAAAGTCCTGCTTGATTCCATCGCAGAAAGCGCTGTCCTGAGGTCCAGGCTCAACATGGTCTCCTGCCTGGCGGCCCCCTCGGAAAAGAGGATAGCAGCCATACTGGGCAAGTTGCAACGGCTGTTGGCACTGAAGACCGCCACAGTGTGGACCATCAAGTCGCTGCTCGGCATGTCGTCGTCGTGTATTTACCTGCTCAGTTTCTGCAGGTTGCAGATGCTACCCCTTCAGGAATTCCTGGACGCTCACTGGATCCAGGTATCCGGAAGCTTCACAGACAAGATTGTTCTCGTCGAGGAGTTCCATAGAGCGATAAGATGGTGGGACGTGTACTCCAACATTTTGAGGGGCACAGATCTTCAGAGCCCCCCCACACCAGGAGACGGTCACCACAGACGCTTCCCTGGCGGGCTGGGGAGCCCGCACTGGAATTCTCCACGCCAGAGGCCTGTGGTTACCGGAGGAGAGGAATCTCCATATCTATGTCCTGGAACTGCAAGCAGTGTTATGGGCCCTCAAGTCGTTTCTTCCGTCCCTCAAGGGCAAGGTGGTTAGGGTCTTCACAGACAATACCACCACAATCTTCTACACCAGGAAGCAGGAGGGCACTAGATCCCCAGCGCTCTCCAGAGGCGCGCAGGACTTGTGGCACTGGGCCGTCGCCCAGGGGATGTTCATTCCTTTTCATCTGGCAGGAATCAAGAACACCATTGCCGATTCCCTCAGTAGGGAGCTGTGCTCTTGCCACGAGTGGGAGCTACAACAGGATCAAGTGGACAGCCTCTTCCTCATTTGGGGCAGACCCCAGATCGACCTGTTTGCGACAGCAATGCACTCCAAGTGCCAGAGATTCGCCAGCAGGTTCCACCAGCCGAGGAGCATGGGGGACGCGTTTTCCTTCCTGTGGCAAGGCCTGTTCCTGTATGCGTTCCCTCCGTTGCCTCTCCTGCTGCGAGTCCATCAATGAACTCAAACAATGCCAATGCAGGATGATCCTCGTTGCCCCGGCATGGCCGAGGCAGATTTGGTACCCGGACCTTCTCAGCCTGTCGACTTCACCACCAGTCAAGCTGCCAGTGGTTGCGGATCTACATCCCGACACAGGATCGCTGAACCTGAAGAGTTCGCTGGGTACGAGCTGCCGGCGGACTGCAGGGAGCTCCTTGCCAGGGCCAAAGCGTCTTCGACTCTTAAGTGCTACAGGCACAAGTGGAAACGTTTCGCAACGTGGTGCCGGACGCAGAAGATCCTTCCGGACTTGTCCTTGGCCACAGCGGGGCTAGCACATGCTTTCAACAAAGTGCATTTGATGGCTATCTCCTGCTGCAGCAGGTCTCTGGGACGGTCTTCTCTTTGGTCACACCGTCTAGTCAAGGAGTTCCTCAAAGGACAGTTTTGATTGTTCCCGCTGGTGAAGGCACCTGCCCCGGCGTGGGAACTCAACTTGGCACTGACAAGGCTCATGGGGGCCCCCTTTGAGCCTATGCATCAAGCTCCTCTCAAGTTCCTTTCGTGGAAGAAGGCTTTTCTCGAGGCCATGACCTCTGCCAGGAGGGTAGGTGAGATCCAGGCCCTGTCCTGCAAGCGGCCTTATCTGACTTTTCACGACAAAAGGATGGTGCTGCGGGCGCACCCCTCCTTAATGCCAAAGGTTCCGTTGGAATTCCACCTCAACGAACCTTTGATGTTGCCTGTGTTTTTTCCGACACCTTTGTCGCGGGCTGAAAGGACTTAGCACTCGCTGAATGTGGCACATGCCCTGAAGTTCTGTGTGACAAGCACGAAGAGTTTCCGGAAGGCGTCTCAACTTTTCGTGAACTTTGGTCCTGTGAACCATGTGAAAGCTTTGTCCAAGGCTTCCATCTCCAGGTGGCTCTCTGGCTGTATCACGCACTGTCACCGGTTGGCAAAACGACATTTGCCTGGCTGTCCGAGAGCCCATTCCACCAGAGCGATTGCTGCCATGATGGGGTTCCTGTCTGGTGTGCCCCTGCTGAACATCTGCAGGGCTGTTATGTACGCACATCTTCACAAAATTCTACTACGTTGACAGGGATTCCAGGGTCGGCCAAGCAGTGCTATGCAACCTGTTCGCTTGAAGGTGAGCCTGTTCCGGAGGTAAGAGTATTTGCTTCTGTTGAGCCTTGCCACATCCTGTGGTTGTGTAATGTTGTACTGCTATGTATTCTTTATTCATGAGCATTTGAATCCATGCCAGACCCCATGCTGGAGAAGGAACAAGTTACTTACCTGTGGGTCTGGCATGGATTCACATGCGAACCCTCCCTCCTACCCCTCTGCGGCTCTTCTTGTTCATACTGCCATTTTACGTGCTACCAAATCTGAAGATGGCTGCCAGAGGAGGGATTTAGGGAGAGGGCAGTCATTGGCTGGGTGCAGTATGACACAGAGCTCAGTGATTGGTTTATAGGAGAAAGACAGTTTGTAAGTGAAAGTGAAACTGTTTTTCTTTTACCAAGGATTCCCGGCCTGACGACGGGGAATATTCATGGCCATGTGAATCCATGCCAGACCCCATGCTGGAGAACAATAGTTACAGGTAAGTTGTTCCTTTTCCAGGTTTGTTAGCAATGTTAAGGTTTTTTGTACTGATAACAAACTCCCAGCTCCTTCCACTCTTTTCCCCACTTCCCCACTTGCTCACTTGCCCCTGATCTTGTCTGTTCTTCAGCATTGGATCTTTCATAGATTCACATGCTGTGAATATTCCTGGTGGTTAGGTTGATAATCCTCAGTAACATAGAGCAGATCATTTTAAACTGAAATCTTCAGTCACTTTAGTGCTCTATTATCATTTTGGATCATATAGCCCAAAGTCTATGGAAAGGGCTCTCTTAGCTCCACCACTGCAGGCCATCTTCAGATTTTTTAATGTACTTTTTCGTGTTGGGAGTCCTCAATTTTTCTCTTTCTACTTTCAATTAATACTAGTTTGTTCAAATATAACAAAATGTTTTACGTTTGATCAAGCGACTGCCCGAAGACGACCGTCCAGCGTTTTTTCCAGCTTGTCAGCGGTTTTCCCACCCACAGTAGCCCCGTGTTCGGTATACTTAAGATTTGGGCCTACTAAAATGTCTGAGGCCAGAAGGAAAAGTCTCTTTAAGTCCTGCACACAATGTGACTTAAAGAATGTCTTTGTGGAAGACCTCCACGGTAACTGCCTGTATTGCCTACGTTCACACCATGTCATAGAAGAGTGTGAGATTTACCAGTCATTATATAATATACTCTGCCTGACCGTCATCGACGACTGGTGGCATGGCTCGACGATGCCGGTGGAGCCTGACTCTGCTTCTCAAGCTCAATCTTTAGTTATAGAAGTGACCATGCTTTGCAACACGTCTTCTTAAACATCTTCTAGTTGCCCTCTGAATAAGGAGGATAAGCTTATAGATGGTTTTGGGCAGAAGGATACCAGAACTCTGCTCATCATTTTCGCAAAGCTAATGCAGATGCCATAATGGCTGCTAGCAATCAGAAATTATGGATCGGGATTTAGAGTCTCTCCTGCCCGAGGATCATCATGCAGCTTTCTGATTAGGCATGATTGAGGCTAAGCAAATAGCTTCTGACTTGACTGAATCAGCAGTCCATCAAATTGATACTGCATTAGATGCAATGTGCCTTCGACAGAAGGTCGGCTTGGATATGCGTGGCCAAGTTCAAGTCTGATGCCCATGAGATTCTGTATTTGCCTTTCCACCGTCCAGAGTTATTGGTTGCCAGATTCAACACCTATATTTTCATGACCTGGCCTTTCAGGTCATCTAGCTCAGTAGTTTTCACCACAAAAGCAAAAGTGAGTGGGGGGGGCGTGACCTGGAGTGCAGCGATGTGGCAGCTCCTCTAATGGCCTCTGCATGGGTACCGCAGTTTTCATTAAATAATTCAAGTTCCTGCTATGGTCCACGTCCCTGAATGCTTGATCCAGGTTGCGGAATGCTGACTGCCCCATCAACAACAATCGGGGCTGAAAACGAGGTCTGGAACCTCGAATTCGCAGCAGGGGTGCCTGCTGACAACGACCGCCAGATAGCTTGAAAAATGGCGGGCGCGCTGCTTCGGCCCTGTCGCAGCGACCAGCGCCCTGCCCCCGGCGGCCTCAGGGTTGCCCCGACCTGCTGGCATCCCTCCAGGTTCTTCTGTGGTGCCTGAAAGTGCTCCGCTGCCAGCCCGGGCCCGGATTGTGTGTGCGTCCCGAATTGGAACCCTGAGG
This sequence comes from Ambystoma mexicanum, assembly GCF_040938575.1. Lineage (NCBI taxonomy): Eukaryota > Metazoa > Chordata > Amphibia > Caudata > Ambystomatidae > Ambystoma > Ambystoma mexicanum. Next base: position 778,741,536 of record NC_090921.1, on the reverse strand, counting down.
GAGCCCGACCCGCACCTCGCTACGCGAGCCACATCTCAGTGGGGAGGCTCCCCCATCCCGCCGCCTCCAGCTTGCCTTGCCCCGCTGGCACTCCCTCCCGCCCCCCTGACCTATCTGCTACCTCGGCCTGGGGGCCGGGTCCGCGGCTCACGGTGGGTGCCGGTGACCGGCTCCTGCTTCTTCGAGACCGAGCCCCCGAAGCCTGCCTCCTTCGGCTGCATGGTGCGGTTCTGTCCAGCAGGACTTCTGGCCTCCTCCATCAGGGGTGTGGGGGGTGAGCGGGCCGTGGAGTGGCGTCGCCTCTGGAGGGGAGCCCCCACCACCAAACCTCCACAGGGGTCCTGGCGCCTGGGAGGGGAAACATCATTAGGCAGCGGCGGTGCCCTGCCACAGCGTTTCCCTCGCCGTGCTGGGGCCGGCTGGGAGCACTGGATCGCCTTCACCGCCCCGGGGTGTGCCCGGACAGATCTACGCCCCCTTGCCATCACTGCAGGGACCCTCATTTTCCACACAGAGTCCCGGCATGGGACAGGACACTGCGATTCCCCCCCCACGCAGGAAATAAGCCACCTGGGGTTAACCCCTCTGCCCCTACTACTCACAAGGACGTGGGGGCACTCCATTCACCTCTGCCCCCCATCCATGCTGCAACAACTTAACAGTCACCACTACTGCTGCGCCACCCCCCCTGTCAGCGTCTTCCAGGGGCAGTGGGCCTGTCTCAAGTCTCACTGGTGGCAAAATAAACCGCAAGGAGCCCAGATTACCATCTTGGCCAGAAGCTCTCCAGGCCCTTGAAGAGCCAACCAGCAGCGACCCAGATCCCCCTGCCTCTGGGGGTCCTGGCCACTGGAGAGGGGGGGACTAGCCTGTCTCAGACTGCTGATCTTGCCCCCGCCTCCCACCTGAGTCCAAGTGATCCCTTATTCGGAGTCTTGGACCCCCAGATTCCCCAGAGCAGCCCGCCTGGAAACAACACCTTGCAGTTTCCTGGGACGCCCTGTCCACCCTCCATCATGGTCGGAACGAAGTGGCCTGCCCTCCACGCTTTACTCTGAGAACAGGTGGCAGGTGGTGAGTGGAAGTCTAACAGAAATCGGGGAGTTCCTTTTGTTCCCCCTCCTGTGTACTACCCACTTCCCCACCTTAGCACAGGACCTGACAAACCCATTCCACCTGCTCTTCTCCTGGGGCACTCTGGCCCACCTCATGTCTCTGCCACAACTAAAAGTAAGGCAAGTGGTCCTCCAGCTGATACCCAAGGACCCCCCAAGACTCATTCAACATCTCACCCTTCAGCTAACGACCCTACCCTCACATAAACCTGCGGGGGTCGCCTCCCGCTCCGGAACCGTGGCGAAGTCCCTGAAACCCCCTAAGTCAGCGGATATCTCCACCATGTTCCTGGCTGCGGACAAAGGGAAGAAAGTGAACCCGCCAAAACTCACGCCCCAAAAATCATCAGATGAGAAAGGGACCCTCGCATCCAAAGAAGACCTTGAAGCCTTCATGTCTGACATTAAAGCAGAGTTTAGGTCCTGCATGTCAGAACTTACCGCTAAGCTTGAACAAACTGAGCAAAGGGTCAGTGACATCGAGCACAGGATAGGGGAACCTGAAGACTTAGTCCAAGAACACTCCAACTCACTAGTGGAGGTACAACGCACGATTCAGACCCTGATGGACAGAATTGAGATCCTCGAATACAAGCAGGAGGATCTGGAAAACCGCGCCCGCCGCAATAACCTCTGCATCCGAGGCGTTCCCTCCTCCATCCCTAACACGGAGCTACCTATATACGTGGGCGATGTTTTCCAGTCGCTGCTTCCGAAATTAGATGAAACACAGCTAATACACGATCGGACCCATAGACTGCGCCCACGCCAGGGAACGACTCGGATCCCCCCCCCGATGTAATTACTAGAGTCAATTTCTACACTACCAAAGAGGCCATATCAGCGATTGGTCGCACCTGCGACGAATTATCATTCCAGGGCTCCCCTCTTCAGATTTTCCAGGACCTTGCCCCTCTAACCCTGCAGAAGTGCACAGTGTTGGCTATTTCCGACAGCTCTACAATTCACACATAATGGCACCTTGCGAACCATCAGTCACCTCGAAGATGCAGCATCGATCCTACGTCCAAGCTCTCCGGAATGCACCGGGCCCTCTTCTCCCAGCCGAAAGATCCCCGATTCGGGCCCAGCTTCCCCCAAGCCGAGGCGCGCTCCCTGGACAAGGGTACAGAGAAACACATAGCTTTGGAACCCAGCTTACCTGAGCCTGCTGCGGGCCCCATGCAGTCCATTCCCCCCTCCAGAGTGGATGTCACTGTTTTACCCCTGAGTGATAGTCAACCTTTTTGGCTGTTGACAGCCTGGGTGGCGAGGGGAAGACACCGATGAGTTCAAATCGGTCCCCCTGGCCACGGTTCTGGCCCCCCGATGGAGGCCACTGTTAGAAGTGTACACCTCCCGTTGGAGAACATTTTATAAACCTCAGCCTCAGGAGAACCCGAAGCAACTTGCCCCGACGACTATGGCTGACTTAAGCCCCCCCAACCCACTCTCTCACGACAAGAGTGCCTAGATGACCAACCCCCACACTTAAAGTTGAAGTTCACCGCCCTCAATGTCAGAGGCCTAAATTCCCCCTGAAGAGGAAATCTATTATGCAGAGGCTGCAGGACGAAGGACCCTCAGTAGCTTTTCTGCAAGAGACTCACCTGATCCTGGCGGACTTCTCCCACCTGCGCAGCAGACTCTTTCCTCTACAGTTCTTCGCTTCCAACAGCACCAAGAAAGGAGGCACCGCCATCCTGTTTACAAAGGAGTTGAAACCACAGGCCCTAGACTAATTACGATGCCAGGAAGGTTGCTTCATCACAATCAAATGCATCATTTTCGACCAGCCCTATACCCTTATCTCAGCTTACGCACCGAACGAGCATCAGGAGGGGTTCTACCAAGACTTAGAGGAGTCTCTTCTTCCATTCATTGAGGGGCAAGTGGTCATCGGGGGGGATTTTAACAGGCTCCAGACCCACTCAAAGACAGATCACATCCCGCATCAGCCAAAGACCTCAGACTGGCGAAAGACCTGCTCCACCTGTTTCGAACGCTGAACGTCGTGGACACCTGGCGGGTGCTATTCCGGGAAGAGGAAAACTTCACCTTCTATTTATATATGCATTGCACCTTCTCCAGAATTGACCTATTGCTGGCCTCCCCCTAGATCCTGACCTTCACGGACGACATCACCATTGGCCCCCGGATCCTCTCAGACTGTGCTGCTGTCTCTCTGATCCACCGAGCCCACAACCCAAACCCCCCCCCCCTCCCTCGCCGCCGATGGAACCTATATAACCCGATCCTGAGTGATTTGGCAGTGAGGGACTCCATCGCCAGGACAATAAAAAACATCTTCACGGAAAACCACGACGAGGATACCTCCTCAGCCAATACCTGGGACGCCATGAAGGCGGTGCTCAGGGGAGAACTGATCGCCCAGGGCGCAGCCTTCCACAAACGAAAACAGGCAGCACGTGCCGTCCTAGAAGCCGAAGTCCAAGAAGCTGAAGCTATTCACAAACAAAAGAGCTAGTCCCCGAAATCCTACAGGGCCTTACAGGTGGCACGAAAGAGACTGGAGACGCACTACGCTGATGCCACTGCAAACTTACTAACCAAAACTAAACAATGGTACTATATCAACAATAATAAAGCCAACAAGCTGCTGGTGAATAAACTTGCCAAAGTGCAGAGAAGAAACACCATCCTAGGCCTCCGCGATCCTCAGCGGGTGGTTCAATTCACGGAACACGACAAGCTATGCCTGGCGGTGGCCCACCAATCGGAGATAATGACGCCAATCCCGAAGAACCTAAATGAGCAGCAGTCCTATATTCAAGGAGCAGCTCTCCCATCTCTCACACCCGTGGCAAGGGAAGGCCTTGAAATGACCATTACATGCGAAGAAGTCAAGGAAGCTCTTAAAAGCTTGAAACCCAGGGCCCCTGGCCCAGATGGGTTCTCCACCCGATTCTACAAACTCTTCCGTGCTCAATTAGTGGCCCCCTTAACCTGGCTCTTCAACTTGTTTGCTGCCACCTGGAATATCATCCCAACTATGCAGGAATCTATTACTGTCCTTATTCTTAAGCCCAGAAAACATCCTAAGGACATCAACTCGTATAGGCCCATCTCACTATTAAATCTAGACGCCAATATATATTCTAAGATTCTGGCCAACCGCCTTGCGCCTATTCTCCCCAGCATCATCGACTCGGACCAGACTGGGTTCATAACCCACAGGTCGACGAGAAATAACATCCGCAGGGCACTAGACCTAATAGAGATCGCCAATCGGGAAACGCAACAACTCGCCCTGTTGGCCCTAGAGGCAACCAAAGCCTTTGACAAAGTGGATTGGAACTATCTACACCTTACCCTTGATGCCTTCGGCTTTGGCCCGACCTTCCTGAAAATGGTCCTGGCCAATTACCAATCCCCCAACACTCGGTTGAGAGTCAATGCAGGCCCAATCCCAGGCTATCATTGATTGTTTTGTAGCGGTCAGCATATTTGGCCAATACCGGCGCAGTGCGGAGGGAAGAAACGGGAGGAAGTGGAAGGGAAGAGGGAGACGGGATTGTTAGATCTCCACCCATTTCGGGCGCCCCGAAGCGATTCCCCATGCTTGAAAGTGAGCTAGCTGTGCTGCGATTTGGTATTTGCGGAGGTCTGGAATCCCTAATCCTCCCAATTTCGCACTGTCGACTGCCTTATTGACGTGCTGAGGAGCATCCGCCTGTGGGTTTCCCGCCACCCAAAGACCGTCGAGACGCCGGACGACTCGACGCCCTTGCTGGGCCAAAGTTCTTCACAAACTCTTTGTGGTCCTGAACGATCGACGTCGAGGTGCCCCGCACGCCTCATCCTTGCAGGACCGAAGCTGCGGCCTCAACAACATCGAACCTTTCATCAAGGATCATCAACGCCAAGCTCACCTTCTTCGAGGCCCATCGACGATCCGTGGCTTCTGCTATAAAGGGAGTCGCTCAAGAAGGATCCATCGACGCCTCCTCGAGGAACTCTGCTATTCCAGATACTTTGGGGTGGTAGAAACACTTTCAAAGGAAATAAGACTTATTGAACAATATATGGACTGGGTCTGTAGTATATCTTTATTTTAAAGGTTGCCCAGGTTGGGAGGGGGGGGAATCGCCACACAGAACTGTGTCTAGGTAATGGGCCAATATTCTGCCAATTGTTCTAACCAACTGTTTTCCTCCAATGTCTTTTGTTGGTTACCTTTATTAATTGATTTATGTGACATTTGACCAGAGTACAGTTGATGCACTTTAATGAAATCTGATAATAATTGTGGTGCCTGTATATATTTGCCATTGTAGATTAATTGAGCACAAAGTGAGTTGCTGTGATTGTGTATAACCTTGGGGACTACACTGTACTTAAAAACCAGCCTGCATCACCTCCTGAGAAGCTAGGCCTTGATTGCTCGTCCACTGCTACCAACAATAGAGAATCTTGGCTGGGGTCCTCTGTGCCTCTCCTCTACCATATAGAGAGCAGAAGTACAGACACCCCCCCTGCAGTCTTTACACTGGTGGCAGAAGTGGGATGCTTATGGTTTTAAGAATGTGTATAACCGTGCCACTTACACAATATCTGCACTTTGTTAAATTGAGGTTTAGTTTTGTGTTAGGTAACTGCATTACAAGCAATGGAATCTATTACGAATGGTAAATTGACTAGGATGAGCTTAGAGGCTTTCCAGAGTGCTTGTGAAGCCAGGGAGTTAAACGTTGTGGATAAGTCTACGGCTGAGCTGCTAGCTGCCCTGATGGACTACCAGATTGATTGTGAAGCTCGTGAAGGGGAGGATGTAACCATTGAGTCCCCTGCCCCTGGGATTGCCATTGAATCTGTTTCTGGGAATGCCACCATTCCTGCTGCCTCTGTTCCGACCTCCAGCAATGTTTCTTCAGGGACTGCCTTGGAACTTGAGTTATTAAGGATGAAATTGGCATTTGAATACCGCAAGTTGGAAATAGAAGCTGAGTTTAAGAAAGAGGAGTTGGCACAACAAGTGGAGCTCAAGAATAGGGATCTTGAACTCAAAGATAAGGACCTTGAACTCAAGAACAAGGACACTGAGTGTCAGAAAATCCAGCTAGAGAAAGCTAGAGTGGAGACTTCAGCGAAACCAGTTGAGTGTGTCAGGTCCTCAGCCACCAAGTTTATGAAAGATTTGGTTGGTGTGTTTGTGGAGGGTTGTGATATCCTTCAATGGATTTGAAGCATTTGAAATGGCGTGTGCAATTCATGATGTGGATAAGAGAGATTGGGCTAAGTGTTTGTTAAGCAGAGTGCCTCAGACTAGATATGACTGTATTCTGAAACTGAGTGTGGAAGAAAGGGGTCAGTATGAGGGCATGAAATCTGCTTTGATTGCTGAGTTTGGCAAGACACCTACCCAATACCTTAAAAGGTTCAGGGATTTTAAGAAAAGAGAGAGTGTTTCTTGGGTTGACTGGGTGAGTGCTGCACATATGAACATGATGGGGTGGATTGATGGATACAAGGTGAAAACTTTTGTTGAATTGTCCCACCTTTTGTTTTTTTAGCATTTTTCTGAAGCCTTTTCACCAGAGCTGCATCAGTATATTGCTGACAAGAACATTTGGATCCCTTTAAGCTGGCCAGGCTGGCTGACAAGTGGGTCTCCCACCGGGTGTCCCCTAAGGACTCCAGTGGGAAGGACAAAGAAAAGCGGACCTCTCAGAAAGCTGAGTCCCAAAAGCAATCAGTCGGGTAAACCAAAACCTTCCTCTCCTAAAACCCAAAAATCCAGTGGGGATAAGTCCTCTTGTGGGTGGGAATAAGAGTAGTGGTCCACCTGCTGCAAAGTAGGCTCCCAGTGGTTCCAGTACCGTACCTCGAACTCCTGGCACTTAGTGGGAATGTGGGGCTCTGGATCACAAGAAGGGTGACCCCAAGTGTAGAGGTGTAAGGCACTTAGAGTCCAGGCTGTCAGCCTCTGCTACCCTTATCCCATGTCTGAGGTGGAGGCCACTGTCCTCTCCTCCTCTACAGGGATCAGATTTGGTGCTCCCGTAGAGATATCCCTAGTGTCACTTGGGGCCTGGGATCAGTACGCAGAAGTACTGGCGACCATCCCACAGAACACCTGTATGTTTTTGAGAAGTGTCCTCTTGAATGGCCAGCCTTCTACTGGTTTGAGAGACACAGTGGCAAGCATAACAGTGGTGGACAGAACCCTGCTCAAGCCAGAGGACTATGTAGGTGCTCCTCTGAGAACCACCAGGTTAGCTGGTGGGCCTCCCAAATTATTGCCTGTAGTCTTAGTCACACTCATGATTGGAGACAAAACAGCAAAGCTTCCTGTCCTGGTTCAGGACAATGTCCCTGCTAACAATCTGTTAGGAAATGATCTAGTAGAGTTGGTTTGATCTCTGATGGTCTCCCCCTGACTGCTGCTGCAGTCACTAGGTCACAGGTGGCACAGGGTCTGGCTGTGAGTCAGGTACCCGAGTCAAAGGCGAGGCCTAAGGCAAGAAGACGGAAGAACAAGAAGGCCACCTCTGCGAGGGGGGCTCCTTCTCTTCCTGCTGTTCCTACAGCACCTATTGGGATCCATGCTCCGGACGGGCTGGGTCCAGTGGAAAACCCAAACTCAACTCCTGAGGGAGAAGAGGCAGAAGACCCTCCTGCGGGAGAGGTGCTCAACCCGGAGGACCACCTGCCCTTCAATGCCTGTTGGCTGAAGGGGGACAGTTCCGAGCAGACTTGTGTAAGGGACAGAGAGAGTGCCACTCTCTCGAAGGTCTGAGAAAATAGGCCTTGTCCCAGGCACAAGGAGAAGTGCCTAGGACATTCCTGATCTATTGGGAGGGTGAGCTCCTTGTTGGTGAGCCCACTACGCCTGAACCTGGTGCCCTCAAGAGGTTGGTGGTACCCCAGGTTTACAGGCTCTTCCTGCTGCAGTTGGCGCATGAGGTGCCCTTAGCTGGTCATCTTGGTACCAAGAAGACTAAGCAGAGGCTTTTTGCCCATTTCTACTGGCCCCGGATGGGAGTAGATGTGGAGTTCCACTGCAGGGCCTGCCCAACGTGTCAGTTGTCTGGCAAGACTGGAGGCAGTGTCATTGCCCCACTGCAGCTGTTCCCAGTGCTTGGCACCTCATTTGAGAGGGTGGGCATCGACATTGTCGGTCCCCTTGACCCTCCCACTTCAGGTGGACATCGGTTCATCCTAGTCTTGGCTGATTATGCCACCAGGTACCCTGAGGCTATACTGCTTCGGACTGTTACTGCCAAGGTGGTTGCCAGGGCTCTCTTTGGCATTTTCACCCGTGTTGGATTCCCTAAGGAGGTTGTCTCGGACAGAGAATCCAACTTCATGTTTAGTCACATGAAAACCATGTAGAAAGAGTGTGGGGTAACCTACAAGTTCTCCACCTCTTACCATCCCCAGAGCAATGGCCTGGTTGAGAGATTTAATAAAACTCTCAAGGGCATGCTAGGCGCTTTGGAAGAGCCCCTAAGGAGGTAATGGGATCTCCTCCTGCCGTGCCTGCTGTTCGCTTACAGAGAGGTACCTCAAGAGGGCGTTTGTTTGAGCCCCTTCGAGTTACTCTTTGGACATCCTGTCAGGGGGCCCCTTGCCTTGATCAGAGAAGGTTTGGAAGCCACCCCTCTGGGTCCTGCCAAGCAAGTGGGGGACTATGTGTTAGGCCTCAGACGGCGGATGACACAGATGATGGGTCAAGCGACAGAAAATATCAAGGCCAGCCAGGAATTGAATAAGTACTGCCATGACCATAAAGCCTCGCAACTGGATTGGACTCCAGGCCAGGAGATCCTTGTGATGGAGCCTACCAAGCCTCGAGCTTTGGCAGACAAATGGACTGGGCCATTCAGGATAATCTCCAAGATGGGCGAAGTCAATTATCTGGTTGACATGGGAGTCTCTGGGGTAGCCCCTCAAGTATTCCACGTCAACAGGCTCAAGCCTTTCCATCGGCGAGCAGAAGTCCTGTGTCTCTTACTCGCATCAGAGCAGGAAGAAGATGAGAGTGAGCCCCTTCCTGATTTGCTGCATAGCAAGCCTCAGGATGGCTCAGTGGAGGGAGTACATCTCTCTCCAGATCTGACGACAGAGCAGTAGAGGGCCTGCAGGGCTTTGCTCCGACAGTATGCCTCTCTGTTCTCACTGACACCAGGCCTTACACCATGGTGTAGGCACGTAATTGACACTGGTGACAGTGTGCCTGTCAAAAGCAGGTGCTACCGTATGTCAGATACCGTTAAGAACCACATCCAGGCTGAGGTCGCCAAGATGGTGGATCTGGGTGTTATTGAACCCTCAACCAATCCCTGGTCCAGTCCCGTGGTCTTGTCCCCAAGGCAAGTTCCCAGGCAGGCACCAAGGATTGGAGGTTCTGTGTGGACTATCAAGGAGCCAGTGCTGTCACCAAAACTGACGCGCACCCATTGCCCAGGGCTGATGAGCTCGTGGACACCATAGGTGCTGCCAAATTTGTGAGCACCTTTGACCTTACCTCAGGCTATTAGCAAATAGCTGACGGACCATGCCAAGGAAAAGACGACATTCTCAACACCGGAGGGACTCTACCAGTTTAGGGTCATGCCTTTTTGGGTTGAAGAATGCCCCTGCCACCTTCCAGAGATTGGTCAATCATGTGCTCATTGGGCTGGAGGCCTTCTTTGTGGCCTACTTAGATGACATTGCTGTCTACAGTTCCACCTGGGAAGAGCATTTGACACATCTGGATAAGTTGTTGCAGGACTTGAAAATGGCTAACCTCATTATCAAGGCCACCAATGGCCAGATAGCTCAGGGGAAAGTCACGTATCTTGGTCATGAAGTAGGAGGGGGTCAAATCCAACCTCTCCCCAGTAAAATACAGGATGTACATGAGTGGGAGACTCCCATTACTCCAACCCAGGTGAGAGCCTTTTCGGGCCTGACTGGGTATTATAGCAATTTCATGGTGGACTATGGAACCATAGCTGCACCTCTGACAGCTCTGACTTCACCTAAGCAGCCTAGGAAGGTTAATTGGACTGAAGACTGTCAGAGGGCCTTTGATGGCTTGAAAGAAAGTATGTGTAGGGCACCTGTTTTGTGTGCGCCTGACTACAGCAGACCCTTTATCGTTCAGACGAATGCGTGCGACACCGGAATTAGAGCTGTCTTGTCCCAGTTGGATGACAAAGGGAGGGAATATCCGATCATATTCATCAGTAGACAACTCAAGGATAGAGAACTTAGGTGGGCTACTGTTGAAAAGGAATGTTTTAGCATAGTTTGGAGCCTTATGCGTTTTAGGCCCTACCTTATGGGGGTCTACCTTCAAAGTCCAAACAGATCATAAGCCCCTGAAGTGACTTATGCAGATGAAGGGTGAGAACCCGAAACTGCTCAGGTGGTCCATTAGCCTGCAAGGGCTAGACTTCACCATAGAGGATAGACCACGGAAGAGTCACGATAATGAAGATGGCCTTACCAAAAGGTATGTTGACCGTCTAGATGAGGGTGTCTATCTTGTGGGGGATTAGGTACCCTAACCTCAGTCTTGGGGGGCGGGGGGGACTGTGATGCTGGAAATGCATCGGTGGGACAGGGCCTCGGGATCCTTGTCCTTTACTGCTTTTTATTGTGTGTTCTGTAGTGGTTTCCGCTCAGGATTTCATGTGGGACTCCTGGCAGTGCAGCTCTCTTTTGGTTTGGTGCACAGACCCATGGGATACCCTTATGGCACCCATGGGTGGGGGTACATCCCAGTGCCCCTAGTGTATGTTTTTGGGCACCTGTGTGTGGCCCACAGAGCGGGGTACAGGCTGGTGGCAGCTCCTTGCTGAATTGATAGGTGTCCTGAGCATCCTCCATTTAGGGAGGCCCAGGCCCTGCCATTGGAATCAGTAGATTCCTGATTGAAACAAGATGGCCCCCATGTCCTTTTGCCAACCATCAACAGTTGCCTTGGTTTTCCCAAAGTCCTGAGAAGCCCCGACTCTGTCCCTTCCCCCTGACTGGCTGTTTGGTTAAAGTTCCATATATGGTAGTGTGGGGAAGTGCCGATCAGACTGACTGGAGCCTTCCCAACGACCGTATGTTGTGGGTACACCTGTGGATGGGACCTGGGTGAATGGAGTGTGTGACGAATATGCATTCTGTGTTGTGGATGTCCAGTTTCTGGTGTTTGACACAATGACTGAGACAGCCCTGCCCGAAACTGGTATGAATGCAGTGTGTAGTGTTGAATGGCGTGTTACTTGTCCAAATCCACATTCTGTGTTGTGAGTGTCTGGCTGGAGAAGAATGGCCTAAGTGCACCGTGCGCCTGATTGACTGGCTGTCTGAATGCCCTTCTGAGTGATTGGTTGCTTGAGTGTGACCCAGCAGAATGAATGGGAGATGGTCAGTATATCTGGGGACCTCTCACTGCCAGAATTCATTCAGAAGCTGGAGTAAAAACTGATATTGAAACTGAAGCTTAACCTTAAAGCCCTGCTGGAAGAGAAGTATTGTTGCTGTTCTACTTCGTCGACCTGAAAGCTGCTCTGTCTTCAAGAACTGACCCAAAGAGGACCTAGTTAGGCGCCCCCTTCCCGAGCTATGAGGGACCATCGTGCACTGCTAACCTTCACCGAAGCTCCCTGGAAGTCAGGCCCTCGACAGGCTGCTGACCGGAGGCGGGGACCGTCGAGGAGAATGAAGAGAAGCACCGGACATTGCGTCCACCATCGTCAACCAGGGTTCGCAGGTTTGCTATAACCGCTGGAGGCCTGTCGGAGTTAGTTGTCCAGAAGCGGGGACTGCTTGACGCTGTGCCGTCGACGATTGGAGCCGCAACGCTCCATTAATTAAGACATTTGATTCCCGGACACGCTCGTCCGCACCGCCGACTGCCTTATCGCGCCAGAGAAGGCCAGGCCGTCGGCGCGCCGAGGAGCATCCGCCGGTGGGTTTCCCGCCACCCAAAGACCATCGAGATGCCGGACGACCCGATGCCCTTGCTGGGCCAAAGTTCTTCACAAACTCTTTGCGCTCCTGAACTATCGACGTCGAGGTGCCCCACATGCCTCATCCTTGCAGGACGTCTTCGACTCATCATCGACGAGCACCGCCAGGACCGAAGCTTCTGCCTCAACGGCATCAAACTTTTCATCGAGGATCATCAACGCCAAGTTCACCTTCTTCGAGGCCCATCGACGAACCATGGCTTCATCTTTAAAGGAAGTCACTCAAGAAGGATCCCTCGACGCCTCCTTGAGGAACTCTGCTATTCCAGGTACTTTGGGGTGATAGAAACACTTTCAAAGGAAATAACAAATAACTCATTGAACAATATATGGACTGGGCTTGTAGTATATCTTTATTTTACAGGTTGCCCAGGTGCGGAGAGCTCCACACAGAACTGTGCCTAGGTAGCGGGGCCAGTATTCTGGCAATTGTTCTAACCAACTTTTTTCCTCCTATGTCTATTGTTGGTTACCTTTATTAATTGGTTTGTGTGACATTTGACCAGAGTACAGTTGATACACTTTCATGAAATCTGATCATAATTGTGGTACCACTTAGAACTGTATATATTTGCCATTGTAGATTAACTGAGCACAAAGTGAGTTATTGTGTATAACCTTGATCCTTAATTATATAAAGACTCTGTTTTCACTAATACAGTGTGTGGACATTCCTTTGTGGGTGCTTGGGGACTACACTGTACTTAAGAACCAGCCTGCATCACCTCCTGAGAAGCTAGGCCTTGATTGCTCGTCCATTGCTACCAACAATAGAGAATCTTGGCTGGAGTCCTCTGTGCCTCTCCTCTACCATATAGAGAGCAGGAGTACAGACACCCCTGTCCAGCCTTTACACCGACCCTCATCGCAATTGCCTTTGGTGTTTGAGCCCTAACCATCGGGTCGACGAATGTGGTTCCTGTCAAGCTATGTCCAATAAGGCTCTTAAGGAACGGAAAGGTAAGCTGGCGGTGGGGGAGGAATCTTCTAAGTCTTTGAAAAGACAGAGATTCAGGAGGGTCGAGTGGAAAGTCTCGACACGGGTTGAGGAGATCGAGGTCTAAGAGTCGCTCGAGGAAATCCTCCTCGTCTTCGTCCAAAAAATCGAAGAAACAACGTCATAGATCATCTTCCTCCTCGTATGAGAGAAGGCTTATTTCCTATCCTTCCAAGCATGATTCCCCTGAAAAATGGGATTCCTTTAGGGTTTTGATGCTTAATATTTTCGAGAATGCGGCCCAGACCCCCTCGTAAAAGCAGCGTGAAGAGCATGCCCCTGTCCACTCCAAAGGTGACAGAGGGAAATCAAAAACTAAGCATGCGAGATCCGACAAAAAGTTGAGGGTGTCTTCGGAGGAAAGTTCTCCAACACCTCATGAAAAAAGAATAAAACCACTGGTGCATACATCGGGGGTAAAGGAGGTCAAAAAGGCATCGAAGTCGAATATTGACTGGATGCAGCCTTCGGCAACAGCGTCGAGCCGCCATTGAAGATGGCATCGATACTCTGCAACAGTGTCGAAGCCTCCTTTGAAAATGTTGAAGCCAGCGTCCATATCATTGATGCCTTCTACGCCTTTGTCAAGGCATTCTCTAATCCCGATGCCAAAATCAAAGCCTATGTCTACACCTAGGTCAATGCAACTCCCTTTACAGGAAAAAATCTTCAATCCTCCACCCAGGCAAGATTATTTCAAATCTATGTCCTCTATCTTTGAGGAACAGTCCTCTGAAGAGGATGTTACTCCAGCTGGGGTTAGATTTGGAACCAAGGAGGTTCCTGAGGAACTAGTAGTCCCAAATTCTAAAATAGCTGATCTTTATGACTGACTTCAGTCAGCCAGTGGCCTAGATCAGGAGTGCACAACTGATTTTGACAGAGGGCCGAAAGTACCTTACATGATGGCTATAGTGGGCCGAAAAGTAAATGTGGGTGGGGCGGTACGCACGGCGCGGCGTGCGAGGAGGTTTTTTCAACCCCCAATGTGTGTAAACACATGGAAAAAGAATAAGTTTTGGAGTTGTAACGATTTTTATTTGTATTTCAAACTTATATTTTGTACTACACATTTTCCATTGTTATAATTTATTTCTATTTAGTTATTGCATATCATCTGTTTAATTAAATTATATATATTTTATTGCCCCTTGATTGGACATTCCGTTATTTTGGACTACTATACTTTGCTGTTTGGGTTGCCCAAGAGGAGTATGGCCTTAGTTGAGTCAGGTTTCCTCAAAAAGCAAAGGATGTACATCTCCTAACTGCCTGCTTTAGCTTTACTATTCGGTTCACTCTTGTGGAGTGCAACACTATGCCCCATGGCACCCACCGTTTAACCAAACACTATGCCCCCACAGCTCAACCAAACATTAAGCCCCATGGCTCCCATGCCCCAACCAAACACTATGCCCCATGGCCCCCACCCCTCAACCAAACACTATGCCCCATGGCTCCCACCCCCAACCAAACACTATGCCCCATGGCTCCGACCCCCAACCAAACACTATGCCCCATGGCTCCCACCCCCAACCAAACACTATGCCCCAAGTCCCCCACCCCCACCCAAACACTATGCCCCATGGCCCCCACCTCCCAACCAAACATTATGCCCCATGGCTCCCACCCCCAACCAAACACTATGCCCCATACCTCCAAGCATGCACCTTGCATACATACGCATACAGACCCCAACCCTCACACCCCCACCCCTGGAAACAGACTAACAAGCATACACCATGTACCCATACAGACCTGAACCCCCAACTCAGCACACAAACTCACAAGCATACACTAATACACTATGCAACCATACAGACCCGAACCCCTCACACCCTCATCTCAGCATACACTGCCCATACACACACAAAACACACTGACAGACCGACACCCCCCACATCTCAATATACACTGCACAGACATACAAATACAAACACCCATACAGACCCGACACTCCCCCACCCCCATCTCAACATACACTGCACATACATACAAATACCCATACAGACCAGACATACCCCCACCCGCTCATCTCAACATACACTGCACAGACATACAGAAACAAACACCCATACAGACCCGACATCCCCCCCACCTCAACATACACTGCACAGACATACAAATACAAACACCCATCCAGACCCGACACCCCCATCCAGACCTGACACCCCCCCACCCCCATCATCTCAACATACACAAAGAAAACAGAGTCAGGACAGACCCGAGACACACACACACAAACATACAGCCCCCCCTCCCACATGTACTTACCAGACGTGCTGGATCGCTGGCGAGGCTTATGGAACTACGACGGGTGTGGGCGTGGCAAGGCTGAAATGCCTTTCGGCATCAAGCCTTACTGACCACGCCAGCCGTAATGCTGGCACTCCATTGGTGCAGCACACACGCACTACGTGGCTCGTAGGAGCGATGTGGTGCGTGTGCACTGAACCAATGAGGGTCAGTGTTTTGTCCGGCCCGGAAGACAACAAAGACTTTCCTAATGGAGGGCGGCCGATGCTGCTTGCGGCCCGCACTCCATTAGGAAATTCTTTGTTGCTGGCGGGCCGGGCAAAATGGCATGGCGGGCCGCAACTGGCCCATGGGCCGTAAGTTGTTCACCTGTGGCCTAGATACTTCCCCTGAAGTAGAGTTTGAGAGACCAGATTATGCAGACCCTGTGTATAGAAACCTAAGGGGAAGAGTCATAGACTTCATGGGATGGAACCAAGATTCAACCAGGATGATTTGACAGACATCCTTAATGAGGGACCTCAAAGGGACCCTGTCGTCCCTTTTCATAAGGCACTGCAAATGAAGTTGATGGCAACTTGGGATACCCCAGATTCTGGACCTGCAGTTAATAAAAAGTTTGTGGGAAAGTACAGGCCATCCTCATCCGATCCCGAGTACCTATCTAAGCATCCCTCGCCAGAGAGCTTGGTGGTACAGGCTGCAACCTCCACTAGGCAGTCAGCTTATCCTTCGATACCACTTGACAGGGATGACAAAAAAGTTGATGCTTGGGCCTGGAAAGTCTTCTCTTCGGGCAGCATGGCCCTTTAATCCACAAATGTAACTTGCACTTTGGCCAGATTTACATACACCCTGTGGGACTGTATGGCATCAGCGGCTGAACACATCCCAGAGGGTGAGGAACGGGATGGTTTCCTGGCGATAGTGAAAGATGGAAAGGGGGCTATGGAGGAATGCCTCCAGTCAGGATTGGACACTGCTGATAGTGTAAGCAGATCCATGGCATCTAGCACGGTCCTACGCAGAGTTGCATGGCTGAGAACATCTGGTTTTGCACCTGATGTGCAGTCCAGATTACTCAATATGCCCTTTGATGTCTTGAGGCTGTTCGGCAGCAAGGCGGACGAGAGCTTGGAGAAGCTGCAGACCTCGAAAGCGGCAGCTAAATCACTCAGCGCCGATATAAGACCGCCTCAGCTGTCCCTTTCGTTTCTACTCCTCTTTTTGAAGAGGGAGGGGACAGGCCAGTCAAAGAGGCCAACAGAGAAAACCCTCTCGTGGTGGAAGAGGGAAAGGTGCTAGCTCATTCCCAGCAGCGGCTACTTCCTCCTCAGCCGCTTCTGCAGCCGCTGCAAAGCCACTCGGAGGTCTTCACCCAGAAGACCCCGTTGGGAGGCAGGATCACTTGGTATCTGAACGAATGGCAGGGCGTTACGTCAGATGCATGGGCGCTAGAGATAGTGACCCATGGTTACTGCCTTCCTTTTCAACAAAGACCTCCAAGATCATTGACGGTGAGCCAATTCTGTCAAAATTCGAGACCTGCTACTTGTGCAGGAGATTTTAACCCTGCTAGAGAAAGGTGCAATAGAACATGTACCTGTAGCTGAGAGGAACAAGGGTTGGTACTCCCCGTATTTCCTCATTCCTAAAAAGGACAGAGGATTGAGACTCATCTTGGAATTAAGAATTTTGAACAAATTCCTCAGGAAGGACAAGTTCAAGATGGTGACCATTTCTCAAATCCTTCAGGCTCTTCAGCTTCAGGACTGGCTGGTTTCGTTGGACCTTCAGGATGCTTACTTACATGTGCCAATCCATCTCAAGCACAGAAAGTACCTGAGGTTCGTGGTTGGCAGTTCTCACTGACAGTTCTGCCATTTGGGCTGACCTCCGCCCGAATGTTTTCACCAAGCTGATGGCGGTAGTGACAGCTAGTCTCAGCAGAGGGGAGATTCACGTCTACCCTCACCTAGACAATTGGCTAATCAGGGCAAGTTCACCCGAAAGAGCCCAACATCTGGCCATGAACTGCCACTTTTTACACAGACTGGGCTTCTCCCTCAATTACAAGAAGTCACAAATGATTCCAAGCCAAAAACTTCAATTAATCGTAGCAGTCCTGGATACTTCCTCAGGGAAAGCCTCGCCTCCCGAGGAGAGATCTCACCACATACTGCAGATGGTAACAAAGTTTCAAAATGCCCAACATCTGCCGGCCTTTGATTTTCTAAGGTTGCTAGGCCTCAGGGCATCCTGCATTTTAGGCCAGATTGAGGATGAGATCCCTTCAATGGGCCCTCAGGACTCAATTGTCCCGATTTCTGGGAGATGTCAGATCTTCTGCACGTCCCGGCCAGAGTGGCTCAAGATCTTCCATGGTGGGCTTGCAAGGAAAGTATCCTCAAGGCAGAACATTTTTGGCAACCATGGCCGGAGATAACGGTAGTGACGGACGCCTCACTCACGGGGTGGAGAGCCCACACCAACGATCTGACAATCAGAGGCCGTTGGTCTCCATGAGTCCAATTTACACATCAACCTTTTGACGCTGAGGGCAATCAGACTAGCGCTGAAGGCCTTTCTGCCCTCTGTACGGGGAAAGAATGTCCTGATAATGTCAGACAACACAGTGGCCATGTACTACCTCAACAAAGGAGGAGGCGTAGGATCACTACCACTGTGCAGGAAGGCAATGCAACTCTGGTTCTGGGCAATGCAAGAAGGAATCTCTCTGTCGGCAGTTCACCTAGCCGGAGAGCAGAACACAGCGGCGGACGCTCTGAGCAGGCAGAGCACAGTCTCTTACGAGTGGGAACTAGCTCAGTAAATCCTTGAAGAGATCTTGGCCCTTTGGGGAACCCCTCAAGTGGATCGGTTCGCGACCAGTGTCTACAGGAAATGCGAACTGTACTGCTCAAGGGAATTTCCCACAAGAGGAGCTCTAGGGGACGCGTTCGGGGTGGACTGGGTATTACCACTCCTATACGCGTTCCCTACAGTCCCCGTGATTCCTCATGTATTTAGGAGGTTGAGAAAGTTCAGGAAAACCATGATCCTAATTGCCCCGGATTGGGCCAGGAGGACGTGGTACCCGGACCTCCAGGCCATGTCCATCTGCCCTCCAATACATCTTCCACAAAGAGAGGATCTTCTCTCGCAAGAGGAAGGTCGGGTTCTCCATCCAGAGGTCAAGACACTCAGCCTTCACACATGTTTTCTGAGAGGCTGAGATAAAAGGATTGTGACCTCCCGGATGACGTAATTGCCATGGCCACAGGCCCCAGAACACAAAAACCACACCATCTAGTGATGGGGGCAATGGGTCACTTGACTCACTTGTGTCCCTTTGGGACCCATAAACACAGGGGCCCTGGCTGGACTCAGGCTCATATAGAGATGTGAGCAGGAACACTTTATTTCAGTGCATGAGTGCTTTTACTTTATTTCAGTGCAGGAGTGCTTTTATTTTACAAGAACTTTCCAGGAGATTAAAGCCTTTATTCCAGAGAACATCCTCATGTGCTGACTCATCGGGTGTGGCTCCCTAGGCCTGGTCTTCATGTGCTGACTCATCAGATGTGGCAGGCAGGCTGAACCTGGTGGGCGTGGCTTCAGAAGCTCAGCTATATAAGCTGCTCCTTCCTTAAGGCCGGTGCTTCGCGTTACTGTGCACTCACGTGCAACGTGATGCTCACCGCCGCTTGGACCAGTTTACTTACCTTTGAAACCAAGCGTTCTCCTGCATACTCACCTCCAGGAAACCGATACTTCATCTGCAAACTCATCTCCTAACATCTAGTGATCTTGATCTCGACGCTGCAGCACCGCACTCCGCATCCACGAACTCGCACCCTGTGAAGAAGAAGAAAGACAAAGTTAGAACATCCGTCCTAGGGCCGCGCCTCATTTGAACCCTGCGCGCCCCCTAGTTAACAAATTATCAGCTACTGTACCGCTGCAGCTTCGTTCCTCATTCCCTCCGGCTGCCACCTCGAGCTGCGCAGCTTCTGCAACATCACCTGCAAGGGAAGAAAACAAAAGAGCAAACATCAAAGGTGGAACGGACAGCAATACAAGACAACAAACTTTACAATACAACAAAAACACACGAGGAAAGACAAAGGCAAACAGGAACACTTACCTGAAGTATAGTGGATTAGTCGCAGCACGACTGGACTACCCACGTGCAAGGGACCGGTGAATGAACTCAGTCCAGATCATACAAGTGCCCCTGCCAGAAGCAGCAGGACGGAGGGCTCTCCAAAACTAATCAACAGGTGAGCTTTCCGGGGACAGTGCATCCCACAGGTACCACGGTTTGGGACAAGGGGTCTCGAAGGGGATCAGGCGCACAAGCTGACATACTCACACCCCCTATTCTCCACGCATGAGCAGTCCCGAGCAGCATCACCTATTACCACCAGTCACCACATAAGCGCAGAGGGCGAAGTCGGACCCGAGCAACCTCATCCCCGGAGGGGCTGAAACCGTGCACCAACGCCTCCGCAGAGACCAGGTGAGCGTAACAGTAATGGAGATTTAGTTTTCGGCCAGGAGCACCAAAATCGTATCCCTACATATTATCCCCACCAAAAATATCGCCGTACATATGGTAGTTTGTCTCGCCATAGGCAATATTTTTGGGGAAGATAATTTGTGGGAGCAGGGTTGCAGAGGTGTCCCCCGCACATTTAAAAATAATGCAGGGTGTCCCCCGCAGGGTCCATGGCTCAATATCACCGCAAAAATATGGCGATATTTTTGTATCGCGATAATTTTGCGGGATATTAACACATGGAACCAACAAAATCCCTGTATCGGTGTCGTCGGAACAAGTTCAGTATCTGGTGCAGGGATAAGAATGTGGACCCATTCTTATGTAATACTTGGACAGTACTGTCTTTCCTTTTACACTTAGCCAATTTGGGGCTCCAAGTTGGCACTATTAAAGGATACTTAGCAGCGCTATCTATCTGGAAGCGCTCCTCGGAAGAGGTTTTTTATTTTAAAATGCCTTTAGTTACCCAGTTTCTAAAAGGACCGAAAATGTGTACCCTCCAACGCCTTTTCAGGTTCCCACCTGGGATTTAAATTTAGTTTTAAAATGTCTAATGTGTATCCCTTTTGAGCCTTTACATTCTTGGCCGTTAAGGCTCCTCACATTGAAAACAATTTTGCTAGTGGCTATAACATCAGCCCGCAGGGTGAGTGAGTTGCAGGTACTCTCTTGTAAGCCTCCTCACACCATTTCCCATAGGGACAAGGTCATTCTAAAGGTCAAACCATCCTTCTTACCTAAAATAGTCTCTGATTTCCACCTGTCACAGAAGATTACCTTACCTTCTTTTTACCCTCCTCCACATGCAAGTAAAGGGGAGGAGAGGTTCCACAGACTGGACCCAAAAAGGGCTCTCAGTTTCTATATTTCTAGACTGGCAAATTTCCGACAATGTGACCAAATATTTGTTGGATATACAGGACACAAATTGGGCCTTGGAGTGTCTAAGAAAACTCTATCCAGATGGATAATTCTAGCAATCTCGGAATGCTACAAATTGGCTGGGAAAGAGCCTCCAGATGGGCTAAGTGCTCATTCAACCAGGGCCATGGCAACTTCTACGGCTCTTCAGAGGGGTGTTCCGTGCAGGATATTTGTGCTGCGGCCACCTGGTCGTCAATGCACACTTTTGTGAAGCATTACTGCTTGGACTCTAAATCATATCAAGGAGGCTTATTTGCAAAAGCCGTCCTTCATTCAGTCTATGATTGAAATTTCTGGTACTCCCTCCTCCAAATTATTACTGCTTTGGGAGCCTATCTAAGATGAGGAATACATTGGAGGACACAATCCATTCGAAGAACAAGTTACTTATCAACTTTAACGTTCTTTTCGAGTGGATGTTCCTCCCACATATTCCTCATCGACCCGCTCAATCTACCCCTCCGTACAGTTTATGCCAGTTGCACTTGAACTTCCTTAAGAGCCAAGGGACTATGAAAGCCTGATCAACTGATGCAACCATTAACACAGTAAAAACAGAACTGAGGTAACGGGCGCAGCTCGAGCCCTTTATACTGCGAATGACGTTGGTGCTCGATGGCGGCCCTCGAGGGACTTGAACTGCGCGGCTTCGAGCACAGCGCCCTCTGGTGATAAATGTTTCCGAAGCAGCAGAGCTGGGAGACAAGATATCTAAGATGAGGAATACGTGGCAGGTACATCCAGTTGAAAGAACGTTACAGGTGATAAGTAACGTGTTCTTCGAAGGTGAGCTTCATATGTTTCATCTGGTTAGACTGTCCCATCCCTCCTGGGATTTGAATAGGGTTTGGAAGGCTTGGCCCATACGCTCTTTGTATCAATGGCTTCCGTTGACTTACATTTGGTTTCTTGGAAAACTGTTTTCTTTGTGGTGGTTACATGAGCCAGGAGGATTGGTGAGCTATTTTGCCCAAAGAGCCAGTCACAATTTTGCACAAGGATAAATAACAATACCTGCCTACTTACTCAAGCCAGTCTTAGACCTCCATATCAACCAGGTTATTTGTTTACCAATCTTCTTTCCAAATCCTTCTTCTGATGATGAAACAAAACTTGTTTGGATGCCAGCAGAGTACCCACTCTCTGGCTTTGCCAGGCAGTCCGTTGCAACCGCCTGTAATGAAAATAGTAACTAATAGCTTGGATGGCGGAAGAGCATATGCAAGAAGAGTAAACTGTGGTTTAAGAGTAGAACAGTCACTTTTCCTGTCCATCCTCTAGTCTATTCTTTTACTTTCCGCCTTGTTCGGCATTCTTCCTCCACTTTCATGTTTTTCCCCATCTTTATCTCCTTCTGTTAAGATGGATTTTCTGAATCAGCCCTGTGCACAGATTCTGAGTGGCCACCCTAGTCTGGTGCACAGGTATAGACACTAATGCATAGCCAAACTCTATCTGGGTAGTCTGATTGAACAGCAAGGCTTGGACTTCGGAGGGCATATGTAGGGTGATGGGATCAGTTAAGCACACGGACAGCACTCTTAATAATACAAGTTAGGCAGAGTGTACAAAACTACTGTTATTTATTTAGGCCTTAGACAACTAATTATCAATTAAAAACCATTGGTAAGTAACACACTAACCATTCACAATTAATATATATTGTGAGAAACCTGACAGTGTTCTGTCACCTACTCCCCCAGGATCTTCCACTCAGGTGGCCAGGGAAGGGCCATTACTTTTGGATCCCGACCCTGGTCTGACCCGGGGTGGACAAGCGAGGGTGGATGAGGTGAGTGGAGGGTCACGGGGGATTGTGTAGAGAATACCTGTGGGCAAGACATGGTATTCCCCCTCTCCCCATTTCCCATCTGAAACCCCTTCCTCAGCTTTCATGGGATATTTGCAATCCCAAACCTTCTCCTCCCTCCCCATTTCTGACAAATGCTTGGAAGGCAACCGAGAGTAGTGAGGAGGTTGTTCCGTTAATAGGGTCAGGCAGGGGGCAGGCATTTCACACTGAATACTCACACCTGACTCCACTTGACTCTTATGTGAAGTATAACAAGTTTTGTGTTGCACAATCAGGAGAGCGAGCTGTGAATCCTGAAAGAAGCCGAAGAGCCAATGTGCAGGGAACTAAAGGCAGAAGAACCCAGAGGATCCAGAGAAGAACAGCGTGCAGTGACGCTGGCCGGGTGCCTGTGAGGGGCTGCAGCGTGGCTAGGGAGCTGTGTCTCCAAGGAGCCGGAGTTGGGCAGACCGTGTCCTGCTGGCGGTGTGCGAAGCAGTGCTCGTTCCCTTGGGACATGTGCCGGTCCAAAGGGGGTCTAATGGGCAGGTGTTGAGACCCTGACCTCGATCCCATATGCCCTGAGCGGACCGCTGGCCAGCGCAACGCTACCCGGTGAGTTTCAAAGGGGAAAGTGAGAGAAACTCGGGAGTGTGCCGATAGCTTGCGTGGGGGGGGAGAAAAGACAGAATCTGTAAGCAGCACGAAGGGGAAAGCAAGAAAGATAGCAGAAAGTAAAAGGAAAGTGAGAGAGAGGGGCTGAGAGAGCAGAAAGGAAGAAAAAGGCTTGAAGATAAATGAGAAGGGTGCGAATAAACCGAAGGATAGGTGCAAGTGAGCATCAGTGAACGAAACAAGTGTGCAAGAGGCACATAAAGCAAAAGGACAGGTGCAAGGGTGCACAAAGGCAAAGAAATGATTGTGCAAGTGGCACATTGAAGAGAAAGTGAACTCAAAGGGAAGGTGCCAGGGGCAGGACAAGCCGAGAGAAAGCAACACAAAGAAGGTGCAAGTGAGCACATCAAAGTGGAAGATAACCAATGGGTGCAGGAAGCACCTGGAAGAGGAAAGGATAGAAGAGAAGCAAATACAGGAAATACAGAGAGGGGCCAGTGATGAGAGTGGTAGCGCTTAGGATGAGCCAAGAACCTAGCGTTTTCGAAAGTCTCTGATATTATTAACCCATGAGAAGGTTGTGTGTGAAAGGAACTGTAAATAAGAGAAAGGCACATCTTGACAAGTTTAACTTTTTGTTTAAAACTGAAGAGGCTTAAGCTTGGGGAAGGGAACCCTAAGAGGCCTAACAGAGGTGAACATTTATTTGGTGAAACACAGAGGCATACTCTTGGGAAAGGGAACCCTGAGAAGCCTGCAAGAAACTGTGTTGTATTTTTGTTTGATTTGAAACTTGGAAGGAGTGAAGCTTGGGCAAGGGAATCCCCAGGAACTAAAGACATTGGGACTTGTTGAATAGAGTATAAGAACTTTGTGGAGAAGAGCTGAAGAACAACTTCTTTTTGATTGTGCTATGATATGGTATGACATTTATAATACGCCTATACACAAGTGTTTCAAGTCACGACGAGGCAAGGGAGGGGGAACAGAGGGAAGACAGACAACGATCTTACTAGGCCAGGTGTCATTCAAATCGCACAAGTGCAAGGGAAAAACATTGAGGGTACTAACCAAGCCACACCTGGTTAGAAGACCACCTGAAACCAGCCTTGGTATATATTTCTTTTTGAATCACTGTTTTTCCTTTAAAGAGATTTCACGTTGAGAGAGAGAGAGACAGACAGACAGACAGACAGACAGACAGACAGACCTCGAGAGAGACCTCGACCTCATCCCAGTACCTATTGGGGGATGTTTTACTGGCAATAGACTATGAAGGCTTGGGGATGTCGGACTCATTATGAAAGGGAAAAGGGTGATATGACCCTGGTAGAGAGACCAGGAAAAAGCAAACCTGAAAAAGAAGAGACAAATCAAGTCCCCTGAAGAAAGAGGGGCAAAATCAAAGATGGCCTGAGGAGGTGAGGGACACAAATCCATGTCCCTTGAATATGTGAGGGGTAGAGGGAGAGAAACTCAGAACCCCAAACAAGAGTTTGGGGCAACACACCACAGAACCGAGAGCGCGAAAGTGATGAATCACTGTTAGGAAAGATTCTCTTTATTCAATTTTCCCTCCATTTTCTATTTGCCCCCAAACCTTTTGATTTTGTTTTTGAACCTGGCCTGACTTTAGACATGAAAGTGAAGCCTTTACCTTCACTCCCCTGTCCTTTTGCTCTTTTGTTATGTGGAAACTGATCAGTCCTTCAGAAAAGCGGCACTGGGAAGCTATGTTTCCCTTTTTGTCTTTTTACCTTTTGGTAACTTTTTAACAGTGCACATAGCATCTTGCAATGCAGTGCAGTGGGGATCATTTTGTATCACCCTAGTCTTTTACACGAGGGATTTTTGGTTACTTTTATATGTGCCTCAAGACAAGCTGGCGGCAGCAATTACCTTTTTACAATTTTTGCGTTATTTCGAGTGGCTAGTGCCATGAGATTTTCGCTTGTTCTTTGGTCATATTGTTGTTTGGTCTTCTTCCTGCCTTCTCAGGTGAGGAAATCATGTATAAAGTCATGCACTTGCCATGGAAAGCTGCTGCTTTTGGGGGCTGGCGATACCTTTGTGTGTGCCTGGGCCAGGAGGGGGTGGGACTGTCTGTTCCCATTCCACATCCATGGTACCAGAAAGTCTGAGGGTGGGACATGAGTGAAACCCACAGTGATCCCTGATTGGACCACTGTCTGCTGTTCGAATGGTGCAGATCCTTGCCATTGGTTGGCTTTGACTTGCTTCCAGCCAGGATTTAGGATAAGAAGACTCCTGAAGCCATTTCTTCAGATCAGCGTTTGGGCAATGTATCCTGTGTAGATGAGCAGACAACTGAAGATCCGTGGATGACTCCCGAAGAGGCCCAGCATCCTTTCCTGTGATTGGCTCGGTGAAGCCCTGCTGGACTACTTGATCTGCGAAGGCCCCAAGTGGTGCTTCAACACTTGGACCGGAGGGACCATCCAGTCTTGACGTATTCTGGAGAATCCAGCCGCCTTGAGCCTTCATGCCAGGACCACCCAGTAGACTGACCAGCTTGCCATTGGACGACCTTGGTAGAACAATCGCTGTTCTGTGTTTGTTGCCGGAACTTCAGTGGGCGCCAGCCCGTGACATAAGTCACCTTCCTGCCAAATTTCAGCCGTCCATCTTCAAGGGATCATGCTCTGGAAGGTCTTCTTCAACGGTGACTGGAAGGATGCCTACTGTCACTTGCGTTCGGTAGCCGTTGCTGGAACTCTCGGTCCCCCGTCTCCCCGTCTGGTGAAGTGTCCTGAAGAGATCTGCATCAGTGCCTTCTGGATTTCTTCTTTGCAAAGGGTTGCACTCTGCTCCTAGAACTGACCAGAAGAATCCTTGCACCGCAGCTCCTGGGTACCTCTCACTGGAACCGACAACAGGAAAACCTACCTCCATTGATTGCCCCCTGCCCCAGTCGACTCACTTAGTCATCTGGGAAAATCAGAGTCAGGGCCGGGGGGTGGGGGTAGGTAATTGCAATGTAATCCCCTCCCCCTGTTCTCCTTAGAATAAACTTTGGTTGTTCCATTCCATCACGTTTTGATAGTCGGAGTTAAATGCTGTTATCTAAAAAATAGGAATATGATTTTACAAACATGTAACATTGACTATTTTGTGGAACATTTCACCATCGCAAGAACTCTTCCTACATCAGCCCCTTTTTCCCCAAGAAGAAACTTTCTGACTTTTGGGCACAAAGCCCCACTCATCATAGGGATCGGACTTAATAAAGATAGGTTATAATTCTTGTGAACTGGTTTCATTCTACTGCATCACTACTTACCTTCTTTTTGTTGTCCAAGTTATTGAATAAATTTCTAAGAAACAAAAAGTTACTGTATATATGTTTAATATTTGAGTGTTGTGTGGTATTATCACCTGCTTATCTCATTTCCAAGTGTGTGTTATTGGGCCTAGAAAAAATATAGTATTTTTGTACTTGCCTGTCTAAATTGAATTATTAAGTGCTTGACTCTGTGGACTCATTGGGGACCAAGTGCGGCACCTAGTTGATCCCTCGCATAAGAGGCCCTGCACTTGGATGGCAACTACAGGTCCCATTTTGAGTCCTTTGTGCAAGTGGTCCTGTTGATTGTCTTCCCGATGAAACTGTAAGAGGAAGGCCTTTGTGAATTTCTGGAATTGGTTATATTAGTGAAGGACTTTAAGCCCATTTTCCTCATTGCACCATTTGATTTGGATATTCTGATAACTCAATTCTTGGGACCCTTTGATTTAGGAGACCTTTCTTATAGGTTTGAGCGCTAGTTGTGACAGACAAGCTTAGTTTAGGGTTTTTAATACATTGGGAACTTTTTTTACTTCATAGGAGAAGTACACCTTTTATTATTCCCACAGGGATGGGCTTCTAGCCACTTATGATTGACCACTTCACTTTATTACTTGAACCCTGTTTTTTTGTTGCCATTGCTTAGTAAAGAGATTTCTTTGTAAAGACCAAAAGTCTGAGACACTTCTGTTCACCATGAGGACACACTCTTTACTTTTAAACACAGTTAGAAATACTTTTCAAGGGACTGTAGGGTAGTAACAGAAGTGAATAAAGATCTACAACTGGGTAAGTAATCAATACTTTGAGAACTAATATGGTGAGAAGAAAGAAGTTGACAAACACCATAAAGAAAACCTTAGAACCAGGATTCTAATATTAAAAGAAGGGGCCTGGTGCCCTTGGTGTCTTTATTGGAGGCAAGGAGTCTCTTTAAGGAAGTTGAACAAGTTTTGGCTAGAGCCAATCAATAGTTGTGTTTCAATGTTCAGTAAAAAACAAGGCCCTTTCCCAATTAAAACCCCTTAGGGGAGTGCCAGTGAAGGATATCAGGCCTGAACACCACCATTCCGGGCCAGTCAAGAGAGAGGATACCAGGCCTCAACACCACGATTCCGGGCTAGGCAAGATAGAGAACCTTACGCCCATACAGGGCGTAGGTGCATTACAGATATGTTTACTCACCCCTTGTACTCTGATTCACTCAGGGACCACTGTAGGAGTTCCTGAAATTGCTGGGCCTTCCAAATTCATACCTTGATTCCTTTGAAGGAAGCCCAGGGGTCGCGGCTGCAGAGGTCTCTTCAGGTGTCTGGTTCTTGGATCTGGCTAGTTCGCGTTTCCGTGCTCCAATGGACCAGATTCTGAATACTGAACAGTATGACACTCTGACCTCGGGACCAACACTTCTGTGATAACTTCAGGGGACTCCCAGTAGCCACCAAAGATGGCGAGCAGTGATGCACATTTGTTAAAAATGGCGGAAGCCGACTCTCATGGTTAGAATAAAGAACATAGTCCTGTAAGGCCCCTCTTGATGCTGGAGAGCTGAAACTTCAAGGAAACGCTTCTTGTTCTATAAGCTGAGGTTTTGCTGAGTTCCCAGGCTCACTTTGGGACGCTGATAGTTGCAGCGAAGTAGTCCAGGAGGATGTCTTGCTAGCCCACTGGATGGTTCAGGTACTAATCTGAGCTCTTTCAGTGGCTAGATCTTCAAGCAGAGGTCGGGACTGGTTGTTCCCACTGGTTCAGGGTTTAAAGCACCAATAAAGGTCATATTTAGATCTGCAGAGAAACAATGCATTGCCGGGCAAGTAAAGAAAGGTCTACTGGTGACCTTCAAATGAAAGGTTCTGGGTCTTCAACAAACATCTCTCCTTTGTAGCAGGCTTGGTGCCACCGATTATCTTCAGTGTGGCTAAAGGACTCCTCCTTTTATCCGGGATCCAGGCTAGAGTTGGTGCCAGCTCACCAATAGCAAGGATCTGCAACATTCAAACTGGCAGTGGATGTCCAATCCTGGCCATCTGCCCATCAAAAGACACACTTGGCAGCTATGTGGACTGGACCCAGGCATATCTAGCCCCCAACATCTGGCCACACACAGACATCCACTTTATCCATGAAAGCTCGAGCTTGCCCTGGGAAAGAGATCAAGATACAAGATGGCCAAAGGACAAGCGTAAATCTCGTGGCATAGCCATTTGAGAGAATATGGCACTTTTTATGGCAGTAAAATGCAAAAGTTCACGAAATTACAAAAGTAAAACATTCTGTAAAAGTACCCACTGCAACCAGCCCATCCTGGACACATCATGCAAGTAACCAAAAAGTGTCTAAAAGTGAATTTAATGAACAGTCTCCTGACCGCACTCTGAAGTTGATGTGTGTACGGAAAATAAACAACAAACTTTACAATGATAGCCATTGGTACTGGTCAGTGCCCCCAAAACAGATGGGCTAAGCAAAGCAAGTGGAGCAAAAAGGCTTAACTTACCTCCAAAAGACAGAAAAGGTTCAAAACAATAGCAAAAGATGTCTTATGGAGGGAAAGCAGCAACAAGTAAAATATTTCCTAACACTGTCCTTGTCCTATTTCCCACTCATGTACCTCTGCTCTTCCCCTCCCATTTCATCACCTCCCGCTCTCTGCATGCCCAACCCATATAAAGGTGGTTTGTGGAAGTTCTCTTCCAAAGAAAGTTTTGTGGGAAAAAGATTGTCAAGGTACATTGCAAAGCACATGACAAAACATTGCACAACTGTTTGTTAAAGGTATGGCTATATGTGCCCATAACCAGGAAGCTGTCACTTTATCCCAAACCTTGGTTTTTACCAGGTCAAGTCCAGACCACGGTTCTCCAACTCGCCATTCGTCCTATGTCTGGAAATATCCCATTCCACATCAGGAAGGCCACCAGCACAATGCAGTAGCATACATTCCTCATGTATGTGAATCCTAGCTAATGTGTGTGGTACTTGCCCCGTCGGTAAAAAAGGGAATGGCCTAGAGACACCTCATTTCTCTTTACTTTATCATGTTATCTTTATTTTCATTTGCCTGTGCTACTGCCACACACAGTCTCTCTAGAATGTGTGGACACCAAACTCTCAGCATCTACGTAACAGTTTCCCAATACAGGCATTAGTCCATGTCACACTAACATGCCTTGTCACCGGGATCACAGATGGACTGCTCCTGAAAGCAGGAGCCAACAATCTCCTTCACCCAAGGAATCAGCTGTATCTGCATGTTACAAATGAGTTTGTACTTGTTCTCTGGCATACCCAAAGTTGAATGGGGCAGGTGACATTTTTTAATATAAAATGGACTTATTAAACAAGCTTGTATCATGTGTCCTCAGTTGTAGGCAACTGTTATCGTGTTCATAGCATTCCATATTTACTTGCTAGGTAGCTCAGCCTTGTGTCTTGTGTGTGTCCTTACACAAAATATTGTAGCAGTATTCACATAACTCAAATTGTCTAATACTGGTAAATGAGCTAGAGCATACAATAATGGTCCATGTTCTCACACCTTTACAGAAACCTTCAGCCTAGCACCCGAATGGCCCCCCTCTTAAGCATCCGCCTCTCAGAGCAGCAGAGATAGTGATTACCTATTTTAGCAAGCCAGGACCCAACACAGGTTAACTCAATTATTTGTAGTGCTGTACATATATGTACTACCTAATGTTCCCCATTCTTTCATCCGCCAACCACCTCCTTCTGAACTACCTTGTGGAATGTAAATCATGCACAAGCTTGACATCACTGCCGCCCATCTCCCATGTCAAGAAAAAACAGAACTTTTCGTAGCCCAGCAACTATAGGATACATAGTTAATTTGTTTTTTCACTTCATCATTGTGTGTGCGTTCCATGCAGCTGTGTACACAAATAAGAATACCCACACAAAAGGAGCCAATTTAAAAATCCCTAACATCCCTGTAGGTCAGTGTGCTTCTGCTCTCAGTCTCCTCTGTCTCTTGCTCTTCATCTCTCCCTCGCTCTTGCCTCTCTCTCTTCCCCCTTACCACTTCTGAACCACTGACAGTGCACTCTTCTCTGGTTCTTGGCAGAGCAATACATACCTTTTTCTCATATGGGTTTTTATAGGAACACACACTGCGTGTATTACTTTGTAAAACTCCACTGCAGTTGGATAAAGATGTGCATTTTCTTCTTGTTTTAGCACAACTGCACTATGTTCTCAGCACTTAAGATAAATTATTTAACCAAATTAGTGTTTCCTTATTAGTGTTTCTTGTACTTGTGCTTTCATCTCCCAATCACAATCCTTGTATCTTCTGCTTCTTTAAATTACTTTGTTTCCTTCTCTATCAATCAGTTTATTTTGGGACATCTTTGTCAGCCACTCTTTCTTTTCCCTGATCTGTTTCTACATCA
Organism: Ambystoma mexicanum; assembly: GCF_040938575.1. Taxonomy (NCBI): domain Eukaryota; kingdom Metazoa; phylum Chordata; class Amphibia; order Caudata; family Ambystomatidae; genus Ambystoma; species Ambystoma mexicanum. The sequence goes on along the minus strand of NC_090921.1, from coordinate 778,710,578 downwards.
GTTCTGTCCTTTTGTTTCTTTTGTGGTTCTCTGCTTCCACCTTCTTCACTGCTTACACTGCTTTCCTTTCACATATTGCCATTGGGCCCTTTTTTACATTGCCTCTTATATGTTATTATCCAACTCTTTTTGCATTTGCAGGAGATCAGAGTAGCCCAGCGTGTGGCACAAAAGTACTCGGCAATGCCAGACATGTGGGCAAAGTGCCTCCTTGGGCACTGCTATGGACTCTGGTTCATCTATTTACCCACGTACGTGCAGGCCATGCAGTCTAAAGTGCTTGCACTGCAGACAGCCTACAGTGCCCTGAAGCAGATGGAGACCAAAAAGGTGGTGTTGCCAGATGAGGTGAGAACCTGCAGGGTTGGGGGCACCAGCAGGATATTTGCATGGGGCAAGGGGCAGTTGTAGAGGTGGGTATCCAGGTACACCCTTGCATCAGGGCACAAAGATGATACAATCTATGCTAATGTGAGCATCAACTGACCCAGCACAAGGGCTTTGCAGGAATTCAAAGACAGCATTAAAAGGGGGCTGGGGGTTCTACTGCACAGGGGTTCTGTGGAATTTGCCCTGGGGTACACTGTAGTGATAATAGTATGGTTGGTGCATGGGAGCATACTGCCACTTGCATGGAGGTACAAGATAGAGGACAATGGTCATGTTATGATATAGGTACCACATGCACGTTGGGAAGACAGTGGGGCAACTGGAGTGTTGTTGAATACCAGTATTGTGGTATGTGCCTTGGGCTAATGGAGTAGGTTGTCTACGGACCTAATGTTGGTTAAGTGTTGCCATACAATAATTGGCTGTGGCACTGGCCAGTCCACTGTTTGGTAAGTAAACATGGTGCTTCCTTGCAGTTACAGGGTGAAAGCACCAGTACACCCATTGTATCCTAGCCTACATACTCCTCCATAGTGGTTCATGTGACCAAGATAGTTGAGGGCAGGCCTCTAAAGGTGAGCATGTGCTAGTATTTCTTTAAGTCATAATACGAACTGTGCATAGGGGTGTTGTTTGAGTGTAGTTGAATGACTTGTAAAGAGCATACCTTTATATTTACCTCCATCCATGTTGCACTGTGCCACAAACTGATAAAGGTTGAAACATAAGTCTAAGAGTGCATGTGTTACTATAGCAGTGAGTAATTGTTTCCAAATGTCCCCCTTGGTCACTAGCTCAGTAGCTTCTGCGCTGCCTTAGACAGGGGGACAAAGGCATCGTAGACAGAATTAGGGACAGTGCTGAATTGGCAAACTCCCTCTGAGCCTTTGCTCCAGTTTAGGAATGTAAATAGACCTAGAAAAGCGAGAACTGATGACCCCTTACCCCCATCTTGTATTTCTTTTGTCGGCTCCTTATGAGCCATCCTCAAAATTAAAATTAGTCTATAATGTCAAACTTCATCTGAGTCCTGAACCCTAAGTAAGGCTAAAACAGAAGCCTACTAATAGTTCCAACTATAAGAGAATATGTAGAATGAGTGGAACGTGCCATTCTGCTTTGTTGACTACAGAAGTCAGGAAAGTATGGTGGATTTTTTAGGAGTCTTTTCTTGATCATAGACCTATTGGAAACACGCTCAGGTTCCCAGGCAGACAGTTCAGCCAAAGGCATACAAAAAGCACTTCTGAAATAAGCTTTCCAAGAGTCTGCCTCTAGCCACAGATAAAGTATAATTGGAATCCCTTTCAATGCATTGGATGGTGCATTATGTGCTTTGCTATAATGTGCACAGTCCCTTAGTTTCATATGTGTTGTGCTACACACATATTCAGTGTTGCACTACACCACACAATCTATGCTGCAGAGAGTTTGTGCATACACAAAGTGCATTATTTTACGTTAGGAACAATCTGACTGCCTGCCATCTGCTTCCTTGTCTTTTCCCCCTATCATTGTAAGACAAGTGGGTCTTCCAGCCTACAGGACTTAACACATGCAGTTTTTTCAGTGTACTATGAGAAGGCCATATATTTCACCTCTAAAATATGACCACTCCCCACATCATTGATTGTATTGATTGGCAGATCAGGCATGTTTGAAAGTAGATGGAAAGTGAAGGAATGAGTACAATCAGCCTTCAAAAACTCTGACTTTGCAGTCCTCAGAAAATGTATTTCTTCCAAAACCGAATAAATGAACATGTGGTCTGACGCTATCATTCCGGAATGCAACCATTATGCATGGGGAGCAAAAAAAGATGCATATTTGGATGTTCCCAGAATGTTTTCTGTGTATTACAGGTTACTTAGGGTACATGTTACAAGTCGTTCGAGACAGGTGCAGGATGAAGCAGTAAAATAACATTAATTTTCAACAGGAAATTAAATTAAAATACAAAGGAGTATACAGCACAGAAAGTACAAAATGTACAACAGGAAATATGTACATTACTATATAGAAGGAAATCTACAGCAGAGAATTACAAGGCTATAACAGAATTGTGGTACACTGGTACAGAGTAAGGATAACAGTCTGATCATAGTTATTGGTCCCTAGCAAGAAGCCAACTTTTCATTTTATTTCTAAAGCTGGAGAAGGAAGGGTCAGCTGTTAGGGAAGGGGGCAGGGAGTTCCATAGCAGAGCTGCCATGACAGGGAAGCTTCCTCACCCGGCTACTTCCCCCTACTTTCTTAAGCTTGTATCTGGGGATTTTCCGACAGGATGCGGGCTTCGCCTTAGTTGGGCGAGCAGATATGTTTTTAACAAATTTGTTGATTAGATATTTAGAGCCTGCGTTAGTTAGGCATTTGTGGGTATGGGTGGCAACTTTAAAATGTATCCTATCCTTAACTGAGAGCCAATTACTGGTACACCTGGCCTCTGGGATGTGTTGTCTTCTTGGAATGCTTAACGCAGTTCTTAAAGCATTATTCTGTAGTATTTGAAGTTTATTGATGTTATTTTTGCATACACCCAGATATAGTGCATTACAATAGTCAGGTTTCGAGAGAATTCGCGCTCTCGCTAGAGTAATACAACTATCTGTGGTTAAGAACAGTTTGCAAACGTGGATTAATTTACAAGTATATGCTGTTGCCTAAGCTGTGGCATTGACTTGTCTGTGTAGATTCAAGGCAGAGTCTACGAAAAATCCTAGTGTTTTTACCTCCTTGGCAACTTTGATATCAATACCATTGATGTTAAATGATTCAAATTGGTTATTTAGTTCGTTTGGAGCTCCTAAGAGCAAGAGCTCTGTTTTTTCATCATTCAGACAGAGGCCGTTAGAGGCCATCCATGTCTGAATGATGAGATAGATTTTATTCACCAAGGCCAGGTCTGTGTCATTGTCACCAGACATCGGTATGAGCTTCTTGGCTCATCTGCATAATTAGTGTAGGTGACACCCTGATTATCTAAGTCATCGAAAAGAGGCTTAGTGAAAATATTGTACATTGTGGGTGAAACCCACGATCCTTGTGGTACTCCACATGTTATAGGTATTGGTTCCGCTGAGGCTGAAGGTGAAAAAACTCTCGTAGACCAATTATTCAGAAAGGATTGAATCCAGGGCGTTACTTCTGGGGAGAAGTGGGCAGCTGTAGATACATGTTTACAGAGCACTTTATGATCCACCAGATCAAAGGCGGCAGAGAGGTCTAGTAATAGGAGAGCCAGTTTCCCTTTGTTTTTTCAGACAATGAAAGCCGTTTCTGTACCATGTTTAGGTCTGAAGCCAGACTGCCCGCGCCATAGTAGAGTGTTAGATTCTAAATGTGTCTGTATCTGGAGGTACGCTGCTTTGCCAATGATTTTTAATAGAAAAGGGATCATGGTTATCGGCCTGTAGTTGGTTGGGATATTCAGGTCCAGAGTAGGTTTCTTCAAGAGCGGGAGGACCCATGTTTCCTTAAGGTTGGTTGGGATGGTGCAAGTTTCAAATGAGGAATTGATTAGTGTGGTGATGAAGGAGGCTAGGTCCTTAGATGCTTCTATGGTCAGTGGTGCTGGGCAAATGTCTCCCTGGCATCTGGAAGGTTTGAGGGACGCTATGATGTCCTCTACTTCCCTGGTGGTGACTTAGGCAAATTTGAATCAGTTAGGTGGTTGGGTCAAGTCAGACTGGGATTTCATTATAGTACGGGGAGTTGGAAGGTTTAATTTTTTGTCTTCCATTTTTTCTTGTAGAAGAGCGATTTTGTTGGACAGTGCATTCTGAATGTATGTGCACCAAGTCTTATCCTTGATGCACAAATAAATTGGTGGGTTAGGGGATTCAGTTCTCTTAGGATAACAGAGTTCTCTTGTACTTGAGCTTGCTTTGTTAATCCTATCATTATATGTATCATGTTTAGTTTGGATAATCTCTGATTTATAGTTTGCTGACATTTTCAGATGGTTATCTTTATTGAAAACTATAGGATTGGTTTTCCAAAGTGTTTGCGATTTCCTTTTTTCAGCCCACAGGCTTTGAGGTTTGGGTTAAACCACAAATTAAGATGAGCTATTGGTTTACTTTGGCACATTTTTAAAGGTGCAATAGTATATATGGCTTTGGTGATAGTAGAGTTATATACTCCTACTAGTGCTGCTGGGTCTAGGCTTGCAGGCACAGGATTCAGGATGGGGTGGAGAAGTGGAAGTAGATTATCAACTGTTAAGTTTCGTTTGTTTCTGGTGAAGAGTGGGGGTGCCAAAAGGCTAGTCCTGATGGGTGGAGGGATATCTTGGATAGTGAAGGCTAATAGGTGAACATCTGTCCAAGTACAAGGTTCAATGGATATTATCGAAGTCTCACAGTTCAGGTCCGCCACCCAATCTAAGGTTCTACCTTTAGAGTGTGTAGGCATATTGACTCTTTGTGTGAAGCCTAGTTAGGCTATTGTATTAGCGAGATCCTGGGCATTCTGGTCATTTGGGTCATTGAGACCAAGGTCCCGGGAGGATAGCACAGCGGCAGCGTGCGCGTCTTGGAAGCAAGACGACACAAAGCAACAACAGGTTCGATCCCCGGGTCCGCGCTTAGAAACCACCGAGTGTTTAAGCGCGTTATAAATACGTAACTAAGACAAAGAAAAATCACAACTAAGAAAAAAAAAACTAACAATTCCTGTAACAGCGCCTCGATGCCTGCGGGCTGTGTGAGCGCTTTATAAATGTAAAAAATAAAATAAATAAAAATAAAGGTTGAAGTCTCCAAGTAACATAATTTGAGACCTAGGTTTGGTATTGGTTGAGAGTAGTACAGTAATATCTTCCTCGAATGAGCCAATGGGGCCAGGTGGTCTATAAAGTGCATGGTTAATGTCCGCAAAGTTGAGAGAGACAGTTTAACTGTCAGGAGTTCACCTGAACTGAAAGGAGCATGTGTTGAGATGTTTAGTCCCAAGCTAGATTTGGCAACAAATTCGATGTCTCCACCTATAGAGGTTTCGCCATCTAACCTCAGAATAGTATAGTTCTCTGGAATCGCAAGTAGGAGGCAAAGTCCAGCAGCTGCATGGAGCCACGTCTCTGTTATTGATAGAAAGTCTAGTTATTTAGTGGTGATCAAGTCTACGATGTCTACTGCATAGGCTACCATTGATCTCGCATTAATAAGGGCACCTTTGATATGAGGATGCTTATTATCTGGATGTTTAGGGGCCTGGAGAGAATAATTCTGAACGGTCAGGTTATTGTTAATTCGGTTAATTTTGGGTTTAGGATTCTTCTTAGAGCCATTTTTTAGATTATATTTGGTATTGGAATTAGGTGAAGGTAGATATGTTTTGTTCAGTCTGGATCCAAGCTTGTGATTCCTTACATGAGTAGGACAGGGCTGGTTAGGCGTTAGCCTTGTGGCAAATTGTTGAATCCATTGGTGAGGGGTTCGAGTACAGGGGGCCTGATGGTTAAGTTCTCCACATGGTTCAAGTTGTTAACTCCAGGATTTAGATGTGGCATGAGTTTAGTGGGTCTTAAAGTTGTTAACTGAGGAGGAGATATAGGTTTTTCTGTGAATGGCTTAAGGGGTGGAAGGAATTTGGTTGGTTTGAACCAATTAGAATGAGGCATGGGTGTAGTAGTCATAGTAGGGCGCATAGTGATAGCCTTAATTAAGTCCCACGACGCGTGGGTATGTGTATCAGCCTTTAGGGTAATGGTGGCTGCAGCTAGAGCAGGTATGTTACTGCCAAGGAATGAAACCAATAGGCCTACAAAGATGGTAGTGACGGCATGCATAGTTTAGGTTGCAATAAGGTATGAAACCGTTTAAGGTATGTTAAGGTTTTAGGTCAATAGTGGGCGTTAGAGGTGAGTAACGTCGCATGAAGTTCCAAAGTAGCTATAGGTACCGACAAACACTAAATATTTGCCCCAAGTAATGGGCCGGTGCAATTTAACAAATAAGAAGGCTGTTGTAAGGTCAGCACGACTGGTTGGCAAGTCTATACAGTAACTAGCAGGTGAACAATCTTTACAGAGATGGTCATTGGTCACCCTAACATTATATCAGCGTTTAGGCATAGGTATAGTCTACTAATATTAAAATGAACATTAAGTAAAGGAATTTCACTACCATGTTTGGCTGGGCATATAACAGTTGCATACGTTTGTTGTAATATAGAGAAAGTGGTGGTGGAAGTGGTAACTGACAAATAAAGGTTGTGTGGGTCTGAAGGGCTAGTCATCGGAATGAGATTAACTGGTTATCGGTGGGTTGTGAGGAAGCATGTATTGAAAACAACTACGAATTAGGCATAGCTAAATGAATAGGTGAATAAGTGAGCGTGGCTCAGTAAAGGTGGGTTATACAGATAGCGAGTTGCTACGCACACAAGACTGGCCTAGTGCGTATACACAGTGATCTGCCTTTGAATAATGCTCCACCTGCATTTGCATTTCCACCACTACCATTTTGTGTTGTATGCTGAATTTATGTAGCGCGTGGATAAAGCCAAACCCCTCATTCTATTGCTGGGGGTGGATCTGCTGCTGCCATTCCCTGATTCCCATTAAATTCAGTCTCATTACTGTTCAGCCACTGCTCATTATCTCAAAACCTGAACCCATACCTATCTTCTCTTAGGTCTGTTACCGGATTCTTATGCAGCTCTGTGGTTTATATGGAGAGCCAGTGCTAGCAGTAAGAGTTATGCTGGAAATGAAAAAGGCTGGAATTGTTCCCAATACCATCACATATGGCTACTATAACAAGGTATGATATAAGTCATTTATAACGCACCTGTACACAAGTGTTTCTAGGCGTGACAAGAAAAGGAAGAGAGCACAGAAGGAGGACAAAACAACAATCTTACTAGCCCTTCTTTCATTTGGATTGTGCAAGTGCGGGGGAGCGAGGGGGAGAAGTGGCAGGAGGGGGGGGGGGTGCAAAGTAACTAGTAAGTGCAGCTGGGAGGTGGCTTGTAAGTGCAGAGAGTCAGTAGGGTTGCAGATACAGTCTCTTAAGTGGTTGGGAGGCCCGGAGGCAGTGCAAGGGCAACCGGTTGTGCAGAAGCCTGGTCCCGTAGGTTCAGTGGGTGGCCAGGTAACCAGTATGCACAGCAGACGGGGACATCAGCAGGGGAGAGGCAGAGCGAACGCGGAAGCGAAAAGGAAGGTCTTCAGTTGCTTCCGGAAACGTAGGTGGTCCTGCACAAGTTTGAGAGAGGCAGGGAGGCTATTAGGCCCCAGCCGAGGACAAAGATCTACCTACCCCCCCCCCCCCCCCCCCCACTCTCTGCCTGGAGAAGCATCTGACCCTCAGAGCGTTGGAGGTGGATGAGCGGAGGGTTCGAGAAGGGAGATGGTTGGGTAGAGAAAGTTAGATGTGGTGTGGTCCCTGGCACCAAAACGCCTTGTGGAAGATGCAGAGGGTCTTAAACTTGATCCTCGCAGCCACAGGGTGCCAGTGGAGAGATTTCAGGGCTGGAGAGGTACAATCCCTGCACTTGAGGCCAAGGACAAGTCTTGCAGTCCTGTTGTGGATAAGGTGTAGCGGCCGAAGAGTAGAGGCCGGCAGATTTAGAAAGAGGCTGTTGCAGTAGTCCAGCCTACAGAGGACCAGGGCTCTGGAGACAGTGAGCTTCTGGGGGAAAGTGAGAAAAGGAAGAATACCTCTGAGGAGATGCAGCTGATAGTGTGGCTTCTTAGGGACTTCAGAGCTGTGAGGAGAGAAGGTGAGGGTTGAGTCAAAGGTGACCCCAAGGTTCTAGCCTCACTGGAAGGAGCAGGTAGATGGCTCAGGGTGGACAGCCAGAGCAAGAGAGGGAAGGCGGGAGCAGGAGTCCCAATGAGGAGGATCTCAGTCTTACTGGCATTAAGGCAGAGATCGTAGGAGGCACACCATTCCTGAATAGCGGACAGACAGTCTGGTATGAGAGAAGGAGCAGTAGAGGCTGAGGGGAGCCTGAAGGGAGAGCTGGGTTTCATCCGCATAACATTGAAAGTTAGAGCAGAAGGTAGAGATGCGGTGGGCCAGAGGTGCCAGGTAGTGGTTAAATAGCCAGGGAGAGAGATTAGACCCCTGGGGAACACCACAAGCAGAGAGAGATAGAAGAGAGGAAAGACCCAAGTTGGACCTGGGAGGGTCGATCAGTGAAAAAGGAGGTCAACCAGGCAAGGTGTCATGATCTCTGCTTCCAAAAGGTCAGGGTTTTCCCAACTCCCTTGGAAGCAGATCCATAACCCAGGTTCCGAGTGCCAACCAGTCCCAATTGGGACCTTTTGGACCCAGTCCTGGCGCCAGTGGCACCAGGCTCATAAATATGCCCAGTGCCAGCGCTGGAAGCGCCGGGCTCATAATGCTTGGGTGGACTTACCTGCAGCAGACCATGCTGCTTACTTGCCTGCCAGTTGAGCCTCTGATCCTCTTCTGTTTGGAACTACTTTTCCTGTTGGGTGGGGCAGGAGCCACTCCCTAGATTCAGAACACTGGAACTCTTCTGGAAAGCAGGAACTCTTTTCTTACCTAGGCGTGGCTGTGGAAGGAGACACCTAAGCACTACAGGAGGCTATTTAAACCACACCCGATGGATGAATCTTGCTTTGCGTTATTCTGCATCCTCTGCAGCAGAACGCTCATCGTGTCTTCTGCATCTGATCCTGGGCCTAAGGAAAAAGGCTTACCATCCTGAATCCAGTCTTCAGCAACACCTATAAAGACAAGAAAGAACAGGTTAGCATTACGGTCTTCAGTGACAGCTCTTCACTTACCTGGTCCATCGGCTGTCACCAACGCCTCGCGCTGCATTCAGGCATCTGAAAGACAAAGGCTTACCTACTCTTCGTGCGCTCCGCAGGTCTTCACACTGCATTCCGGCATCTGAAAGACAAAAGCTTACCAACTCTTTGCACGCTCCGGAGGCCTTCGGCGCTGCATCCCGCATCTGAAAGACAAAACAAGGTGCGTTTAAAGACATTGGGGAACTTTAATTCTCCAGCATTGGATCTTTCATGGATTCACATGCTTAGAATATTCCCCGTCGTCAGGCTGGGAATCCCCGGTACATTATATAGACCCTTTCCCGTAGGAAAACTTTTTCGACGCTTATGCGTCCTATCCACCTCATTTTGTATCATGCGTGCCGTCAGGACGCCATGATATAAATACAGGACCCGCCCCCGCGCTCCCTCAGATTTCAACCGTCTTTCAAAGTAGTGGGATCCTCGCGGTTACTGCTAATTGAAGTTAGGTTGTGTTTTCGCTTCGGCGAAGTTCCGTTCTGAAGAAAATATGTCCGGAAAAGCTTTATTCCGTCCTTGTGCGACATGTGGACTCAAGAAAGTCTATGAAGGTGATGCCCACATGGATTGTATCTACTGTCTCCACCCGCACCACACGGCGGATACATGCGAGATATGCCAGGGTTTCTCCCAAAAAACCCTTAAAGATCGGAAAAGAAGGTTGGTCGACTGGCTTAACGACGGAGCGGGTGCCTATCCGGCATCAGAAGTTGGCTCCACGGCCTCCAGGAGCAAGTCGGAACCTCCCTCGAAGAAGGCGAGGCCTGTCGAAAAATGCCCTGCGGACAAGCATGCGGGGAAGCATGCTGGGTCTTCCTCATCACACAAAAAGTCCTCCTCCTCCTCATCCTCTAAGACGGAGAGGCAAGCGGCATCAAAATCCTCCTCAGGGGACCGTCCTAGGTCTTCCGTGAGTCGAGACGCTTCAGCAGGGAAGTCGGCAACGAAATCGGCTACGAAGTCTAAAGGCTCGGTGCCGGCGACTGGCTCGTCGACCCCGGTATCGCTGACGATGCCGATTACTATTCAGGCAGCAGCGGTGGGGATTCCTTCGTCGACGGGGACTCAATTTATGGCCTGGCAGCCAGAGGTTTGTGAACCGGCCCCCCCTGAGGTCCTGCTGCAAGACACGGCCTTGCCGGGGTCGTCGGTGGAAGGAGAAGGTGACATGGTTATGCAGCCGTCGGACTTGGGCCTACGGCCTTCCAATACGTCGACGACGAGTGCGAGTGGGGGTGTGGTCCCTCTATCCTCGACGTTGCTGACCCCCCAGACGGTTTTGTCTCTGGATGTGCTTAATACACTTCAGAAGCTCCTGCAGCGTCTGGATACGCAGATCCCTCAGCCTGGCACTTCATCGTCGATATTTTCTGCACCTTCCGTCGACGAACAAGCTCAAGCAGCTCGCACGACAACCAAAAGCCCTTCGGCCTCCCAGGTGGCGAAGGATCGTCCTCGAGTGCAGGAGGAGGGTGAGCTATCGGAGTCCGATTCTATACGAGGTGACTCCGGGTCGGACATCTCCCTGTCACCGTCGAGAGACCCAACATGGAATTCGGATGTAGAGGTAGAGTCTACGAGGAGCCAGGCACAACCATCTCCTCCGGATGATGTGGGAGCCTTCCATGCAATGATGGGGAAAGCGTGTTCCGAGTTCGGCTTAATTCCTGAGGAGCAGAAGAAAGATTGCTTTCTTTTTGATCACATGGGTCAAAGGAGGAAATCGGTATTTGCCATCCCAATCCTGGACCACGTATGGCAAGAAGGCCTCAAGACGATGCGTCATCCGTTCTCGGAACCGGCTATTAAGGGGCGTATTGAGAAAAAGTTTAAAGCTCCGGAGTCCACTTCAAAATGTCTAACATCACAGCCACTGTCAGACTCTGTGGTATCGGCGGCAGCGGCTAGGAAGGCCAGAGTACAGCAAAAATGTTCAACCCCTCCAGAAAGCGAGGCAAGGAGACAGGACGCCTTCGGGAAAAAGGTGCTCTCAGTCGGCGCCACGACGGTGAGAGCAGCCAACTCCTTGGCGATTGTATCGCGTTACGATAGGGAGATGTGGCATAAAATAGCCCCTATCCTAGAACACCTGCCGGAAGAATATCGCAAAGCAGCCATGTTACTAGTACGGGATGGTGAGGAGGCCCCGAACCATGCAATTAATATTGCGGTGGACCTAGCAGAGTCGGGGTTCAAACAAATCAATCATGGCGTAGTACTTCATCAACAAGCGTGGCTCAAATGTACTACTTTTAGACCTGAAGTCCAGTACAAAGTTCTAGACATGCCATGTGAAGGAGAACATCTGTTTGGAGACAAGGTTGATGAAGCCTTGAAGGGGATGAAGGAAGACACGGATACCGCTAGGTCTCTTGGCGCCCTCCAGACAGGTAGAAGTTTTCGCTCTTTTCGCCCCTTCAGGGGCGCCTCCGGAAACTCCCGCTTTGGAGCCTCTAGGGACCGTGGATTTAACAGGCCCTCATACTCTTCACAAGGCTACAGACGGGCATCCCAGTCGGCACGTAGAGGCAGAGATTATCAAGCCTCCAGACGACGAGGCTCGGGTCCCTCGTCGACGAAGGACAAGCAAACCAGCAACCAATGACGGCCTTCGGAACGTCCTGGGGGGTCGAGTCTCTCATCATATCGACCAATGGGAATGCATCACCACAGATCGATGGGTTCTGGACACGGTTCGCATGGGTCATGCGCTGCAATTCAAAAACAAGCCTCCGAGTCTCCCGCCAGTGTTTTCGGCCCAGCCCCACCTTCGAGTTCTAAGACAAAAGGTGGCGCTTATGCTACAAAAAGGAGCGGTAGAACGGGTTCCTGTGGCACAGGAAGGACAAGGGGTTTATTCCCGGTTCTTCGTCGTCAAGAAGCCAAATGGAAAATGGAGGCCCATTCTCGACCTGAGGGTACTCAACAAATGGCTAAAGAGCTCAAAATTCAAAATGCTAAAGCTCCAGGAGGTTATCAGGTCAGTGCAACCCATGGATTATCTGTCGTCGCTAGATCTTCAGGACGCATATTTTCATATCCCAATACGTCCACGACACAGGAGATATTTAAGGTTCGTCGTCGGGCAAAAGCATTTTCAGTTCAAGGTCATCCCGTTCGGTCTCAAGTCCTCCCCCAGGACGTTCACCAAGTGCTTGGCCCCCATAGCGGCCCATTTAAGGAAGGACGGTCACCATGTCTATCCATATTTAGACGACTGGCTGGTCAGAGGCTCGTCCATGGAACAAACACGAAACAGTCTGGGGGCCACGATGTCCCTTTTACAGGAACTGGGCTTCGCGATAAACTTCAGCAAGTCCTCCGTAGAGCCCTCGAGGACCTTGGTCTTTCTAGGAGCGGAGTTTCATACGCACACAGGCCTTGTAAGATCATCCAGCGAAAGAATACAGAAGCTACAAAGCAAGGCGTCGGAATGGAAATGCGGTACCAGGGTGTCGGTGCGCAAATACATGTCCCTGCTAGGGACCATGTCGTCCTGCATTCCGTTGATAAACAACTGCCGCCTGTTTATGAGACCTTGCCAGGAATTTCTAGCGGACCGTTGGATGCAGAGCCAAGGTCGCTGGTCCGACAGACTGGTCATCGACGAACAACTGGTACAAGCACTCCGCTGGTGGAGAGTTTCTACTCATCTAACGAAAGGAATGCCTCTGTTGGAACCGGAGTTCCAGAAGACGGTGGTGACGGATGCATCACTGAGCGGATGGGGAGCTCATCTGGAGACGTTACAAGTACAAGGCCGGTGGTCGTTACAAGAATCCTCCCTGCATATCAACCTGCTAGAACTGAGAGCAGTACGGTGGGCTCTAAAATCTTTTCTTCCTCAACTGAGAGACTCTGTGGTGCGTGTCATGACGGACAACACGACTACAATGTTTTACTTAAGGAAACAAGGAGGAACACGTTCCAGGTCCCTGTCGACGGAGGCACAGAAAATCTGGCATTGGGCCCTGCAACACAACATGCTAATCTTGGCGTTCCACCTACCAGGCGTGAGAAATGTGGAGGCAGATGCCCTCAGCAGGGAAATGAACGAGGTTCACGAATGGGTGCTGAACGACCAGCAACTACAACATGCATTCAAGAAGTGGGGACATCCTTCCATCGATCTGTTCGCGACGAAGGACAACAGAAAATGCCCGCAGTACGCAAGCAGATGGCCTCAGCAGGGCTCACTGGGAGATGCGTTCTCCTTCCCATGGACGAACAAATTCCTGTACGCATTCCCTCCTTTTCCTCTTATCCGGAGGACGTTGCAATGGATCCTCAAGTACCCATGTCGGGTGATTTTGGTAGCCCCGTATTGGGCCAGACAGGTGTGGTTCTCAGACCTGCTGCACTTGGCTGCGGCGGAGCCAATGAGGTTCAGGAAGATCCCCAACCTTCTGTCTCGACAGGAGGGTATCATCTGGCATCACGACCCGGACAGCCTCAAGTTGACGGCCTGGCTCCTGACTTCGCCGAATTCGGCCAGCTAACGATTCCGGAGGAGTGGCGTCGTATTCTGCAAGCGGCAAGAGCACCTTCCACAAACACTTCATACTCGTACAAATGGAGGAGTTTCTGTCAGTGGTGTGGGGATCAACCAGGTTTGGATCCGCAGTCGATTATGCCGGAACAGCTCCTTCCATACTTGCTGTTCTTAGCTCAAAAGGGCTTATCGGTGTCGTCGATAAAAGTACACCTGGCCGCCATCTCCAGGTTTACACGTCAACGACATTCCGCACCATTATTCAGCGACCGCCTGATTAAGCACTTCCTTAAAGGGTTGTTCAGGAGTTTCCCTCCCGAGAAGAGATTTCCTCCGGTGTGGAGCCTCAATCTTGTGTTAGCGTCTCTTATGAAACCTCCTTTTGAACCAATGTCATCGTCGTCTCTAAAGTTTTTGTCCTGGAAATTGGCCTTCCTGGTGGCCATCACTTCAGCCCGACGTATTTCGGAAATCCAAGCTCTAATGGTAGACCCACCATACTTAAGATTTTTTAAGAACAAGGTGGTCCTTGCCACTAACCCACAGTTCATACCGAAGGCGCCTTCAGTGTTCCATAAACATTCCTCTATTGTCTTACCTACGTTTTTTCCAGAGCCATGCTCGGGAGCGGAGCGCACGTTACACACATTAGACGTGAAGAGGGCTCTCAAGTTTTATCTTCATCGCACGCAACCTTTCAGGGAAACGAGGCAATTGCTCGTGGCCTATGGTCTGGGTGCTAAAGGCAAAGCCATTTCAAAGCAAGGACTGTCAAGATGGGTATCGTCTACCATTTCGTACTGCCATTCCAAGGCTGGGAAGCCTCTTTTGCGACGCCCAAGAGCTCATTCCACTAGAGCGGCGGCATCGTCGACGGCGCTGTGGTCTGGAGTCCCTCTGGGGGACATCTGCATGGCGGCTACCTGGGCGGCTACACACACTTTTACCCGCCATTACTGCTTGTCACAACAACATGCCGAAGATACTCGGATGGGACAGGCGGTGCTTCGACACCTATTCCAATAAGGTAAGCCCCGGTTGAGGGGTTAGATCTGGTTGCAATTATGATTGAATATTGTTCGTTCTCTATGTTAACTATTGCCGATGGGTACACGACCATAGAGAACTGGCATTGTGAGGAAAGTATGTGAGTTTGCATGCACGCCTCCTCTCTTCGGGATGGTACTGCTATGTAATCTATTCTAAGCATGTGAATCCATGAAAGATCCAATGCTGGAGAAGGGAATAGTTTCTTACCTGTAACTCCATTTCTCCAACATTGGTATCTTTCATGGATTCACATGCGCCCGCCTGCCTCCCCTGGCCATGCAAACTGGTTCCCCCACTACTTTGGGGGCCGAAATCTGAGGGAGCGCGGGGGCGGGTCCTGTATTTATATCATGGCGTCCTGACGGCGCGGGCACGCATGATACAAAACGAGGTGGATAGGACGCACAAGCGTCGAAAAAGTTTTCCTACGGGAAAGGGTCTATATAATGTACCGGGGATTCCCAGCCTGACGGGGAATATTCCAAGCATGTGAATCCATGAAAGATACCAATGCTGGAGAAATGGAGTTACAGGTAAGAAACTATTCCCTACTCACGTGCCATTACTCCTTTCCACATCTAACCCAGTGGGTATTCCGGCACCCTGCAGCCGCTCCGAACTTGTACCTGCAAAATAAAAAGACAGTTAGAGCGCATCGTGAAGCAGGCAACAAGCGCTTACTTACGTGCTTCCAGGCGCTTCTATTCATCACACGGGCTCCATCTTCAACTCACTTCAGCCCGTCATCCGCCATCGCCGGAACCCTGCAAAACAAGAGACATCATTACTAAAGACTTTAAAGACATTAGGATTACTCGAAACTTACCGTTCGTGCAGTAAACGACGGACAGCAGTCCTCTGAAGTCAAGAGGCCTGCTCCCCTTATCCAGTGAAGAAACTGGTTACAGCACCCTGCCCCGAGGCAGATGGAGAGCACGGCGTTCACTTACCTAAGGTGAGAGCGTTAACCTTTGGGGTTCTACAGGAGAAGAGAAAGGGAAGAAGAGAGAGACATTCAATAACCCAGTTCCTTAATCCCATATTTTCTATCTGCAGACATCTTACCCTTCGAGTCAGACATACAGTGCACAGAGGTCCAGCCCAAAGAGCCAGCCGTGTGTTACACATCACCTTTGAAGATACGGTATACGCCCAGTCAAGACCGGCGCCTCTACGGGAATCAGGTGAGCGTTACACAAGGGCCTGACCAGAGATACCCAGGTTGTCTCTGGGACTATCAAGCAGGATGGCCTGGCAGGAACGGCAGTGAGAGATCTGCCTAAAGGCAGTTGGGCAGGGCTGTAAATACTGTACATATCTCCAGAGAGCATAACTTTCAGCCTCTGTGTGTCGTAATGAGGTTTCTCTGGTATTAAAATGCTGATCCAAATACTAGTAGTGCAAAACTGTTGTTCTCCAGCATCGCTGTATTTCACAATTTCCCATCCTTTCAATACTTTCCGGTCAGATTGGTAATCCTCAACATCAGTAAGTGCAATAGAAATGTTTAAATACAATATTTGCCCTTTTGCTCTGACCGAGTGAGAGATGCTCTCGGCTGGATACTAAAGCTGGAGTGCTACTGTTAAAGTTAATCAACTTATTCTTCACCATTGACTCTTTCATAGATTCATATGTTTTAACTACTAGATTATAAAGTAGCTTCGATACATGGTAAGGAAGGATGAAACTTGCCTTCACATATTCTTTGTGTAACTAATTCTGAAGAACTTTATTCTTCATTGTAGAGTCTGCTCTTGTGTAACGTTGAGGGAGCAGAGTTTTGTGAAGACATGCAGTGTTCTTTGTGTCATCGCAAATAGACTTTCTAGCCATCACTGAGTCCTGGCTCCATGCAGCCGCGGGCTCAGCTCTCTCATTAGCTATCCTTGATGACTATACGACTGCCAATTCCCAAACCATCACCATTCATTTATTCTACAGACCTCCTGGGCCCTTAGGCTCTTTCGAGGAAGACCTCACTACCATCCTTACTAACAACCTAAAGAATACCTCCCAGAGCCTCATTTTAGGAGATTTTAACCTAGGCCTTAAAGGCCCCAAAGACCCTCAAGCTACCCTCATTGACAGAGTTAGGCTTTGTCAGAATTAGGCTTTACCCAAAGAGTGTCCACCCCTACCCACAACAAAGGGAGAACCCTTGACTGGGTCGCAGACCACAACTTTGTGGCTTCCATCACCGCCATTTCCCCTCAACCGTGGTCCGACCACCATCTCCTTACCTTCGACCTCAAAGCCTCAAGCCCCATCTCCAATAACCCACTAGCTACAGCCATTCCTACGAGAAACAAGAAAAACATCACAGCGGAAAAAAGTATCCCCCTCATTCTCCCGACCCTGAACCAACTCTCAGCAACTGCCAATCCTCACCACCTCGTAGAGGGTTACAACAAAATCATGCGTTCAGCTTTAGACTCCATTGCTCCGCTAAAACTGAGGAAAAGCAAACCTAAAAAACACCTGAACACTTGGTTCTCTACCCACTTAAAAGCTCTCAGATTAGAGAAACGTAAAAAGGAACAAGCTTGGAGACAATCACCCACAGACAACAACAAGTTGATCCTCAATAAAATAGCTGCCACTTAAAAAAAAGAAATCATAATCACTAAACAAGAATCTTATAACCAGAGAATATCACAAGCCAAATCTAGTACTAAAGAATTGTTTACTATCATCAAAGAGCTGGAAACACCCGTCCCGGTAACATGTGTGAAAGATAAACAGTGGTGCACCAGTCTCTAAAGCGCCCTTTCCAACAAAGTCGCAGGCCTACAAATCAAAATTAACAAGAAGAAAGAATCCCTAACCAACTCTACTAACTCTAAAAACACTCCCCCCCAACCCGTCCTGCACCCCATAACTCTACACCCAATCCACTTTCTCGTTTCAGTTTCTCAAAAGTCTCTACGTTAGAAGTGGAAAAAATTATCCTCGGCCTCAAACCTCCAAACACCCAGGGCGACCCCTGCCCCTCACAAATCATTAAAGATGCGGCAAGAGACCTCTCACCCTTCATCACCAAACTCATTAACGCCTCCTTCTCTTCAGGCATCATCCCTAACAATCTAAAGAGTCCTGGGTTCTCCCTCTACTCAAAAAACCCTTCCTAGAACCATCTACCCCCGCTAACTACAGTCCCCTTCCTGCTCAAAATATTAGACAAGACAGCTTATCTACAAATACAACAATACCTTGAAATAAACCATCTCCTGGGAATCCGTCAATCGGGCTTTAGACCCCAACACGGGACAGAGACTGCTCTCATCGATCTCAAAGCTCAAATTGACACCCTTAGAGACAACGGGAAAACTGCTCTACTACTTCTGCTTGACCTCTTTGCAGCATTTGATTTAGTAGATCACAAAAATCTCTGTAACCACTTAGACTCGGCAGCCCATTTCTCTCAAGAAGCTATCGGATGGATTGAGTCTTTCCTGAACAACAGGTCTATGCGTGTCTTCTCTACCTCAGCAGCCGCTGACCCTATCCCCATCACCTGTGGGGTCCCCCAGGAATCATGCGTCTCCCCCACACTGTACAATGTGTTCACAAAGCCCCTGTTTGATGATCTTGACGGTCTGCCGATGATACCCAGTTCCTCATCCCGTTGAGATTACAACAAGGATTTGGCCTTGGTGAACAGGGTCATGGATGGCTTCCCACAGTCTATGCCTGAATGATGACAAGACTAAACTCCTTATTCTCGGCTCCACCGCCAACCTAAACCAACTGGATCACAACTATACTAGCTTCACCATAGATGGCAACTCTATCAAGTTAGCCAAGGAAGTTAAAACTCTAGGAATCTATCTAGACTCCTCCCTCTCCTTCCGCAAACAGGTGAGCTCCATGGCGTCCTCCACCAAAAAGAAAAAAAAAATACTGTAAAATGAAAGTCTGAAAGCTAAATATGATAGTGCTTACAAACTATAAGTAAGCAACCCAACCCAATGCCGCAGGATGGAAAGGGATGGGTCACGGCCAATTCCTACAGATGATATTTAGCAAGGAAAGAAGATGCAGGTATACAAGGGATGCCCAAAGTCAAAGTTGACCACAATGTGGCGAGGAAACCAATGCCAATACTTCCAAATGGCCCATACCTGCTGTGCCTTCTACATCGGCCAGCCGGCTTGCGGACAACACAACATATACTTGGCAAATCCACCCCCCCCATTGTTGCGGGGATTATCAATGTAGTTTTAGGGTGCTTTTTTTGCAATAGTGGCCAATTGGTATCTAGTCAATTCATCTAAACCCATTCCATCTAATACCATTCCATCGAAATTTTTACATCTAAAAAATGTGATGCATGTTTTTGGGGGATAAAGGGTTAATTTTTGTTCAGGGGCATTTTAAAGGGCAAAAAACAGGGGTTTGCCCCCCCCCCCCAAAAAGAACAAAAAAAAGAAAAAAATGCATTAGATGAACATTTTTTAGATGGAAAAATTTCAATGGAATGGCATTAGATGCAATGGTTTTAGATGAAATTACCATAAACCGGACAATCAGCTGGCAATGACTAGTCCCTCAAAAATATAAGGAAAGAGATTGTTTGAGAGGATTCTAAGCGTCTACGGACTAATGATCGCAGGCACAAAAGACCCTGAACAGAAGCACGAGCCCTGCCCTCTGCACACACGAGTGCGCACAGGGTTTAACAGGCCCGACCTCAGAGCGGCCCGGAAGACGGGAGATACCAACACAGAGAGAAGGTAAGTGTGAATGTTTGTATTGTGGCGGATCGGAGATAGGATGTGGACAACTGGACATGTTTGTAAAACACTTTAGGATTTATTAAAGAAAAAGAAAATCCCTCACATAGCCCTATTGCTATGGGAATGACTCCCTATCCAACAACTCAAAATAAAAGGTGCTCATCAGGACATCTTACATAAACTGGTTCTGTCCTCTGTCCAAAACCTAAGCTATCTACCCTACAACTATTAAAGGAAAAACAAATGCAAACAACTGGTCTGCTTGCTGTTGGCTGGTGCATGACACCCTCTTAACCAAATGTCTCTGAAAATTGCCCCTCTGTGTTTTACAGGTTCTCTGTTGCTTTCACAGTTCCAATGAATAACAAAATGTTCTTATGCAAACCAAAAAGAAATGTTTCTCAGACTTTGCTTTCTATTATAGTCTTAATATGTCATAAAGTATGTCTTAATGCTATAGCACTGCTAACTACCAAAACGAGACGCACCGGCAAACAAACCTGCTTCTGGTTCAATGAAGACCTATGTTAGGCAGAAACCTGTGCAGTTCCCTTAGGGACCACTGCAAAAAGTTTAAGACTACAGGAGTAAGCAGTAAACCCAATTGGTAGCAGTCCGCACCACCCAGATTTACCTGGTAGCTGTGGCTGAGCAGTCAGAACTCTCTCAAGATGGGTTAGTCAATATATAGAGTATACACAATAGGGCTTAAAATACAGTAGCACAAGCAAACACCGGCCAAAGCTTTGGTATAAAAGTATTTAATTATTTATTTAAAAACACACTTGTAAAAATACACTGGCACTAATATGTCAAGCAAGTTCAAACACAGTCACTATAAGTATATACACCTCCGTAGTTAATTATTCAACTAGGTTAAGACAACACTTATTTAGCAAAACAGAGGTGAGCGCGTAACCGTAGATGGCACTCCAATAATTTGTTTAAAAAGGGAGAGAAAAGGCAGAATAGGAAAATAACAAAGTAAAAACACTTTTAAGAAACCACAGCAAGTCAAGAAAGGCAGGGTCTACTGTATAGCAAAGAGTCTATAGGCCAGGCCCACTCTGGGAGAGAGCAAAGCGGAATGTGCCCAAGATCACACAGTGGAAATGTACTCAGTCTTTGCAGAAAAGTCAAAAGAGGTTGGATCAGTTCAGAAAGGTAAAGTTAGCAGGTCCGAGGTCACCCCAGGATAGAGAGTCAAGGATTTACGGGACACCTTGGACAATCTGTTGCAAGGGAGACCAGGCGGGACACAGTACCTGAAATGGTGAGACAGCTCCAGCGGGGGCAGTTCCTGGTAGCGGGTGCAAGTCGGGGCTTCGTCCAGGGGAAGAGAAGATCTCGACGTGGAAGAAAGCTGGAGGTCATTGCACTGCCAGAGAAGAAACCAGCCGCGGAGTTTCCCGGTTAAAAGGTACAACCCTTTTATTCGCGGTAGTGGAGAAGCGTGGCTATCCGGCCGCCGGGGTGCTTGGCACGGGCGATTCGACCACGAGACGATCCAGGAAGGCTAAAGAGGCGATCTGGTTGGTCCCACCAGCTCAAAGGGAAGAAGACTCTCCTGGAAGAAGATCTCCTCTGTCGTCGGGGAAGTGGTGAGTTCGTACAGCAGGGCTCCACCGGTGGTGTCGTCGTTGTAGATGGCTCAGCTTCTCCCCTCTTCGGATTCTTTAGGTCCTGTGGCGACTTCTGAAGTTCCAGTCCCCAAAGCCCTGCTTTTATGCATCAAAACCCCCATTCATCAGCCTAGCTGTCACTCAAACATGCTAATTGGTGAGCCGGGCGGCTCACCACTGGGCCAATCACACAAAAGTGCGACTTGAGTTGCCAAGGCAACTCAGTCCAGGGTGCCTAATCCCCCTCCCACACATCCAGACAGAGTGGCACCGTTTGGAGGACTTCTGTGGAGAAGCCTGCCAAAAAGTGGAACAAAGGGCTTCACTTGGGTTAGTTTCAGAGGCAAACACAAATGCCATTTTAAAACCGAGTCCTGGCAAAAAGACCCAACCGGGGAATAAATATTAAATAAATAATCCGGCGGTATCTTTAAAATTGCACCAAAAAGTGGTGCGTTTAAAATGAATGGGAAAATCCCATAGGAAATATTCTGGTGGAATATTTCGCGTGGTATCCACTGCCACCAGCCAGAAACTCGACAAGGGGGGACTGGACAGTGCCCCCTTGGAAAACAGACCCAGGGCAATCGAATTACCCCTAACAGTACTTCCACAGTATGATGGTTTGTACTGGTTCTGTTCACAATTTGAGACTAGTAAAGCCAATGGTGACTTTACATGCCCTGGGACACAGTAGTCAGTCCCAGGGTATGGAGTCTATGTTTGGGGGTCACTATGACACCCCTGTGTTACTGCACCGAGGGTGCTGTGTAACACACATACCAAAAACACATGAAGCCCTATGGAGTAAAAGACCCCATAGCCCATAAAACACATTACATAGTCAAAGAACATTCTCAAATCATGCCCAAGAGTGGGAGAAAAAGAGTCTAACTCTTAGAAGGAGAAAAAAATAAACCCCAAAAATCCAGCAGAGCTGCTGGGGGACTCACTAGGTTTGGGAAATTAGCCTTACCAGAGAATTCTCCCTAACAACCTAGTATTACTAAGGAGAACCAGACCTGCCCCTAGAGCATGCCCATAGAAGACACTCCATCACTGAGTCTGAAACTGCCTTTGAGGCGACAAATAAAATCTATAAAACCACCATCATCACTCACAATGCTAATGCGTACAATACTCGGATTAGTAATGCTGCGTCAGATTCCAAAGAACCTTTCTCGATCCTAAGAGAACTGGAAAACCCCACCCCAACCACAGTAGCTACTAACTCCAGTAAAGAGTGGTGCACCAACATTCAAGATGCCCTAGCCGCTAAGATTGTTCTCTTGCAAAACAAAATCTCATCGAAAAGGCAATTACTAGCTGACAAACCTACTACTATCAACCCCCGTACGAAATCCAATGAGAATACCAACCCCTATTTTACTTCAGCCCAGTCACCCAAGAACTAGTGTTTGACACCATTACTAAACTCAAGGCCTCTAACTGCAAAGGAGACACCGCCCCAGCGCAAGTAGTCAAATCATGCGCCCACACACTCACTCCTATAATATCTAACTTTGTTAATGCTTCATTCCACTCTAATTTGGTCCCAGCCAGCATTAAAGAAGCATAGAACAATGACTAATATGTATTTGTTGCCCAATTCTGAGGGTTCTAGGGGACCGACAATGTCCATCGCTATATATGATAACGGGACCACAATAATTGGCAAAGGTTGTAAAGGGGCTGGGATGGATGAGGGTTTCTGACAGATGTCATGTGCAGCCACATAGCATTTTACATTAGTGTATACAGCAGGCCAATGAAATCTATTGATTATCCGATTTTGGGTCTTGCCTATCCCCTGATGCCCAGCCAGTGAGACGATAAAGGGCCAACTCTATACCTATTTGTCGGTGACTGCAGGGGGTATTACTGTCTCTTCCGGCTCCCATCTCTCTCCTTATACACTCAGTACAACAACCTATTCTTCCTAAATAAAAAAGGCCCGTCTTGATCACAGCCATGTTCCTCTAGGATATCTCGCTCAAAGGCCTCAGCTAGAATCTGGTCATTCTGCTGTGCAAAGACTGAGTCTGGCAGGGTACTGTTATCTTCCCCCTCGGGTACAGCTTCTCCGAATCTGAAGGATCCTCTCACAGTGATGGAAAGGGTCTCTACTTCACGTATGACATGTCTCGCGGCTTGCTGTACACCTACCTGTGCAATGGGCTCGCCTACACGGACTGTGTATGCTTGCGGGCATGAGTTGTTTAATACTGCGTGGATCTCCCACCTGCAGTCTGAATCATCTACACCGGCGGTTACATCAAGATATTATCACCAGACTAATCCTGATTATGCTGCTAGCATTGGTGAGCTTCCCTGAGGAGAGACACTAACCCCTGTAGGGATCAGTCGGTGTTCCTGACTGGTAATCTCAACCTATTAAGTACTGAAGAAGTCGAAGCCTACTGGGAGTTTATTTAGTCATTGAATCACCATGGATCCCAACCCTCTATTGTGTTGTTCGAATCCCACTTCTCCCACCATGTTTGGTGGATCAGAGATAGGTTGCGGACAACTGGACATGTTTGCAAAACACTTTTGACTTTATTAAAGAAAAATAAAATCCTTCATCTAGCCCTATTGCTATAGGAGTGATTCCCAATCTAATAACTCAAAATAAAAGGTGCTTGTCAGGATGTCTTACATAAACTGGTTCTGCCCTCTGTCCAAAGTCTAAGCTATATACCAGACCCTTCCACTATTAACCCCTTAACTGCTGAGGGTTTTTCCCCCCCAGTGCTGAGCCCTTTTTTTGGGAGATTCGGTATGTCAGCATTCAATCCCTTGTAACATTTTTGTTACATGAGATATCTTGGTCAAATGTGGCCCCTTTTCTTCCCGCATGTAGGCGGTCATAACGCCACCCCGGAATCCTAGTTTGCTGTATGGGAGTGAGAGAAAATAAAAAAGAAGAGAGCGAATTTGGTATTTTTTCAGAAAAGGCCAATAACATGATGTACAAAGAAGCCTGTGGTTATTTCCTCGTAAGAGCTAGGAACAAATGGTTTGCTGTTCTGAATTCGTCATTTGCTAAGCGTTCAGGAACAGGTTGAGTGGAAACAAAAAACATTTCTTATGAGGTTACCATCAGTTTTGTGAGAGGTAGGCAATTTTTCCCTTTTTTTCAATAGGACATACTTGGACGGAATGGAAGAGGACGGTAGGAAAACTGAATGGGAAGACAAAAGGGCATACATTTCTGAAAAGAAGACACAATTCCAAGTTTAGGAAGGGGTCATTTGCGCAGGTCAGGCAACAAATATGTAGGTCAAATTCCCATAGATTGGGAAAAATTGGAAACATGACCGAAAAGAAGGTATATGCTGGACATGTTTGGACCTGTAAGGTAATGGCTCCTGTGAATATTGAGAAAAGCAATGCAACGCTAGATTCCGCCGACTCTCCTAGTTAGGAAATCACACATTTTTCCTAATGTTTCACAAAACAAGCAATATCACAAGCCAAAAACTGAGCCATGGTACACAGGATTGTTATGCTGACTGCCTAAACAGACGTACTTAGCATTTGAAAATAAGGAAAAAAAATGTGGTGAGGAATGGCAAGCATACATTTTGTGAAAGAGCACAGGCAGACCTTTTGAAGGATAGGTGACTTGTGCAGGTTATACAAGCGTACAGTGACTAAAGCAGCGACTAAATGTAGACTACATTTGGGAAATGAAAGGGTTGTGTAACAAATTGCAGTAGCAATTGTATGAAAACGTTATCAAAACCAAGAGAAAACAACAAATGTCCTACCTTCCCACATTCCCACAGGTGTCCCGAGGAAGGAAACGGTATCTCACCTCTGTGGTTGCACCTACCTGGGTGCAAAGGGAAAAGGCTAAGCCATTGGTACATCAAAAGCCCTGGGGAAGACTGCATTCGGCTTTGTGGACAACCCACAGATTTGGGTTTGGGGTGTCGCAGCCAAGGAAAACGGGACACCCCATGCATTTCGGAAAAGAAGACACCCGTGGGAATCCAGAGGTCTGACATTCGCGAATCGCCCTAGAATGTATTACCCACAAGGCCCGGCAAAGTTTAGGTGGAAAAAACACAATTTGGAGACATTTGCCACCAGGAAACAACTAAGACATGCCGGTAACAGCAGATGTCCTACCTTGCCACATTCCCACTGGTGTCCCAACAAAAACGGTACCTCACATGTGTGGTTGCACCTACCTGGGCGAAAAGGGAAAAGGCTAAACCACTGGTATCCCAAAGGGTCTGAGAAGAGGAAGTCTTTAGGATTTTGGTCTTGTGGACAACCCACAGATTTGAGCCTGGGGTGTATGGGGAACTCCATCCATTTTGGGAAAGAAGACACCCGGTGGAATCCAAAGAGGTCTGACTTTCGCTGATCGCCCTAGAATTTATTACCCACAAGGCCCGGCAAACTCCAAAAAAGTGGCGAGAAAAACACAATTTTCAGACATTTGCCACCAGGAAATCACTGAAACACGCCGACAACAACACATGTCCTACCTTCCGACGTTCGCACAGTTGTCCCAATGAAAACAATACCTCACATTTGTCGGTGCACTTACCTGGGCGCAAAGAGAAAAGGCTAAACCACGGATACACCAAAGGGCCAAGGAAAAGGACATTCTGATGGTATTTGGAGTTGTGGACAACCCACATATTTGGGGCTAGGGTATAAGGGGAACCCCATACATTTCTGAAAAGAAGACACCCGGGAAATCCAAAGAGGTCTGGCTTTCGCCAATCGCCCTAGAATGTATTACCCACAAGTCCCGTCAAACTCCAATAAGTGCCAAAAGAAATGCAATTTTCAGACATTTGCCTCCAGGAAAGCACCGGAACACGCCGGCAACACCTGTTCTACCTTCCCATGTTCCCACAGGTGTCCTGACAAAAACAGTACCTCACATGTGTGGGTGCGCTTACCTGGGCGCAAAGGGAAAAGGCTAAACCACTGGTATGCCAAAGGGTCTGGGAAGTGGACATTCTTAGGATTTTGGTCTTGTGGACAACCCACAGATTTGGCCCTGATGTGTCGCAGCCACTAAGGAAAACAGGGAACCCCATGCATTTCTAAAAGAAAGACACATGTGCGAATTCAAAGAGGTCTGACTTGTGCAAATCGCCCTAGAATGTATTACCTACAAGTTCCGGCAAAGTGCAAAATATAGGGGGAAAAAACACAATTTTCAGACATTGAAAAACACATATCTTGCCTTCCCACGTTTCCAGAGGTGTCCCGATGAACACAGCTTCTTCCACTGGTAAAGGACGGGGGCCCTACCAGGGCTCCCTGGGACTGCTGATGTGCTTGGGGACAGTAGACCCACATGGGAGACGGATTCCCAAGGCCGGGGACATCACCCCCAACCGTCCTGGAGTTCTGGCTGGGCTGTGTTGCAGCTTTTCCCTCTGGGGAGGCATTGGCATACTGCCAGGGCTCACTGCTGGGGGGAAAAGCTGTACATGAAAACAAAACAAATATAAAAGTGAATAGTTGAAGTGGCTGTCACTGCTCTCATGACGTGAATGCAAAAAGGACTCTTGTACAGTGAAGGGCAAGGTTCCTGGCCTTACCCGGTTCCTTCTTACAGTGCCAAAAGGAACTTAAATTGGATGATGTAAAATCTCTGTTGCAGACCAAAAGCAAAAGGCCACTGTGTCCAAATCAGATGGTGCACAAAAGAAAGGAAACGTCGCACAGCTTTTGAGTTGGGCTGTTTGGCCACAATCCACTGGGCCTCATTACGAGGTTGGAGGTAGCCTTGCCGGTAAAATCGGCAAGGCTACCTCCATACCGGCATGGAAATCCGGCACCCGCGAATGGGCAATTACCGGGGTATTCCGGCCCCGCCGGACCTGGTAATTGCCCTTTCGCGGGTGCCGGTATATGCCTATTCCAGCCCCATAGGGCTCAATGGGAATGGGGATGTCGTACATTACAGTGTCGGTGCTACAGGCATGCAGTGCTCGCGGGTGCCTTTTATTCCACCAGGGCAGACCTGACGGAATGAAAGGCACCCGCGGCACAACTCAGAGTTTGCCAGTCCGGTAACAATGGTACCGGCAAGCATACCTGTACAGTTGTTACCGGACCGTCAACCTGGTAATGACGCCCACTGTCTGTTAGATTGCCCTGGTATTTGCATTTGGGTTGCAGGTTTTGGGGTTCCTAAACCCTCTTTGTGTAGTTCCCGGGTTCTGGCAATCTGTGGCCCATTTGTCTTGGCTTGGTAGCCGTATGTAGGTCTCCTCCAGCATTCCGAGGTACTTTTGGATCTTCCTCTGGATTACATCATTCTCCCAGGGTCTGGGGAGTAGGCTCAAGGAGCAGCTCTCATCTGACCCCTCCCTGCTCTAGTGAGCTGATCCCTCCCTGAGATGATGTTCTCCTGATGGACCTTGTCATAAGCGCCCTCAGGAAGGTTGCATCATTTCGTTCCTCCTGCCGACTCTAAAAATCTGCCCTTGACCAAACTGGTCTGTCAGATTCTCCATGCTCTTTCTCCCCCTAGGGTCATCTGATCACCTTTCCACTTCCTCAGGTTGAGTGAGTTTATCTGTCCCTCTAGCTTTATTCCGACCTCCACAGAGGGTCTCAAGTCTTTATGCTAAACAACTTCATGCCCCTCTTCCACCAGATGACTCCCCTTCCTCTGAAGGTCTCTTTCTCCAATTATCCATTCCTCCAACCATATCAATATTCTCCTGCTAGCCTCCAACTCTTCCCTCCAGATGGTATCACCTCCTTCTGACGTTTTCTTAATGCTCCCCCACCCTCCAGTCTCTAGCTCTTTCTGATGGCATGCCCCCATCCAAATTAGTCTGTCTCCTCCTTTCAAAAGCATGCTTGCTTACCAACCTCAAACAAACACCTTTCTCAAGCTCCATCTGAAATACCCCATACTGCCGGACTGATCTGCCTACCTTCCCCCTGGGTGGCGCTATAGAACATTAATTTCTCCTGGGTTGTGTGAGCTGAGCTGTTCTGTGATTGATTCCTTTTCATAGGTTCAAATGGGCTGCAAGGGGATTGGCAGAAGCTTGTGTTAAATCCCTCTACCAGTTTGGATTGTATAGTTGTTTCGGAAATGCGTGGGATCGCCTTGCTTCCCCCTTGAAACTCTGTTTACATTGCCTGCTCCATCCGGTGTACCCCTGGCTTCTTAATGTTTGAATTACAAGTAAGAGGACTGTCTGCAAAGCCTGTGCCGTTGTCTACTGTGTTTGGAACTCCGTCATGGGAAAGTTGTATTTTTTTAACTCCTGCAATGTTCACCGGACTAGGTAGAATGGGCATTGTTTATGGGTCTTCTCTTGCACAGGATGAGAGTCTGTGTGCAAGCTTGTATTTATGCATGGGGCTCCCCAGACTGCTCACATACAACTCACAAAAGAGAATGTTTACTGCAGTATCAGTGCTGAAGGGAAAAATGTATTTCTTCACCCGTGAGTAACTTTAAAATTTTGCAACTCCGTTTCCTCAAGGGTAAATGCCTTATTTCCTACTCTAGGTGTTTTGGCTCTGGTTAGGGAGCTAGAATGGCTCTCTTAACTTTGTGTCGGTTATGGAAATGAATATCTTTAACAGTCTGTATAGCCCCCTTTCCCTTGGTGCCCTTAGTGTCTTCAGGGGTGGTAGGAATGTTAATACTTCTGTGAATGCCCCTTTGGTAGTCTTAGGTCTGTAGGACTGGTGGCGTTGAGTGATCTTGCGGCTACGCTTGGTGGTCATGGGTGTCACAAAAGTGGTGGGTGTGTACTCACTCCTGTGCTGTCCCTTTCATTGTCATGGTTGTCTAGGACTGATGGAGGTGTAAGTGCTCTTATGACTACCCCCTGCATTAGTGCAGAGCCCTAGGGGGGTTGTCTGCCCCACATATAACTACTGTGGGTCCAGCATCCACTGCCTTGGGGGTGGCCACTTGGCCCTTTTAATGCCCTACTGTTGGTCCCCAAGGTTAGGCAAGGGATATTGGTCACACCTAGCAAGCCATCTCCCAATGGAGTGTTGCATGATTCAGGTAATGCCATGAATCAGCTCTCAAGACTCTGCATATGAGATTGTGGCGCATTCCAAAAGGGGTTGTGAAGCTACCACTTTTCTCTGAGTGGTACAGATTCAGAAATCTGCAGGGCTGCAATGTGGTCTACCATGTATACATTTGCAAAGCACTATTGCTTGGCCACTATACCTAGTGCGTGATTCCTAGGGCTCGAGGCAATTGGGATGTCACTGAGAGAGACTCCCCCTTATGTGACAAGGATTCCCGTTCCTGTGAGGAACTCCCTAAACCCATACAGATAATGGCCTACTTGGGACTCTCTCGAATGCCAAGATGTTTTAATCCTGAAGACTTGGATGTCCGCTTAGCAGGACATAGCGCCTCAGTTTAGGAGCTGCCTGTCAGCAGTGGGTAGGTGGATGTGCGACAACTGGATAAAACTCAACGGGGATAAGACAGAGGTCCTGGTGGTGTACTCCCCTACGGTAGCCATTCTACACTATACCTTCTGTCTCAGACTGGTCTTTGGCCGTTTGAGCACCTGAGCTTGGTCTCTGCCCCGCATCTGCGCTTGAGGTAAGGTATTTGGGATTCAAATTCTCCTCTTCTCTATCCACCTGTGTCCGGGTAGGTGCTGTTTGTAAGGCTGGGTTCTTTCAACTCTGAATCCTGCGTAAAGTCTTGCCATTCCTTCCGGCTCACATTTGTCCCTTGGTGACAGCTTCCCTGGTCCTCAGCCGGCTAGACTGTTGTAACTCTCTATTTTTTTTAGAGTGATACATTGAGGAGATTATAGCTGTGGCAGACTGTTCACGAAGGAAAGAATTTTACCCACCAATGCAAAGTTGTGGCAATAGGGTAGAGTTGCTGTGAGCTGGATGTCGTATTTTAGGTCTTCCCAGAAGGGAGGTACATCCCACTAGTTCTGACAGAGTATGTGTTTGTCTAGAAAAGGTAAGACTGTCTTGTGGGCCCTTTCTTTGAGGTGTGTTAAAAAGGAGGATTTTCATTTCTTGAGATGGAGAGCTTGGGTGGGTGAAAGCCCAGAGAAAAGAGAGGCAGATAGAATTTCCATCCTTGCCTTTAGAGATTTGCTGCTGAGGTGCTAGGCACTTGTGAATACTCTGCGCCAAACGTGTTGGAGTATGTTAGCACCTCGCACTAGTAATGGGTACTGTTTACACCTGCAAACCTTTAAAGTGTTTGTGGGGGGTTGGAAGGGAATACAAAATACAAAGGTAAGCATCCTCTAGGCCTACTGTGACAGCAAATGAATAAAGATGCACATGTTCAGTTAATCAACAGTTCAGAAACTATGCAGGAAGAGGACTTCCTGCATAGTTTCTGAACTGTTGATTAACTGAACATGTGCATCTTTATTCATTTATTGTCGAGTCAAAACTCCAATATGGCCATCCAACCCCCTTCTTCTTTCTTACTTGAAAGTATCAGGAATAGAAACTCTTTTCAATTTGACAATTGGCATAGGAAGCTGCAGAAAGGGTGTCCAGAATCTAAACCTATTGTAATGGGCCATGTAGGTTCATGTCATTGTTGTTTGGGCTGGCAATTGTCATTTGAGCATGTTATTTTTATACAATTTGTAGAACCTATTTTTTGGTTGTCATCTGGCACGGCTGATGCTAATGGTGACTGTTTTCCTCTTTTTAGGTGAGGCTGCAAAAGTATGGGACTGTTAGTTGATTGATTTTAAATCAGGTTCTTGTTCCCACTTAGTTCGTTTTTGCAAGAGTTACCCATGCTAAAATCTAGGGTATTAAATTGATCAGAGTAATCTCCTCGTCTGGTATTCCTTCTATAACCTATGCAAACAGATAATCCTTTGGTCACATAGTAGTAGTGATGGTTGAGAAGTTCAGGCCAATTCTTTGGACAAGTATGGGAGGGCAAGAATTATAGGGTAACCAAGTATCACTTGAAATAAAGGAATGTGCACATAGAGGTATTAAGAAAATATGATGTATCTCTTAAAAGGTAAATTAGATGTTGATGCAGATTACAAGTAAGTATTTTGGCTTTTTAAAGTCTCTAGGGGCATTCAGTTTTTGATTGTCCTTGTTTGGGTCATCCAGCACATTAAACATCTTTGAAGGTTCATCAGAGTGCAAAAAGTGTTAATGGCCGGGCAAGGTTCAATCCTCCATAGGAATACATTTCAAAGTGGGCAGTATTGCATGCAAAGCTTATCATACATACCGAAATTGGCTACTGTTGGCACAATTAATAAATGTAACGCCACACAGAGGTCCATAGCCATTAGTGTAACATCCATTCACCACACTGGCACTACATCAGCATAAATCACTTTACCCAACAGCAGAGAAATGAAAATGTATCTCAACGTTCCTGTAACCAACAAAGGGTCTGTTTTACTTTGGCATGCATATGACATGACTCCAAAGAACGGTAGAGGGGTGGGGGGGGGGCAAGGATGTGCTTGTAAATTGGTGTGTAGGGAATCCTCTATGTTGTACCAGACACAAACCAAAATGTGGTTTCTTTTCAAGTATTGAGAGTATATACCCGAACCTGAACCTCCGAATCTACGCAAATGCTGGAAGAAACTAATAATCTTTCCTGATCTAGCCGACGCACTCCTTCAGTCTCCTCCCCCTACCTGCCGACTCAATGAACAACTAACCTCTGATGCCTTTGACTCATGGCTCAACACCTCACTAATGCGGCTCACACCCTCTTGCAAACCAGCAGCCCGCCGTGGCCCTTTCCCTAGATGGTTCACACCTGAACTGAAGACTACTAAACAACTATATAAATCCCTAGAACGCAAATGGCGGAAAAACAAAACACCCCTGAAAAGATCCACCTTGGCCCGGCACCTTCATCAGTACAAGGCCGAAGTCCGGAAAGCAAAAAAAAGCCCACTACAACTCCTGAATCCTAAACTGTAAAAACCCCACCAAAGAACTCCACAAAATCATCACCGTATTCACCAAACCACCATGCACCACCACCCTCTCGACCCCAACACAATCGCTGTGCGACTCATTCTCCCTCCACTTTTACACCACACCTCTCGAAAGAACAAACGCTCTAACCAACAAACTAACTCTCTTACACCCACCAGGCAATCCACCATCCATACCGGCCATCCCACCGCCTGCGACCACTACCCAACCAACGTTCGACTCCTTCAGTCCAATATCAACCGACCAATTTCTCAAACTTCTCTCTGGACCCATGCCCAGCCACAACCCTCAAAGAAATATGTGCATCTACCTGCGCAGGAGAACACGCAAGAACCATCATAAATGACTCCCTTTCCTCAGGAATTTTTCCTGACGCATTCAAAACAGTTCATGTCAAACCTCTTATAAAATAAACTTTCCTCAACCCTCTCGAACCCAAAATCTACCACCCCATCTCAAACACCAGATTCCTTGCCAAACTCATTGACCGAACTGCCTACTCACAACTTAATGCCTTTGTCAAAGCCAACAATCTCCTAGGCCCCGCTCAATCAGGTTTCAGAGCCCGACACGGAACCAAAACCACCCTAACCTCAATCTGGGATGACCTTAAAAACACAGCAGATTCTGCGGGATGCGCCGCATTAATCCTTCTTGACCTATCAGCCGCCTTCGACACAATCAACCACTCAATCCTCCTTGACTGCCTCCACACCCTAGGAATTCGTGGAACTGCTCTCAAATGGATAGCATCCTTCCTCAATTATAGGAAACAAATAACCCTACTCTCCTCCTATTCCTCCCAAGCCCGACCAGTCGACACTGGAGTTCCACAAGGAGCATGCCTATCAGCCCTCCTGTTTAACATCTACATGGCCACCCTCCCACGAATAATTTGTCCGCACAACATCCTGTGCTACAACTACGCCGATGACATTCAACTAATTCTAAAACTCCTGAACTCAAATCCCAACTACCGACCTGACCTTGCTTCCTGCCTCCTCGACATAGATCTCTGGATGACCACAAACCACCTCTTGCTAAATCCCTCCAAAACCGAAATCATGGTATGTGGCAACACCGAACATCTTCCACACCCACTACCCTGGCCATCTGCCATGGGCAACTCCCTGACACCCTCTAATTCAGTAAAAAACCTTGGATGCACCCTAGACTCAGACCTAACCCTATTGCGCCAAGTCAACAACGTCTCAAAGTCCTGCCACTACCACCTTAAAACTCTTAGACACATTTTTTCATACCTCTCCTTTCCCAACAGACTCTCTGCGGTGCAATCAATTGTTATATCAAGACTGGACTATGCTAACCCCCTCTACCTCGGAGTCCACCTATACCAACTGACTAAACTACAAAGACCACAAAACGCTGCAGCCAAACTGCTTCTAGCGCTTGGCCCAAGGGACCACATCTCCCCAGCCCTCAAAACTCTACACTGGCTCCCGGTTGCCCGAAGGGTGACACTCAAAACCCTATGCATTGCTCACCGAGCAGTGCATAAAACCGGATCTCAATATCTTCAAGACAAACTAAAACCCTATTACCCTGCACATACTCTAACATCAAGCTCACCCTGCCTCCTAGTCATACCAAAAACAAACTCAGTCAGGTTAGGTGGATCATCATTCTCAGCCTTGGCCCCCACGCTGTGGAACACACTCCCACCCCACATCCGACTCACCGAGGACCTCATGTCTTTCCGCAAACTACTGAAAACACGGATCTTCCCTTAAAACCGACTCCTAACTCAAACTGGATAACTGCAACTCAATAACATTAGCCCAAACTGCTAGATCATAAATAACAATCCAGCATCATGATACGAGCGAAAAATCGAAAACTAATAACCTCTAAGGTAAGCTAAAAAAAAAAGACAAACAAAATAGAATGAGTAAAAAGGACCAAAGCAGTGGCTAAAAAGAATAGGCTGTATGAGAACAGTAAAGTGGCAGGAAATTAATGAAACAGATGAAAAAAATGTAATGGACAAAATGAATGAGAGGAGTAAGTTGATAACGGCAATTCAAATTAGCCTAAACTACTAGATCATAAATAACAATAACATAAATAACAATCCAGCATCAAGATCCAAGCGAGAAATCGAAAACTAATGAACCTCTAATGTAAACTAAAAAGGACAAACAGAATAGAAAGAGCAAAATGGATCAAAGCAGTGATGCGGACAAAAAGAAAAAACTGCATGAAAGCAGTAAAGTAATTAAATTAATGAAATCGATGAAATAAATGTAGGGACTACAGGAACAAAATGGACGAGAGGAATAAAACAAGAGGATGGAAAAGATGAATACATGATACGGATGAGTGCACAGAGTGCACGGAATAGGTAGAGTGCATGGAACAGATAGATGGCATGGAATGTTAGAGGTATTAGTTCCATGGTATAAATGGAACTAATAGAATAGACGATTCAAGTGCATGAGACGGGTGTAGTGCATAGGACAGATGGAGTACATGGGACGGATCGAGTGCATGCGACAAGTGACATGGGTAGAACCAATTATGCAGGATGAATGGATGCAGTGAGTGGAACAGAAGAAATCGGTGGAGCGGATGAATGTCGGTGGAGCGGATGAAGTGCGTAGGACGGATGAGAGCGTAGAATGGATGAGAGCGAAGAGCGGATGAGAGCGTAGAATGAATGAGAACGTGGAGCGGATGAGAGCATGGAGCGGATGTAGGGTCTGGTGCGGATATGGGGTGTGGAGTGGATGACAGCGTGGAGCGGATGTAAGGTGTTGAGCAGATGTAAGGTGTGGGGGTGTCGAGCAATTGTAGGGTGGCGAGCGGATGTAGGGTGTAGAGCGCATGTAAGGTGTGTAGCGGATGTAGGGTGTGGAGCAGGTGTAGAGTGTGGAGCGGGTGTGGAGCGGGTGCAGACTGTGGAACGGTTGTGGAGCGGGTAGATGAAACTGGTGAAGTGTGTGTATAGAACGGGTGAAGCATGTGGAAGGACGGGTGAAGTATGTGGATGGAACAAGTGAAGTATGTGGATGGAATGGGAGAAGTATGTGGACAGAACGGGTGATGTGATGTATGTGGACGGAACGGGTGAAGTAAGTGGACGGAATGGGTGAAGTAAGTGGATGGAAGGGGTGAAGCATGTGGATGAAAGGGGTGAAGTATGTAGAAGGAAAGGGTGAAGTAGGTGGATGGGTAGAACAGATGAAGTATGTGGAAGGAACGGATGAAATATGTGGATGGAACAGAGAAAGTGGGAGGATGGAACGGGTGAAGCTGGTGGATCGAACGGGCCAAGTATGTGGATGGAACGGATCAGGTATGTGAATGGAACGGGTCAAGTATGTAGTTGGAACGGGTGAAGTTGGTGGATGGAACGGGTGATGTGGATGGATGGAACGGCTGAAGTATGTGGAAGGACGGCTGAAGTATGTGGAAGGACGGGGTGAAATATGTGATGAAAAGGGTGAATGGAACAGAGGAAGCATATGGAAGGAACGGGTGAAATATGTGGATGGAACGGAGAAAGTGGGAGGATGGAATGGGTCAAGTATGCGGACGGGACGGGTCAAGTATGTAGTTGGAACGGGTGAAGTGAGCGGATGCAACAGGTCAAGTATGTAGTTGGAACGGGTGAAGTGAGCGGATGCAACGGGTGAAGTGAGCGGATGCAACGGGTGAAGTATGTGGAAGGACGGCTGAAGTATGTGGAAGGACGGCTGAAGTATGTGGATGGAACAGAGAAAGTGGGAGGATGGAACGGGTGAAGCTGGTGGATGGAACGGGTCAAGTATGTAGTTGGAACGGGTCAAGTATGTAGTTGGAACGGGTGAAGTTGGTGGATGGAACGGGTGATGTGGATGAATGGAATGGCTGAAGTATGTGGAAGGACGGCTGAAGTATGTGGAAGGACGGCTGAAGTATGTGGATGAAACGGGTGAAGTATGCGGATGAATGAAGTGGGTGGATGGAACGGGTGATGTATGTGGATGGAATGGGTGAAGTATGTGGATGGAACGGGTCAAGTATATGGATGGAACGGGTGAAGTATATGGATGGAACGGGTGAAGTATATGGATGGAACGGCTGAAGTATATGGATGGAAGGGGTGAAGTATGTAGATGGAAAGGGTGAAGTATGTAGATGGAAAGGGTGGAACTGAGGAAATATGTGGATGGAACGGGTGAAGTATGTAGATGGAACGGTTGAAGTGGGTAGAACGAATGAAGTAGGTGGATGTGCGGTTGAAGCATGTGGATGGAACGTGTGAAGTATGTGGATGGAACGGTTGAAGTGGGTTGAACGGATGAAGTAGGTGGATGTGTGGGTGAAGTATGTGGATGGAACGGGTGAAGTATGTGGAAGAAACGGGTGAAGTATGTGGATGGAAAGGGTGAAGTAGGTGGGTGGATGGAACGGGTGAAGTATGTGGATGGAACGGTTGAAGTGGGTTGAACGGATGAAGTAGGTGGATGGAACGGGTGATGTATGTGGATGGAACGGGTGAAGTATATGGATGGATCGGGTGAAGTATATGGATTCCCTGCTCTTCCTCTGGCCCTTCTGCAGCCACCCCTCCTCCCTCCTTCTCTGCCTTTCCCCTTTTTTCTGCTGACGAGGTTTCGAGACAAGTCCGATCTATGAAAGTCTTGTCAAAACTGGTCCACCCCTGTTCCTCCAAAACTATCAAGGACCACATCGACTCCTTGGCTCCTGCCCTGGCTGACTTCTGCAATCATTCCTTCGCCTCTGGAGACTTCCCATACCCCCTTAAGCACTCCCTTGTGCACCCCCTTCTTAAGAAACCCTCTTACGACCCCTCCTGCCCAGCTAACTATCGCCCAATCTCTATCACTGCCTTCCTGGGCAAGCTCCTGGAGAAACTGACCATCTCCCAGCTTAATCTCCATGCTGAATCTGTTGGTAGTCTTCATGACCATCAGTCTGGCTTCAGAGCTGCCAGAAGCACGGAAACTGCTCTCCTGAACATCCGTGAGGACCTGCTCTCAAACCTTGACTTTAACACCCCATGTGTTCTCATTTTGCTCGATCTCTCTTCTGCCTTTGACACTGTCAACCACACCATCCTGCTTAACCGTCTCCGTGATAAACTGGGCATCACTGGTCAGGCTCTGGCGTGGCTGACCTCCTTTCTCTCCAATCGACCCTCCCAGGTCCAACTGGGGTCCTTCCTCTCTGACATCTTTTTCTCTACCTGTGCTGTCCCCCAGGGATCTAACCTCTCCCCCTGGCTGTTCAACCAGTATCTGGCACTTCTTGCCCACTGCATCGCCGTTCTCTGTCCCAACTTTCAGTGCTACGCAGATGATACCCAGCTCATTTTCAGGCTACCCTCGGCCTCCTCTTCCCCTTCCCTCATCTCTGACTGTCTTTCTGCTATCCATGAATGGTGTGCCGCCAACGACCTCTGCCTTAATGCCAGTAAGACTGAGATTCTACTCATCGGCACACCCACTCCCTCCTTCCCTGCAGCTCTCTGGCCGGCCTCCCTTGGCCCTCTTCCTGCTCCTACCTGCAAGGCAAAAAACCTTGGGGGCATCTTCAACTCCACACTCTCTTTCTCTCCTCACATATCTGACGTCTCTAAGAAGTCACACTACCAGCTACACCTCCTCAGAGGTATCCTTCCTTTCCTCTCCTTCCCCCAGAAGCTCACTGTCTCTAGAGTGCTGGTTCTCTCGAAGCTGGACTACTGTAACAGCCTCTATCTAAATCTGCTGCCTCTACTCTCCGTCCTTTGCAACTCATCCAGAACAGGACTGCGAGACTTGTCCTTGGCCTCAAGCCCAGGGACCGTATCTTTCCAGGACTGAAATCACTACACTGGCTCCCAGTGGCTGCAAGGATTAAGTTCAAAGCCCTCTGCACTGTCCACAAGGCCTTCTGGGGCCTTGGGCCAAAATACCTTCAACTCTCTCTTCCTAAATATCTTCCTTCTCAAGCTCTTCGCTCATCCACCTCCAACTCCCTCAGGGTCAGCCGCTTCTCCAAGCAACGAGTTGGGGGTAGATCTCTATCCACAGCTGGGGCCTCCATCTGGAACAGCCTTCCTGCCTCCCTGAAACTTGAGGAGAACCATCTCCGGTTCCGGAAGCACCTCAAAACCTTCCTCTTTGCCTCCGCTTTCTCTCCCTCTCTCCCCTGCTAAAATCACTAAACCTGCACTGAATCTGCAACTGGGCCACTCACCGATCTCGGTCCTTGGCCCAGCCACTCTTCCCTGCACTGCCTCCCTGCATTACGGAACTGTCTCTGTATCATACAGCCCCTCCTCCCGGCACTTACCTTCCACTTGCCGCCAGCTGGCCCTATTATTTATCTTGTACTCTACTAACCCTGTACTGCACTTCCCCTCTCCCTCTCCCCTTGCACTTTTCCCTTCCCCTCTAACCTTGCACTTGCGCGATCTGAATGACACCTGGCCTAGTAGGATCGTTGTCTGTCTCCCCTTGTTCCCCCCCTGCCTCGTCGCGCCCTGAAACACTTGTGTATAGGCGCGTTACACATGCCATATCATATCATATCATATCATATAATATCATGGAAGGGGTGAAGTATGTAGATGGAAAGGGTGAAGTAGGTGGAAGGATGGAACTGAGGAAATATGTGGATGGAACGGGTGAAGTATGTGGATGGAGCATGTGAAGTATGTGGATGGAGCATGTGAAGTATGTGGATGGAGCATGTGAAGTATGTGGATGGAGCGGGTGAAGTATGTGGATAGGTCGGGTGAAGTATGTGGATAGGTCGGGTGAAGTATGTGGATAGGTCGGGTGAAGTATGTGGATAGGTCGGGTGAAGTATGTGGATAGGACGGGTGAAGTATGTGGATAGGACGGGTGAAATATGTGGATAGGACGGGTGAAGTATGTGGATAGGACGGGTGAAGTATATGGATAGGACGGGTGAAGTATGTAGATGGAAAGGGTGAAGTAGGTGGAAGGATGGAACTGAGGAAATATGTGGATGGAACGGGTGAAGTATGTGGATTGTGTTAGGGAGAATTCTCTGTTTAGGCTGAATTTCCTAACCTAGTGAGTCCCCCAGCAGCTTTGCTGGATTTTTTTTTTTCTTTTTTTCTCCTGCCAAGAGTGAGCCTCTTTTACCCTCACTCTTGGACATGATTTGAGTGTATTCCTTTGACTCTAGATGTGTTTAATGGGCTATGGGGTCTTTTACTCCATAGGGCTTCATGTGTTTTTGTGATGTGTGTTACACAGCACCCTCAGTGCAGTAACACAGGGGTGTCATAGTGACCCCCCAGTATAGACTCCATACCCTGGGACTGACTACTGTCTCCCAGGGCATGTAAAGTCACCCTTGACTTTACTAGTCTTGAATTCTGAACAGAACCAGTACAAACCATCGTATTGTGGATGTACTGGCAGGGGCAATTCGATTGCCCCGGGGTCTGTTAGTCGAGGGGGCACATCTCCGTCCCCCCTGCTCGAGTTTTGGCTGGTGGCAGTGGATACTACTTTTTATATTCAACCGCAAATATTTCTCTATGGGATTTTCCCATTGTTCAAGGCTACTATCTTTATTTATTAAATTACGATAGCCTCGAACATACCGCTGGTTTATTTATTTATTATTAATTCTCCGGTTGGTAATTTTTGCCAAAACTCGGTTCTAAAATGGCGTTTGTGTTCTCTTCTGTGTCTCCAACCCAAGTCGAGCCCTTTGTTCCACTTTTTTGGCGGGCTTCTCCACAGAAGCCCTCCAAAGTGGTGCCACTCTGTCTGGGGTACTTAGGAGGGGTGGAAGGGGATTTAGGCACCCTGGACTGAGTTGCCTAGGCAACTCAAGTCGCACTCCGTCCTGATTGGCCCAAGTGGTGAGCCGGCCGGTTCACCACTTAGCATGTTTGAGTGACAGCTAGGCTGAGTGAATGGGGTTTTTTCTGCATAAAAGCAGGGCTTTGGGGACTGGAACTTCAGAAGTCGCCACAGGACCTAAGAATCCGACGAGGGAGAAGCTGAGCCGACCTGCTACGACGACACCACCGTTGGAGCCCTGCGGAACCGTCTCACCACTTTTCCCAACGACAGAGGAGATCTCCCGCCGGAGAGTCTTCTTCCTTTGACTGGTGGGGATAACCAGTTTCACCGTCTTTTCGCCTCCCCGACGCATCTCGTGGCCGCCTTGCCTGTGCCAAGCACCCCGGAAACCGGAATACCACATTTTACCACGACCGTGAAATAAAGGGTAATACCTTTAACCGGAAAACTCCACGGCTGGTTTCTTCCCTGACAGTGCAACGACCTTCATCTTTCCTCCAAGTCGAGATCTTCTCTTCCTCTGGACGACGCCGAGACTTGCACCCACTGCCAGGAACAACTGCCACAGCTGGAGGATCCTTCCCACTTAAGGTACCGTGTTCCGCCTGGCTTCCCTTGCCACCGACTGTACGGGGTAGATTTAGCCCCCGGCTTTCGAACCTGGGTTAGCCTGGGACACCCTGGCTAAACTTTTCTGAGCCTCTCTAAACTCCTTTCGAACTCTCTGCAAGACTTTCAAAGCCTAGTGTAACTGTGTGATCTTGGGCGCATTTGTGCTCTGCTCTCTCTAAGAGTGGGCCCAGCCTATGGACTTTGGCTCACCAGTGACTTTTGCTCTTCTGCCTTGCTAAAAGTGTTCCTAAATCTTAGAGTGGTGTATCTTCACATATTCTGTCTTTTTCCCTCCCTTTTTCATGAACTTAGTGGAGTGCCATCAATAGTTAAGCGCTCACCTCTGTCTTGAAATAAGTGGTGTTAACTAAGACTTGTCTGATAAGGAATAAGGGTTGTATATATCATAATAGTAACTGTGTTTAGAGTGTTTTACAATAAGAGTGCTGGAGTGTTTCAAGCAGTGTGTTTTTAAATAAATAATTGTATACTTTGATACCAAAGCTCTGGTCAGTGTTTGATTGTGCTATTGGGTCTGAGTGCCTATTGTGTATACTTTGCATACTGCCTAACTCTTCTTGAGGGAAGTCTGACTGCTCAGCCACAGCTACCAGGTAAATCTGGGTGGTACAGACTGCTACCAAGTGGGTTTACTGCTAACACCTGTAGTCCTAAATCTTTTGCAGTGTTCCCAAAGGGAACTGCACAGGTTTCTGCCTAACAGATTGAACGGGTGAAGTATGTAGATAGAAAGGGTGAAGTAGGTGGAAGGATGGAACTGAGGAAATATGTGGATGGAACGGGTGAAGTATGTGGATGG
Source organism: Ambystoma mexicanum (assembly GCF_040938575.1). Classification (NCBI taxonomy): domain Eukaryota; kingdom Metazoa; phylum Chordata; class Amphibia; order Caudata; family Ambystomatidae; genus Ambystoma; species Ambystoma mexicanum. The sequence continues at coordinate 778,669,310 of NC_090921.1, read as the reverse complement.
AACGGGTGAAGTATGTGGATGGAACGGGTGAAGTATGTGGATGGAACGGGTGAAGTATGTGGATAGAACGGGTGAAGTATGTAGATGGAACGGGTGAAGTATGTAGATGGAACGGGTGAAGTATGTAGATGGAAAGGGTGAAGTAGGTGGAAGGATGGAACTGAGGAAATATGTGGATGGAACGGGTGAAGTATGTAGATGGAAAGGGTGAATTAGGTGGAAGGATGGAACTGAGGAAATATGTGGATGGAACGGGTGAAGTATGTGGATGGAACGGGTGAAGCTTGTGGATGGAACGGGTGAAGCTTGTGGATGGAATGAGTGAAGCTTGTGGATGGAACGGGTGAAGCTTGTGGATGGAACGGGTGAAGCTTGTGGATGGAACGGGTGAAGCTTGTGGATGGAATGAGTGAAGCTTCTGGATGGAACGGGTGAAGCTTGTGGGTGGAACGGGTGAAGCTAGTGGATGGAACGGGTGAAGCTTGTGGAACGGATAAAGTACGAGGATGAACTGCATGAACTCTCAGACGGCTGGAAACCAATAACCCGCCTCTACGGCCGACTAATAGACAGGCCCAACCCTAAAGGTGCGGCACTAAAAGAAAGATGGGAACTTGACCTCCAGGTCACGCTCACGGACACTGAATGGGAGAGAGTGCTACTTTACCCCAAGGAGGTCTCCAGGAACACCAGATTCCGACAAATCCAACTCAATGTTCTCTACAGAACATACATGACCCCGAAGAGAGTCGCCAGTTTTAACAAAAAGACAACATCAAACTGCCCCTGGTGCGACACCACCCCAGCAGACCTACTGCACATGTTCTGGTCTTGTAACAGGGTGTCACAATTCTGGTCTAAAATAAAGCAAACTTGCATGGAAGCTGGCATTACCAGATACAACTGGGGCCCCCAGGAATGCCTCCTTGGAGCATACCCCAGACTGAACAAGATCAAACACGTAGTCAAGCTGATGGACATTTCCTGCATCCTAGCCAAAAGAACCATAGCTATGGCCTGGAAATCTAAACCAGGCCCGAGATACCAACACTGGCTCAGAGAATTAGAGCGTTGGACCACAGCCGAGACCAGGGCCTGGCAGGATGGAGCTACCACTGGAACAGCCGACGTGAACAACACCCTTGAGGCGTGGAAAGCCCTCCTCCGCGACATACCCTTCTCTGCTGACTACAAGCCCCCCTGAGGTGCCTGCCCACCCTAACATCAAACAACTACAGAACCACCTAGTACCTGAACCTCGAACATTCATACGCCCCGGAACCCTGCCTTCGCACTCCTTTCCTCCGGAACACCATCTGAACGCAGACATCCTCGCAAGAGACTGTGCATGTTTGTTGTTATTTCTTGTTGTTACCCGTTTCTTTTTCATCCTGCTTGGCTAATGAACACCTCCACTAAACGCAATCTTGATATGTAAATTTACCTAAATGCCAATAAAAAGAGTTTTATAATAATAACGAGGATGAACGATTGAAGTATATGGATGGAAGGGGTGAAGTATGTAGATGGAAGGGGTGAAGTATGTGGATGGAAAGGGTGAAGTAGGTGGATGGAACGGGTGAAGTATGTGGATGGAACGGGTGAAGTATGTGGATGGAACGGGTGAAGTATGTGGATGGAACGGGTGAAGTATGTGGATGGAACGGGTGAAGTATGTGGATGGAACGGGTGAAGTATGTGGATGTAACGGGTAAAGTATGTGGATGGAACGGCTGAAGTGGGTTGAACGGATGAAGTAGGTGGATGTGCGGTTGAAGCATGTGGATGGAACGGGTGATGTATGTGGATTAAGTATGTGGATGGAGCGGGTGAAGTATGTGGATGGAACGGGTGAAGTATGTGGATGGAATGGGTGAAGTATGTGGATGCAACGGGTGAAGTATGTGTATGCAACGGGTGAAGTAGGTGGAAGGATGGAACTGAGGAAATATGTGGATGCAACGGGTGAAGTATGTAGATGGAAAGGGTGAAGTAGGTGGAAGGATGGAACTGAGGAAATATGTGGATGGAACGGGTGAAGTATGTGGATGGATCGGGTGAAGTATGTAGATGAAAAGGGTCAATGGAACAGAGGAAGTATATGGAAGGAACGGGTGAAATATGGGGATGGAACAGAGAAAGTGGGAGGATGGAACGGGTGAAGCTGGTGGATGGAACGGGTCAAGTATGTGGATGGAACGGATCAAGTATGTGAATGGAACGGGTCAAGTATGTAGTTGCAACGGGTGAAGTGAGCGGATGCAACGGGTGATGTGGATGGATGGAACGGCTGAAGTATGTGGAAGGACGGCAGAAGTATGTGGCCGGACGAAGTATGTGGAAGGACGGCTGAAATATGTTGATGGAACAAGGAAAATGGATGGATGAACAAGTGAAGTATTTGGAAGGGACGGGTGAAGGGTGTGGATGGGACGGGTAAAGTATGTGGATCGAACGGGTAAAGTATGTGGATGGGATGGAACCGGTGGAATATGTGGATGGAACGGGTGGAATATGTGGATGGGAACGGGTGAAACAGGGTATATGAAACGGGTCAAGTATGTGATGGATGGCACATGGAGAACAGATAATGTAGGTAGAGCGAATGAAATGGTCAGTCCAGACGATGAAAGGATAACATGCATAAATCTGACGAAGTGCATTGATCAGAAGAAATGCATTGAACTGATCGAACTGATAGTGTGCATAGAACTGAGCGTACATGCAACGGATGGAATGCATGGAACAGATAGGGAGCGTGGAATGGACACTGTACGAAAATGATTAGAGTGCATGGAACGATCTGAAGTGCATAAAACGATCAAAGTGCATAGAATGATTGGAGTGCATAAAACAGAGTGATTGGAACGCTGTAGAGTGAATGGAACGGTTTGGACTGCGTGGAACGGTTTGGAGTGCTTGAAACGGTCGGAATGCATGGAACGGACGGAGTGCAGGGAACAGTTGAAATGCATAGAACTATTGGAGTGTGCTCGACCTCAAGCACCTAAGGTAAACCACCATATCAAATCTCCATGCTTACTCTCTTCTTTACACCACCACTCATCTAGAACACAGTGATACTATGACACCATTCGGTATAGCTGTTCTCATACCATCGCTGGCCTCATACTCCCATCATCCTAACTAAAGCACAGCTGGTTACACACCCTCCAGCCTAGGCGTTCTCCTCAGGCCTAACGCAGCCAGAATCGGTCTGGATAACAACCTGCCAGAACGAACACATACTCTTGATCTCCTAACCACCACACCTACCGCTAAGAAGCAGCTATCACACGAATACCACACCTGCTGCACACATATCCGGTGTTCACATGCACCTTACGACTCTCTCTCTCCTGACTTGAACTTCGGTTCCCGAGGGCGTTCAACCTAACAGCGCCTTGAGATCATACCAAAGGTACATAAGGCGCTATATAAATGCAAAATAACGTAACATAACGTATGTGCCATTGAAATAACATTGGTGATCTGAGTAACAGATGGTTTTGTGAGCTAAATGTTTTATTTGTGAAATAACTGGACATTCTTATGAGATAAATGATTTGCCATGCAAACACCCTTTCCTCACACCACCAATGTTACTTTGCAAGAAACCAGCAACAAAATGACACAGAAGGTTCTATGGCTCCGGAGGCACCGGACCCATGCGTGGAGGAAATGTTGTGCCATATAAGCATGAGCGGTTTCTTCCAATTCCCTTTGTTTTTCAGGATCATACAGGCACACGTGTCTACCTTGTTCAACCCCCTTGATCTCCAAGATTTCAAACTCTTGCTACTCCTGCAGAACAGTTGGTGGGAAGGACCTCACTTTAGGAACAGATGGTAAGGTAGTGGGTAAAAGCATGTACCATTCAATAGGTTACTTTTAAGCATCCTGTGGTCAAGGCTTGTCCAGGAAGACCTCGTCTCTCCTGTCCTCTATGCAGGGAGTTCCAAGAGGGTATTGATTGGGTTGAGTGCGGGGCAGATGGCATTTCTTTCCTGTATTTATTTATTTATTTATTTATTTATTCAGATTTATTTAAAGCGCACGTCAGCCCAGGGGCATCGTGGCGCTGTTACATGAGGACATACATAATCTGGTTACCGTGGAAGGAAGATGGTTACAAAGCAGTTTTCATTACATGGCACATTTCGTAACAGACGTATGCGAGCTGGTGTGGGTGAAGGAAGGATGGAGTTAGTTGAATAGAGTGGTTTTGAGAGATTTGCGAAAGGAGTACAGAGAAGGTTCTGCTCTGAGTGAGTTAGGGAGGGCATTCCAGAGCTTAGGAGCTATGTGTGGGAAGCCTATGCCGCCGGCTTTGGCTCTTTTTACAGTGGGTACTCTGAGTTGGTTGGCGTGATGGCTTCTTCTGGGACGGATGGAAGAGTTCTTAGTTATAGTTTCAGATAGGTAGGGGGGTGCTGTGTGATTGATGCACTTGTGTGTGAGAGTGAGGATTTTAAAGTTGATTCTTTCCTTGACTGGGAGCCAGTGGACAAGTCTTCTGGCCTGTGAAATATGGTCAGTTTTGGGGATGTGTAGTGCAGCGCGGAGGGCATTGTTTTGCACTATTTGGAGCCTGCTTAGGTTTTTAGACGATGTGCCTGCCAGGAGGGCGTTGCAGTAGTCCAATCTGGCTCCTATAGTAGCTCTAGCTATGGAGAGGCAGTTAGGCGTGGTGAGGTAAGGTTTGATGGCGTAAATGAGTTTGGTGGTCAGAGCAGACGCTGAGGCGATGGCGCTGGTTTGTCTAGTCATTGAGAGTGTGGCGTCAATGTAGACTCCTAAGGTCTTGACGGCAGAGGAGACAGGTATGCTAATACTGTCGATGATCATGTGAGAATAGTTTGGGCTGAGTTTGGTTAGTGTTTCGTTGGGGGCTAGGATGATGATTTCGGTTTTGTCTCCGTTTAGGCAGAGATCATTGATAGCCATCCAAGTTTGGATTGTCGAGTAGATTTTGAAGAGGGCTTCTGAGTCTAGGTCGTAGTCTCCGGAGAGGGGGAGGAGAACTTGCGTGTCATCTGCGTAGTTTGTGTACGCTATGTTGAGGGAGTCCAGTAAGTCAAAGAGGGGTTTGGTGAATAGGTTGTAAAGGGTTGGTGCAGTGCAGGACCCTTGTGGGACTCCACAATTTATAGTGGTGGGGGGGGCGCTGTCCTGGTCGGAGTACACTTTCATGGCCCTACCTTCAAGGAAGGATGTGATCCAGGTGGTAGCCTTGTGAGAGAAGTGTGCAGCATTGAAGAGGTGAGATGTGAGAATGCTGTGGTCGACCAGGTCAAATGCTGCAGAGAGGTCGAGCAGGAGGAGGAGAGCAGGTTTGCCTGTGTCCATTATTTTGGTAATTTGATTTTTTAAATCTAGAAGGGCAGTTTCAGTCCCATGGCCTTTGCGGAAGCCTGATTGTCTTTTGCCTAGGATGGTGTTGGTTTCCAGGTAGTGTTGGATTTGATTGTGTGCGGCTTTGTCTAGGATTTTTAGGAGAAAGGGGACGGTGGTGATGGGGCGATAGTTGTTAGGGGAGGAAGGATCGAGAGAGGGTTTTTTTAGGAGCGGGCGGACCCAGGCTTCTTTTAGGCATTGTGGTACAGTTCCAGATGCGAAGGAGGCATTGATGAAAGCTGTAATGATGGGGGTGAGGGATTCTGAGCACTCTTTGATTAATGAGGGTGGGCAGATATCCCCTTTGCAGGTGGAAGGTTTGATTTTTTTGAGGAGGTCCTTGACTTCCGTCTCTGAGACTTCTCTAAAAGCAAAAAGGGGTGTTTGTGAGAGAGAGTTGTTGGTGGAAGGTGTGGGCGAGCAAGTAGGGGTGTTGAGAGCTTTGCGTTGTGAGGCTATTTTGTCTTGGAGAGTTTTAACTTTGTTGAGGAGGGCAGCCTGGATGCCTGTGCACCAGGCTTCATCCTTGATGATTTCAACTGGGCCGGGGGCAGGTGTGGTGAGTTCTTTGAATATGGAGAATATTTCTCTTGATTTGGAGCTGGCATTTGTAATTCTCTGATTGTAGGATTCGGATTTGGCGTGGAATATGGCTTTTTTGTAGGTCAAAGAGATCTCTTTAAAATCTTTAAGCGAGGATTGATTAGGCGCTGCTTGCCATCTGGATAGGGCTTTGCGTTTCTTGGTTCGAAGGTCAGATAGTTCTTCAGTGAACCAGGAGTTGCAGTGCATTGATTTTTTCCCTTTTTTTTCTTCTAGAGGGGCAATGAGATCGATGGCTTGAGTGAGCGTGCTGGAGTAGATGTTGGCTAGAGAGGTAGGGTCATGGATGAAAGGAGGCTTGAGTTCAGGGATATCGAGGAGAGGGGCGAGGTTGGAAGCAGTGAGTTTTTTGGAGCTTCTTACTTTAGCGGGTGGGGCATGAGTTAAGGTTTTATGAGTGGGCGTGGTAGGAATGGAGAATTGAATGAGGTAATGGTCTGTCCATGGGAGGGCAGAGATGGAGGTAATTGCAGATGAGCAGTTGTGATCAGCTAGCCAGTCAATGGATCTGCCTTTGTTATGAGTGGGGGCAGTAATTTTGTGTTCGAACCCCAAGTTTGATAGTTCTTTGGCTAAATTTGCGGCTGCTTTGTCCTTTGGGTCAGTTAAACCAAGGTTAATGTCCCCTAGAAGGATGCTTTTGGTGGTGCTTTTGAGGTTGTTGCCTATGTTTTGGAGGAGTTGCTTTTGGTAGTCGAAGGGTGATCCTGGTGGTCTGTAGGTGATAAAGAAGTTTATGGTGCAGTTAGGTGAGAGGGCTAGTATATGTACTTACCCAGTGATACTAATTGATTTCATCAAAGCCTCAGGAAAAGGATGGCTTTTGTAGGAGGAGAACATCTTCTAGATGAAGTTGGCAGTACTTTGTAATCATTTATAATTTCCTGAACATCGCTCTCCTGACCAGAGTCAAAACCAGCATGGTTTCTTTGGGGCTCTTTTAGAAAGAGCTCGAGTTCCATGATGGGAGATAGAGGTTTAGCCTGATTAACAAAGGTGGCTTAACTGTACAATAGGGGTGACAAGTAGAGAAGTGTATGAGCAATGCGTTTTTGTAAATTAGGTCTTCATGGAGGCAACCATTGATGGGGACTGTGCTGGTGCAGTAATTCATGGGAGACTACTTGACAATGCCATTGGCAGGGTTACTACAACAAGACCATAGACGCATCTGTGCTAGTGATGCGACTGGTTTTTCCAATGAGAGGAAGTTTTGTAACTTTTATCATCAAAGAATTATTTTAGTTTCTTATTGATATGTATGTGGGCGGTCAGGCATCTTAGTTTTTCATCCTTTATTTAGGTGGGTATTTTAGCTGTTTGGTCGCACAAGATGCTGTTGTAGAAAGGACAGCAAGCAGAGAGTTTTTAAGTAGTCAGATCATCTTAATTCCACTCTTTTATCCCCACTAGATCTTTCATCAGAGTGAGCCCTTCTCTTGTGAGGCTATTTCTTTTTTGTTTCTATTTGCCCCTAAATGGGGCAATAGCACAGCATGTATTTAATGCCTCTTCTAAGTAAGGACAGATACCATCACTGACGAAAGGAAGTAAGACCCTTGGTTCAACTTGTGTCTGTCGTTTACAGTTCTATTAGAAAAGCCCTTACATATGTACCATTCATCTGCAATATGGTCTAGATGTATTCATGGAGGCACTATAATTTAAGTGGAGACTGCAGGTCATGGTGGTGCAACTTGTAGTGCGCAGAGAGGACTATAGCGGACTGGGTAACACCTTTCTTCTAGCCACAGGAAATGAAGAGCTGCCAGTGTGCGAGAATGTCAAAGCTGTGTGTAGACCTGGGGGAGGTAAAACAAGAAAGGAAGCAATCTACCCCTTGTGGTAGAGCAAGGAACACTGAGAAGGGCCTCTACACAGCTGTTGTCTGTTTAAGGTAATCGCATAGAAGCAGAACATCATAATCTATAGGTCTGTTCTGTGAGTGATCTGTATAAGGGGCAACCCACTCTCTCCACAAATAGTCCGAGTGGATTGTAATGTAAACTTCCGGACATCATGCTGGAGAAGGGTGAAGGAGGAAAAGGGCCCTCATCCCCCATAGAGGGACACACTCTGGGACTGAGTGGAGTCCAAGCACCACAGAAATACAGGAGACAGGACACCACTAAGGGAATGCGCAAGAGTAGGTTGTGACAATGCTTGATGAAAACAGGAAATACATGACCACAAAGGGGGACATTATGGACATTTTAAAAGGAATAAAGGCATTAAGAACAGTAATCCAGTCTTTCATTTAAACTTTTAGGGGCAGAGTGGGAAAGACCAAAGATAGACAAGAGACCCGAAGAAACAACCATCTTTCAACAGATCTCTTGGGAATGAAGTATGAGGCCAGGTTAATGGATGTAAAGACTCGGGAAGCAAAGCTGGTATTAAAAGTTGATGACCTGGAAAAAAGAGAAAGAAGAAATAACCTGAGGGTTCTGGGCCTGAAAGAGAAACAAGGGGAAAACCTGAAGAGGTGGGCAGAACAATGAAAGACGTCATAAATGTCTTCTTGGAGAATGAAGGCGGCAAGATGCTGACCATTGACAGACAGCATAGAGGTAGAGGATCAATGAGAGGTCCAAGATCAGTAGTAGTAAAATGCCATTGTTTCAAAGAAAAATCAGCTGTCATTGCAAACGCCTGGACAAAAGAAGCAATCTAATATGATGTGTGATGAATTCTGTGGTGTCATCACGGATTCCCTGCCAGAGATCTCCTCCCATGTGGCCAAGGGACAGCAAAAGTCCATTCATACCCCACACACAGATAACACACTCTTAACATTTCCTGTTTCTAATGTTTTTTTAAACACAAGTTTTGAACAAAATAATTTCTGAAATCCAAGAAACTCTATGGACTTCAACCCCCATAAAACGTTAAGTACTGAGAAGAGGAAGAAGTCATTGCAAATTGAAAGAAACACCAAATTGAATGCGTAGACTAGTTGTTTTTATGTATCTCGAGTACGCGGGTGTGATGCTGGAAATGCATCGGAGGGACAGGTCCTCCGTATCCTTGTCCTTTATTGCTTTATCATGTATGTTCTGTTTTGTTTTCCGCACAACAGTTCATGTGGGACTCCTGGCGGTGCGGCTCTTCCTCTTTTTGGTCATGGTGAACAGGCCCATGGGATACCCTTATGGCACCCATGGGTAGGGGTACAACCTTGTACTCCTAGTGTATGTTTTTGGGCACATGTGTGTGGCCCACAGAGCAGGGTATGGGCTGGTGACCGCTCCATGCTGAATTTTACAGGTGCTCTGAGTATCCTCCATTTTGGGGTACCCAGTCCCTGTCATTGGAATCAGTTGATTCCTGATAGGAAACAAGTTGGCCCCCGTGGCCTCTTGCTTTCTATTGCCTGTTACCTATATCGTAGTGTGGGGAAGTCCAAGCCAGACTGGCTGGAGCCTTCCCAATGACTGTATGTTGTGGGTACGCCCGTGTGGTGAGACCTGGGTGAATGGAGTGTGTGACGAATAGGCATTTCATGTTATGGTTGTCTAGTATCTGGTGGTTGACACAGTGACTGAGACAGCCCTGCCTGAAACTGGTATGACTGCAGTGTGGAGTGCTGAATGGCAGAGTGCTTGTCCGAATCCACATTTCGTGTTGTGAGTGTATGGATGGACAAGAATGGCCTGAATGCACTGTGAGCCTGATTGGCTGCCTGACTGCCTGATTGCCCTTCTGAATGATTGGTTGCTCGAGTTTGACCCAGAAGAGTGAATGGGAGATCAAGAGTATATCTGGGTGCCTCTCACTGATGGAAATCGTTCAGAAGCTGAAGTTGAAACTGATGCTTAACCTTGAAGCCCACTGGAAGAAGAACTGCTGCTGCTGTCCTTTGCCAATCTGAAAGCTGCTGTGCCTTCAAGGAACTGATCCAAGGGAGGACCTGGCTAGGAGACCTCTTCTCGAGCTACGAGAGACCATCGTGCACCAGCTGATCTTTGCCAAAGCTCCCTGGTAGTCAGACCTACGAAAGGCTGCCGACAGTAGAAGGGGACCGCCGCAGAATCACAAAGAGAAGCACCGGACAGCCGACCACCGTTGACGCAGACCAGAGCCGCAGTGCTCCCTTGCCTAAGACATTTGATCGAAGGACTCCCTCGCTCATCACCGACGACCGCTTTGTTCCGCCGGAGAAAGTCAAGACTGCCATCGCACTGAGGAGAATCCGCCGGTGTGTTTCCGGCCACCCAAAGACCTCAGAGACGCTGTCGAAGCTACCGAAGCCAGCCGTGGTCACGTCCTGTTTGCAGACGCCAGACGCCGACGACCCGACACCCTTGCTGGGCCAAAGTTCTTCATTGACTCTCTGCGGCAACAAACTATAGTCATCGAGGTGTACTGGACGCCTCATCCTGCAGGATGTTTTCGACCGATCATCAACGAGCACCGCAAGAACCGAAGCTGCTGCCTCCAACGACCGTGTTCACCTCTTTCTTCATCGAATCTCGACGACCCGCGGCTCCTGCCTTAAAGGGAGTGCGCTCAAGAAGGGCCGGGCGACAACTCACTGAACAACTCTACGAAACCAGGTACTTTGGGGCAGTAGAACTCTTATAGAAGGAGATAAGACTCTAACAGACAATATATGGACTGGGCTTGTGTTATATCTTTATTTACAGGTTGCCGAGGTGGGGGGGATACTCATACAGAATGGTGCCTAGGGTAGGGGCCCAGTATTCTGCCAATTGTTTAACCCACTTGTTTTCCTCCCAAGTCTATGGTTGATATCTTTTGCTGTATTGATTTGTATGCTATTTGAACTGAGTACAGTTGATGCATTTTAATGGAATCAGAGTAATCATGATACCACCTAGAAACTGTATATATCTACCATTTTAGAATTGTCGGAGCACAAAGTGTGTTAATGTGATTGTGTACATAACGTGAACTTTGTTTATATAAAGGCTGAGCGTTTGACAAGTGTTTTGACCCATGGAGCCCAGTAACTCTTTGATCCTCTTTGTTGGAGGTGGATCCCTGTGAGCCTTCAAAATACACACTCCAGACGCATAGCGTCCGCAGAGTGTTTGACGAGTGTTCGACGAAGTGGTCGCCTCATAGCAGTTGTGGTTACCAGTATGGAAAAAGGCCTACACATCAAAGGAGTGCAAGCTCCCCGTACAAGAAGTCGTACGAGGCTGCCGAATGTAGGCGAACATGACGAGGTAAGCGAGGAATAACTGCCTACATCAACAGCTCTTGAACAGCGCTGCCCTGCGACACCGACGAGGAGCCGAAGCTGCAGCCTGCTCCGACACACAGGAGCCAAGATGCCAGCACAGCCCGTGACCCTTCCTCGAGCCGCAAACGGCCAAGGATATGGCCAAAGGTACGTGTAAGCCTGCACAGTGCTCCCCCCTGCAACCCCTCCCCGTGTCCTTTCTCACTTTCCCCAAATGTATGCAAGGCTGCTGAGAGAAACGCTGATCCACCCCTTGGCGACGGTGAACCACAATCTCCTCTGAAAGGGTGGCCGCTAGAGCGGCCTGCCCAGGTGCCGCAGCATACCCAAAGTGAGGAGAAATCCGGCCAAAGAAAACCCTATCCAGAACAGAGGGTTAGGAGAGAAAGGGGGGGAAGCCTGTTCAGCCTCCCTGAATGACAAGGAGGAAGTCTTCTGGTTGCCGGGCGAGGAGGCTTGCTTCACTTCTGCAAAAGCTTTCTCAAGGGCGATATAGAAAACGCAATACACCAGTCAGCAGCGAGACAGCTTGGACTCACCCAGCTATGTAGATGCCTTGGGCTTCCTACCCGACCCAGAACAAAACCACCAACAACCACAATCATGCCATAGCTTGCAGGAGGCTGACGAAGCAGTGACAAAGCCCCTGTTGAACTCAATAATAAACTTGTGTTTCCAGAAGAGAGATACATCGAGAAAAAAAAAATTGAACGGGACAATCACACAAAAACGAAACAAATCGTCTGCATTGGAACACACCAAAGGTGCCACAAATATATCAGTTAACACCTGCCCACCACAAAGACTGCCTCAGAGTCACCAAAAAAGTCTAAGTGCAATTCCTCTAACAGAAAGCAAAGCAATAAAATGGCACTTCATAAAAAAGGGTCCACCTACTCAGACGAAAAATCCTGACAAGAATGGACACAAAAAATCTAAATCGACACCCAACAAACAGCAGGTTGGTCATGAAGTATTCGATCTCGAACTACTGATGGCTTCTGGACATTGCGAACCAACTGAGCATGACCAAGTTAAAGTGTCTCCAAGGGCCGGGGGTCGCTCGTGAGCCCAGCCAAAATGGTCGCGAGCCTGTGAGCTCCCAGCTACCCTGAGAAATCCAGAAAGAATTCGGAGCGTCCCTGACAGCGTTCGGCCTCCACATGCGGGCAGGTCTTTATGAAAGTACCGTCCTCGGACTGGTGGCGTCTGCAGCGGCGCGGAAGACTGGTGGTGCCGTCTGTGGAGGTCTGGCCCTCTCCTGTGGGTGACACTCAGGCGAGAGCCCCGAGCGCGAGGTGTGTTCGAGCGCGCTGGTGCTTGGAGGGCGGCCCCTGGAACGCGGTCCTGGCCGGGGACTAGTTGAGGGCGAAGGACAGAGTTGGTGGCTCGCGGGTCCTCGGGGGCGGCCTGTCTGGCGGGAGGCGCCTGATCAGCCTGACGGTTGTTGGGCGGTGGAGTGGAAGTGCCCCTGGACACGTGTGGTGTCTGGGACGTGGCGGCGCGAGGCAGGAGAACACACTGAAAGCGGAGCCCGGGAGGTTGGGAACGGAGGTGAGCGCACTCCTCCCTTGAACTGCATGCGTCTCTGTCTGCCTGGGCAGGCCTGCGGGAGCCGGAGCCGTGGTTGAAGATCGCCCGAGAGGACCGTGGAGGTGGGGTGGATTCCTGTCCGGCCCTCCAGGCCTTGGACTGCACTGGGCCCCGCGAGCCTGCGGATGGGTGGAGGCGAGGTCTGAGCACGGCATAAGGAGGCCACTGTTGCTGAAAGAGGTGGAGGCTGACAAGCTCGGGTTTGCCAGGGGACAGTCCCGCTGGGCCCGAGTGGGGCTGAGGAGAGGCAGCATACCCTGCAGATGCAGGTTTGGAAACACGGCGAGCCGGGACGGGGGCATACATATCCTGATGTTGGGCACTTGAGGCCCAGGACATAACTCTTTGGATAATAGCAGCTAGTACCGGTGGTGGTCCCTGTGGAGGGGTCTGGATACGCTGCTGGGCAATACATTGGAACAAGAACCCGGGCGGCGGAGCATCAGCTGAGTGAGGCTGGGGGCAGCCCATACGGTATACTCCAATACCTCACACTGGGAATATCCTGTACTTTGTGGGCCTTATTCATTGGAGGGCCCCGAAGCAGAGGGTGGGTAGGTAGAGGTCCTCCACGACTGGTGGCACACCTGTAACTGCATGATATAACTATGGTGGGCCAGGCACGGTTGTCATTCCTGTCTGGAGCCCTGGGAGGCGGACCTGCGGGGAGCGGGCGGGGCTCCCCCCTTCTGCTGGGCGGAGTGGGATGTCTAAGTCTGGCAAGGGAGGCAGACAAACGGCAGTCCAAGCTGCGGTTTGACATCTCGGCTTCGGCAGGGAACATGGATTCCATGGAGCAGTCCCGGGGGTTACAGTTCCCCCTCCCCCCCCCGCCCCCCCGGCGGTCGACCCTCTGGGGGCCTTCCAGGATATCAAAATGATGTTTAACCAATTACAGTCCAGTATACAAGCCCTGGGTGGGAAAATGGACACACTTACCTGCAAGGTAGACCATATGCAGGTCAGACTAGACAAACATGGCAATCGGCTGGATGAAGTGGAGGGCAGGGTGTCAACGGTTGAGGATGAGTCCAACTCCCTCGTTAGAGACATGACATTGGTGAAGAGGGCATTGAAAGAGCTGACGGATAAACAGGATGATTTGGAGTCGCGCTCTCGGAGGAACAACCTGCGGATTGTTGGTGTGTCGGAATCGATGGATCAGAGGAATATGGAGCAAGTGGTGGAAGTCATGCTTAAGGAGGCTATGGGTCCGGAGGGCTTCTCCGACATGTACATAGTGGAGAGATTGCACCGAGTGCCTTCGGGAAAGAAGCTGGTCCCCGGGGCACCCCCGCGGCCGATCATAGCAAGGATGCTAAATTATCGGGATCAGGATATCGCTCCCCGCAAAGCGCAGGAGAAGGGGTCAGTGTCTCACAGGGGGGACAGCATTAGACTCTTCCCTGACTTTTCGGACAAAGTCCAAGCATCCAGGAAAATCTTTTTGGAAGTGAAGAAGCAACTGAGGAATCGAGGGATTCATTATGCTGTGCTGTTGCCAGCAAAACTTCGAATTGAGCATGATGGCAAGGCAGCGTTCTTTCACACTCCGGAAGAGGCCTCCAGCTTCTTGGAGCGGCTCCCGAGGCAGCCTGGCAGAGGGGGAACACTGAACAATAAGGTCTTCATGACATTATATCCTTTACAGTTGCCACTGGTTAATGTAGACTCGGCTGACTGGGTGCATTGTTCTTCGGGGGTTAGCAGGGTTGGCTGGGCTCAGAGTGGTTCCTCAGGCGGAAGCTACAAGGAGGTCTGATGTCCAGATCTCAGTTTAGAATTTGGGGGGTTCAAAAAGGGGGTGGGGGGATGGGGCATTTGTTCACTGACAAGTTGGGGTTGTTGGTGAGGGAGGGGATTGACACACTTGAACGAGGAGTTTTTAAAGCTGTCCTGTTGCATTTCCCTGGAATGGCGGGCTGGTATGTGGGCTATATGGCTACCTGCTGGAAGTATGGCATCAATAAAATTCTGCACATGGAATGTCAGAGGGTTGAAGTGTCCCATAAAACGCCGTAAGGTACTGCTGTATATGCAGAGACATAAGGTTGAAATAGCATTTCTCCAGGAGACAAACTTAACGAGGGATAATGAATCCACCTTTGGGAAATCATGGGGCTGTCATAGGTATTTCTCTTCGTATTCTATATATGCCAGGGGGGTTTGCATACTGATTCATCATGGGGTCGGGTTCCATTTGGTTTCAGTGGCAAAGGACGAAGGGGGTAGAGGCCTTATAGTACAGGGCACCATACAAGGGAAGCTGTATACATTAATTAACTACTATGGGCCTAACAATGATACGGTAGAGACCCTTGATTGGATAGATAGGCAGCTTCGAGGTTCAGCGGCTGGGGTGGTGATCTGGGCTGGGGATTTCAATACTGTAATGCAACCTGAATTGGACAGATCCAGGGGGGTACAAGGTGGAGGGAACAAAGGGATGCACCGTCTGCGAGAGGTGTCACTTCTGTGGGATATTGCAAATGTGTGGAGGGTGCGACACCCAGGGTCACAGCAATATACATGTCACTCCGATGCTCATGGGTCGGCTTCGAGGCTTGACTTTTTTCTTGTTTAGCAATCGTTGCAGGGCAAGGTCAGAGGGGTCGAGATCCTCGCTCGCACCCTCTCGGATCACGCACCTGTGCTTCTAGATTTGGGCGTAGAAGGGCGGGTTAAGGGGGAGGTTACGTGGCGATTCAAGAGCGAAGGTCTTTCCGATGCTGTATTTAGGGATGGCTTGCAGACAGCGATTGACACCTTCCTTGAGCTGAACGTGGGTTCAGTGCAGTCCCCGGGAGTACTTTGGGAGAGCTTGAAATGTATGATGCGAGGGGAATGCATATCCAGAGATGCAGGCATTTTCAGATTAATTAGGAGGGAACTGACGGCCAAGGAAGAGATCCTGCGGAAGTTGCAGGTGACTAACCCAGCTCCTCCTGATCATGTTCGGGTGGAGATTCTTAAGCACCGGCAAGAGTTCCAAGCGTTAGCGCTTAGGGAAGTCAAGTTTATGAGAAATGCGTCTAATATGGGGAAGGCAACAAACCCAGCCGTACCCTCGCAGGGGTGACAAAAATTGATAGCTTTGTGTGGGTAGAGTCCAGGTGATCACGGATGAGCAGGGGAATAACAAGTTTGAGGATACTGAAATTGTCCAGCAGTTCTTTCGGTTCTATAGTCGTTTGTACTCCTCGAGTTCACAGGCTTCACAAGGGGATATTGAGAAATATTTAGACAGGATTGCACTGTATTGGTGTACGGAAGCCCAGAGGGAGCACCTGAATCGTCCATTGTCATTAGAGGAGGTTGTGGATGCGATTAAAGCTCTGCCAAATGGGAAATCGCCGGGGCCCGATGGGTTTACGGCAGAGTTTTATAAACACTTTGCGGACTCTCTGGCTCCTTATTTGTTAGAGATGTATCGGCACAGCTTGGAATCAAGGACCCTGCAGGACTCACTGCGAGAGGCGGTGGTCGTGGTTCTGTTGAAGCCCGATAAACCTGGGTGTGAATGCTCTTCATATTGCCCAAGTGCCGTAATTAACATCGACAATAAGATTCTGGCGAAGATTCTTGCCTCGAGACTGGCGCCCTTTATGCCGGAAAGGGTGATAGCAGATTAGGCGGCCTTTATCTCGGGCCGCTCTACCTCATATGGCCTTAGGAGAATGTTCGGGTTGATGTTGGCAGTGGCTACATGGGAATCGGTGGTGGCCGCCCTTTTGGATGCCACCAAGGCATTTGATTCGATAGATTGGCCGTTTTTGTTTTCAGTTCTTCATCGTATAGGTATGGGCGCCCACTACGTGAGCATGGTGAAGCTACTGTATACACAGCCGACAGCGAGGGTGAGGGTGAATGGCCAACTAACACCAGCCATCCCTCTTGAGAGAGGGACCAGACAGGGATGTCCCTTGTCACCCCTAATTTTTGCCTTGCTGATTGAAGTGCTGGCGGAAAGGATTAGGGATGTGCATATGCACCGGGGGATTCAATTGTACAATCACAAGCTAATAATCTCACTGTATGCTGATGATATGGTGTTGTTTATTAAAGATCCTGAGGTGAATCTGGACCCGGTGATGGAGGAAGTTTAGGGATTCGGGGTGGTGTCGGGGCTACAGGTGAATACATCCAAATCGGTGTCATTCCCTCTGAGGGAAGCAACGTCCCAATTCCAGGATACATGGGGATTTCAATGGCATATGATTTACACAAATTACCTATGTATTTCTATTGCGAGGGACCCGCAGGTGGTGTACCATAACAATTATCTTAAGACCCTGCATAAAGCTAAGGAGGCCCTGAGCAGGTGGAAGAGGCTCCCACTGAACTTATACGGGCGGATATCCGTTGTTAAAATGACACTGCTCCAGAGATTTCTTTATTTTCTTGAACGCCCCAGTAGGGGTCCCCGGGGAGTATTTTAGCTGTCTGAAAGCTGAGATAATGCAATTTATATGGGCAGATAAACAGGCCAGGGATTCGTGGGATAAGTTAATGGCCCCAGAGTGCCAGACGGAGGCTTGGCGCTGCCGGACTTTGAGACGTACTATGAGGTGGCGCAGGCTGGGTTTTTGGTTTACTGGCACAGATTACAGCATGATAGGAGTCATATAGAGGTGGAGAGGGCAGTGGCTGCGCCCAAACTGCTTCGGTCAGTCATCCAGTTGGCCCCGGGTCGTGTGCGACACCCAAAGAATTTGGTGGAGGTAACGTGTAGGGCATGGGTTAAACTAGAGCAGAAGCAGGGGCGGAGTTCTCTATTCGACCCGGCTCCCAGAAATACATACGCCAGGGATACCCATTACTGGGGAAATAAGTTTTGTAGATATGGTTAAAAAACTAGGTATTACATGCTTTGGAGACTTGTTCCCTGAGGGTAGGTTTGTGTCCCTGGGGGAGGTGAGGAAGAAGGGGACGATTTCCGCCCTAGATGTTTTCTTATACTTTAGACTCAAGGTGAGTCTTCGATTGGTGTTTAATACCTTCCCTGATCAACCGCCGATATCCCCCATGTTAGATAAGGCACTTCAGGGCCTGCTGGGTAGACGTATAACCACAGGATTGTACTTGTTGGCTATCCGGTCCAGGAACACGGGACTATCTAGCCCACGGGAAAAATGGGAGAAATCATTGGGCAGGGAGATCTCGGAGGATATATGGAAATACTGCTGCGAGGGTATTCGAAAGGGGGCTATCAATGCTGGGTATAAGATAATCCATTTTAAATATATTCACCAATTCTATTATACTCCTGCCAAACTCAAGGGATTATTCCCGGAAGCTACAGGGAGATGTAATAGATGCCACTCAGAAATGGCTGACTTCCTCCATGTGGCTTGCAGTTGTCCGGGCATACAATTGTTCTGGGAGGGAGTGTTCGAAATAATTGGGGGTTTATAGGCCAAATAATGGGCCCTGATCCTATGTTGGGTTTGTTGGGCTACACTAAGGAGGTTCCTAGAGGAATGAGGAGATTGGTGACGCTGCTCCTCATTCTGGCTAAGCGGAGAGTGGCTATGCTGTGGGGAAGTGCTCCGAAGGTTTCACAATGGAAAAATGACATTTTGTATTGTAATGATATGGAGTGTGGGTAGGGATCGCTGAATAGGCAACAGTGTTGTGATACTGGCATGTGGGATGCGTACACACATTTGCTCCAACAACCCGCGTCTGGCGCTGATGGGACGGCGGCGGTCGACGATGAAGGGGAGGTCTAGATGGACAATTTGGATGTCAAGCATGGGACCACGTGCAGTGCCGTTTATAATGGGATTGTCTCTGGAGGACCGTGCAGACTGATCAGCTGTGGCAATGATAATAATTGACCGGACGAACTACATTCTCAGATCTGGTGGTCAACAGTATCGCATGGTGTGTCAAAGGGTGGGTGGAGGGGGGCTGGCATGGGTGGGGTACTTTGTTGATTGTATGCTGTTATAAAAATTAATAAATAAAAACTTTTTTTTTAAAAAGTGTCTCCAAGGGCCACTACGCCCCAAATAATGCAAAAACCTCCTGTGGAACCTAAAGATAAAACATGATTGCACGAGATGATATGGGCAGAACAACACCCTATAGTGACCCCAGTTATCCTGATGAAAAGACAGAGCAAAATGGATTCCAAAATGAGAATTGTTTTCTCAACGGTCATAAAATAGTTACAGGAGCTGCTTCACATCAACCACCAAAAACGTCCACCTCACATCTAAGAAGAGCCAAGCGTTCTATTACAGAGGTGGATTTCAATAAATCAATTATGCAAATGGCACCCGAAAAAAAATTCAAATCTGCAAACCGTGAAGATGTTGATCTCTCACTAGGATCGAGGAACATGGAATTAAAAACTACTCGCATGCAAGTTATTCCCGTGAAAATTCTACAAAAATGCAAGCAAGAGCCCAAAGCGTAATTTCCACATCAACAGAAAGCGAAACAGAGGACAACAAACGCTTTTCTAACAAATCTCACCAATCTATGAAATCAGGAGAAATTAGGCAAGAGGCCGTTGCCCAAACCCGCAACCAGGCAAATTCTGACTTATGTGCAAACATGCACGCAGCAGTTAGCTCAATGCTAACAATAACTTTAGCACCATTCTTAAAATTATGAGGCCCTGCATGCAAACTGCAAAGACCAATCCACCTTGCTTGCCTTAAAACAGTCCAAACTAATATATGCAGAAACATATATTGAGGCGACAAAAGAAAGAAGAGCTAAAGAAAAAACTCAGAAAATGTGATATTTAAAATAATTATTGACCTGATGGAGGATACTCGTGAAGACAAAAGAGCTTTTCTACATTGTTTCAGTGATACCATCAATCTCCTAAAAAGTGAAACTAACACACAAGGCAGCACAACTCTAGAAAAATGCACCTCCACAGAAACCATGAGGGAATTGCAGGTGAGAAACCATCAGTGTGCAAAGGAAAGCGATGTGACATGTTTTAACGCCAAGCAAACAACAAAGGCAGTCAAAAACACAAAGCAGCCTCATCCATGCACGGAAAGAGAAGACACAACTCCACCAGTGCACATAACTCATGGCATCAGAAAGCAGCCCATCGGGGTAAATCCTTCAACTGGTCATGTGGAAGTACAAGAAAACCTGGTCATGTGGAAGTACAAGAAAACCTCAAGCAAACCAAAGAAGTGTTTCCTCTTTTCAACATAGAGTAAAACAGCAAGACACAGGACCCCGGTTAAAAACGACTGAAAACCAAAATAAAAAAAGTAACAGCAAAACAGTGAGCAAGGGAGAATCCAAATAAAAAATCAAAAAATTTGCCAAAATCTAAGGGAGCATCGAACAATGAAACGCGCAACTTCATCTGAAATCTTAAACCATTTGAAGATGCAACAAGGCAGACAAGTGAACCCTCAGAAAAGAACAAGACTCAGGACTCAAAAACACAATATGAAGGAGCACGTGAATTCATAACACCTATTCCCACTAGGGATTCTGCAATGAATGATTCGATTGACAGCAATCAAGCTGCCCTATTGTGTCTATCAGTGTATGACAACAGCCTGACAGAATTGGAATGTCAAGATAATCAGGAGGAATCATTTATAGAGCATGAAAAAGAGGAGGCTCCTAAATGCAGGTCTATCAAGATCTCCCCCTTTGTAACACTGCAAGAAAAAAGACTCCCTGAAAGAAAAACACGGATTAGAAATCAAGCAACAACAATTACTTACCAACATATTAGATCAATCAAAACAGAGACCACAACCAAGAAAGAGTGAACCTATTAATGAAGATCCGGTCCAAAGAAAGTGGTATCAAGCAATGACCACACACAAAGCAACTCGCCACAAATAAAACTCATACAAGCTTCAAATAGAGCGAGTGCTAAAAGCAAAAGACGGCTTGATCTTAAACAGGCCAAACCTCATGAAGTTATTACACAACGTACCCCAACTCCGGGTTGTGGAACCAAGGGATATCAAAATTGTGGCTTTTCCAAATGAAGTAGAAACGGATAGCATCTGCGTTCATTTACAAATCAGTAATGAGCCTAATGTGCACAGCTGCTGACTCGCTTAGAGTACTAAGCTTTGATCTTAAGCCTTATGAAAATAGACAAACTGAAGAAAAAAGATCACATTCCACACCCAAACAACGTCTGACAAACACAGTGAGGATCTTTGGAAGGACGTCATAAACTAAACCCATAAGATTCTCGCCAACAATCCTAAAAAGGCCAAATGCCCTACAAATGAGGATTGAAGGCAGAACGGCCACAACAAGTAAGACCTAGACACATACTGTACTGCCAAACGTGCCAAAAAATGACAAGGAAGAATCATGGAGATGACTAGCAGAGTCTTTAGTTCCATCACACAAAAAATAGACTGATGGCCCAAGTACCTTAAATAGCACTAAGATTCTTTCTTGGAACACGCAAGGCTTCTAGCACCTATTTGAACACATGGAGGATGACCTGCAATCTGCCCATATCGTCTGCATCCAAGAATGCTGGCTGCAAGAAAACCCAACCATGGATGGAGCCACGTGCCTACTAAACAAGGCATACAAAGGGCCAAAGGGGCGCCATTCTGCTGGCTTACTAACGATTATAAAAAAACACCATGTCTGGAGAAATAGCGCGAAACCTTCAACCGTCCCCCCTCCTTCAGATAACAATTATGCAAGCCTGTAAACAGGGGCTGCAAAACAAATTGACTTGCATAGTTTTTCATTTATACTGGAGCAGCAAATCTAAAGATGGCGATTCCTTTTTGGAGATAGTCACCAAACACATTGACGAACTCGGAGCAGAATATCAAGGCCCAACTATCATCCTATGTGGCAATCTAAATATGGAGTGCCCCAAAAACCAAAAGCTGAACTGCCCCCTGAGTCACCCAACCGAAATAAAAACGCGATCAATAAAATGGGCAAAAGAGATGAAAATGTGTGATCTTCTCCAAGTAGATGGAAATGTGAGAGGGGACTTAGAGGGCGGCCCAACATGGGCCTCACAAAACTCAACTGCAACTTTGGACTATTTCTTCGTAGACCGCAAACTCCTCAAAAGAATCATATCACTGAAGATAGTACCTACAAGAAAGAGTAATCACAATACTCTCATTTTGACATATAGCGCTCCGGTAAACGAATTTAATGACAAAATGAAAAACCAACTGACTTGGAAATGCAAAGTTATAGTAAATAACGGCTTAAACAGACTGAAAATCTCAGCGGAAATGGCATCAACGCTAACAAGACACAAAAGCCTGGAAACAGCAAGTGGGAAAAAGTGTAGAATACAAATCATGTCTAACTGCATTTAGAGAAAAAAAAGAAAAAGAAGAGTATGGGAAAACTGAAACAATCAGGTTACACCACTACAATCCTGAGTTGGCAATTAAAAAGCGCAAATTGGCAAAAAACTTAAGGGCCCTGACTATCCAGCACGATCCAATTAACATACTTAGAAGGAAAGAGCTAAAAAAAGCCTATCGAAATTGGCCAAAAGCACACAGACTCCAATTATATCAAAAAGACTCTGAACAAATGCAGATGGCTGTCAATAACAAGAACGGCACATTTTTATGGTCCTTGATAAATCAAAATATAAATAAAAAAGGTTCTGAGCAAATAAACCCCATCCATGAAGCCACATGGGTCCAATACTTTCGTAAAATGTATGCCCGGCAAGAAACAACAGTCAACCAGCCACAAGCAAGAAGCTCACGAAAACCGTGGGAAATAGAATTCACCAAGATCGAGATCGTGACCCTAATAAACAAGGCAAGCACATCACATGCACCTTCCCCTCGACGGCCTGTCTAATGAAATTCTAAAACAATCACCCGAAGTATGGGCGGATATGTGTTTCGAGCTATTCACAAAAATTGTAATTGGCAGACAGATTCCTGAGTCCTGGACTAAAGCAATAACAATCCCTATATTTAAAAAAGGGGACAGGACCAGACCTAAAAACTACTGCCCAATATCACTATTGGACGTGATTGGTAAAATGTTTGCAGGAATATTACTAAAAAGGCTGAAAGAATGGATCTTGAAAACTGGAAATTACGACCCTAGGCAAGCTGGTTTCGTGTAAAGAGTGGATTGCGGCCTAAATCTGCTGCTACTTAATCTGCTCAAAATGAAGACCCTGCAGGAAAATCAAAAGTTGTATCTTGCTTGCATATTATTATTATTATTATTATTATTATTATTATTATTTGTATATTTGTTACACGCCCAAACCCTCAGGTGTCACGGCGAGGTTATAAGATAGCTTAGGAATTAGTCACAATCAAACATTACAGACAGTGCAATACATGACATAGTTTATAACATATTCACAAGAAAATATACAGTGGCCTAAGTATTCACAACAGTGTCCGATGGAGGGGTCCAATCTAAGTGTGCTAATATTGGTTGAATAGCCAGGTTTTTAGCTGTTTCTTAAAGAGCTTGAAGGAGGATGCTTTTTTGATGGTGATGGGTAGGGTGTTCCAGTGTTTGGGGGCTAAAGTGGTGAAGCTGCTGCCCCCTGCTCTAGTGGTTTTGAATCGAGGGGGGTCCAGGAGGAGTTTGTCGTTGGATCTCAGTAATCTTGTGTTAGTTTTAGGATGCAGAGTGTTATTGAGGTAGGTAGGTCCTTTTTTAGTAATGCATTTGTGGGTGATGCATAGTGTTTTGAAAATGATGCGGGCTTTGATGGGGAGCCAGTGGGCATCTTTCCTGGTCTTGGAAATATGGTCTGATTTTTTTATGCCTAGTGCTGCCCTCAGGACTTTGTTTTGCAGAAGTTGCATTTTGGCTAGGTTGGTGTTGGAGGTGCCCAGCAGCAAGACATTGCAGTAGTCCAATTTCGATAGGACCAGTGCTCTGGCCAGGGTGAGGCAGTTTGCTGGGGTCAGGAATTGTCGGCTGAGTGCGATTAATTTGGAAGTGTAGGCCGTGGAGGAGGAAAGTGCATTGATCTGTTTGGTCATGGAAAGGCTAGCATCAAGGTACACGCCCAGTGTTTTTACTTGTTTTGACACTGGGATATTGGTGCAGTCGATGTTGATAGTTGAATATTCTGGCTGAAGGGTTGCTAATTTGGCTGGAGCTCCTACGATGAGGACTTCCGTCTTCTCATCGTTAAGACATAGACTGTTCAAAGCCATCCAGTTTTGTATGATGACGTAAATTTTATTGATAGCTAACGTGTCCTGGTCATAGTTGCCTGTAAGAGGTATAAGGATCTGGGTGTCATCGGCAAAATTAGTGTAAATGACACCCATATCGTCGAGTGCTGAGAACAGGAGCTTGGTATATGCGTTATACAGCGTGGGAGAAAGGCAAGAGCCTTGGGGCACTCCTATGGGGACTGGGATGGGGTTGGCTGCTTCTTTGCCTATGGACACTCTGGAGGTGCGGTCAGTTACGAACGATTTCACCCAAGCAGTGGCTGCCCCAGAGAAATTGAATTCATGGGCAAGTGAGTTACAGAGCTTGTCGTGGTCCACCAGGTCGAACGCTGCTGAGAGGTCCAGCAATAGGAGAATGCAAAGTTTCCCTGAGTCTCTAATGGCATCCATCTGGATTTTGAGGTCCAAGAGTGCTGTTTCAGTGCTGTGGTTGGGCCTGAAACCTGATTGTCTGGAGCCGAGGAGCTGGTTAGATTCTAAATGGGTTTGAATTTGGTTGTAGGCTAGTTTGTCGATGATTTTGAGTAAGAATGGGACCGTGGTTATGGGGCGATAGTTAGTTGGAATGGTGGGGTCTAGATTTGGTTTTTTTAGAATTGGTGTGACCCAGGCTTCTTTGATGCAAGTCGGCACTGTATTGGAGTTGAATGAGGCATTGACAAATTTGGTGATGAGGGGGGTCAGGGTGGGAGCACAGGCTTTGACTAGTTTGGCTGGGACAGTATCTCCTTTGCAGTTGGATGCTTTTAGTTTGGAGATAGTATCGAGTACGAGATTGTGGGAGACTGGCGTGAATTGGAATGGGGGGTTGGAGTTGTCACTGGAAAGGGCGCAGGGGTTGGGGAGGGGTTTTTTTTTTGTAGCTAGGAGTAATTTTTTGGAATTGATTTTGTTTTGTAAAGTAGTGATTTTGGAGGCAAGAGCATCTTGGATGGTGGTACACCATTCTTTGCTTGTGTTTGTGGATGTGACGGTAGGGAGTGGATTTTCAAGTTCTCTAAGGATAGAGAAGAGCTCTTTGGAATCGGAACCTGCATTACTAATGCAGGCATTATAGGCGTTAGCTTTGTGCGAGATGATAGCTGATTTGTAGAGAGTATTAGCATCTTTGAATGCTTTGGCTGAGTCCGGGGAGGGGTGTTTATTATGGGCATGCTCAAGGGAGCGTTTTTTCCTTCTAAGGGCGATTAGTTCCTCATTGAACCAGAAGTTGGATTTTTTGTTGAGGCGCCTTAATAGATATGGCCGCTGCTTTTGACAGGGTGGACCGCCGAATCCTGTGGGATAAAATGGAGCGAAACGGTTGCCCTGAAGACCTAGTGGCTGCCATAAAAGCACTTCACACAGAAACATCCGTACAAGTACAGCTAAATCAGAAGGGCAACCTAAGCCAAGAAATAAAAACAGAAATCGGGCTAAAACAAGGATGCCCTTTAGCGTCTGTTCTCTATAACTTCTACGTCTGGGACATAATTGCTTGGTTGAATCCCCCGAGAACTATGAAAAAATCAGTGAGCACACTGATGTAACGTGTGTCCTCTTTTTTTGTAAGGGGCTTTTGGGAAGAGGACTGGGATACAAGGAACATAAAGAGAACCCAACAAGCTACCTTTCGATGTACACACTGGAGGTGACAGAACTAGGTCTCAATCCACATCTACTTGTAGACCCATCTTTCTTTTAATAAAGAGATGGAAGGCTCAGATTTCACAAAAAATAGATGATATATTTATTATTTTATCATAAAACAGACCATTAGGTCACATTTGCAAATCTCAACAATGTAAAACATCCTCTAAAAAAAGACAATTATTCAGCAATTTTGATTCTTGCATTCATTGAAAAGGTGCATTGTAAATTGAGTGATGTTACTAACACATGAGAGACTTTAGAATGGCCCCTTCATGTTTGCTTCAAAAACACAGCCCCCATCTGAATTGTGTCAACATAAGTAGATCTGTTTCCAGCCTTAATGTTTAGTTTGTAGCACGGCTGTCCCTTGTTCTTGAACTGGTTGGTCGTGTATGTAAGGCTTTCCTCAGGACACATCAAACCCTCATCTTGGAGGATACCAAGTTTTACAAGTACTATTGCAGAGTTGTCTTTCAAAATCTATAAAAGCAGAGACATATATATCAGTATATACAAGCTCGAGCCTATCATTATTCGCAATACTTTTTGTCATAGAGTGGGTGAGGCCATATTTTCAACCTATCAAAGTATTTAGGTGGGCATCATATGATTTATTACGTTTTTCTGTATTTTGCTGATTTGTACAGTGCTACTAGTTTCTTATTTCAATATCATTTAGCTTTATATTTTACAATGTCATTAGGTCTTGTATTTTTACCTTTTTAAATGGGCAACCTGAGTGGTTCTGCTACTAAACATATAGGGCCTCATTACACGTTGTGCGGTAAAATCTGCAAATTACCGGCATGGCGCTCTTAACGTGTCCGCCCTCGTAGGAGTGCGCTAATAGCGTACCATTACGAGTACGCGGACACGAGCTTTGCGCCATGCCGGTAATGCCCCTCCAGCCTTGCCGCTAATCTCCCCCAAAAGTCACTTACCGCCTTCCACGACAGTGCAGATAGTGACTCTGCCTTGACGCATCGTGCAAATAGCGGCCACTGCTAATAGCGGTGACCGTTAAATACCGGAACCGGAAATAGCATCATCGCACAGGAACGGGAAAGAGCACGACGGCCATCTTTAAAAACACAATCCATTGCCATCCTCTGCCCCCTGGACCTGTTCATGTTACCTTGCTGCCTGAGACCCATTGCTACACTGTTACCATGCCCAAGGCATTAAAAAAAACAACAGGCCACCAGCGAAAGGAGAAGTTCTCCACCGAGGAGTTAGTGATGCTGACTCAAACCTTAGCGGACAATGCAGAAGTGGTCTTCGCAAATGACATGCAGCGGGAGACCCTCCTAAAGAAGAAAGCAATCTGGGCCGAAGTAGCAACAAAAGTGAGTGGTGTAGGCACCAGCACACGCACTGTACGCGAGTGCAGAAAACGATGGGACGACCTGAGACTCCGGGTCAGGATGATCCTGGCCGAGAACCACAAGACTGCCACCGCTGGAGGATCAGGGTCACCGATCAAGCTGAAGGAGTGGGAGGAAACATGTGCAAACCTCATCGGGGTAGAATGTTATGAGGGAGTCGGGAGGATGGAGCACGGCGTGCCGGACACTTCTGATGGAGGTAAGTGCACTGATGCAAGCATGCAATGTGAATATACAAGTCCCCACAAATGGCAGCCCTGGATCACTGCATGGATGGCCTGGCATCCACACATGCATCCCACCCTGCGCATGTCAGCGCCAGACCCCAACACACACACATGCATACATCAACAGAGCCAAGTGCCACACACAACACTGCATGGATGAGGCACTGAAATGACACCTCACCTGCTTCCTCCACAATGAAGTTCAAACGGCCCCAAATTAATTCATGATGTAGCCTGCATTGAGTACATGCGACCATAACCAATGACATCCCCCTTCTTGTCCCCGACAGGGTCGCATACAGACAGCGAGGGAGCATCCCAGGCACCCCCTGTGCAAAAGAAGAAAAGGCCACAGCCCAGCGAGGACGCACCAACAACATCAGGTGGAAAAAGGCCAAGGCCCCTATTGCAGCGTCCAAAACAACTCCTGCGCGCCACTGCCAGTGCCACGCAAAACCCTACTGCCCCGCCTCTGGAGGTCCACTCCCCCCCCCAAATCACCGCCACCGAGGGTCCACCCTCATCTGCTGCCAGTTCGGCATGGGAGGCAGCAGCCATTGCCCCATTGTCCGACGTGGATGAGCCCACGGAACTCGATCTGCCTATGCACACCCCAAGCCCTGCTGTAACCCCCGAGCAATCACCCCTACACACACCTTGCTCGCATGTCACCGTTCACGAGTCTATGGAGGCCTTTAGTAGCACCCCAGAGGCGGCATCTGCACACCAGCCAGCATCAGGATGCGCAGCAGACACACCACCACAGGCCGCCACTTCCCCTGACCTGGCCAGCGTCATCCAGCGCCAGCAGGCTCTCACAGACCTCGTAGGTCAACATGTGGAGGAGGTTGCCCATCTCAGGGCTGACCTCGGGGAGACATCCAGGCACTCCAGGGAGGGAATGGAGTCGTGCACAGACAGGCTGTGTGGGGAGCTGATACGCGTCCGGGAGGTGCTAACACGCATCGCAGATGCTATGGAGCACCAATTTCCACCAGGACAGTCTGCCACCTCTTCGACCACCAGTTTGCGGCAGACAAGCCCAATCAGACGCTCTACACGCACCACCAGGCGCACCTCCAGCCAGCCCCCAAATGCTGGCCCTGGCAATAAACAATAGGGTGTGAATGTCCATTGACCTCTGTGCATGCCTGGACACATACATTGTTGGAGACTCATGAGGGACAGTTGGGGGGTGAGGGGGTGTGATGGGACAGTTGTGGGGGGGGGTTGTGATGGGACAGTTGTGGGGGGGGAAGGGTGTGATGGGACAGTTGTGGGGGGTGGAGGGAAGGGTGTGATGGGACAGTTGTGGGGGGTGGGGGGAAGGGTGGCGGGATGGTTGGGGCCTAGCACATTTTCCTGTTTCTGTTCATTAATACACTGTTGTTTGAGCAAAACACAGGCCTTGACTCCTTCATTGTGTATGATCAATTTATTGACGGCAAGGTCCATTGTGAGCTAACAAACAGACACCAGTACATCACCAGCCATATACAGGTGACAGTATGACTACATGTTACTCAGAATATTTGGTTGATCAAATGCTGTCTCACAGCACGTCTCTCCTGGCCATCCCCTCTTGCATGACCTGCATCCCCTTCACCTCCATCCTCATCCCCGTCATCATCCTCATCAGGTGCCTCCATTTCAACGTCAGGGGGCAGTGGCACATTCCGTCTCATACACATATTGTGCAGCATGACAAATGCCGTGGTGATCTTTGCAACCTTCTCATGGCCATACAGGAGGGCGCCACCAGACCTGCTAATGCACCTAAACCGTGACTTCAGCAGTCCAAAAGTCTGCTCGATGACGAGGCGGGTACGGGTATGTGCATGATTGTATTCTTCTTCGTGCCTGTTCTGTGGGTTCCGTACAGGTGTGAGGAGCCACCTCTTCAGGGGATAGCCGGCATCACCTACATGGGGGGAGGAATGGGTTCCTGTTACTTTTTGACACATGTGTGGCCTGTTCATGTCACATACTTTGGCCTATCATTTTGATTCATGTACACATTCAACTGCATCAATTAATATGGTCTGTGTGACTGCTTTGTGCAAAGGTGAGCACAAGCATGCAAGTAGACATGTCCCATGGATGCCTCCAACAGTGACTGCCATGTCCTGGGTGAGGGCAGGTCATTGGTGTCCCTGTGGGCAGGCACATTTGGTACTACACTGGTGGTGTACTGTCCTTCCGACATTGCTGTTGCCATGCTGAGAGGCAACGCTTCAGTGGTGCCATGGGTTTGTGGTGCATTGCCATAGCTAGGGGGTATACCTTTGCATGCATCCAAGGGCACAATGCATTGTTGATGTTGTGCTGTAGGAATGCTGCATGACTATGTTGGCGGCATGGATGACATTTGTGTATTTCGTGGCGTGGAGTGTCGTGCAATGTGGATGAGGATTGATGTTTGATGTCACCAGATTTGGGTTGTCAGCTGTGTCGTGTGGCATATTCTTGCATGTCTGTTCATCCCAAGTACGTTGCTGCCTTCACAGATGCCCATTAGCGTACATCTGTAGGTGCATTTGGGCGACGGACTACAGGCTACACCCAGTTGGAGTATCTATCTACCCCCCAATGCACACCCAGTTGGAGTATCTATCTACCCCCCCACAATGCACACCCAGTTGGAGTATCTATCTACCCCCCCAAACCACACCCAATTGTATCTATCTACCCCCAATGCACACCCAGTTGGAGTATCTATCTACCCCCCCCACAATGCACACCCAGTTGGAGTATCTATCTACCCCCCCAATGCACACCCAGTTGGAGTATCTATCTATCCCCCCCCAATCACAATGCCATGTGCTTAGCATGGAACTCACCAAGTAGCCACGAACGTTGTCCCATTTGCCGCTCCATGTAGCGGGGGATAGTTGAGTTCCGCAGGACCATGGAATCATGGGTAGATCCTGGAAATCGGGCACAGCAATGTGTGATTATCTTGTTTGCGTCACATACCATTTGGACATTGATGGAGTGGAATTGCTTCCTGTTTCGGTAGACTACTTCATTGTGATGTGGGACGACCAATTCCACATGTGTACAGTCGATGGCCCCAATGCAACTTGGGATGCCTGCCAGTGAATGGAAGCCAACTTTGGTGTTTGCAATCTCCTGGGCAGTCCGTGGCATGGATGTGTGTTCGGGTGCATGCTTCAGGAGGGCATCGAGTACCTGGTTCAGTATGCGTGAGAATACTGGTTGGGAGATGCCATGCATCTGCCCCACTGTATGCTGGTAGGTTCCTGTGGCCAGGAAGTGGAGCACTGTCACCACCTTGAGTAGAGGGGGGATGGCAGTTTGGATATCTATGAGGCTCACAATGTCGTTGTGTATCATGTCCACGATGCTGGTGATGGTGTCCCGGTCCAGATGGTACAGGGTGTGTATCTGCTCAGGTGTTAGGTTAAATGGACTGGCTCTGATCCGGGGAATTGGTGGGTGCCTCTGTGGTATGATTAGGTGGCGTGGTGGTGCTTGCTGTGCCTGTCTGGCCCTCCTCCTGCCTCTCCTCTGTGCAGCCTGCTGTTGTAGCAGCAGCGCTGCAATCAGGTCCTCCAGGCCATGTAATGCTGCCAGTATTGGAACCATCTTGGTGTGGGAAGGGGCGTGGGAAGGGGTGTGGTGTGCTTCTTTTGAGCAGCCACAGTCTCCATTGCCTCCACCTGTGCTGATTTTGGCCACCTGTGGCAGGTGTTGACACTGCTTAGTTCTCTTAACGGGTGGTTCGCGATGGCGGTATTTACGGGTTGGTGGGTCGCGCGCATGCGGACTGACCGTTATTAGTAGCACTGTAATTAGCGGTGCCGCTAATGGCGGTGAGCCGGGTCGTAATCCGCATGGGCATTTAACGTTACCGGTAACGTTAATTACCTACCGGCATCCGTGTAATGAGGCCCCTAGTCTTATTTCATATATATCGATTACTATCTGCATATTGTTTACATTGGCAGAGACTACTCTACTCTATAAAGGCTCACAACATACCTTTCTGGCTTCTTATTGAGTCATGTATTCATTCATCAATCAATGAATATCACGGTATTTCTTAAAAAGGACCGTATTTTCGAAAAGATTTACTTTCTAAATCTAAATGTGCATAACAAAAGACACAAAGACGTGTTCAATTAGTTTAGTGGAATATGCAGAACTGCGTATATATTGGGCAAGAGGGCAATTAGTAATATCATGTAGCCTACCTAGTACGACCACTGTTGCTCATCTGTGGATAACTCTCTCAGACAACACTTCTCAGTATGGTGCATGGGGAGCCAGCATACGTAAATGCTGCGTTGGAAAAAGAAAAGAGAGAGTGGGAGGGAACACGCCCGAGAGCACGGACGAAATTAGTATCGTTCTGCATAGGCGCGAGTAAGAAAATCACGGCTATTGAGTCACTTACTATTTTATTTATTTTCCTGTCCACACTCCAGGATGTGTTGTAGCTACAGAAGCCCGCCGCGCAAGGAGAGTACGAAAGACGACGTTGTTGTTTGGACGCTCAACGGCCCGAGCAACGCCTGCGCTGTATAAATAGTCACATGATGTTGGGCGAGGCTAGCTCGTTAGCACAACACTCGCAGTGTCTTTTTTGGGCAGCCATCTTGGGAGGTTCAAGGTGGCTGATATGTAATATGTGGAATTAGCATTGGATATTTTGAAGAAACATGTGTGTTAATATAAACACTGGAGCAATTTGTGACTGACACAGATGTAATCTCAGAAAACTGAGAGGTCTGTGGATCTATAACTGTTTGGACAGTGTAACATATGTCACAAAAGTTTTTCTCAGTGCGTATTGGGGCTGAATAATTATTATATATCGATATATAGATTCAGACCATTTTTCACTGAGTCCAGATTATATATCCACTTTTGCTCCATCCTGCGTAATTTTACATCGCGGTCGCCACCGCAGGGATGATTATCAATTTTTTGTAACACACACCAAAAGATGTCATCATGTGAATGTTTGGCTTTCTTGTAGTTTTCCACAAGTGCTTTGTCTGCAGTGCCATTTTTGATGCAACATCGATGTTCATCAATTCTGGTTCGTACTGGTCGTTTGGTCTTGCTTGCCAATGTACAGAAGCCCACATGTGCATTTAATACAATAAATGACCCACTTGGTGGCACAATTACTGAATGAATTTAGCTTCCACATTCTTCCTTTCAAGTCAATGGTTTTAAGATTGTTGGTGAACTGGCACATAGTGCATTTCCCACATTTAAAGTGTCCTATCGGAGGCCACCAAGGGGCGCGCAGGTGATGGCAGCCTGAGCGTTGCTCTCCCGCCGACTCGGGCCGTTGAAGGGGATTGAGCCCCCCCCCCGGATCCTCCCGGCAGCAACGCAGTGTCGGATCGGTTGCCGGACCCCCCAGAGCCGCCTTTGCTCGAAAGAGCGGACTTCGGGGGCAACGGGAAGCCGGAGAATGGGCTTCACAGCCCAAGGCGACGGAGCGAAGGGAGGGCCTGGAAGGGCGATCCCCGCGGACCCGCGAGCGTGGGCGTTGCCCGGCAGGGCGGGGCACTCTCATCGGAGTGGTGGGCCCACGCGGAGAGCCCTCCGCCCGCCACCGCGGGAAGACACAGAGACCTGGGACATCGGTCCCGAAGCAGGACGAGGACGCGCCTCCGGGCGGGCCCGTGAGCGGACAGAAGCACCGCAGACGGGGCTCCCGTAGCGGTAGGGCCTGGGCGCGTGTCCCACAAACCCCCCCCCCCGGTGAGGAGAACTGGTGGCAGCGGGACGAGCCTGGGGTGGACCCCGCTGCCCAGTGGAGGGGAATCCAGAGCAGCCCAGTGACGGCGACCCCCGTACCGTGGGAGGCCCACCCTGGGCCGGTGCAGCGCGGCGAGGCCTGTGCCCGAGGAGGAGACAGACGACGGCGACAAAGGTTGAAGTCCCGGAGGGCTTTCACCCCACGACCCCTCCTCCTGAGAAACCGGGGAGCAACACCGCCAAGCCAACAGAATCAACTGGCGCTCACATCTTGCAGGTGGAGGCCCCTGTGTTAGTTCGCAGGGCGTGTGCCCGCCTGCAGTCCCCCAGGATTTAACAGGACAAGGAGATAGACCCGGGTGTGAGGCAAGCAGATACGTGAAATGCCCGTATGAACTGGCGGGAGACCCTGAAAACCTTTCGCTACGAGGGGGCTGGTGACAACAACGAGGACCCTATAAACCACAGAAGCATGGCCCATTCGGAAGCCCCGACGCATTCCTCAGCAGCCATGGAGAGGGGATTTGCAACCATACTCCAGGAGATCCGGGATATGCGATCAGACATTGCACAGATACTGGAAAAAATGGACAACAGGGTGGACAAGGTGGAGGACAGACTCTTGCAGGTGGAGACCAATCAGTCGAACTCAGCTACGCAGGAAGTGCTAATGGATATGCGGCTGGCGGCCCTGGAAAAGAGGGACGAGGAAAGGGCCAGACAAATGGACGACTACGAAAATAGGGAAAGGAGGAACAATCTTAGACTTTTTGGGGTCCCCGAGGTGGAGGGGGAAACGGAGAGAGACTTAATCCGTGTGGTGCGAGACATAATCACCCTCCTTTTCGCTGAAGAGATGACCACGGAGCTGACATTTGATCGTGTGCACAGAGCGGGCGGAAGGGCGGGGGCACCCGCTCGATCCTTGCGCGATTTCACTATTATACAGATAAGGCAAAGGTTTTGGAGGAGGAAAGGAAAGCGGGGGTGATTTCCTACAACAACGCAGAGATCTCAATATTTCAAGACCTCTCCGCCTACACCTTGGCGAAGCAGAGAATGTGCCGCCCCCTCACGCAACTGTTGAAGGATAAAGGGGTGCGCTACAGATGGGGGTACCCATTCTCCTTGACCTTCGAATACATGGGCCAACGGACGTCGTTAACTACAGAAGAGGACATAAAAGGGGCCATTCAGGATTATGTGACGGAGCCTACCCCAGAAGAGGGTCGGTGGGCCCGGCTGCGATCGGAGAGGGGGCCTCGGACCGTCCTGGGTCCAGGAGGAGGAAAACCGGCTCGAGAAAATACAGGAAGCTAAATACCCCACCGTCTGTGAGGGAGGGGGAGCGCAAAGACTCAGAGGACTGTGGATCGGGGTGACTCGTCCACTTGAGGGGCGGGATCCGACGCAATGATGGTCCGGATGAATAAAGATTCCCCCAGAGCAGCAAGTAAGATGGGGGCGACGGCGGGGAAGAAACAGAGGGGGGAGAGGGGCTCATAACAAAGAGCTTGGACACGAGTGCCCGACTGGGAAGGGCAGTCTGGTGGTCCGGCCTAATGCCAGGAATGGCGGAACTAATTGGCTGGACGCCGGGGAGTGGGGAGGGGCTGACGAAGTTAGTTGGGGGTTTATTGTTGGGGAAGGGGTTTGGGGAAGAGTTGGGGGAAGGTCCAAATAATGTCCAAACAGTGAGACTAAGGGAGCGAAAAGGGAACAGTGATGCTAAGCAGGTGCCCAAAAGACCTGGTGACCTAGATTGTGGCTGATTGCCAACCGGCCCTGGGAGTGGGCACCCTGAATGTGCGGAGCTTGAACACCCCTACCAAGACCTACCAAGAGGTCCCTGGTTTGGGGATCAACAGGGGGAGGTGGAATTTAAACTCTCCCTATTTGCAGATGACATTCTGGTCTACCTGGTAGACCCTAGCTCCTCTCTCCCCCCTCTGCTGAGCCTGGTGACTGAGTTTGGACGCTTATTGGGCCTGAAAGTCAACGCCTCAAAATCGGTCCTGCTCCCTATGAGACCCCGGGACCCGGTGCTAGACCCCCTAGACTGGCTTCACGGGATTGAATAGGGAAGGCTGAAATACGATACCTGGGGGTTCTCCTCACACGGGATCCAACTAAACTGGCCACTGCGAACTACGACCCCATAATAACAGGGATCACATCAGATCTCAGGAGGTGGGGGAGGATGATCCTCTCTTGGTATGGCAGGATGACAGCGGGTACTCTTGGAACACATGAAGGAAGGAATGGGGACGTACTGGTCGTACCTGGAGTATATGCACACCCACCCCCTGAAGGTCCACGACCTTTTGTGGGCTCCACGAAGAACAATCACGAGTCATTTGAAAATCCACCCGACCTTGGGGGCTCTTTGGGACATTTGGAAGGAAGGGCCTCAGACAGCGCACCTCACTACATGGCCGTCCCCGATGACCTCCCTCTGGGGCCACCCCCTCAACCTGGGTAGTAAAGGGTTTAGATCCTCCCAAGCCTGGTCGGATAAGGGATTGGAGTGGGCGGGGCAGATGTTCAGGGAGGGTGAATTCCTGCCTTATGAGGAACTAAGGGATGCGCTTGGCCAGGGATCCCTATCCATCTTTGAGTACCTCCGCCTAAAGGGCATTCTATGTGACCAGTCATGGGGTCCCAACCTGAGTAGACAGTTAACGCCTTTTGAGAAGCTCATAGATACGGCTACCTCGAGGAAGGGGGCGGTATCTTGCATGTATAAAATCCTCAACACGTATGACCTCCAGGGAAGGAGAAACTTTCGTAAGTTCTGGAATGATCTGGCGGGAGAGGAGATTTCAGAGGACTCCTGGTCCAGAATATTCAAAATTGCCTTCCACGGGAACCTATTCACCGCCGATATGGAGCACAATTTCAAGGTACTGCAAGGGTGGCATAGGGACCCAGTGAAATTATCTAATATATTCCCGGCGGTGTCCCCGTTGTGCCCGAGGGGATGTGGTCAAGTAGGCTCCAGGAGCCATCTGTGGTGGCACTGTCCAAAGGCTCAAGTGTACTGGGGGTCAGTGAGGGACTAGATGGCAGAAGTGATAGAGGAACTCTTACCTCTAAATCCCCTGACGACGCTACTGGGCCTCCCCCCGGAGGAAACGGAAGTACACCGATACCCAAGGATGTGGGAGACAATGTTGCGGGCGGGTAGAGTAGCCCTTGCACAAAAATGGAAAAGCCTGGAGCCCCCTTCCAAGGAAGATTGGATGAAGAAGGTAAAAAACATGTTTGTGATGGACAAACTGACTGCCATGGTGAACAATGACACTGGCTCGTTCCTCACAAACTGGTTTGGAGTACAACAATCCTGGGGATGGGAGGTCCATTGAATCCCGGATGGGGAGCTCAGACTCAACAGGGCGAATCAGACCGAGAGTCGTGCTACAAAGGACAGGGATGCCCGGTACCCGGGGCAAGGCGGCTTCAGGCCTAAAGGAGTTACGGGCACTAGCTGCATCACATTCGTAGAGAGGGAGAGGACGTTAAGAGTCTCCTGGATCAACAGACTTCGTTTGGACACGGGGTTGGGGGGGTGGGCACAAGTTGGGGTGGTGGGGTATGGGGGTCGGGGGGGGTTTGGGAACGTTTAAATACTGTTTTGTAAACCTGAATAAAAATGGAAGTTTAAGTGTCCAATCACTGGTGGTAAATGCCAAAGTGTGAGCTGAGTGTTTTCACTTGTCTTAGGCCATGGATAGGTGTGGACTAATTCATCTCTGATATTAATTTGCCGCTTGAAGGCAAAACAAGGAGGGGGAATTTTGAAGTCTTCAGTATTTATCAATTTCCAATTAGCTAGTATCATTTTTCTTAGATTCTTGCTAATGGGAGTGAAAGTGGACACACAAGTGATTTTATCTAACATAGTTTTTGTTTGTTTGGATAAACACTCAGCTCGAAATGTTTGATACCTTTTTGTATGATCTTCTGATGTCAGGTGGGTATCCCCTTACCTTCAGATGAGGGGTGGATTAATGATGACGAAAGGATGTTTCTCATCAATAGACAGTCTGGTATTCCAGTGAGTGCTTGTTTTACCAAACAACGTGCCGATAAACGTGATTCGTCACAAGCTGGACCTACACTCACTGCATGTGAATGTAGTCTGGAAAGCGCTATCTACATACTGAAAAATCGAGTCCTTAGAGTGCCTGCCATAATATCAGCTTCTGAAAATCGATAATGAAAGATTACCACACTGGCCTTGGAAAAAAAAGCTGTTGTGACATTCTGCAAAATCTAAATGTATCGGTGGACACTCTTTGCAGAAACCCGACACAGGTAAAAACTCTACTCATGGCGGTGGATTGGGCCCAAACGGAAAGTGCGCATGCCGCATCTAAAGCCCATACTTTATCAACAAAAATGACTATTCAGCCAACAAAAACGATTCTAAAGAAGTACAGCCTAGTCGAAGATGTCAACTGCCGCCTGTGCAAGAATAACAAAGAATCACTGCAACATTTGATTCTGTTTTGCCCAGGACTTCAAACAGAAAGAGTAAAACTCCTACACCCGTTGCTAACTCCTTTCTGTGAGTTAGACTCAGACCTATGGTGGGCCGCTGTATATGACGATCCAAACCAAAAAACCACAAGAGCATTGGGAATATTCTTGGAAGCAATGTTAAAACGATTGTCAAACGAGAGCCAAAGACGTCAGATAGACAAAGTTGAAAAAATAAATTGAGAAGAGAAACAAAAAGGGATAAAAGATTCTCTCATGATTTTAGGGAAACCCTCAGCATCGCCAAACCTACAACAATCTTAGTGATTTCAAACCGGACAAAAACATCAGTCTGACTTTATTTGGAAAGGTTTGGCTAAGGAGTTGGAGGGAAATTAATTTTTAAAGCAAAAGTTTGTATTTATTTACACTGTATGCTTAAAAAAAAATAAAAATAAAATAAAGACTGTTTTCATTAGCATAATGTGTGGACATTCCTTTGTGGGTGCTTGTGGACTACACTGTACTTAAGAACCAGCCTGCATCACCTCCTGAGAGCTAAGCCTCGATTCCTCGACTACGTTATAAATAATAGAGAATCTTGGCTGGGGACCTCTGTGCCTCTTCTCTGCCATATAGAGAGCAGGAGTACAGAAACCCCCCTCCAGTCTTTACACTGGTGGCAGCAGTGGGATGCTAATGGTTTTAAGAATCAGTGTGGAACCTTGCCACTTAGAAAATATTTACACTTGGTTAAACTGAGATTTAGTTGTGTACTAGATATCTACATTACAAGTAATGGAATCTATTGCAAATGGTAAATTGATTAGGATGAGATTAGAGGCTCTCCAGAGTGCTTGTGAAGCCAGGGAATTAGACTTTGAGGATAAGTCTAGGGCTGAGCTGATAGCTGCCCTGGTGGACTACCAGAATGATTGCAAATCTCTCCTCTGCCATATAGAGAGCAGGAGTACAGACAACCCCCTCCAGTCTTTACAGCGGGACATTTAAAGATGGTAGCCACACTCGAGAGCAGGAGAGAGCCAGAGAGGAAAGCAGAGGCAGCAGTACGGAGGAGGACCTTGCTGGCGGAGGGTCAGAACGCAGGTGTTCACAGGCAGCAGCTCTCCGCTATGAAAGTAGCTTACCGGCAGGGCCAAGGCCATATGAGACGCTCCGGCCACCGTGGGGAGACCGTCAGAGCTCCGGGAACAGCAACAGAGCCACCGGAGACACGGTTGCGCTGAGAAGCAGCAGCCTTTGATCCCGGTCGCGGAGAAAAGCTGCCAGGGAAGCACAGAGCTGCTGGGAACGCAGAAGGAAGGTCTGCAATGCGAAGGAGGCCGTCCCAGGGGGAAAGCTTCACCGCTACAATGTGCCATGGGTCATGAACGCTGCAAGATACCGGAGACCACGGGGCATACCGACAGGGATGCAAGCAGATAAATGCAACACAAATATCTGAATACCACCCAAATCAAGCGCAAATGCATAACTTGAACGCGTCCCCATGTATGAGATGTCATTGTGAGGCATGTTGGAGCAAATATTACCCTAAACAAATTAACACTATTGAAATACGTACAGTGGCAGAACTTGGCAAGTCCCCTACGTGTGAGTTGTGAATGTGGGGAACGTTGGAACAAGTACTACCCTAAGTAAATGAACACTTCAGAAATAAGTACAGCGGCATAACTTGAACAAGTCCCCATGTGTGAGATGCAAATGTGGGGAAAGTTGAAACAAGTAATACCTCAAGCCAATAAAGTAGTGAAGTGATGCAATTGTGCTATACTAAAGGACAGTAAAACAGAAAAGTCCTGGTGAAAGCAGCACATCAGACCGAGAACACCTACGGGGAATTACAAGACCCCATGCAGGAAATTCCTGACAGGAGAGTATACCAGGTCCTCCACCCAAAGAATTCTGGAAAATACTGTACAGCGTGGGAACGATACTTGACAGGAGAGTACACTATGGATCTGAAGAGCCCATAAGCGGATTCCTTGCAGGAAAGTATACCGGGAGATTCATGAGAGTGGTTTTTCATTTGAATAAGATCCTTATTGTTTGTGAACTCAGTCCAAAGCCGAAACATATTGTTTGCATAAGAATGTTTCTGAACTGAGTATAAAGATCCTCAAGGAACTGATGTGTGGAAAAGAGACCTTTTTGCCATCCTTAAGAAACTGTTGTTTGAAAGAAACTAGTTTGCTATTTATTTATTTAGACATTTATAAAGAAGCGTGCAAAGCCCATAGGCATCTAGGCGCTGGTTACAGAAAGGAGGAGGACAGCTGTAGCTGGGCTACCGGGAAGGGGAGTAAAGAGGAGGGGAGAGGGGTAGGGGGGTTGTTCATGTAATTCATTAGGGAATCGTGGTTCAAAGGAAACTCTTGTTCCATCCTTAAGGAACTGTTGTTTGAAAAAGAAACGTTTGTCATCCCACCTAAATATCATGGGGAAGGGAACCGCCCTCTGGATCTAAGGACTTTTCCTTGGAAAAGACTGTTTTTGTTTAAATAATTTAATTACTTTAGTTGTGAACATTTTGTGCTTAACATAACTGAGACATGGTTCCTTGCACCCTTAGTTGTTTGTTTCTAGTGTGAGGGTCTGATTAGTATGTTTCGGACACAAGGACAGTTTAGATGTTTGACGACTGGACACAGACTGGTCTTTAGTTTTAGTTTCGTAGGTAGGGAAAACTCTCTTCAGGATAGGGACAGAGAGGCCTTCATCCAACGCTTTTGTTTTAATAAAGATGTCTGATAATGAAAATAATAAAACATTAAATCTGCCTCTTGTTTCTGACCCCTCACAGAAGGTTCAAAAGTTCAGATCTTTCAAGACCTTTCTTGCCTGACATAAACAAAAAGAAGTTGGTGCAGATCACTAACTTCATGGCAGACTGGGCAAAACATAGATATCGTTGGGGCTATTCCTTTGCTTTTATATTTGAATGTGTAAAACGTTTTAATGAACTAAACTAAATCAAAATAAAAAAAATTAAAAAATGTATATTTGAATATCCGGAAGAAGACTACAGGATTACTAACCAATAAGAAGCGACACAGGTTCTTAATCACATAACAGATGAAAGACAACAAGATCTCCCAGTGGCGTCCAAGCACGATTGCATTTGTAAGCAGGGAATGCTCCAGGGAGTTGGTACGAATAAAAGATCACGGGTACCTGAACGTTTATGAAAATTAGTTCTCCGTCACCAGGGAAGGGATGATATAGAATTCATTCAGAACAGGTGCTTAGAGGGATAAGGAGTGCTCTACTAAAAGACTTGTTGTAAGTAGATGGCGTTTCTTGGGAGTGGGGGATATTATTGCACAACACTACTAAATTGAAAATGTTGCGGGGCGAGGGGAGGTGTGCTCTCTAGTGACCCATATTATTATGGGTGTCTCGTTCAGGGGTGACTTAGAAGGCAAAGGTTTGTATGTTTTCGGGGCGTAAGGAGGAAGTTAATGCAATATAAAATATAGGGGGCTTAACTACTATTTGTGTATATCCTAAGTAGAGTGTCTTATGGTAAGAAACATACATGTGAAATTATTAAATTCACCAACAAAGAGATATTGTGTCTGGAGGGAGGTCAGCAAGCAGAAGTTGGATGTAAATTTCTTACGGGAGACTAGTTCGCCTGGGAAAGAACGCAGCCTCCAAGGGGACAGATTGGTCAGGTTTTCTCTACTTCAGGGGAGTTAA
The DNA here is from genome assembly GCF_040938575.1 of Ambystoma mexicanum. Classification (NCBI taxonomy): domain Eukaryota; kingdom Metazoa; phylum Chordata; class Amphibia; order Caudata; family Ambystomatidae; genus Ambystoma; species Ambystoma mexicanum. The sequence goes on along the minus strand of NC_090921.1, from coordinate 778,628,143 downwards.
AAAACAAAAACAAAAAAGGTGGTATGGGTATATTACTCAATAAGCAACTATGATTCGAAGGGGTAAAAGTGATAAAGGCCCTGGAGGGCAGGTTTTTGATTGTGAAAGGACACTTGGGGACCTTCAAGATGACACTTTGTTAAATCCTTTGTTTGAATCGAGGAAAATTACAGATCTGTGAGGAAGAGCTTCATAAGGTTGCTAAAAGTGACGTAAGAGCGAACCCTGACTCAGACATAATGGTGTTGTGGAGGGATGGAGGGAAGCTCATTGTCCCCAGTGTTACAACCTACCCCAAAATATTATGGCAGTTGCGCTACCTATCGACATATAGCGAGAGTATAAACCAGGAGGATAGCTCGGGGGCAACGCGTTTGTCCTGGAAGCAAGACCGTGCAGAGACACGCAAGTCCAAATCCTATTCTCGGAGTTAAATACTGGTCTCCAGTATTAAGCTCTTAATAAATGTTAATTGATGTATAACCCGGGAAAGAGAGGGTGCTCCTTCTCAGTTCCACAGGGGTCATATACCAGGGTCAATTGCATCCTAATGGAAAAGGGTCAAGAATATTGAGTGTTGGAATGTGAGCTAGAAAACATTGCCTGGTTGGACATTTGACATGGTGAAGATTAGGTATTGGCAATCTGTTTCACAGAAATAAGAGATGGACATGCAACAATTAATTACTAAAAGATCCTGTATTCATAGAGGAGATTAAGGGGGAGATAAAATAATTTTTCAAACACAATGAAACTGGGGATATTAGAGAGGCCATGGTCTGAGAAGCTGCCGGAGCTACGATTAGGGGGCTCTTAATCCAGGAAGAGGTTGGGAAAAAGCTAAAGAAATGCTGTCTAAAGATAGGATTGAAGAGGAAATTATCAGAATTGGAGTTGGCGCTTCAATCTAAAAGACGGGTGGTAGAGGAAACTATTCTGAACATAAAACACAAGAAATAGGAATTGAGAGCTCTGACACTAGGGGAGGTTCTAAAGAAGCTGGGATTTTTAACAACAAAAATCTTAGGGAAAAAGACCAGGCTGACTCGATGCTGTCAGGGAGATTAAGGGCGCAGAGACTACCGAGACGGATGGACAGATTTAAGGATGCAGAGTGTAGAGTGGTGATCACACAGGAATGACAAAGGGATGCATTGTTCAGTTTTACAAAAAGCACTATACTGAGGAAAATGGAGAAACACAAGAGGCAGTGCTGGAATATTTTAGGAAACTGGACATCCCTACACTGACAAACAAATCAGACCTACGGGTCCTGATAGGTGTTGAGAAAGTCTTAACACAGCAATTATTAAGATGCGGACAGGCAAAACCCCTGGAGAAGATGGGTTTACCATTTTCTATTATAAGCTGTTGGCAGATCCGCTTGCCCCACACATAGCTAAATTATTTCATGATATCTTAGAAAACACAGGATATGCCCCCTTGTTTCAGCATGCCATTATAATGGTAATTTAGAAGGAAAGACAAGACTCTATTAACTGCGCATCTTAGCACCCCATCTCCCTCCTAAACGTTGACGCATAGGTCTTCACCAGGATCTTGGCCTCAAGAGTAGAGAACATACTACCCAGGCTAATACACACCAAACAGGGCGTTACACATAGGAGACTGGGTGTGGACACCATCCGCAAGACATTACATTTAATGGAGGTAATGAGGGATACTATGGACGGCCCAGTTCTGCTCTCATTGGATGCTGAAAATACATTCTATTGGGTCATGTGGAAGTTCCTAATTACAACTGTAACTCAGCTCAGGTTTGGAGACAAAATTCTGAGGGGGGATTGGGAACTATATACAAACCTCAAAGCACAAGTGATAGTTAAAGGGAAAAGAAAAATCCCACCATCGCCATTATATTATTTTTTTGGCGCTGGAGCATCTAGCAATATCTATCGGGAAGAATCCGCAAATAAAAGGCTATGTTGATCGGAGTTAGAGTATTTGAATTTAGACTATACTTTTGCATTTAAGGGACCCCCCTCTCTCTCTCTCTCCTGTTCACGGATTATTAAAGGTTAAAGAAACCTACGAGAGCCCTCTGGCTTTAAAGTGAATTACCAGAAATGGGGACTCAGGGGGGGGGGGGGGGGGGGTGGGGGGGGAGGGGGTGGCTGGTGGCTAGAGAAAAATATTACAGATACATTGAAGATTCTGTATAAAAGCAATCTTATCTAACACTGTGGACAAAATAATATGCAGGCTTAAATCCATGGTATAAATGTTGCCTCTCTTTTGTAGGTAGGGTTTATTCTATTAAGATGAATGTGCTTCGTAGAGCTCTTTTCCTGTGTCAAATGTTACAGATAAAGGTGCCTGGACAGGCGCTGATGGAGCATTTTAAAGTTCCTTTGTGGCAGCAAAAGGCCTAGGAAATGGGAGGGATATGACTTCCAGAGATGGAGTGCTATTACAGGGCTGCCTGCACAGCTTAGTTTTCTCTTTTCCACATTTGAGGAAAAATGGGGAAAACAATGGGTGTTTCTAGAAAATCATACAATGCACCCAGTGATGGTTGGAGAATGGTTATGGGTGCCAAAACACAGACTACCGTAAAGTGTTAAGAATCGGGGAATTCTAGGCATCTTATGGGACCTGTGTAAGAAGGGTAGGAACACTAACAACCTCTCTACATGGCAGTCCCACCCCCACTCTTCGTTACTTATGGGCACCCCGAGAAGGGATAGTCTTTGTGAGCCATTGTGGTTTCACAGTTGGTATGAGACTGAACTGGAGAGAGTGGGCCAATTGTGGCGAAGGGGCCAATTTATTTCACTTTCCACGATAGAAGAACTTAATATAGGTAACCTGTTTTTCTATACCTCCAAATAAAAGTGAGTTTAACAGTGAAAGAATGAGTGAAAGAATCGCAGAGACAACTGACACCTTTTCGAAGTACTCTCTTGGGGTTGCAAGGCCTTCTAGCGCAAATGTATAGGGTACTGATCCTAGCAGATTCTACAGGAGCAATTAAAACCAGACACTAGAGGAAAGTGAAAGATTGAGGTCTTCATGTATTGGACTGTTCAATGAACGGTTGATATATAATATTCCCATTTCTTATCTGTTAGACCATATGCTATGCCTATATGCAATCTATGTTTGAATTGATGAAAGCAGCAGGATTAAGTAGTAGCTGCTGCACGCTTGGGTTGGAGGTTTTGGCCAAAATGACCAAATCTAAATGACCTACACCACCAAAGGTTCGAAAATAGATACTACTAAATGTCCTACTGACTAAATGTTTGTAGGACATTTTGTAGTATCTATTTGTATACAGTATAGTGAGTGGGGGTTGCTCGCAGCTGACTCGACCCCAAAAAAAAAAGGCTGCAGGGGTGTCCCCGCAAGACCCCGCTCACTATAATATATAGTGAGCTGGGTTGCAGGGGACACCCCCACAGCTGACCCGACCAAATAAAAAAGGGAAAATGCTGCAGGGATTGCGGGGGACACCCCCGCAGCTGACCCGACCAAAAAAAGTAAAGGACCCTGTGGCGCCGGGTTCCCGATCACAAAAGTGAAGGGGAACTAGCATCGTAGGGACCCAGCGCATCGGAATGAAAGGTAAGTAGGGGGTGGGGGTCTGTTGGGGGTGTGGGCCGGGGTGGTGGGGGTGCGAGGGGGTTAGGGTTTCTATAGATTTGGGGTTGTTTTACCATGGATGTCCGAATGGGAAATGTATGAACAAATTTGTATAACGTACATTTCTCATGCGGTCATTTCCGTTGCGGTAAAACAACCGTAAATCGGGTTGGAGGGAGGAGTTGGTACGAAGGGGAGAAAAACTAGGGTGTTTACCATTTCATGAATGATTTAGTAATTGTTAAATACATATTTTAGAAACCAAATACTGTATTCATGGTGTTAGTGCAATTTCAGGGTTCAGTCAGTTTTTAGGGACCCCTAAACCTTTTGCTTTTTCTTTTTGGGTTTTATAGGATCTTTAACCTCTTTCTGTGGACAGAGGGACTTCTACTGAAGTCCCCCTTTCACTGCAAAACATGTTTTAGTATATGCCCCCCTGGTATCCAATATGGCTCCTGGGGCAGGAGTTCTTTTAAACCCCCTCCAGCCCCCATTGTGGCTTTAGGTTGATTAAATCGCCCTCTGTTGGTTTTAGGCAATAGGCTAGTGGAAGTTACAATTTTTGTTTTTTTGTGTTTATCAAATTTCTTTGATTTTACAAAATGCTGCGAAAGTCGGTAAGGAAGCTCTTCATCACTTGATGCTAGTTGCTTGTTGTTCTGCGGATGTACACGTTTGACTTTCTAGTGCTGTGTGTGAATATGTGGTTATTCACCTATCGGGCTTTCTAGATGGTTTTCTTCTTTAAGGCATTTTGCAAGGGCTGCTTCTAGGATCTTTGCTGCCGCGATTGTCCATGAGGTTTTGTTTCCGCTTATGAGTCGGTTCCACCAGACTTCCTCTTCGCGTAGGTCAAATGGCTTTAATAGCGGTAGTAGAAATGCTTGCCTTAGGTCGGTTGTTTTCGTACAGTGTGTTAAAAGATGGCGTACTGTTTCAATTTGTGTGGGATCTTTGCATAATCTGCAGGTGCTCGTGTTGGTCAGACCTCTTAATGCTATGATTTCATTTGTTGGTAAGAGGTTTAATCTTGCCCTTAAGAAAGATTGCCTTAGGGTTTTGTCTGGGAATCTTCTGATGATTGATGGATGGTCGTTCAGTTTTTTGTTTTGTTGCGGCAAATGGGCGAGGAGTTTATTGAATGCTGCTTTTTCTTGCGTGAGTATCCAATCTTGTAAATCTATTTTCTTCTTAATTTAGTTGGGGGTAAGGAAGAGCTCTTCTTTGGTGCAGCCGAGTTCTGCCAGGGTGTTTTCCTTTTTTGTCACCCAGGCTGATAGTGGTTTGCAGTTTCTTCTTTGGATTTCTTGATTGATTAATTTGTATTGACTAGGTGCTTCTGGCATGATTATTTTCCTATATAACGACATTTCGTTCGCGTCCACTGTCGCTTTCAGGGAGGATAGTCCTAGTTCTCTTCTGATTGCCATGGTCGCTGTTGATTTAGGGAATCGCATTACTTCTCGCCAAATGTGGCCCTCCAGCTTGTCCCATATGGCTTGTGGGATTGTCAGGAAGGCTTCCCCCCGTATGTCAGGGCTGGGACCAATTTGCCTTTGAAGAACTTTATGATTGGTAGCAATGAAAAGCGGCCAAATTTCCTGTCCATTGCTCGACGCTGGGCTGCGAGTTTTCTGGTCTTTTCCCAAAGATTGTGTTGCATTCTTGCTTCGTTTCCCGAGCTGTTGATCAGCACTCCGAGATACTTGAACTCCTTTACGACTTCAATTTCAGTGTTCTCGATGGACCAATGGTGTGCTTTCTTCCTTGCAGCTGATTTTTCGAGGATCCAAATTTTTGTTTTCTCCTTATTTATTTCGAGGTTGTTTTCTGAGATGTAATTTGGTAGGTTATTTAGTTGGCGTTGCAGACCGACGGGGATTTGATCGAGGAGTATGATGTCGTCTGCGTAGAGGAGCCTTGGAATTGGGGTGCCGCCCAGTTTCGGTGCGAAGGTTCTGAGTTCTTTTTCGGAGTCTTTGTAGTCCCCAAGGAAAGCCGTGAAAAGTGCTGGTGCTAACGGGCATCTTTGCTTTACACCTCTGTTGATTGCAATTTCTTTTGATAGGGTTCCAGCGTAGTTTAATTTTACCCTCATTGATGTGTCTCGATGCAGTGCTTTTATTGGCTCTAGGAGTTGAGTTGGGCATTTCCATTGTTCCAGTTTGGACCACAGCCTGCCACGGTTGATTTAATCGAAAGCCTGTGTTAGGTCCACAAAGGCTATGAAGACCTTACGTTGCTGTACACAAGTTTTGTTCTTTATGATGTTGAGTACCATGATGTTTACTTGTGTTCCGATGTTCTTCGTGAAGCCTGATTGGAAAGGATCCCAGCTGGGTGAGTTTATGGCCCACCTTTGGGAACCTTTTAGTAGCAGCGAGCCGAAGATTTTCCCGATTGTATCTAGTAATGCAATAGGGCGGTAGTTGGTAGGATCGGCTCTGTCTCCCTTTTTAAAGATCGGGACCACCGTCGCCCTTGTCCATGAGGGAGGTATCGATTTTGAGGTTGTTACTGTTTCAAAAACGAGGCTTATAAACTCAGCCCATTCTTTTGGATTGTTTTTGAAGTCGACATTGGTTATTCCATCTGGTCCTGGCACACGGCTTGACTTTAGTTTATGGATTGCTCCTTCTATGTCGTCCGCGTTAGAGAGGTCCTCCCAGTGCGAGTTTTCGTTAGCGGTGTTTGGTGTTTGTGGGCCGTTGGGACTTTGGAATAGGGTGGAGAAATGGGTTGTGCATCTTTCTTCACTCACTGTGTTGGCTAGCTTGTGGGCCTGGTTGCTGTCTATCTTTTTTATGAGTGTCCAGAAGTCCCTAAAGTTTCTTCCCATTACCTTTTTGAGCATCTCTTCCGAGTCTTTGTTGGTATAGTTGTATGCGGTGGGATTTTAGCCAGGCTCTGTAGTTTGATGTTTCTTCTTTTAGTCTTTTTTTCATGAATATCGATCTGGATTTTATTGCATGACGTTTTAGTTTTCTTAGTGCGCGGCGCTTAATTACCAATAGTTTGTTGTACTGGTGAGGACCTTGGGGTTCGCCTTTTTTCTGAAGCGTTGGAGGATTTGCCTTGTATTGGATTAGCAGGGGTTGGTAGTCTGGTTCCACTCTACGCCTGTCAAGTTCCTTACCAAGTTTCTTTTTGTAATTTAGTGTCAAGCCCCCTATCCTTTCAGCAGTCAGTCTTAAGCGGTTTCCTTGAGTTGATACTTCCACATCTTCCATCATTGTATGTTTATCCGGGCGTTGTGTGGACCATGTTATTTGGAGGATGTTGTGGTCGCTTTCCTCTGTGCGTAGGACCTCGAATGAGGTTATGAGATCTAGCATGCCTTCTGAAGCAAATATTGAATCAATTATTCCCGCTTGGGATCCTCGTTCCCAGGTAGGGATTTGGGGTTTTATTGATGACAGCTGTGCCGTATTATGGAGGTTTTTAGAGTCCATTAATTTTAGCCATTTTTTGCCTCTCGAGTCTCCTCTTGTCGCGGTCTTGGGTGCTGTTGGGTGAAAGCTTTTGTAAGGGCATTTAGCATTCAGGTCTCCGCAGATGATTAATTCGGTGGTTTCTGAGTTTGTGTCTCGTCTATTTCTGACTTGATTATGCGTAGATAATCGTCATCTTGGATTTAGTCTGGGCTCCAGTGCGTAGCTATTATTATGATTGGGGTCTCCCAGCTTTTGTTCGTCTTTTGGTTTTGACGTGTCCACTTCACCCTATCTGATAGGTGGCTCTGTGAAGCGGATAGCTCTTTTTCTATTGCCAGACCGCTGCCTATTCGAACTGCGATCAAGAGGCCTGCTGAGGGTCGGCCCGTTTGTCCTCTTGAGGCTTTGGAAGTTGTTAGTTCATAGCCATCCAAGGCTGGCGAGGTTGTAAGCCAGGTTTCTTGGAGTGCTAAAATGTCAGTCTCCTAGATTTGTTTTTCCTGTTCTCATCAGGTGTTTAAATCCTCGTGTATTCCACGAGGCCATTTTCAAGGTAGGTGTCGTTGAGAGCAGTTTTGTTGATTTTCCTGAAGATAGTTCCTTCTCTGCTCACGTTGGTCGTTGCTATTTTGTGGATCTGTTTGGGGTTGTTTTTGGGAGCGAGGACCATAGTTGTTTTATTGGGCCAAGGGAGAATCAGTTTTTCTTTATCTGTTCTTTATATTTAAGGTTGTCTCTCAGTGTAGAGGTCTTTTCGTGTGTCGTTTCATTCCCAACGTAGTTGTTTTCCTTTCTAGGTTCCCTCTGTTCCGGTAGTAGTTCTGTTTCTTTTTTGTCTGCTTCTCGGGATGGATGGCATGCCTTTTGCAAGTTGGTTGCAGCACTGTTGTCTCCTTCTCTGTTAGCTCTGGGATGGTGCGACTGGCGGTTGTCTGGACTGCAGTGGGTCTGCTGGTTAGAAGTTTGATAGTCTACCCCGTGTTCCGTCAGAAGATAGCCTCTTTGTCGTAAGTCCACGTCGGTTTCTTTGGAATGGTTTATTCCTGCGTTTTTTTTTATATGTATATATGCTTTTGCCTTGCAGGCCTTGTGGTACGGTTCTACTAAAGGAATGTCTTCTGGTCTCAGGTGTTTGAGGGTCTTGATGTTTCTGAAAATGTTCATTATCGTTCTTCTGTTTAGAATTACTGCTTCAGGGTTGTGATCTGTTTGTTCTATTTAGAAACATTTTGTATGGCCACTTTCTTCCTTTTTTTTCGTTGATACACGCGAGGTCCATTCTTTTCTGGGTTTGCTCCAGGGGGCTTTTTTTCCTGATTGAGAGTGACTTGTTGGCCTACGGCGAAGCGTTCTTTCTTTTGACCTTCTGGAGATGTTTCTTTCAGGACGGTGGTTTTCTTTGTTTTTGGCGTCACGTCTTTCATCTGAGCATAGGGCTTGTCTTTTTTGAGGTGCAGGCGAGACTAGGTTTTGTTGGAATGCAAGGTTTGGTCCTATTGGGTATCTCGAGCTCGCTCTGGGGGTTTGACGATGTGGTGTTGAGCTGTTTCGTCTTCTTTTTTTTTGTTGCGTTGGTTTTGGTGGTGTGGAGTCGATACTGATTGCTGAGACCTCTTTGACGTCTGGTTCTAGCGTTGAGTGTGTGGTCAGGTTCATTGAGTTTGTGTCAGCCATGAAGTCTTCTATTGATCTTGGCGATTTTTGTGTTAGCTGTTGTCTCTGTTGGTGAGTAGGGGGTGGCTTTGGTTGCTGGTTGGTGAGAGTGATCTGTTTGCCGAGTAATGTCTTTTCTAGTCTTCCGCTCTCTGTGGTTAGATCTTTAGTCGATTTAAGTTTTTCTGCAAATGTCCTGTTTTTTGGGGCTTGAGGGGATGGGTCTATTGTTATACAAGGTTGGTTGGGCGGCTGATTCTTCTTGTATGTTTGTTTTCTTTTGGTTCCCGGGGTTTTCTATGTTGTGGGCTCTTCGAGTGGTCTGCTTCGAAAACTGAAGATCTGGGAGCATAATGGTTGCTCTGTTTGGGTTTCCGCAGTTGAATGATGTTTTTGTTCGCCCCTTTCAACTCTAGCGGTGTGATCTTTGGTTTTTGCTTCTTGTTCCTTGGCCATGATGAAGCCTTCTAAGAAAATTAGTTTTGTGTGCATGAGGGCAATTAGGGTTGTGTTGTCTTTTAACGTGTCATTCAGTGTCTCGTAGAGTTTGGCGAAAGGTGCTAGGGCTATGGTTATAGCTGACATTATAGTCATCATGTCTGGTTTCCTCGACGGAGTTTCCATTGTTAGTGGAAGGCTTTTTCTACCTGGTCTTGCCGGTGATGTTTGAGGTTGTTCGGATCTTGATCTTTCTTGGGACTGGATGTGTGGAAGGTAACTTCCTCTTTGGGCCCTTATTAAGGTACTTGTTCTCGAGGGTCTGGACGTTGACGAAATCTCCCAGTCCACTCCAGCTTCTGGGGCTGGTGGGACTTGTCTTTGTTCTATTGCTTTTTGGGTGGCTATTTTAGGTGTTTGAGGTTCCAGCGACTTATTTTGGGAGTTGATGATTCTTTCTGCCTCTGAGTGGTTTCCGTTTGCTTGGGTAGGTGATTCCTCGTCCAGCAGTGACTTGGTTTCCTTTTGGGGCGGAGGGTCGATGGGTTGCAGTGGTTGTACGTGTGGGGTTGGCACTTTTGATGGTGATTTATCCATCTGTGTTGTGGCAGTTGGCGTTGTTGGGTCTGGCCGTGCACTATTTGAGTTTTGACTGGGCTGTTTTCCTTGTTTAGCGATATCTGTTTTTTTTTTTCTCGGAGTCTGGGTGCTTGAAGGTCGTTTTGCGGGCTTTTGGTGCCGGTACTGGGTCTATAAATGCCTCCAGTATCTCGTCATCAGTTAATTCGTTGAGGACTTCATATTTTCGTTTGCCTTGCCTTGAAAAGAAGTCTTTCGGGGAGTTGCAGAAGGTGGTTTCTAGTAGTGCTTCCTTTGAGGGATCCTGCTTGCCTTTTTTTATTTTTGCTGATTGCAGTTTTTTTGGGTTTTTCTTTTTTACTTGAGCGCCATTGACCGGCATTATTTTGTGTGTTTTTTGTTCAGGCTGTGCCGGACCTTTTTTTGTCCTTTGTTTCCTGTTGGTTTTTGTACTTGCTACTTGATCTGTTTCGTGAGTTTCTTTATTGCCTGGAGCGAACTCTTCCCAAACACTGTTTGGTTGAGTTCCGTCGATCGCCAGTAAGGGCGCTCTTCCTGGCAACGGGGGCGTTGGAGCTGGAAGCGGGGAAGGCGCGCTGTAATCCTCCCAGCCTTCGGCTTCTACCGCTTCCTCCTCGGCCTCTGACGCATGGACCAGGGCCACAACAAAGCTGCGAGCCGGCCCATCCGTGAGTGCTGGAGCCGACGGTGATGTGGGCGGGAGCCTCTGCGCTCGCCCCTCGCAGATGCTGCCGATTACCGGTGAGGTTTCATGATTGCCTGCGGCGCTCGTGTTATTGTTGTGTGCGGGCTCGGCGGCGTTTGCTCCTCCCGTTGGAACAAAAACCCTTGCAGCCTGTCCTCCGACATGCTGCGCTGGGCTGCTCTTAACAGGAGGGAGTTGACGCGAGGCCAGATCTTCGTTTAGCTCTGCATTTGGTTCCTTTGAAGTTTGAACGGCTCGTCCTTCCGTTTGTGCCCGAGGGGCCGATTTATGTTGTTTTGCCGCACAAGCTTGATCCGATGGAGGCGGCTGGTGGTTTGGAAGTCTTTGGCCAATAATGTGCTGCAGTGTTGAGAGTGCAGTTGGAGCCCCCACTTGAAACGCTGGAGTTTGAGAGGGGGGATTTCAAGCCAGAGTTTGATGGAGCAGTTAAGCGTGCTCTGGTCGCTTGTATTGTAGCTAAATGGTTGGTGGGTTTGGGGATTTGGGGGATTAGTGAAGCCGAGCGCGAGCTTCTCAGACATCTTTTTTCTGCTTTGTCCACCTCTGTTGTTGGTCTCCCTGGCGAAGGTTGTGAGGGTTCCAGGTTCATTTCTTTGCAGTCTAGCAGCCTTTCAGTCCTGACAAGGACTGCAAAGACTGCTCAACTGTGCTCAAACTCAAGTTACAATTGAGTTTTGACATTACCAGGGTGCAAGCCTATTGACCTCATTAGTAGCCCAAGGTAAGTATTTGTTGACCGCTGGGGTACTAATGCATTTTATTAAGTCCTGCTCTCTGCCACTTTGTTTTTGAGCTATCCCTTTATCCTGAGCAACAACAAGGAAGGCCTTAAATTGGCAAGAGCTCTGTTGAACTGGGCCTGCTGGGTTTTGAACTTGGCACTGTAGCTCTTCAAGAGGGTCTCCTGTGCCGTCCACTAGAGTCGCTTGCTGGCTTTTCTGCACCAACGCGGCAGAACTGGTACTTACCTTTCTTTTCCATATGTATGCATGTACCTATTTACCCTTTTCCAGTTTATTCCTTTTGGGAGCTTTTTTTAAAAATTGTATACATGGTTTATATCAAACCTGTATACATTTAAAATACACAAAACAACTTTTACATTTCATTACCAACAATTTCAATTACGCATCATCCAAAATGGTCAATAATTCATTGAGTTCACTAAAATTCACTTTTACATTTCACAACAAACAGTTTCAGTTTCGCTTCACCAAAACCATCACTAATTCATTATTAATTCACTAAAATACATTTAGACAATAAACTTAATCACTAAAACTATTAATATTTCACAATTGCATAATAATGTTGGGAATCATGACTTATACCGTGTAAAAAAAATAGATAAATAACGAGGTACCCAACTTCACCTGAGTTGATCAAGACACCCCATTTTACAGTGTATCTCACTCACGTACTCATCAATCACTATGTTCTGCAAGTAACTGGAGTACTCACCCTTATTAAAGTGCACTAGTGCTATAGTAATGTGTTTTTGTTGCCTGTAAACAACATAGCCCATAAGGTTTCTGCTAGCTCTACAGTTATGTGCGATATCAAGCCCCTGAGCCACCTATAACCTCACTTTTTCGCATCGGATGATTAGGTGTCTCCGGGGCTCAGTATCGCATCCACATAGTCTACACCACCACTCTTCATGGGGAACCCCTCTCATTGGACCAACCACATCTAAAGTCTGCTGGATATTAAACCGAAAACGCATGTATGTTTCCTTTAGCCTACAATCCGCAAACAGCATCAAGTAACATGGTGGCTTATTAAATTCTGATTTAACCTGCTTGTATTTATTTATTTTTATTTAAACATTTAGAAAGCTCCCTAGGCTCAGAGGCAAACGGGTACTCTTAACAAACAAACCAAGAACAATGGAAAAAACAGGAAAGCGTAAAATACAAAAAAAGTATCATGGGCTCCTAAAACACCAATGAAACATAGTACAATCAACAGTAGTGCTCATAGGCCTTGTAACCCAGCAGACTATCACTTTTCAATGCACCTAGATCTCTCCTAACTTGACTTTGGCAGTACTTACTTGCCTCTGGACTTTTCATGAGTCACCCAGGGGTCCCTGGAGTTTTACGCCAAAACGCTGGAATTTCAGCTTGTATCAGTGTTTTTTTTATAGATGAATTTCAGTCTAACTTTCCACTCTTGTCAAATAAAAATGCTTTGCTACAATGTACAATGCATTACTGCAAAGTATCACTGTAACTATTTCCATTGCAGTGTAATGTATTAGTATTATCAGTCTAGTTTTTATTTTGCATTTTGGCAGCCTCCGACTTTGTGTTCTGAAGTTTTCTACCTTCCCCTCACCCCCCTATATGTCCTATTTTATCTGTACTTGTGTCATGTATTATGTATAATACTATATTCTAGCGGGTTTGAATACAGTGACTGGGCTTTCTGTTGGTACATGGGACTCTGAATATGACTGTATGAATATTCTATTCTACTTTGTCTTCCCCACTCCTAAGCCTATATTTATTATGTCTGCCATCAGGAAGTGGGCTTACTTTTTAGGCCTTAACTGACTTTACTGTTTTTTATTTTACATGTACTCTCTTAATGACTGTTAGGTTTCACTTGTAGTACTTATTTTTACTTAAAGGCATGGTCCAGTAAAAATGTTTATTGTCCCTACGGGTCGGCCATGTTTTTTTAAGCCTAAGTGGCTCGATTTTAGAAAACTTTCCTATGGACCTTACCCAAATTTTCGTCCATTAAACGCACGCGAAAACAGGCACCAGGGAGCCGCCATTTTGTGATAATCCTATCACTTGCCGCATCGCCCTGGCTGACCTGATTCTGCGGCACTAAATCAATTCCCCCGCCCCTGAGCCTGACATTATCAAAACATTCATATTCCCCGCCTCTCTCCGTGACGTTACTGTGCTGCGTAGGCAAACGCGCCCAGTCGTCTTCTACGCGACTCCACACAGAACCCGGAAACCAACACAGACCATCTCACAACACAGCGCGCCACAATTCGGAATATGAAACTGTACTTTAAAATCAAACAGCAACACGGTACATTTGGTAAAGAACATTTATTTGACATTAAATGTTTAGAGAATATTCAGCAATTGCCATATGAACTCCGAAACCATTTATTTTCTTTTATCTGTATCCGCAGTGGTACACAGGGTGTTGCTTTTCGTTAAAAGAAACACTTTGGAAGCACGGTGAACCGCAAGGCTGTTCCATCAACTAGGCACTAGTCCATCGTAAAGGTTGATATGTTGCTTCTTGCCACTAGTACAGCGTAAGGGCATGTGGGCCCTTGGCGATCGTCCCATAAAATTGTCAGTGTGCTCCAGTTATTCACACGAAGCTGCAGGTGTCTCACGAAGAATACGTCTGCCTGTGTCTCAAACCGATGACAGTAGCAGAAGGGGAGCAAATACCTGTTATAAAAACAAAAAAATTATAATTCGTCTCACCAGCCGATCTTCATTAATATTACTCATTTTATTTATTACGGCCGATCAGAAACTATTTGCTTGCAAGGATAGTTCAATGGAGTAATCAATGCGAAAAGTAACGAAATAAATCGAGGCCAACACACAATGATAAACGACAGTCTACATGCGTGTGGAATGATATGATATATGATATGGCATTTGTAACGCGCCTATACACAAGTGTTTCAAGGCGCGACGAGGCAGGGGGGGAACAAGGGCAGACAGACAACGATCCTACTAGGCCAGGTGTCTTTCAGATCGCGCATGGGGAAGGGGGGAGGGGGTTAAAAGTGCTGTACATGGTTAGTCGAATACAAGATAAATAATAGGGCCAGCTGGTGGCAAGTGCAAGGTAAATGCCGGGAGAAGGGGCTGAAGGATACAGAGACAGTCCCGTAGTGCAGGTAGGCAGTGCAGGGAAAAGTGGCTGTGTCAAGGACCGAGATCGGTGAGACCAGTGGACCTGCATGTGCCCACTACGAACACGTTTTCCTTGCTTTTCCTAGCTCTTCATTCATGCATCCATTCATTAATTCTTCATTCCGGTATAAAAGCGTCTAAAGATTTACTCACATTATATTTGAAATTTCCATTGTGTCTCTTCGTAATGCAGTCTGTAAAACGGACCGTGCTCTTGACAACGATTTTTCGTATACTGAACTAAAATGAAACTCGGTCTAGTTTCTGAATTTTCTGCCTTATCGTCTCTTACGTTATTGCACACCCCCTTCAAATGTAGTTCTTTCGGCATGGTCCCTGTCTCAAGGTCAAAAAACAATAGACCCTTATACTTCCAGTGCGACTTGTGGGCCTCTTCTGGCCGCGAGCTGAAAATCAAAGCCGTTGTCCTTCGCATTCTTTATTTGCAATATCACGTAGTAAAGGCATCTGTGAGAACTTGAAGTTTAGAATCCCTCTATGTAGTGCGCCTCAATGTGCAAATGCAAACTGGCTTCTCTCCCAAATGCCACGGCCCGCTTGGCGCGTTCTAAGGCCCCCAATTTTGTCCCCGTTGTCTGCGAGCTTTGCAGCCCCAAAAAATCATAACTATGGAGACATTTAATTTTTGGCGGAAGGTCAGGGAAAGTATAAAGTACCACAAGAGTTGAGTTAAAAGTGAGATTTATTGTTTGTTTGTTTGTTTTATTATTTGCAATACGGAAGCCTCCCCTCCGTTAACAGTGCGCAGCATTTACATTTACATGAGATGAGACATGAGAAAAATATATACATACACATATATGAGGTGAATAGAGAGAATTCAAAGATGACACCCAGCTTGTTCGCCACCCATGATGGTGAAGGTAGGGGTTAGGATTACAGGTACACTGTACAATAACATTTATTTACAAAAAGACAATCGTATTGCAATTATTTAAACCGGGATTTGTACTTCACAACCAGCTGTGCTTCGGGTGGACATGGCACAGTTGCAATGTTCGGTGGCAATGGATCACTGCTCTGCACAGAAACGTCCAAAATTCCATATCTGTGCTTCTCTAACACAGCAACAATAAGGCCTTTCACAAAGTCGAACTGCATTTCATCATAGACTGGTTTGATCACCCATTGCTTACTTCGTTTTGAAAACACCTTAGTGTAGCGAGGCATCCTTACTTTACCCCTAGTCCTAGATTGTTCACGTCCGACATTGCTGTTATGTGCCAAGACCGCTAGTAGAGTGCGATGTTTCATGCCCCGAAAGCTAAAATGCAAGCGCTTTGGCCTGTACTTTAGGCACATATTGTGGAACACCTCCAAATCTCCTGTGTGACAGAATTCTGTCAGTCCTCTCAAATCTCTTGATAGAGTTTTTTCGAAAACAATCTTCTCAATGGCTTTGTGTGTCGGTGAAGATGGAATCAACCACTTCTTCTTCCGTGCCTCCTCTGGGGACAAAGGGCCATGTTCACATTGGTGGAAATGTTGATTTTCTGTCCAGCGGTGAACGTTGGTACAGTGGTGCATCAGTGACCGCCATTTTTCAAGTAGTATTTCCACTGAGCCTTCATAAGTTTTTGAGCTCCACCAAAGATGGTTGGTGATAGAATGGGACCACTGCAAAATACTTTCAAAACCTTTTTTTTTTCCTGCAGCTGAGATTTTCTTACTGATTGATTTAGTAAGATGCCATACGTCAAATTGATGATTAATATGCGGGAACTGCTCTCTCATTGTCTTGGCAATTGAAACGTGTCTGTCAGTGGCTATGAGGTCGATGTGCATTCCCCTTGATTGTAGATATTCCACTGATTTTATAAATCCTAGTTTCTCCATGGCCACTGAGGATGTACATTGTGTTACCTGCACGACCACCGAACTCACAATTTTCTTACTATCCATGTCCTGAAAGTGGTAGGTGCAGTACTTGGCAGAAAATCCAGGGCTGTCGCACTGTCCATCGCCGGCTAGCCTGAAACGTTTCCCTTCGAATGTACTTACTAGAGACAATTGTTCAATTTTCCAAGCATCACTAATGGCCGGAAACAGATAATCACGTTGGTATATGTAGTACCGCGATTTAGAAATGTAATGGAGTCCCACAAACTGAAAGAAAGCCTCTAACTTTCTAAAACTGGAGCCACTAAAAAGTGATGCAGCTGCACACAGTAGATTGCCTGCTGGCATTTTCCCCAGCATCGTTTGTGCAGACCATGAGAACCTATGATTTAATCTACAGGCGGCATTTATTTTGACGTTACTGCCTTTTATTTGACGAGTCACATTAATCAATGGCTTCCCACATACTTTCCCTCTAACGGAATGCACTCATTTCAGCATACTTATAATTTCCATCAAACAACTGTCGAATACAATGTATTTGCTCTCTTTCATTAGACTGTCATCCTGCGTCAACGTTGTTTCGGCCTGTGACTTTGCAGAGATTTCAACACATTGGAAAGTAATATCGCTGATATCAAGTTCTGATGCGTCTATGGATGCTGCAGCTGGTTCATTCTCTGTCATTTCGACATCTATTACTTCAACATTGATGGGAGAACACAACAATGTCGACATGTTTTTGGGTGGCAAATTTTTGGCGGGTGTAGATTGTGTGAATTGATCTGCAACTACTTCAGAGCTATCTTCAATACATTCAATATCATCTTCTTGTGGTGGTGCGGTCGCACTGTAGCAATGGTCCAATGCAACTTTGCTGTATTCTCCAAACACAGTTAATTCATGTTCTGGCCATTGGACATGAGCATCTCGAGCCTGAACACGCCTCGCCTCAATTAATAGTTCCTCCATAATGTACATGGTCTGCCAAGCAACATCTCTCATTCGCTTCACTGTCTGTGTATGTATAGTTCTGAAACACACGGGTAATTAGAGGAGAGATTGGAAAAGGGATGTTCAGTTTAAACACAAGATAAAGTGTAGTCCAATTGACTGGAAACAAACATAAAATATTCCACAGCACAAACATTTTTTTAAAGTTATGAACTGTTTGTAGCTAACCTTTTTTTGGGTTTTTTTCTTTGCAACTTTTTTGACTCGACCATCAACATCTGCACGCTGTAGCTCCGATTCGTTTCCGCATGTCCTCCCTTCCTCTTGCGCTGCAACGACTATATTTTCTGTATCCGCATAGACAGCACGGAATGAGGCTCCATCGTCTCCCTGAAACATAGTACTTTCATTACTATGTTTCAAAATATTGTTAGCATAAAACACACGTGAGGACGAACACACAGGTACAAGATTGTGTGCAACTATCAAACGACAAGTATTCGACCAGTGATGATCTATTTCTATGGAGCTGTCAGTATCCATACCTCTGGCTCTGCATGGACTCCCACTAATGATTGTATTGAAGAGGAGGCATCAGCATCACCCTGAAACACAGTACTTGCATTAGTATGGTTTTCAATATTGGAAACATAACACACACTTGGGGTCGACGGCACAGGTACATATAAAGAGATAACCACAAATGATGCATTGTCTAAAACAATCAAGGAAAATATAAATATGCAGATTTCATCGACTTATTTCTCCGATTCCTTTACATCTGCATCATCAAAATGGGATGTTGTGATTGTAGTGGAAGCTCCGTCGTCTCCCTGAAACACAGCACTTGCGATAATAGGGAAGAAAGTATAGCAAATGGAATCACGTTATATGATCACGCATTATGGAGCTGTCAGTATCCATACCTCGTGCTGCTGAAGAATATCTATGGATGTTGCAAATGTAGTGCGCACTTCCGAAAGCTGTTGCGCCGATTCGTATACGCATGGTCCCGCTTCCACTTCCCCTGGAATTACTTGAATGTCAGGCTCCACATCAAGTGCAGGGGTTGACGCTCCATCAACTGCCTGAAGCATAGTACTTGCATTAGTGAGGATTACAATAGTGAAAACATAACACACACCTGGGGTCGACAGCACAGGTACATATCAACGGCTAACCACGAATGAAACATTGTGTAGAACAATCAAACGACAAGAATTCCAGCTCTGATGATGACGCTCGATGGAGCTGTCAGTATCCACACCTCCTGCTGGTGAAGAACATCTAGAAATGTTGTAGATGTGACGGACGCTTCAGCATCTCCCTGAAACAGTACTTGCATTAGTATGGATAACACTAATTATAACTGAAAACAAACACCAGTGGACGATACCTAAGGTGTATATCAATTGGAAAGCACTAACCAAACATTCGGTAAAATAATTATCCAGCATTGGATCTTTCATGGATTCACATGCTTAGAATATTCCCCGTCGTCAGACTGGGACCCCTCGGTACACATATATAGCCTTTTCCAATCGGAAAACTTCCGACACTTTTGTGTCCTATCTACGTCCTTTTAGGACCCGCCTACGCATGCTCCGTAGGCCGTCCCCGTATAAGAGGCCCGCCCCCGCGGTTCCCCTTCAGATTTAAACCGTCTCCAAAGTAGTGGGATCTCCTCGCGTTGTCTTACTATTTTGTACAAGGTTGCGTTACTGGAATTTGAGTACAGAAAATGTCCTCCGGGTCAGGAAAAGCGCTGTTACGCCCATGCGCGACATGCGGCTTGAAAAAAGTTTACGAGGGGGACGGACACATGGATTGTATATATTGCCTCCACCCTCATCATTCGGCGGATAACTGCGACATATGCAAAGGGTTTTCTCAAAAAACCCTCAAAGACCGCAGTCGACGACTGGTGGCATGGCTGAATGAGGGAGCGGGGGCATAGCCCCCTTCGGAGGTAGGCTCCACACAATCGGCGAAAACATCACGCTGCGCTACCTCGTCGGAACCACCGACGAAGAAATCTCGACCGACGTAAAAAGAGTCGACTGGAAGTCACTCAACTAGAGACTCCTCGTCAAAGAAATCATCTTCATCAAAGGAAAGGAAATCCTCCTCGGGCGATCATCATAGATCGACCACGAGTCGAGAGTCGAGTAAAAGCAAGCCAAGTGTGGAAAAGGCGGGACCGCCAAAACCACCTGCTAAGTCACCGTCATCGACGGCGGCCCAGTCATCGGCCTCCACCCTGCCACTTACGCAGGTGGCATCCACCGTCCCACCGACGACGACGTCGACGATGGCCTCGTCGACGGGGGTTCTACAGGAGGCCTGGAGGCCTGAAGTTTTTGATCCGATCCCCCCGGATACTTTACTACAAGAACAGGCTGTGTTGCTGTCCTCGGAGGACGAGAATGAGAGAATAGCTGGCCCAGCAGACCTAGGGCTACGAGTGGCTGACAAGTCGTCTACGAGGGGATCCGTTATACCGGTATCTGCCCCTCTTCTCAATCCTCAATCTGTTTTGTCGTTGGAAATTCTGTCCACGCTTCAATCGTTGTTACAGTCGTTGGACCAGAGACTACCTCAGGCAAACCTGCCACAGTCACCCGTCGACGAGCCGGGCCCGTCCCGTCAACCGACGCACCTACGCACGCCAATCTCAGCACTGGCACAAGAGGAAGGTGAGCTGCCAGATTCGGAGTCTGACAGGGGAGCCATGTCGGATATCTCATCATACCCCTCCAGGGATCCAACCTGGGAGTCAGAGGTGGAGTTGGAAACCCCTAGAAGCCCAGCTCACCCGTCCCCTCCGGACGACATTGCGTCATTCCATTCTATGATGGAGAAGGCATGCAAAGAATTTGGTTTGTCCCAGGAAGAACAGAAAAAGGACTGTTTTTTGTTCGACCACATGGGTAAGAGAAGGAGGTCTGTGTTCTCGATACCAATACTAGACCATGTATGGAAGGAGGGGTTGCAGACAATGCGTCACCCGTTTTCAGAGCCGGCAGTGAAAGGACGCCTGGAAAAAAAGTTTAAGGCTCCAGAGTCTACCCCCAAGTGTTTATCCTCCCAATCAACGCCGGACTCGGTGGTGTCCGGCGGCAGCGGCGAGGAAGGCGAAGGCCCAGCACAAGTGCACGACTCCTCCTGAGAACGAAGCGAGACACCAAGATGCCTTTGGCAAAAAAGTGCTATCCGTGGGAGCGACCACAGTAAAGGCCGCAAACTCTCTGGCAATTGTTGCCAGATACGATAGGGAGATGTGGCACAGGCTAGCTCTGTTGCTTGATCATCTTCCGGAAGAGCATAGGAAGACAGCGATGTTACTCGTCCGAGAAGGTGAGGAAGCCTCAAATCACGCAATAAACATCGCGGTGGAACTCGCTGAGTCAGGCTTCAAGCAAGTCAATAATGGGGTCGTATTACGTCGACAGTCATGGCTTAATTGTACCTACTTCAGGCCAGAAGTACAATACAAAGTTTTAGATATGCCCTTTGGAGGGAGACCTTCTTTTCGGTGAGAAGGTGGACGAAGCCCTAAAGGGAATGAAAGAGGACACGGACACGGCACGTTCATTGGGTGCCCTCCAGAGTGGCAGAAACTACAAGTCTTTTCGTCCCTTTAGAGGGGCTTCAGGTAATTCACATACAACACACCGTTCTGGGGGGGAAGAGTTTCAGCATATGTCGACGAATGGGAACGAATAACGACGGATCAATGGGTGCTGGATACTAACGGACACTCTCTACAATTCAAACACAGCCCTCCGCAAATTCCACCTGCGTTCACCGCTCATTCCTATCTGAAGATACTGCAACAAGAGGTAACACTCATGTTAGCAAAGGGCGTGATAGAATTAGTTCCAACATCACAGTGAGGTCAAGGAGTCTACTCAAGATATTTCGTCGTAAAAAAGCCGAACGGCAAATGGCATCCCATTTTAGACTTACGCGATCTCAACAAATCTTTGAAGAGCCTCAAATTCCAGATGCTCACTCTGCAGGAAGTGATCCGCGCCGTTCAAGAGGGGAATTTTCTAGCGTCCCTGGATTTACAGGACGCGTATTTCCATATTCCAATGTGTCGGAAACACAGGAAATTCCTAAGATTTGTAATAGGGCGGACTCACTACCAATTCACGGTTCTTCCTTTTGGGCTCAAGACCTCCCCCAGAACGTTCACGAAATGCCTGGCTCCAGTAGCGGCCTGGCTAAGGAAGCAAGGCCACCATGTATACCCATACCTCGACGACTGGCTGGTAAGGGGATCCTCCCCAGCGTCGACCAACAGAAGTTTACAAGCCACCATGCAGCTTCTACAACAGCTGGGATTCGCCATAAACTTCGAAAAATCCTCTCTGCAGCCATCGAGATCGCTGGGGGCACAATTCGAGACCCAGTTAGGGCTAGTGAAACCTTCTCTCGACAGAACCTCAAGACTCAATCAACAAGCATGCCGACTACGGCGAAACACCAATATCTCAGTGAGAAAATACGTTTCGGTCCTAGGGGCCATGGCATCCTGCATCCATCTGGTGGAAAACTGTCGCCTATTCATGAGCCCAGTCCAGGAATTCCTCGCGGACCGATGGACGCAGGCTCAAGGATCGTGGTCAGACAAGATAACCATCGACGACGACAAGCTGCTTCGGACCCTTCAGTGGTGGCAGAGTTTCCACAATCTGAACAACGGCGTACCCCTACAGGAGCCGGAGTTTCAGCGAACCATAGTCACGGATGCGTCCCTAACCGGATGGGGAGCTCACATGGGTGCTCTCCAAACGCAGGGTCGCTGGTCTCCAACGGAGTCACTCCTACATATAAACGTGTTAGAACTCAGAGCAGTACGATGGGCCTTGAAGGCATTCCTACCACACATCAAGGGCTCACGAGTACGAATACTGACCGACAATACAACGGCCATGTTTTATCTGAGGAAACACGGAGGGAGGAGATCAAGAACTCTTTGCATAGAAGCCCAGAAAAATGGCATTGGGCATTAAAGCACGAAATTTCCATTGTGGCTCATCACCTTCCAGGAGTGAGGAACTCCCAAGCAGACTCCCTCAGCAGAAGCATGGCCCAGATACACGAGTGGGAAATGGACACAGTTCACCTGATGAAAGTGTTCGAGAAATGGGGTCACCCCCCTCTGGACGCCTTCGCGACCAAAGACAACAAGAAATGCGAGCAATTCGCAAGCAGATGGCCTCAAGAGGGCTCCAGGGGGGAGGCATTCTCCTTCCCATGGACGGACATGTTCCTCTATGCTTTTCCCCCTGTTCCCCCTCATACGGAGGACAATACAGTGGATACGCAGATACAATTGCCGGGTAATTCTAGTGACACCATACTGGCCAAGGCAACCGTGGTTCTCCGACCTGCTTCACCTGTCGCTGGAACATCCCATAGGGTTTCCGAAAGCCCCGAACCTACTATCCCGGGACAACGGCACGGTGTGGCATCACGACCCGGACAGTCTCAACCTTACAGCCTGGCTCCTGACTTTTCAGAGTTCGGTGCTTTAGACGTTTCGGAGGATTGTCAAAAAATTGTGCAGGCGGCTAGAGCCCCTTCTACAAACAAATCCTACTCCTATAAGTGGCGGAGGTTCTGTGAATGGTGTAGGGGACAACAGGGCCTACAACCGTTGTCGGTGACGCCGGAACAAGTTCTACCTTACCTGCTCCACTTGGCGGAGAGGGGATTATCCTTCGCATCGATAAAGGTGCACCTGGCGGCCATCTCGAGGTTCACAAGGAAAAGGCAGTCGTCTCCTCTATTTAGCGACAGACTTGTAAAACACTTCATGAGGGGTTTATTTCGAGCTTTTCCCTCGGAAAAACGTTTCCCCCCGACTTGGAGTCTCAACACAGTGTTGGCAGGCTTAATGAAACCGCCTTTTGAGCCTATGGCCACGTCCGACAAAAAATTCATTTTGTGGAAGTTGGCATTCTTGATGGCTATCACATCAGCTAGAAGAATCTCGGAACTGCAAGCGCTGGTCGTAGACCCGCCATACCTAAGATTCTTTAAGGACAAAGTAGTCCTGGCAACTAATCCTATGTTCGTCCCAAAAGTTCCGACAGTGTATCACAAACACTCGTCCATTGTTCTCCCTACTTTCTTCGCCACACCATCATCGGCAGCAGAAAAAGCTCTTCATACCCTGGACGTTAAGAGGGCTCTGAAATTTTACCTACATCGTACACAGGAATTCCGGTCTACTAGACAACTGTTTGTCGCATATGGTCCGTCGATGAGAGGAAAAGCAATCTCTAAACAAGGATTGGCTCGATGGGTCTCATCGACGATTGCGTTTTGTCACTCTAAGGCCGGAAGGCCACTGCAAGGACATCCTAGAGCCCATTCTACAAGATCGATGTCATCCTCAACAGCTTTATGGGCAGGAATTCCGTTGACGGACATATGCCAAGCTGCGGCATGTTCAGTGCCCCGCACGTTTACCCGCCACTACTGCCTTGCCAGGCAGCATGCGGACGAGGTGCAGATGGGAAGAGCTGTCCTGCGCCATCTGTTTCAGTAAGGTAAGCTACACGCTGTGGAGAATCTGTTGTCTACCTTTTTTAATGACAGTTTATTTTAGGTGGGTAAGGTTATATGCAGTAACTTATTCCTACTGTACATATGCATTGTGTAGTATGTTGAGGGTATATTACATTACATTCTCACCGCCGTCTCAAGTGTTACTGCTATACAATCTATTCTAAGCATGTGAATCCATGAAAGATCCAATGCTGGAGAAGGGAATAGTTTCTTACCTGTAACTCCATTTCTCCAGCATTGGTATCTTTCATGGATTCACATGCGCCCGCCAACCTCCCCGGAATGTAATGTATTTAATTGATAAATTTAACCCTTCCTACTTTGGAGGGGCCGAAATCTGAAGGGGAACCGTGGGGGCGGGCCTCTTATAGGGGACGGCCTACGGTGCATGCGTAGGCGGGTCCTAAAAGGACGTAGATGGGACACAAAAGTATCGGAAGTTTTCCAATTGGAAAAGGCTATATATGTGTACCGAGGGGTCCCAGTCTGACGACGGGGAATATTCTAAGCATGTGAATCCATGAAAGATACCAATGCTGGAGAAATGGAGTTACAGGTAAGAAACTATTCCCTTACACAATAGAATAAAACTATTACTTGACATGCATAAAACAAGTCTGTAGCGGATTAGCCTAGTAAGATTACCTGATACGCGCTAGAAGTGGTTGATAACTGCGACCACGTCAAGGATGTAGAATGTTCTTGCTTCAGATTCAAGGGATAGTCAAGAAGTTGTAAAGGTAAATTAATGATTGATAATGAAATGCCAATATTAAAAATAGCCATGTAAGGCGACAGAATACTTGAAAAATGGTCAATACAGCACAGTTCCCTGTTCCCATACATATACATTTCGTTTGTGGGTTATGAAATCGAAAAAGAATATATTGATAAATGTCATTATTCAAAAAGCTATACACTCATATCAATATCGAAATTATTACAAGGGATAGAACACCTACAATATCAATTAATCCATTCGGCTACCTACACACTACCGCAAGGCTTAAAGCTAAATCCGGACACTTGACTCACCGGTGGCGGAATGTGGACGAATAGAGTGGGAATAGGATTTTCGATTAATTTCCGTGTCGTTCGCCGTTTATTCTTCTTTGTTACCCAAGATGATGTGTACATGTCCAAGGAAAAGTGCCGGCTGCAGATGCAGTATCGATCACCCCTCTTGTCCTGTAAGACTTGTTGGACTCTACTTTCCAGCTCATCCAGTGGATATCCGCAATGTCTGACCCATTCTCTTATTCGATCAACAGTTTTCGGGAATAGATGCATTGTAGTGCCTTCAGATTTCGCATGGGTCTTCGAAGGGCAACCGCTAATCGAACAGGCAGGCATTGTTGATAAATCTGAAAAGTAAATATCGACATTATTATACAATCTTCATGAATAAAGATTTGATACAAAAGTAAATGAATCATACAATGATCAATGCAAGGTTTTTTTTGGTCGCAGGAACTATACCAGTTCATTATGTGCGGCTAAGTATTTGCATAAATTGCAGAAATGTATAAATGATGTGACTAAATCTGGACATGTGACTCGTCCCTTGGATGTTCTGTCTTCCACGAGAAGGAAACATGCTTACATTATAGACTGGACCCCCGAAGGATGCAATTAGATGACAATAGACAAAGATGAAAATAAATAGATCTATTGATAGCATAGCAATGGAAACTCAAGTCATTAGCAATGAGACCAATGAACATAGCACTATTGTGTACTCTACTCGCAAATAGATAGAAATTTAAAAATCTGCGAAATATGACTAGGATACATGGCCTTACCTTGACCAACAAACAGTTGGATTCAGCAAGCAGAGCAGTATGTTGCAGGAGAATAGGTGGGTGGCCACAGGTAGCACACTGATGGGTTTGCTCTAAGCGGTCACAGAAGTTCACGGATAGCACGACGACGAGCAGATTAGCGTAGATCTCAGTGGTTGCCAGGTAGCACGTTCAGGAGTTGACTTGCAAAGCTCAAAGATGTTCTCATGAGACATATCAAGTGGTTTATAAAGTATTAGAAACAGGGGTGTGTTTGTCAATGAATGATGTATGCATGTCGTGGTATAAGGGGGGCGGCCTGCTTCAAGGGGAGGCCTGGCTGGAGACACGGGTCTGAGGAGACCATGTCACCGATGGCCGCTTGGCGTGGGATACCTTTTGAAGTGTACATGCAGTTTGGCACCTTGGCCTTTCGCGCCCTTGACAGCGCGCATCCCCGGGTGCGAACCGCCTTTGATAGAGGGGGTGGGATGGATGGGCCTGGGGCATGCAGATAAGGCACAGGAAGACTGCCGAATGGAGACACACTTATGTGGACTGCAGGGGGCGGCCTGCTTCAAGGGGAGGCCTGGCTGGAGACCATGTGACCGATGGCCCCTTGGCGTGGGATACCTTTTGAAGTGTACATGCAGTTTGGCACCTTGGCCTTTCGCGCTCCTGACAGCCCCCCATCCCAGCGCTCATCCACTGTCTCGAACCGCCTTTGATAGTATATCGTTGCTTATCAATAACAAATGCCAAATACCGAAGATTCTTGTGAGCACAGACCCACACTTCAACCGGTGTATTATAGTGGTCAAGACCCTAAGGCCTGTATAATCCAATGGTAATTATTAGTATAGATATATGTGTGACTTTTATAGAGACATAACCTACTGAAAGACTTTGAACAAGTGTTATTTA
Organism: Ambystoma mexicanum; assembly: GCF_040938575.1. NCBI lineage: Eukaryota > Metazoa > Chordata > Amphibia > Caudata > Ambystomatidae > Ambystoma > Ambystoma mexicanum. The sequence goes on along the minus strand of NC_090921.1, from coordinate 778,601,691 downwards.
GTGCATGCATTATCGAGAATATGTTATGTTAGCTTAGATAGATAGTGACCACCCTGCTTCACAGCGACCAGACCTTCACCCATTCGGGTCACAGATGTCTGACGTCCATCCTTGAATGGAGACACACTTGATTCATTTAAAAAATCAAAACAACCGTTGTTAAAATATATGTGGTATTTAATTTTGTATCTTATTTTCATGACACAAAAATACAAGACTTTAAAGATATTATACAGGTCAGGTTGCAGCACAGCGAGAGAAAATCCCCTGTACTGACCGCTGTCACTCGGGAACGTTTCTCTAATGGCACGAACGGCACAGGCGGGTATCACTCTTTGAACGCGGTGTCCAAGCCTCCCGTGGAGCCACCATGTAAAGGAACGATAGGCCACCAGCCTGTACCACCTGTGAAAAGGAATGAAACAAACTGTTTTTAAATGACCAAGATAAGTTTAATAAAAGTTTGTTGTCAATGACAATTCTTGTAACTAATGGCATTCTGCACGGACAAATGCTATCTAGACAATGCACACTATTGAACGACTTTCATGCGTTACTATGATATGAATATATAATTTTGGATATAGTAGAACAACATGAAATAGGAGTGGCATGACAAGCAGAGTATACTTACTTGTTACTCGGATTACAAGGACGAACAGTTGCGCGAAGTTCGTGCATAAGCACCATCATTATTCTCAACACGGCCCGTGTGAGGCAGGCTGCCCTGAAGTCTGGCAGCTCGGTGATGCATTGCGGTCGTGGCTCGCCTTCCGAAATGTAGGCCAGGCATCCCGAGTTTTCTCGGCAGCAGCAGTTCTCCTCCTCGGTTGGCATTAGCTCGCACCGATTGCATGTGCACCAGGTGGAGACGCCGTCCATGCGACTAGGCCCAGGCTCTTCATCTGTTGAATCGTCCTGCCAACTGCCGTCCGAATCCCCATCGTTTTCACGTGCTTCCCTTTCCAGTAGTTCCTCCTCGGTATACTCGGGCTCGTACATGTAGGGCATTATTGTAGCCATTGTGTGGTAAACAGAGTAAAATAATTTACCGAGATGGTACAGGTGTTCACACGGGCTACAAGCGGCGAAGGTAGCTGACCAGAGCACAGAAACGAGTCACAAAATACTCTAAGTAACACAGAGAGAGGAATGGAATCGAAAATCTGCTGCTGTGTGTTGTGAAACGGTCTGTTTATACTTATTGAGGAAAGAGGCGTCCTGATATTTCCATGGCGACACGTCATTAGCTGAAGCGCAGCGAATGTTGACACAAGACGTGCTTTGGCGTTGGGAAATGGGCGGTACGAGTCTGCTGATGACAGGCTCAGGGGCGGGGGAATTGATTTAGTGCCGCAGAAGCAGGTCAGCCATGGCGATGCGGCAAGTGATAGGATTATCACAAAATGGCAGCTCCCTGGTGCCTGTTTTCGCGTGCGTTTAATGGACGAAAACTCGGGTAAGGTCCATAGGAAAGTTTTCTAAAATCGAGCCACTTAGGCTTAAAAAAACATGGCCGACCCGTAGGGACAATAAACATTTTTACTGGACCATGCCTTTAATAGACATTATATCTGTAATTTGTTATTAAATGTATATTTTCAGTTGTGGGGTGTTTTCTTTGCCTAACTGCGTGGACCACCTGGGATTGTTCAGTGACCCTTTGCTTTGAGATTGACTGTGAAAGAACATCTTTTTAACCTGATGGAAATCAAATGGCGTGGTAGCACCCCAATCCACAGTGTCAAAAGCAGCTACTCGAGCAAAAGCAAAGTTTGCCTTGGAAAATTAAAACTGCTCCAATGCGAGATAACTTGTCCTTTCCATTTGTATTCTTCTTGATCATGTTTTTACAAAATAATAAGGAATGGTACATCATACTTAGGTAACTTGAGAGCTGTTAAAGAGTAGGAGTCAACTGCAGGCTCTCTGCTACCTCTGCAGAGAGGCAAATCCTTCACCGTGCAGTGTCAGCTGAGTGGTGGACTGGGTACCGACCTGATGGTGTCTCCATGCCAGATAACTAGGCACTAATCTCTGTCTTCAAATAGAAGTGTCTTGCTTAAAATACTGTGCATTCTTCAGATCGGAGGGTCTGCAGATAGGAGCATCAGATTGCAGACATTATTGGCTGTCTGGAGATGTTATTATTCACTGCCTACAGAAGGTTCAGGCTTCATGTACTGTGTCTAGACAGTAGAGGATAAGGTTGTATTCCCTGAACAGGGTTGCTTCATTTCGTTTAGGTACAGAGGGACACATAAGTTTCAGTGAATGTGCCTAATGGGTAGTGACGTTTCCTGTCTACCTGATGGTGTAAGGGGAGGAGTGAAAGCTAATTGTAATAACAGTAGTTGATAAGAAGATGGTCGGCAATGAAATAAGGCGGGGGTCGAGGCATGTATGTCAGGAAGGTGAAACGTACCTTTGGCTCTGTTGCAAGTCTTTATTTTATGGGGCATTTTTCAGGCCGTGCTGGAGAGTAAGTGGCCGTCGGCTACCCAGGGAGGAAGACTCCGTTGGGCCAAGTTAAGAAATGTGGTTCTTGGGACAGCTCAATTCCGGCAACCATTAAAGAAAAGGAAACGTCAGGAAGCCCCCACGTTCAACATACAAGGTGAGCCTAGATTGGAGATGGTGGCACACCATTGTGTGAGGTCTTTTTGTAATGTGTGTACCTGTGTTGATGTGAGAATTCATATGCTGTGCATATAGGGGTGTGAGTTTTGTTAGTTCTCAACGTGAGTGCAAGCTCTCTGTGCTCTGCGTAGCTGTGACTTGTCGGTGTGACCTGTTCATGGTGTTCAGGATAACTTTATTTTTGTTGACTGCTTCTAGGGTGTGATCTTTGAGGATGTTGTTTGCAGGCACAAGTATGACCTGTACCTTTTACCTTTATTTATGTATCCATGTATGTTTGGGATTCGTAATATGCATGGCATTTGTCCACATTGCATGTATGTGATTTACTGGAGTGTTAATCATTTCAGTGTATTCATTTAGTTCACATTTAGGTATTTTCATGTACATAATTCTCCTATACAAATTCCAAAGTCTGTCACAATTAATTTAATAATAAGTATATACATCTTTCAAATCACAAAAAGGCCCTGTAATACAAGAACCCTTCAGGGATGGGTCCCCAGCTACTCAACAACCCTCTCGGGCCTCTAAGAGTCCATCTTTCGGGAAGTACTTGAAAACCAGGATCAAAAAAAGGAGGATAGAGGCAAGAGGTACACACTACTCAAACAGTATGAAACAATGCAGTACCAGTGAGATATATCGCATTATGGTGTTATGAGTCTACTGAAGAGACATTAGGAAACACCTGAATTGCAGTACCCTCAGACCCTCATGTTAAGATGGATTTCTAGAATCTGGCCTTGTGGACAACATTTAGGAGGTTACCCTAATTAGAGTGAACAGGGGATCTCTGGAGAGGTTAGCTAAAACCCAATCAAGGTAAACGTGGTGAGCAATCAAGGCTTTTCTCAAGAGAGTGGTGCCACAGGTCCAAAATGAGTCCACACAGTAAGGTACAAAATAATTAGGCAGGGATGTATAAAAACCCTTTTATTATTTTGGGCATTAAACACACACTGACAAATGAAACAATCAGGTGATAATATTGCACAATACTCAATAATAAATATATATACAGTCACCATAGGTTCTTAAAAAGCATTCAGTGATTTACATTAACAAAGGAGGTAAGTAAAGTGATGCAGTAGAGGGGGTACCAAGTCACAAGTTATATATTCCCTAACTTGAGCAGTCCAATCCCTAAGGAAAATGTGGCTGTGTGCCCAAAAGTCACAGGAGCCACAATGCTTCTACCAGGAATGCATCTGTAGCAGGTAAATTACTTGTGTCGGTGATTGTTCAACAAAAAGAGATGCAAAAAAGTTCTCCAGCATGGGGTCTGACATGGCTTCAAATGCTCATGAATATTTCCTGTTGTCAGGCTGGGAATCCTCGGTAAAAGAAAAAAACAGTTTCACTTTCAATTAAAAACTGTATTTCGAGAGGATTGGGTCCTCCAACGTATTCCATATCTATGACAGGTAATCACCACAGCTGTGCTGCTTTGGAAAATGTTCGCCTCCTGCGTCAATGACGTCGATACGCTGTCCTCGAGGGCCTCCGTCGAGCCGACGTCACCGGATGTTATAAGTAGGACGCACGACGCCCGTAGCCTCAGTTCCGTTTTTTCCACAAATGTGTTCACTTTGGAGATCTCGGCGCGCCTCGGTTCTTCTGAGTTTCTGTCGGTTCTTTCGAACTTGTTCATATTGTGAAGATCATGTCTCCGTCTTCTTCCACCCCCGCGGCCGGGTTTTAAGAAGTGTCGGGACTGCGGGTCCAAGATGTCGTTGCCAGACTCGCACAAAGCCTGCCTCTGGTGCCTCGGTGAGGACCACGACACGGATGATTGTGTTGACTGCCAGTGGCTTATGTCCAAGGCCTTGCGGGAGCGTAAGAAGAAGCTTTCTATAGGTAAGGTGGCCAAGCCCAGGAATTCAAAATCCACCGGGCTTTCGACTGACGATTCGAGGGGTGACTCTCCGCATCGTCGGCGTCAGTCCGGGGGGGTCTCGGTCCCGCCATTCCTCTGCCTCTTCGAGGCACTCAAGGAAGCGACGCCACCCGGTCGTCTTCCCCGTCCTCGTCCGAGGGCTCCGCCCATCGGCGGGTTGCTTGTCCCAACAAGCATTCCACTCCTGCGGAATGGGATTCATTTTGGCAGGAGATAATGGTGATTTTTCAGTCGCAGGGCTCCGTTCCTTCCGCATCGTCGAAAGACGCTGGGCGTGACCGTTCTCGAGCCACCGCTCGCACGCCTTTGGGCTCAGATGGTCGGCGCGATCATCGAGCACCTTCGAGGTCTCGATCAGACAAGGCGGATCGTTCTAGACATGCCCGCTCCAGGTCCCCGTCCTCGATGCCCTCGAGACCCTCGGAGCTTGTGAGGTCGTCGAGGGACTCTCTCGAGGCTCTGCCTCCGAGGAAGCCGTCGACGCCATCGGCGCTCAGGCTGTCGAAGGACACGCTCGGGGCTCCGCCCTCGAGGACTGTGTCAAAACCTTCAGCGCCACGCTCAACGTCGACGGCGATTCCATCAACGCCCTCGATGCCTTTTGAGGCTGCTTTGTCGGAGTTTCCCCGTGGCACAGGGGAAACCCCTAGAAAGGCTCTGGCCAAGGCTAAAAATGTCTTCGTCCCTTTTTCTGTGCCCCCATTCCAGCCTATGGATTATATTTCTGAGGTGGAAGAGGTGTCTGAGAAAGAAGGTTTGGTTCCTGATGAGGTACCTGACAAGGTTTTGTCTGGTCATAGCCAGATTGAAGACTTGCGTCAGTCGTTGCACGATGCCAGTGGTCTGGACACCTCTCTGGAGGTGGAGTTCGGTAGGCCTGAGCCTGGCACCCACGCCGAGTCCTCGTACCGGCGTCTTATGTCGAGGGTCACGGAATACTTGGGGTGGTCTGCGCCACCAGTGGATTTTCTGCAGGATGACATGACGGATATCCTTGACCAAGGTCTACCAACTGACCCGGTACTGCCATTCCATATGGCCTTGCAGAGAAGGGTGGCAGCGGCTTGGACTGCTCCAGAGAGTCTCCCGACAGTGAGCAAGTCTTTGCCGAAGAAATATCGTCCAGCCAGTAGCAACCCCAGCTACTTGACTACGCACCCCACTCCGGAGAGTGTGGTGGTGCAAGTGGCTAAGGCCCCGGCAAAACAGACGTCGTACCCTACCATCCCTCCTGATAGGGACGACAAAGTTTTTATGGCTGGGCGAAGAAAGTGTTTTCTTCGGGGGGGGGTATGGCTTTACAGGCAGCCAACTCCATGTGTGCCTTAGCACGTTGCACTCATACTCTGTGGAATTAGCACGTTTCACTCATACTTTGTGGAATTGTGTCTCTTTGAACGTATTCCCGAAGGGGAGGAACGGGATGGCTTTCTTGCTCTTGTTCATGATGGCAAGGATGCCATGTGTGAATCCGTTTGGTCGGGTCTGGACATAGCAGATTGCGTCAGCCGGTCCATGGCGGCGAGCACCGTAATACGCAGATTTGTGTGGTTGCGGAAGTCGGGGTTTGCTCCTGATGTGCAAAGCCGGCTTCTCAACATGCCCTTTGATGGTGACCATCTTTTTGGCAGCAAGGCTGACGAGAGCCTTGAGAGGTTGCAGACCTCCAAAGCTGCAGCGAAGTCGTTGAGCGCTGCAGTTCGCCAACCTCTGCCTTTTCGTCCTAGGGGACAGCAGTGGAGGGGAGGTTCCTCTCGATATTACTCATCCTTTAGTAGATCGAGAGGAGCTGCAAGTCAAAGGGGCCACCGTAGGAGTACCAGAGGTGGTAAACAAGGTACTTGAGGTGCCAAGGCCGCTTGGGAAGTTGCCTCTTTACCCTCAGGCAATGCCGCAGCTGCTTCAGCTCAGTCATGAGGCCATGTCCCATGGTTCGCCGGCTGGGGGAAGGCTGGCGCAGCATCTTGTAGAATGGCGTGCCATTACTTCAGATGTGTGGGTTCTGGAGATCATAGCCCACGGCTACTGTCTTCCTTTCCGGCAGAGGCCTCACGACAATCCACCAGGGAATCTCTCTTTGAAGAGTCCAGATCCACTCCTTGCGTAGGAAATACAAGCCCTGCTGGAGAAAGGCGCTATAGAACTGGTGCTTGTAGCGGAGAGGAACAAGGGATGGTATTCCCCTTATTTTTTGATTTCGAAGAAAGACGGAGGATTGAGACCCATCATGGACTTGCATGGTTTGAACAAGCTCCTTGGGAAGGACAAGTTCAAGATGGTTACTCTCTCTCAAGTCCTCCAGGCCCTTCAACTTCAGGACTAGTTTGTGTCTCTTGACTTCAAGGACGCTTACTTTCATGTGCCGATCCATCCCAAGCACAAGAAGTACCTGAGGTTTGCGGTTGGCGACTCGCACTTTCAGTTTCTGGTCCTGCCGTTCGGATTGACCTCCGCCCCAAGGGTTTTCACCAAGCTCATGGTGGTGTGGCAGCATATCTCAGGAAAGGGGGGATTCACGTCTACCCCTACCTGGACGTTTGGTTGATCAGGGCGCGCTCTCCCGCGCAAGTCCTGGATCATCTGTCAGTCACCTGCCACTCCCTTCACAAGCTGGGCTTCTCCTTCAACTTAAAGAAGTCCCACTTGACGCCAACTCAGCGGCTCCGGTACATCGGAGCAGTGCTCGACACATCCCTGGGGCAGCGTTTCCCTCCCCAGGTGAGGGCTCATCACATTCAGCACATGGTGCACAAGTTTCAACATGCCCAGAGCCTCCCGGCGTTCGAGTTCTTGAGGTTGCTCGGCCTCATGGCATCCTGCATTCTTCTGGTGCCAGAGGCCAGGTTGCGGATGAGATCTCTGCAATGGGCTCTCAAGATGCAGTGGTCACAGTCCGCCGGCAGGATGTCGGACCCCGTTCAGGTGCCGCCCTCGGTCGCCCAGGACCTTCTGTGGTGGGCCAACAAAGGCAATCTGATGAGGGGGGCTCCATTTTGGCTACTCTGGGCAGAGGTGACGATTGTGATGGACGCATCCCTCACGGGATGGGGAGCTCATGCCAACAAGTTGACCATCAGTGGTCATTGGTCTCCGTCAGAGTCCAGACTCCATATCAATCTGTTGGAGCTGAGGGCCGTCAGGCTTGCCCTGAAGGCTTTTCTGCCGACTGTGCGAGGAAAGAATGTCCTGATTCTGACGGACAACACAGTGGCCATGCACTACCTCAACAAAAAGAGGGGGCAGGGTCACTTCCTCTGTGCAGGGAGGCGATGCAGCTCTGGTTCTGGGCCATCCAGCAGGAAATTTCGATCTCAGCAGTTTATCTGGCCGGAGACGAAAACGAGACGGTGGACGCTCTGAGCAGGCAGAGCACGATCTCTCACGAGTGGGAGTTGGCTCAGGAGATTCTCCTGGAGATCTTCGCCCTTTGGGGGACCCCACAAGTGGATCTCTTCACCTCCAGTGTCAACCGGAAGTGCGAAAGGTTCTGCTTGCGGGAATTTCCTCCCAAGAGGAGCCTTAGGAGACGCATTCGTGGTGGAGTGGTCCTTCCCACTGCTGTACGTGTTTCCTCCAGTCCCCATCATCCCGCAAGTGCTGCGGAGGTTACGGAGGTTCGGTTCCCGGATGATCCTCATTGCCCCGGCATGGGCCTGCAGACCGTGGTACCCGGACCTTCTCGACTTGTCCATCTGCCCTCCACGTTGTCTTCCCTACCGAGATGATCTGCTCTCACGGGAGGGGGGGGGTCAGGTTCTGCATCCAGAGGTCAGATCCCTCAACCTTCACGCTTGGCTTCTGAAAGGTTGAGGTATAAGGATTGTGACCTCCCTGAAGACGTGATGGAGGTGTTGCTTTCGGCCAGATGGCCGGCAACAAAGTCCCTGTACCGTTGCCGTTGGAGAAAGTTCTGCGACTGGTGCAGGGTTAAGAATGTGGTTCCTTTTTCATGTGACATTCCTGTGGTGATGTCTTTTTTGCCTTCCTTTGCCCACAAGGGCCTGCAAGTGGGTACCATTAAAGGTTACCTGGCGGCGCTGTCCATATTTAAGCGCTCATCTGAGGAGTGTTCTTATTTCAAAATTCCTTGAATTTCTCAGTTTCTGAAAGGGCTTACTAATGTGTTTCCACCATCACCTTTCCAGGTGCCCGGTTGGGATTTAATCTTGTTCTAAAATTCCTAATGGGTTCTCCATTTGAGCCTTTACATTCCTGTCCTTTGAGACTGTTAACCCTCAAAACTGTATTGTTAGCTGTGGTTACTTCCACTCGCAGAGTGAGTGAGTTGCAGGCACTTTCTGTTAAGCCACCCTTCACAGTGTTTCATAAGGACAGGGTTGTCCTTATAGTCCGTCCTTCGTTTCTTCCAAAAGTTGTATCGGAATTTCATTTAAGCCAGAAGGTCATTCTTCCGGCATTCTATCCTCCTCCGCATCCTGGGAAGGACGAGGAGAGGCTCCATAGGTTAGATCCTAGGAGAGCTTTAAGTTTCTACATTTCACACATGTCCCGGGTCAGAGTGGACGATCAGCTCTTTATTGGTTACGCTGGAAGGCATTTGGGACAAGCTGTTATTAAGCAGACTTTGTCTAGATGGATTATCTTGGCAATTTCTGAATGTTACCACTTGGCGGGTAAGGACCCTCCGGTAGGCTTATGGGCCCATTGTACTAGGGGTATGGCTGCCTCTACTGCCCTGCAGACTCATCTGTGAAGCAGCCACTTGGGCTTCGGTCCAAACGTTTGTAGGACACTACTCCCTAGATTCCATCCATGGGCAGGATCTGGCCTTTGGTAAGGCGGTCCTTTACTCTGCAATTTGATTGGGCATTCTAAATTTCTATATTCTGAATTCTTTTCCCTCCTTCATGCGTTGGTACTGCTTTGGGAGTCTGTCATAGATATGGAATACGTCGGAGGACCCAATCCCCTCGAAGAACATGTTACTCTCTTACCTGGTAACGTTCTTTCGATGGGATGGTCCGACGACGTATTCCATATCGCTCCCTCCCTACCTGCCCCACTACAGAATATCTTATGCGATTGCAGCTTACGTTTCCGCAAGGCTTTCTGTGGTCATACTGGCAGAAGATTGGTGCCACACGTTCTGGGGAAAAAACGACAACTGAGGCTACGGGCGTTGTGCGTCCTACTTATAACATCCGGTGACGTCGGGTCGACGGAGGCCCTCGAGGACAGCGTATCGACGTCATCGACGCAGGACGCAGAAAATTTTCCGAAGCAGCACAGCTGTGGTGATTACCTGTCATAGATATGGAATACGTCGTCGGATCATCCCATCGAAAGAACGTTACCAGGTAAGAGAGTAACTTGTTCTTCTCCTCTTAACCTATCACTGTCCTCTGGGTCATACTGCCCCATCCAATGACAGTCCTCTCCCTAAGCCCCTCCTCTGTCAGCCATCTTCAGATTTTTACTGCACGCTTCAGTGTTGCGAGTCGTTGAATTTGCTCTGCAAGCTATTTGTACGTTTATGTGTGTTTTCGATGGAAAAAGTTAAATTTTTGTTCAAAAGGTGCCTACCGCCGCTGATTCTTTGAGGGTAGCTCCCATGGCTCAGAAAGTGTCCCTGCCCCCAAGGCACGACATCGCCACAGTGACTTTGGCAAAGTCGGCAGGCACGCCAGAAGGGGTGAAACAGACCCAGACCCCCGGTTCAAGAGCCTCACAGGGCAAAAAAGGGGGCGGGTCAAGTAGGCCCTGAAACAGCCCTCCCAGGCCCTTACCCAAACCATGGAGGTGTCGTCCACGGACGATGAAGAGCAAGAGTCCTTACTTACGGTCCACCCGGATGTTGAGGACGGCAGCGCAGGGCCTAGTATTCCTGTTCTGCCTTCTCAGATGAGGGACATTTCCTTGGATATTCTGTCGACTCTACACACCTTGATGTCAGAGATCCAGATGAAGATACCTCTGGTTCCGGTACCTGTGGTCCCCCAGGTCCCATATCAACCTCCAGCGAAGGAAAGTAAGCGTCATCCGACGCCCCCATTTCAGCCTCCTCCACCATGTCTGGTTCCTTCTCCCCCAGCAGATCCATGTATGGGATGGATATGTCCACGACAACGGATGATGACAAAGACATGCAACGGTGAATCACCACATCTAGATGCTCCACATAGGGTGTCCCCACCGGATGAGGTGAGTTTGTTCAACTCCAGTATCGCCAGGGCCTCTGAGCTATTCCAGCTGGTGCTTGAGGAAACCAAGAAGGAGGGCTTCTTGTATTTAAAAGCACGAGGCCAAGAGGAAGATTATCATAATGGTGCCTTTTCTGGATGATGTTTGGGAGAAGGGCCTGGCCCTCATGAAGAAACCTTGCACGGCTCCAGCCAAACGGGGTACGCTGGAGAAGAAATATAGGGTGCCAGAATCCGCACCCAAGTGCCTGAGGTCGCAACCATCGCCGGATTTGGAGGTGTCGGCGGGCGTGAGGAAACAGTTGGCTAACTCTTCCTCATTGTCTTCGGTGCCTCTGGACAGCAAGGGAAAAAGGATGGACGCCATGGGAAAGAAGGTGATTTACATCGGAACGTCCACTATGAAGGCGGCCAACGCACTGGCGATCCTGTCTAGGTACAACAGGGAATTGTGGTACAAGATGGGACCGATCCTGGAGTTCCCCCCAATGATAAGAAGATGGAGACCATCGCTCTCTTCCAGGAAGGAGAAGTGGCATAGAATCATGCCATCACAGTGGTTTGGACCCGCCGACACAGAGTTCCGGCAAATGGGGAACAGTGTCTCTTCGTCGACAAGGTTGGATGAAAGCCACCAATTTCCATCAGGAGTTCCAAGCGAAGGTGCAGGACCTCGCTCCCTCCTTCCCTGTAGATCTCTGGCCTGCCTCCCTTGGCCCTCTTCCTGCTCCCACCTGCAAGGCTATTGTAACAGCCTCTTTCTAAATCTGCCTGCTTCTACTCTCCGCCCTCTGCAACTTATCCAAAACAGGACTGCAAGACTTGTCCTTGGTCTCAAGCCCAGGGATCGTATCTCTCCAGGACTGAAATCTCTGCACTGGCTGCAAGGATTAAGTTCAAAACTCTCTGCATCATCCACAAGGCCTTCTGTGGCCTGGGTCCTCAATACCTTCAGCTCTCTCTTCCTAAATATCTTCTTTCTCGAGCTCTTCACTCATCCGCCTCCAACTCCCTCAGGGTCAGTCGCTTCTCCAAGCAACAAGTTGGTGGTAGATCTCTTTCTTCGGCTGGTGCCTCCCTCCCCCCCCCTTAAACTTGAGGAGAACCATCTCCGGTTCCGGAAGCACCTCAAAACCTTTCTCTTTGCTTCTGCCTTTTCTCCTCCTCTCCTCTGCTGACCTCCTGGCTAAAACCTGAACTACACTGGCTACCTGGACACCCTCTGATCTCGGGCCCAGGTCCCTCCCCTGCCAGTGTCTCACACCTGCACTGCCCCCCTGTACCCCCCCGCACTTGGGGACTGTTTCTGTATCCCTACAGTCCCCTGACACCGGATGTCCGCACTTACCCTTGCACTTGCCACTTGCTGGCCGCTACTTATTGTTATCTTCTTGTATTGCACTGTTCCACCCCCCTTCCCACGCACTTGCGTGATCTGAATCACACCTAGCCTAGTAGGATCGTTGTCTGTCCTCCCTTTGTTCCCCTCCCTTGCCTCGTCGCGCCTTGAAGCACCTGTGCATAGGCGCGTTATAAATGCCATATTATATCATATGCCCTTCGGCAGAGGGAATCTGTTTGGGAAGGCCGCTGACAAGTCCCTCTAGGCCATCAAGATGGATAAGGTGACGGCCGGTTCCCTGGGCACTCTCCAGCAGCACTGCTCGTCTTTTCACCCCTCCAGGGGAAAGTCGAACAGGTCTTCAAAAGGGTTCTCCACATTGTAGGGACAGCCTTCCGGATCATCTACGCAAGAAGCTTACAGAGGCCATCCCAGCCCTACGGTAGCAGAGGACAGTGTCGCTGTCGCCCGCATGGCAGGACACCAGCGCCGAAGCAAGCCTGAACCGACCGGGACATCGGGCCCCCACTCGTGCACCAAGGTTCACGACCGATGGGTCCTGGACGCTCACATCCAAGGACGCACCCTGGAGTTCCAACGCAGGTGTCCGTGGATCCCTCTGGTTCCCCCGTCAGTAGCAGCACATCCCTCAGCTTCTAGAAGAGGTATGAGCCATGCTGCGAAAAGGGGCGATAGAGCTGGTTCCCCAATGGCTCTGGAGTAGATTCCAGATACTTTCTAGTCAGAAAGAAAAAAGGAGGCTGGAATCCCATCCTAGACCTACAACTTCAGAACAAATACATAAAGTCCCAAACGTTCAGGATGGTCAAGTTGCAACATGTGCTCGGCCAACTGGAAAAAAGAAACTTCTTCACGTTGTTGGACCTGGATGACACCTATTTCCACATCTGATGTTTCTTATGAATGGGGACGTTTCTATGTTTCGTAGTGCAGTGACAGCACTACCAGTTCAAGGCCCTTCCTTTCGGCTTGAAGTCGGCCCCCAGAGTGTTCACGAAATGCCTGGCACCAGTGGCAGCCCATCTGCGTCTACAGGGCATACATGTATAGGCGTACCTGGAGGGATCTGGCCGTCGGGGACACAGAGATAACGGTCCGCCTGCTGACGGATCTGGGATTCTCCGTCAACTATCCGAAGTCCTGCTCAACGTCATTGCAGAACGCGCTGTTTCTAGGCGCCAGACTTAATACGGTGTCTTGCCTGGCGTCGCCCTCAGAGGAGAGGTTAGCAGGCATTCAAGGAAAGGTGCAACGGCTGTCGTCGACGAAGGCGGCCATGGTGCGGACCATGAAGTAGTTACTGGGCATGATGTTGTCTTGCATCTACCTCGTCCGTCTCTGTAGGTTTTAGATGCGACCCCTACAGGAATTCCTGGACGCCCGCTGGATACAGGTGTCCGGAAGCTTCAAGGACAAGATCTGTTTCAACGAAGAGTTCTGTCGGGTGATAGCATGGTGGAGCATCCGCTTCAGCATCGCCCCAAGGCACGAGGGTTTCAAAACCCCCTTACCAGGAGACGTTCACCACGGATGCCCCTGTGGAAGGTTGGGGAGCGCACACCGGATGTCTGCAAACCAGAGGAGAAGAATCTACATATCGACATCCTGGAGCTACGGACAGTGTTCCTCCTGTCTCTGAAAGGCAAGGTGGTGAGAATCTTCACAGATAACACACCACCATGTTTTACATCAGGAAGCAGGGGGGCACTAAATCCCCAGCACACTCTAAGGAAGCGCAGGACTTGTGCCGCTTGGCTGGCAGGTGGGGGATGTTCCTCATCCCTCTCCACCTGGCACGAGTCAATAACTTCTTTGCAGACTCCCTCAGCAGGGAACTGCATTCCTTCCACCAGTGGGAGCTTTGTCAGGATCAGGTGGACCACCTATTTGTCAAATTGGGCAGACCCAAAATCGATCGGATTGCGACGGCAGAGAACTCCAAATGCCAGTAGTTTGTCAGCAGATTCCACCAGCCGAGGAGTCTGGGGACATGTTCTCCTTCCCGTGGGAAGGGCTGTTTCTGTACACGTGTCCTCCGTTCCCTCTCCTGCTACGAGTCAACACACTTAGTGTCATTGCAGGATGTTACTCATTACCCCGGCGTGGCCAAGGCAGATTTGGTATCCGGACATTCTCAGCCCGTCAGTGTTGCCTCCGGTCAAGCTGCCAGTGCTTCCGGATCTTCTCACCAGAGAAGGAGGTGCAATCCTTCATCACGACCCAAGATTGCTGAACCTGAGGGCTTGCCTCCTGAAGCCCTAGAGTTTGGAGGAAATCAGTTGCCAGCAGACTGCAAGGAGGTCCTCGCCACGGCCTAGGTGTCGTCGGCCTTGAAGTGCTACGGTCAGAACTGGAAGCGTTTCGCTATGTGGTGCCGGTCACAGAAGATTACCCCCCTCAGGGTCATGGCCCCACAGATCCTTCCGTACTTGCTATCCTTGGCCAAAGCTGGACTGGCGCACACCTCCATCAAGGTACATCTTGTGGCTATCTCCTGCTACACCAGGTCCCCAGGAAGATCTTCACTTTGGTCCCACTGACTCGCCAAGGAGTTTATCAAATGATTTTTCAGATCTTTCCCGCAGTTATAGGCTCCTGCCCCAGCGTCGCAACTCAATGTGGTTCTGACGAGGCTCATGGGGGCCCCCTTCAAGCCTATGCATCAGGCCCCACTCAAGTTTCTCTCGTGGAAAACGGCTTTCCTTGCAGCCATCACCTCTGCTAGAAGGGTATCTAAGATCCAGGCCCTATCCTGCAAGCAACCGTACCCAAAGTTCCACGGATCGAGGGTGGTGCTCCGTACGCACCCCGCTTTCATGTCAAAGGTCCCGTCGGAATTCCACCTCAACGAGCCTTTGCTGTTACCTGTTTTGTTCATGAAACCTTCGTCACCGCGCAAAGGGTCTTGCACTCGCTGGACGTTGCTCATGCCCTGAAGTTCCACATGACACGCACAAAGATTTTTCAGAGGACTTCACAACTGTTTGTGAACTTTGGTCCTGTGAACCATGGGAAGGCATTTTCCAAGCTTCCATTTCAAGGCGGTTCTCCGGCTGCATCATGCACTGTCATTGGTTGGCGGACTGACTCCACCACAGCGAGCGCTGTGACAACCATGTTCCTGTCTGGTGTGCCCCTGCTGGGCATCTGCAGGGCTGCTACTTGGAGGTCCACGCACATCTTCACAAAGTACGACTGCATCGACAGGGATTCCAGGGAGGAGTCCAGAGTCAGAGCCTATTCCAGAGGTAAGAGTTAATTGCTTCTGTTTAGCCTTGCAACCTCCCGTGGTTGTGTAATGTTGTACAGCTATGTATTTGTTATTTTCATTTATTCTTTTTTTTTTTTATTGTGTTTTGGTTTCAAGTAAACCTTTACACATATACACAGAAGTACAATTTATCAAAATATAAAACGCACTAGATGTTCACGACAGTAATTCCAGCATACATTCTCGAAAGTGAATACACAAACATACCTTAAATCAATCTAACATAGATGTCTCCCTCATAAAAACAGTCTCATTCATATTATTACTACCATGTTCACGCCAATTGATCCAATATTGCATTAAGAAATTATACAGTCCAATTATTAGTGACATGTTTTCGCCCCACATCAGTCTTGACCAGAATAAATTAATCCAACTTCAATAGAAGCTTTAAAAATCGTAGTCTCGATAGGTTAAAGTACGTGCAGGTGGTGACCCAGTGCCTTAGTGTTTCCCGTTTATTGTTAGTTGTGCAAAATCTGCATTTAAAAATGCCTAGTGCCTTGTTGGATTTCCAATTTTTAATTCTTTCACTCGTTTGTATCTGGTTTAATCTAAAACCCATGTACATAGCCCGCACTTTTTAACATGGGCATTGTTTCAGATACATCGGAAGTGAGACCCTTTTATGGGGAAAGCTAGCATACTCAACATACCTGGAATAGGTGCTGATCTTATCAATTGTAATTGACCAATCATAGTTAAAAAGTTTCTGCTTTCCACTCCATGGTCCGTGCACAAGTTCTTTATCTGACGCTCCAATTGCCGTCAGAAGATCAAACACTTTTGCTTTAAAAGATTTGACCGATTCTAGAGTGTCCTCTCTCATAATTATATTAATTTCCCAATATACAGAATTTACCATTGGTGAGATAATCTTTGCAAAGTTCATCAATTATCTCCATAAAAAACGTGTTCTGAGATATCGGGCATAGCTCATGACAAATGGCTGCGTTAGGAATACTCAATGAAGGCCAAGTACCTCTTTCCAAAGTTTCCCTGTATGGTATCTAACAGAGTTCCCAAATCCATCAGACATATGTCTAGGCCATACAGAAGAACCGGCTCAAACCTCATATTATAGAATTTGATAATAGGTAGAATTGTGACTTTTCGGACACGATTAAAAAGATATTTCATTTGTGATGACAATGGGCATAGTCTTCCCTCTGGTGTCGTCTTCAACATCTCCCTTGACGCTGTGTCTGAAAGATTAAATCCCAAATATTTTAGGTGAATTAGTAAAAATAACTATGCTTGATTTGGATCCATTTGGGTGCAGGTTGGTTGCCCTTGCATATTGGTCAAACAAATTTAGTTCCACAACGTTAACATACAGATTGAATAAGATCAGAGCTAGAATACAGGCCTGTTTTAATGGTATTTTTGTTGTTATCTTTTTAGACGTTCATATTCGTTATTCATGAGCATGGGAATCCATGCCAGACCCCATACTGGAGAAGGTTTAAGTTACTTACCCGTAACTATTGTTCTCCAGCATGGGTCTGGCATGGATTCACATGCAAACCCTCCCTCCGACCCCCGCTGCGGCTCTTCTTGGTCATACTGCCACTTTACATGCTTACCAAATCTGAAGATGGATGCCAGTGGAGGTGCTTAGGGAAAGGACTGTCATTGGATGCGGGCAGTATGGCACAGAGGAAAGTAATTGGGTTAGAGGAGAAATACAGTTTTTAAGTGAAAGTGTTTTTTCTTTTGCATAGGATTCCCAGCCTGACGACAGGGAATATTCATGGGCATGTGAATCCATGCCAGACCCATGCTGGATAACAATAGTTAAAGGTAAGTAACTTAAACCGTACTAGGTAAGTAAATTGGGATCTTATCTTTCAGATTATGCCACTCGGGTTCGACAACCTAAAAGCAGTGGAATGGAAGAATACAAAGAGGCTTGTTCTCAGTGTTACCCTGTGGAGGACAGGAGAGCTGTCCAGGAGCTGCAGGTGCAATGATTCTTCCGGTCAGGTCCAGGCACAGAGTGCAACCCTTGACGATGGAGAAATGCAAGGTTCACTGATGCAGCCCTCTACAGGACACTTCACAGAATGGGGTAAGGAGAATTCCTGCGATGGCCACCACACACCGACAACAGCAGGTATGGTTCCAGTCGCGGTTGTAGAAGTCCTTTAAGGCGGGGTCCCTTAAGGCTGGGATGCTGAAATTCGGCAGGAAAATGACTTATTGTAAGGGGCTTGAGGGCAGAGACATGCCCACACAGCCGAGGGGAGAAAAGTGCACAAGAGTCAGGAGTGTAAGGAATCCTGCAGACAAAGGATAGGCAATAACTAAGGCAGTGAACAGAAAGGGGCAGGGAGTTAAAGACAAGCATGTTAGGTTCCCACTTGGGGTGTAGGCAGAATGGGGGAAGAGTGTCCCACAGGGTCAGGGGAAACTCTGGCCTTCTGAGCTGGTTACTATTAAACCCAACAGCCAAACTCTGAACAAAGGAATTACAAATGCACAAGTGTGAGGTCAAGAACAGTAACAGAAATATCCAGGGAAAGAATAGGAAGTCAAAGTGTGGAAGGTTCCGGACAGAGAACTGGAAGATCATCCATAGCTGCATCACAGCCGGAGCCGGAGCTCCCTCGCCCACTGCAGGAGCAGTGCCTGGCTAGGAGGCAGCCCCACACATGAAGGTAGGCAATCTGCCTAACGCTGACCTGCCCTGGAAGCACGCTGCTTTTTTCTGAAAAACTCTTTTATTTACCCGTGCCCTCCATATTTCGATATAATATCTAATGGGCGCCTAACACCACCCGTTCTCCACCGTGCCTGTCTGCAGCACCCTGGAGTGTATCTCCGCCATTGAGGACCACGAGGAGTTTAGCCATTCGAAAATGGCCGCCCGCAACTTCGTTTCTGAGTTTCCACATGAGGAAACACTCTGACCCTGATCTTCACACCGATTGGCCTGCAGTCCATATTTCTGGCCAATGGCAAGCCGGCAGGCGATTTAGCCGGCCCACCACCAAAGGCACACTGCCTAAGGCTTCCTCCTGTCGGGAGCCTGTCAGGAGCCGGAAGAGCCAAGTGCCCAGACCCATGCACCTCTGCCCTACTGAATGCAAGACTTTACATTCTATTTTCATCACCTATCTGACAGTTAGTGTATAATTGCCAGCTATAGCCTTAACTGAGCTGCAGCCCCGGCATGCTGAGTGATAGTGTTGACAATACGGCAGCCAATTATTCACATGTATACCCCTTGCTGTTGATGCGCTCTCATACCGTAAGCAGTTTTGTTGTCTGCCGCAATATCACGACTTTGATGTTACCCTCATATGTGACCATATAGCCTAGAATTCTAGCCTTCTGTCCACTACGCCCAGATTTCGCAGGCCCACACTTAGTCTGCCTGTAAGGTTTTAAGTAAACCCTGCTATCGCTGCCATTTCCAGCACATAGGTCCACACTCGCATTTAGATTGTAGTGATGCGTTTAGTAAACACTGGTATTGCTGCCATTTCCAGCACATAGGTGCACAGTCACATTCACATTCACATTCACATTCAGATTGTTTGGAATGTCTCTAGTAAGCCCTGCCATTGCTATTACATTTTAGCACATAACTATGCAGTACCCTTAGCTAATTGGAAATGTGTTAAGTAAACGCGCCTGTCACTGCCTAGATCTGCACCTTTAGCTCTCCCAATCACGTAGTAACAGCCTTCTGCACTATTACTCAGCCAGACCCGCTCCACAGGTGTGACCTTCCAGTCACACTATGGCTAGCCGGCACCCAGCCAGCCCTCCTCACCTAACTAAACCATGCCAGGTTGGTTACTACTCATGATGTTTCCCTTTTGTATTGTACCGCATGACACACCCTGCATAGGCTCCCACTTTATTATCCATGATAATGGATGCCCCCGTCACCACCCCATTCCCTGCCCCACGCCCTTCTTGGCTCTCACCAATCCGTTTCCCCAACATCACCATCTGATTAATGGTTTTACAGACTACATAGGGATCTAAAAGCCACAAAGAGCCAGCACACCCTACTCATCTACTACTAATAAATTACCTAAAATGACTACTCCGGTCCTCAGTTCACTTAAACGTTCTAGACTTAGATCACGGACCTTCACCACTTTCTGCTCTCCGAGCAGGGACCTCCCCAAAGTTAAGCAAACAAAACAAATCCCTCTACTAGGACTCATAAGAACCCAAAGACTCAGAACCGATTCATAAACCATCCCAGCATAAGTGCCTCCTCCACCTCTGCCACCACAGGAAGCTCACCTCCACTAGTGACCCAATCTAAACGCCCCAAAAGGATCACCACAACCAAACAACAGTCCATTATCATAGGGACCTCCAATACACACCCATCCCCCCCAGTCCAAGAGCCATCCCCTCCTATACACCTCAAAGCAGCACTCGCGCCACAGAAATACATGACTATATCACTGAGCAACAACTTGACCTACTTATAGTGACGGAAACCTGGCTCCACCAAGCTTCCGGACCTTCACTCTCTATTGCCATTCCTCCAGATTGCACCATCCTTAGGACAGACAGAATGAAATCAGTAGGTGGGGTAGTAGCTATTATTGCTAAAACCCATCTCATAATAAGAACTTGCCCTATTGAGAACCCAGACGGTTACGAAGTCCTGCTAGCCAAACTAGCTATGAACCATAAGACTACTATAAACATAATAACTATCTATAGAGCACCTAATGCCAAATCCCAGCCAGAAATAGACATACCACTAATGCTAATGCCACTTATTAAACCGAACACAAAATGTCTAGTCCTAGGGGACTTGAATTTAGGATTCAATGATACCCAAGACCACAAAGCAGAAGCACTACACAGTGCACTTAAAGACATGGCATTCACACAACTAGTGAACGCCCCTACCCACACAAAAGGGAGAATATTAGATTGGATACTACCACTCAATACCATAGTATCCATAGACTCCATTAACTCGGTACCCTGGTCAGACCATCACAGTATAAATTTCTCTATTTTGTGCAACGAACCAGACCTACCTAAAACTGTCGTTGAGGAATCTTACGTAACGAGAAACATCCGTAAACTTACAGCAGAAAACCTCAACCCTTTATTAGCCACCTCCATCAATAATAAAAAGATCAATACTGAAAATCCCTGTGCCCTGGCTGACTTTTATCATAATTGTCTCACCAGCACAATTGATACCTTAGCACCATGTGTTAACAAAACCAAACGCAAGGACAAAAAATCTTCTTTTTGGTTTAACGAGGAATTAGTCTCTCTTAGACGGATTAAGAGATCGCTCGAACACCGGCTAAATAAAACCCATACCTTAGAAGCCATGGAAGCATTCAACTCCGCAAACAAAATCTACAAATCAGCCATCATTGCCCATAAAGCAGATGCCTTAAATACTAGAATCAGTAATGCATCCTCTAACAGCAAAGAACTATTCACCATACTCAAGGAGTTGGAGAATCCGATCCCCATAATCAACCCAGTCCAACCACGTAAAGAATGGTGTACCACCATCCAAGATGCCCTGGCATCGAAAATCAAGCTATTACAAAATAAAATCATCTCCAAAAGAAATCTTCCATCTGATAAGCACTCCAAGTCTAACCAAATCACCATGAACATAGAAGATACCACCCCTCTCTTCAACTTCACACCAGTCTCCCATGATGTAGTACTTAATACTATATCCAAACTTAAAGCTTCAAACTGCAAAGGAGACAACTTTCCAGCGCACCTAATTAAAGTATGTGCCCCTACCCTCACACCTATAATTACCAACTTTGTGAATGCCTCTTTCTAGACCAATCAGTTCCCAGTTAGCATTAAAGCGGCATGGGTCACCCCTCTTCTAAAAAAGCCCACAATAGATCCATTAGTGCTAATGAACTACCGGCCCATAATGACTGTCCCCTTCTTACTTAAAATTATCGACAAAATAGCCTACAACCAAATACAAACCCACCTCGAACAAGATAACTTACTAGGAGCTAGACAATCTGGCTTTAGGCCCAACCACAGTACGGAGACAGCCCTCTTGGATTTGAAAATCCAACTGGACTCTATCAGAGACCCAGGCAAATTAGCCACCCTAGTGTTACTGGACCTATCAGCAGCATTCGACCTGGTAGACCACAACAAACTATGCGACACCCTAAAAAAAGATTTTAATTTCTCCAGCAACGCCACTCAGTGGATCAAATCCTTTTTTAACGGACCGCACATCCAGAGTTACCATTGGAAACTATGCAGCGGACCCTATAGTAGTACCCATAGGAGTCCCCCAGGGATCCTGCCTCTTTCCCACCCTCTACAATGCATACACTAAACTCCTATTCTCGGCCCTTGACGATATGGGTGTCATCTACACCAACTTTGCAGATGACACCCAGATCCTCATCCCCATTACAGGCGACTACACCCAAGACACCTACACCATCAATAAAGTATACTCTATAATTCAAAATGGGATGGCCCTAAACAGTCTCTTCCTTAACGATGAGAAAACGGAGGTCCTCATCGTGGGCTCCCAAAAAAGAATAAGCACCCTCCATTCCAACTACTCTCACATCAACATTGACGGTACACTGATCCCAGTACTCAAACAAGTCAAAACTCTTGGTGTATATATAGATGCCAACCTCACTATACACAAACAAATAGCAGCCCTCTCCTCGTCCACAGCCTACACAGCAAAACGTATTGCACTCGGCCGCCAATTTCTTATCCCTACAAATTGCATTACTTTGGCCAGAGCGCTGATCTTAACGAAACTGGATTACTGTAACATCCTCTTTCTAGAAACCTCCAAAACCAACTTAAGTAAAATCCAATTACTACAGAACAAAGCCCTTAGAGCGGCACTGGGTATAAAGAAATCCGAACATATATCTAGCATCAGGAGAGAAAACCACTGGCTGCCAATTGAAGCAAGAATCATCTTCAAAACACTTAGCATCGTCTATAAATGCATCACCAACAAAGCGCCTAGCTACCTCAACAACACCATCAAGAAAAAAATCTCCTGTAGGACACTGAGATCTAATAAACTGGCCCTCTTGGAAGTTCCTCAATACAAATACATTAGAGCAGGAGGAAGTAGTTTCAAAGTCCTAGCCCCATCGCACTGGAACGCACTACCCCTTAGCATCAAAAACAAGGACTCCCTACTAAGATTCAAAAAAGCGCTGAAAACTTGGTTATTCAACAAATATTAACCTCAACTAGTCCTACTCCACCTCAGTACTAGAACGCTTCGGGTTTACCTCCTTTCTTTGAACAAAACACTAAATGTAGTCCCCGTGGCCATCATCTATCTCCAGGGGTCATCTCTAGATCTGCAACTAGTGTTTAAGCAAAGTGTGATCTGCTACTTTGACTGATTGTAACTTAGTATAAGAAATCTGATCACATGACTTTATTTGTAATTTAGTATAAAATATGTTTTATATGATTGTAACTGTAACACTGTATAAAAATGCGAGAACTCGCTTGAAATTTCGCCGTGATACCCTCGGACATATGTGCAAGGCTGCAGGAGACTAGAACTGCAGACCAGAAACTAAGTAACAAAATCAAAGAACAGCAGACTGAACTATAGACCAGGAACAAGAAAACTCAGGACCCAAACTCTGGACTGGGATAACCAGGACTGAACTGCAGACTGGTAACCAGGAACTGTAACTATTGAGCGGAATAACAAGGGCAGGACTGCAGACAGATGACAAGGAAACTCAGGACTGGAATCTAAGAAGCTAAAGCCAGTTTACACAGACTATGGGCACAGAAAAAGGAACAGCAGTCAGGGAACAAGATAATTGGTGGTAGGGTGCAAGGGGCTGCAGACAGGGAATAGAGGACTGCAAGCAGGAGAGCAGGGCTGCACTGCAGGAAGCACAGAGGTGCGAGGTAGAAGGCAGGGCAGTGCAGGCAGAGTAGCGAGGCTGCAAGACAGGGGGCACTGGAACATGAGCAGGTTCTGAAAGCAACAAGACACAGCAGAAATTCAAGTATCCAAGCATAAGGAGCTAGGAGCAAACTCTGTGCAAGAGCCGTGTGCTCCTGCAAGCAGCTGCTTAAATACTTACTTGCCCTGTGCTGAAGCAGGCTCATTAGCAGCACCTGGAGCAGCACACGTGAAGGTAATCTGCCTCCTCCCTCTCTGGTCCTGGGAAAGCAGCACTGATCTCGAAGGCTTCTGGGGATTGAAGTTCTAACACTACTTCATAGGAATAGCCAGGGAATGAGAACTGCCACACAGTGCATTGTGGGATATGTAGTTTGTGAAATTAAGCAATGAAGTACCAAAGTCTTGCAAACGGAAAGTAAAGACAAAATTATGAATAGATATTTTCTGGGGACAGATTATGGAGATCAATGAGTCCCAAATAGTCCAGGACGGGTGCCAATTGGTGCTCCAGTGGCAAGGTTGTGACACTTATACCACAAGCTGGCCACCGCCAAAGTTCTGGGTGCAACTCAGAATGGCATCGGTTGTAGGGAGGTAGCCCACTGGAGAGCTGGACACTCCACCAACATTCAGCAAATGCTCCTGGCCAAAAGAATCTGGAAGTGATCTGACTTTGGGTCTTCCTCATTCCTTGATGGGAGTTTGCTAACTCCAAGACAATTCGCCTATGACTTCAGGGAACCACTAGTTGTGTTCAACATACTCCCTCTGTAGTCACATCACCCTGATATTACATCAGTGCCTTTTTCAAGAAAAAGAAAGGACTAGCCGGACTATGTATGGTTTCTTCTGTGGTTACCCTACTAATGGCTTCCGTGAGGATGGGGCTGTTCCTGTGGACGAATGCTAGATCAGGTAAAGGGGCAATCTTTCCGGGTTCTTGGGTGGCGGGGGAGAAGGGGGGAGGTTCTCTCTCTTGGGAATATCAGTTTCTCTGAATCCTTTTGTTCCTCAGTTTCTTTTTGTACTGCTACCTCTTGGGTTCCAGGAACAATGTTTTTCAAGTATCCCTTGGGCCACCTCTTCCCCCTCTTTTGCTGTGTAAGGATTATTTCCATGATTATGTAGGAGAATCTTAATATCTCCTCGGAAGTCAGGATAGATGACACCTGCCATAACATCCAACCCATATCTCCAAGCCAGTCTGGATTTGGAAGGTAATCTGATATAGATTCCTTGGGAGCGGGTTAATATCAGCCCTGTGAGAATCAGGCGTCTCTCACCAGGTGGTCTCACAATTTCTTCAGTGGTTTGTAGGTCAAACCATGTGGACTCGGCTGTGGCTACCTTTGGGGCTTTGGCCTTGGGACTCGACTTAGTGAACAGTACAGGTCCCCAACTTTTATCAGTTGGTATACATCCCACTCTAACACCATATGTGGTATGTCAGAAGGAGGATGCAGACTCTCTGAAGACATTTCCAAAGCATATTTATTAAAGAATAATACTCATCTTTCCCTATGACTACAGGGTGTTCCCTACCTATTTTACTAACTAAGGTGCTTGTCAGTTAATGCCCAATGGGAATAAGTCTGCCATCCAAAACTAGCCCTAACTGGCTGTACCAATATTCTAAACAAACTAAGGTCAGGAAAATGACTCAATTTTCCCAATGATTGCTTCTTGCAGTGGTCATCTTTCTCTCTCTTGTTAATATCTAATTTTTTATTAGTGTCTTGTTACTTTCTTTATCGATTCACGTAGTTCCCTCAAGCGATTGCTGGCGTTTCTCTCCACTTTAGAAATTGTATTGTACCTATTTGTATAGCGCCAGTTTTAATATTATTATAGTTTCAATGCGCAGTTAGCTTTAACGCCCTAGGAGAACCAAGGTCCGGAGTGTTGGAGGTCATGGAGTACCAGTATGATGCGTGTGTGCATTTGACCGAGAAAGACTTAGCAGGGCTGGCCAGGCTCTGGCAGAGAAGCAACAACAAAAAGGAGGTCAGGCCATTGTTATTTATACACCTGGGTTCAAAGGGCCAAGAAACACAACACAAAAATGATACCCTGCTTTAATCTTCAGTTGTTTAATAATATAATACATGTTCTAGCAATAAGGCATGTGAAGCACAACTTGGTACAAAATAGGGTATTTATTTCATATAATGTGATGTGAAATCAAAAAAGTTACTTATATTAAAGTTACCTACATACATTCGTACATAGGAGGCAAAGCAGTTGGTGAATTAGTTACAGCGGTGGTGGTTATTCAGCCCCCTGTTTCCTCGCAGAATCACAAACATGGTCTTGCAAGGTTTTTTAAAATCCATCCAAGAGTCACCCATCAATACTCGCATTCATACACATAAACTAAACATGGAAAAAAATAACAATTACACTTGGTATGAACAACACAATCAAAAATAATTAATTCAATTTAAATGTAATATTTAATAGGAGACCAATAGATTGCTTGTCAGTTAATGCCCAATGGGAATCAAGTCAGCTCCTATTCAGCAAGTCCAGCAAGCGCTGTTGATCAAGTACATTCTGCGCCATTACTCTGTTGCATGTGGCTTAAGAATGAATACAAAGCCTATGTCTCTAGAAAGTTGAAACAATGCTTGTACACTTTAACCCTAATTGTGTAGTAACAAGACTATTTGACTATTGCCAACTCAAGTACCGGCCATCAAAAGGATGGTGCCTGCGTGGGTCACAACTGCCTTCTTCAGAGCAAGAGCATTGATGTTGGTCATGATGATGAACAGAGCTGTCTGTCAAAAAAGGAAGAGTAACCTTAAAATCTGAAATTAAACAGCTATACAGCAATTCTGTTGAATTGGACATGATAGCCAAAAGCCCAGGTGCTAGAAAACTGCACTCTCAAGTCTGTCCCTGCCACCATGAGTCGTACACCACCGGGTGTCCCAGGGAACAAGCCATTAAGGCCAAGCCATGTCTGATGAGCTGGAAAGCATGTGCGTCATGCTTGTGAGCCAGTGGCCTTGGCCACTGGTAACTAGGGGGATGCATCTGACGATTAATCAGTAGTCTCTGACCACACCAGGCTGAACCAAGTATAAGGAGGATGAGGCAAATGTGTCGGGCTTAAAAGGCCTGTCATGCGCAGGGGTACTGTCACCAAGTCAAACCAAATTTGGTCCAAAAGGGTCATCTGTGCCAGACATGTATGTCAAAAGTGTGGCTACAGCCCTACACCACTGTGTGCGAAAGTGTGCTTGCTGCTGCCGCCTAAGTGCCCTGCGAGAATCTCATGCTCACCTATACAATTACTGGTGTCGGGTGGCAAGAGAAACAAAGCTGCTTGAAGATGAGCCCCACTTTTGATGTTTAAAGGGGGCCCCAGGTCCTATGTCAGGAGATGCAGCCAGCACTGGTTTCCAAAAGAAAAACAAGTGTAGGAGTTAAGGTTTAAGTGCAAGCACATCAACCATGCTGTGCTGCAAAGGGTGTGAATGAAGTTGGATGCAAATGCAGTTGGGTAGAGAAGCAACCCTGCGCTCAGGCATGTAGATGGGTGCTGAGAGGAGTAGGGGTGGCATCAGTGCTAGAGACAAGTTGTGTGTTCAGCGTGCCCGAATTTGGTGTAGGTCTACGCTACATTCTGCTGTCAGTCATTGGGGTATAGTCTGGTGTAAGTAGGCGCAGAGTTTGTGAACAGCACGAGCGATTTCTTTTTTTGTTTCTTTTTGGTTATTTTTTTTTGTTTTTTTTTTTGTAGTCCTTGCTGTATACTGATGTGTGTGAATAGCCATGCCTGCGGCCAGTGGAGTGGTGTATTATACGTACCTTACTGCAATTGATGGCACTTTGTTTTTGCGGCACCCGCTCAGGTATTTGTCTTCATCTGTCGGTTCTTGCGGCTGTGATTTATAAAAGGTTAGCAGCAGTGACCGTCTATGCTCCAACTAATTGTGACAGTGGGCCATGCGTTTGGGGAGCGATATCGTGGGAGAAGCCTGGGGGGGTATTGGGGTTTGTGGCGAGTGCTGCGCCAGTGGGCTGCACGAGTGGCCCTTGGATGGAGACGTGAGCCATGATTCAAGGGTGTTTATTTAAAATAAAAGAAAAAGGCCTATCTGGCCCCATCGCTATGAGGGAAATTCCCTACCTTTTTAAAACAAAACTAAGGGTGCTCGTTAAAGTCCAAAATGAACTAACAAACTAATTGGCCCTACTAGTTTAGAACATTTAACTAAAAAGAAAAGAGGAGGCTTGAGCAAATAGCCTCTGTGTGGGCTTTTTCCAGGCCCAACTCATAGATGACTTATTTTCAGTCTCAAAGTTTCTTCTTGTCGATTCTGTTAATTAAAAACAACACAAAACCTCTATTGTTTTCTTTTTCCCCTTGGAAACGAAGAATTCTTCTTAGATAACTTTTCTCAGACTTTTACAAGTGTTCAAATCCCTCCAGGATCCCCTTTAACACAATTTTCTGTGTCGTACCTTCAGGCACTGGGACTCCCCAAAGTCCTGCGGCTCTTTGGTAGGTGTATTGGTTCCCAATAGCCTTAATAAACTTAGGGTGTCTGTGTTAGGGAGAATTCTCTGTAAAGGCTAATTTCCCAAACCTAGTGAGTTCCCCAGCAGCTTTGCTGGATTTTTGGGGTTTATTTTTTTTCTCCTGCTAAGAGTGAGACACTTTTCCTCCCACTCTTAGACATGATTTGAGGTGTTCCTTTGACTTTGTATGTGTTCTATGGGCTATGGGGTCCTTTACCCCATAGGGTTTCATGTGTTTTTGATATGTGGGTTACACAGCACCCTCCATGCAGTAACCCAGGGGTGTCGTAGCGACCCTCCCAACATAGACTCCATACCCTGGGACTGACTACTGTCTCCCAGGGCATGGAAAGTCACCATTGGCTTTACTAGTCTTAAATTGTGAACAGAACCAGTACAAACCATCATATTGTGGATGGGGAAATTCGATTGCCCCGGGGTCTGTTGTTCGAGGGGACACTGTCCAGTCCTGCCCGACCGAGTTTTGGCTGGTGGCAGTGGATACTACTTTTTATATTCGACCGCGAATATATTCCTATGGGATTTTCCCATTGTTCGAGGCTACCACTATTTAATACAGCCTCGAACATACCGCCGGTTTATTAAATTAATATAAATTCACCGGTTGGTATTTTTTGCCGAAACCTGGTTCCAAAATGGCGTTTGTGTTCGCTTCTGTGACTCCAACCCAAGTCGGGCCCTTTGTTCCACTTTTTGGCGGGCTTCTCCACAGAAGCCTCCAAAAGTAGTACCACTCTGTCTGGGTACCACAGGGGGTGTGGGAAGGGGTTTAGGCACCCTGGACTGAGTTGCCTCGGCAACTCAAGTCGCGCTCTTGTGTGATTGGCCCCGGCTCACCACTTAGCATGTATGAGTGACAGCTACGCTGAATGAATGGGGGTTTTCTGCATAAAAGCAGGGCTTTGGGGACTGGAACTTCAGAAGTCGCCACAGGACCTAAAGAATCCGAGGAGAGAGAAGCCGAGCGGACCTGCAACGACAACACCACCGGTGGAGCCCTGCTGAACCGTCTCACCACTTTTCCCGACGACAGAGGAGATCTCCAGCCCAGAGAGTCTTCTTCCTTTGACTGGTGGGGACAACCAGTTTGCCCGTCTTTTCGCCTTCCTGGACCATCTTGTGGCCGCCTTGACCTGCAAAGCACCCTGGCAACCGGAATACCACAGTTTACCACTACCGCGAAGAAAAGGGTGGTACCTTGTAACCGGGAAACTCCACGGCTGGTTTCTTCCCTGGCAGCGCAACGACCTTCAGCTTTCCTCCACGTCGAGAACTCCTCTTCCTCTGGACGAAACACCGACTTGCAACCACTGCCAGGAACAACTGCCCCCGCTGGAGCGTTCTTCCCACTTTCAGGTACTGTGTCCCGCCTGGCTTCCCTTGCGACAGATCGTTCGGGGTGACAGTAAATCCTCGACTTTCTAACCTGGGCTAGCCTGGGACCTGTTAACTAACTTTTCCTGACTTGATCTCAATCTTTTGTGAACTTTCTACAAAGACTCTTTGGGCATAACTACACTGTGTGATCCTGGACACATTTCGCTTGCTCTCTGTAAGAGTGGGCCTGGCATTTGAACTCCCTTGCTCTCCAGTAGTCTTTGCCTAACCTGCCTCACTGTGGTTCTTTGAAAAGTATTGAAATTTGTGTGCTTGCATAACCCTGCCTTTTTCCCTTCCTTTTTAATAACTTATTAGAGTGCCATGTTATGTTAATAACTCTGTCTGAAAATAAGTGGTGTTTCTCATTAAGACTTGTCTAATAAGTCATTAGGGTTGTATATATATAATAGTGACTGTGTGTTGAATTTATTTACCTCTCGGGTGCTAGTGTAATTTACAAGTGTGTCTTTAAATAAATAATTATATACTTTTACACCAAAGCTCTGGTCAGTGTTTGCTCGTTCTACTGTATCTCTGTACCTATTGTGTATACTCTATATACTGCCTACCTCATCTTGAGAGAAGTCTGACTGCTCAGTGACAGCTACCAGGTAAATCTGGGTGGTACGGACTGCTACCAATTGGGTTTACTGCCAACCACCTGTAGTCCTAAATCTTTTGCAGTGGTCCCTAAGGGAACCGCACAGGTTTCTGCCTAACAGTCTCCCTCCTCGGGTATTGCAGGTTTCCAGCTTGGTTGCAGTGTGTTCATACTCCTTTCCTTCCGGTTCACGTACGACTCATGCTCATCGGATTTGATCAGTTCCTCGTACCTTTGTCTGTTAAAATGGATTTCTAAAATCTGGCCTGCCACCCTAGTTATAGTGAACAGGGGAACTCTGAGAGGTTAGTTTTAGGCAGAATCATCTGCAGTACCATTTGGGAACACTACACACAATTAAGACTACAAGTGTAAGTACAATTTCACCTTTGGTACAAGCCTGTACTACACAGTAAAGTGGTAGCGATGGCTGAGCGGCCAGACTTATCTCAAGAGTTAAGTGAGCAGTAGAACAAGTTACACAAAGGACCAACAATTACAGTGATTCAAACAAACACTTACTCAAGGTTTCTTGGTTAAAGAATATACATTTATTTACACAGTCCGTTTGAAAACATTACACTAGCAAGAGCAGCTCAATATCACACACTAATAAACCACAAATACACAACCGATAAGTAAATGAACAAGTTTAGCTCCCCTGAAGTGGAAGCAAAATGGCACTTCAGATACTTTCAAAAGGGGTAAAAAGACAAGGTTATAAGAATTAATAGCACAAATACTTGCATAGGCAGGGCAAACGGTTTCAGTAAACTACAACCAGCAATTCAGTTCATAGGCCTGGGCCAAAGTCAATGGTTCAGAGTCTTTGTATTGGATAGCACAGTTCTGGTAGAAAACGGTTAAGTCTTTCCCAAGGTTTTTAGAAGAATTTGGTTAGGTGAAAAGTTTCACGAATGTTTAAGGAAGGACAAGCCTTCGAAGTTGGGAAAGTTCCACGAACTTTCGCAGTGGGCGAAAAGATTTCCGGACCGCGTTTGCACTGTACCTTTTAAATTGAAGAAGAGCTGTAGCTGAGGCAGTTGTTCCTGGCAGTTCGAGCAGAACTCGCTGTTCCTGAGCTTCAGTCGTGGGTTTAAGGTGTGAGTGCCTTAAAGTCCATGAGCTGGTTTGCTTCCCTCTGGCTCTCCGGTTTTCAACAGCACTCTGTAGAAAATTCGACCAGATGGGGACGGTGTCCAGGTGGCTTGCGAGTTCATTGTTCCCACCAAACTCAAGGGAAGAAGTTAACCTTGAAGGGCTTCTCTATTGATGGAGTTTAAGGCAATTCGGACCTGCAGCAGGGCTTCACCGGTCTTCCAGGAGTTGCAGCAGTCCTCTTCCTTCAGATCATCTTCGGTTCTTTTGTTCCAGTGGTCGACTCTGCTTTCCAAGTACCAGAGACCTGCTTTTAAAATATTTTCCCCCATTCATTCCAGCCTGGCTGTCACTCACACAGCAGGGTGGCTGACCTTGCCGGACAGTCAGCCGGCCAATCACGCCAGAGTGCATTCAGGTCTCCTTGGAGACTAAGCACAGGGAGTTTCGGGAACCTCCCTCACATCCTGTCCATCCCAGACATTCAGACGCCACAGAGGGCTTCAGCACTGAAGCCTGCCAAAGGCCAACGAACAAAGGGACCAAACCTGGTTTGGGGCGCAGAGACAAACACAAGAAAGACCTTTCCTAAAAGAAATTGCGAAAAAAGTCAACCAGAGTCTGTTTTTACAGATAGTTCTGGGGCGCCATATCGAAAAACATGGCTGACACGATCTTTAGCTACCATTGTTAGCAGTCGGGAAAAATCACAGTAGTTTGATCTAAGCCACTGCCACCAGCCATTTAAAGTAGGAAAGAGTAACATTTGACTGCTACATGAGTGTTTTGACTCAGGGGAAGCTAGGCAACCCCTCCAGCACTCTATAAGAAGATAGGTGTGTGCTAGGTCGGTACATTTAAAGAGACTAGTAAAGTCAATTTAACTTTACATGCTCTGGGAGACAGTAGTCAGTCCCAGAGAAGGTATTTAAACCCTGGGAAGTCTAAAAGACATCCATGTGCCACTGCACTGAAGGTGCTGTGTGGCACACAGAAAAAGATGATGCCTATGGAGGTGTCTTACAACTCCATAACCAAAGAACACAAAAGTAAAACGCATTGAAAATGAAAAGTTCAAAGTCCCAAAATATAGCAAAAGACCTGGAGGGCTCTAAGGTAGAGGAAATTTAGCACTTGGGTGAGAAATCTCCCTAACACTCGTCCCCCCACACTAAGGGACAGGAGGATCTAATCCCCACCAGGATGTATCTCCTGTTGCAAGTCGGTTAAATGGCCTGCTAAGTACACCAGCAACCTTTTGTAACCCTTGCTATGACACTTTTTATCAGGTGTTTTAATTTGTAAACTAGATGACCTACAAACCTGTGGTGGTACATCTCTCTTCTTTAAGGTCTAGGGGATCTGATCTAACAGTCCCTCAGAAGTTGTAACAACCTCTGAACCTACAATAGGCTTTTTCAAGAGGTCCTTAGAAAGGAATCCCTTAGATCTAGAGGGGCCTCCATGGTTCCTCACCACCTCTCTCGAGAGAACAGGTTGGGTCTCGGGTAGCTTGGTTGGAGGGTCTGTGGTCAAGCAAGGTACATGCTGCCACTTCCTCTGAGATCTGACCTTACCTATTTTAGAAGTTTCCCTCCTAATAGTAGGGTTTACCTTGGAGTCGTCAGTAGAAGTTCCAACAGTCTTAAAGTATTTAGCCTAAGACCTATTTTTCCTGGTTTTCCAGCAGCTTTGAGAATTACCAGTTCTCACAGGCCTAGAGAGGGGTCCAATTTGTCTA
The DNA here is from genome assembly GCF_040938575.1 of Ambystoma mexicanum. NCBI lineage: Eukaryota > Metazoa > Chordata > Amphibia > Caudata > Ambystomatidae > Ambystoma > Ambystoma mexicanum. Next base: position 778,569,073 of record NC_090921.1, on the reverse strand, counting down.
TTCACCTCTTCCTCAGAAGCGGGGGGGGGGGTCAAAGACTTTACAATTGGATGGGCAATGATGGAGCTTGGTTGGGGCTCCCATTTCCCTAATATACTAGCCTCAGATTTGCCTGGATTAGAGGTCAATTTACTAACACCAGGGCTTTCAGTGGGGGTCTCTGTAGAGGTTCCCACATGCTCAGAGGGGTCTCTTAAGGTTGCCTCTCTAGCCAATTTGGTTTGCTTCTGTTTCCTCTCACTGGGAGGCTTGGGAGCACTGGATACTACTCCTAGAGTTTGTAAATCATTCCCCAACAGGACTCTCCCAGGCACCTCATTCTGGACACTGACAGGAATCCTTACTGTCATATTATTACACTGAATGAGAGCTGGTAGAATTGGAAACAACTGGACAGGGCCTCCAGAAAATTTAGTGGGACCTTTGGGTGCCTTAGCAACATCCTGAGGCTTAAAAAAGCTTTCATCCACTACTGTTCTGCTGACCCCAGTGTCTCTCCTGGCAAGAGTATCCTGGCCGTTGACAAGAACACTGTCCATATAATACCCTCTAGAGTTCTCTGGAATGGAGTTGTACACATCCATAGTCTGTTTCTTACCCAGGCCCATGGACTCTAAGGATACAGTGGCCTGCAGACCCAAGGGTGCTTCAGCAAATAGTTGAAAGTGGGCACTGGCCATTTGTACTTCTTCCTCTGGGGAGAAGGCTAAGGAGGCAGTGCTGATCCCTGCAGGTTAACCCTTGCATCTGGGATCTACTTTCACATGGTCAGTTGACCCACAGACATAGCATTTACCAAATGCTCTCTGGAATGGGGCTTCTGCTGACCTCCCTCTGGCTGGGCACCAGAGGATTCACTAGCCCTATTTGGTTTCCCATGTGGCTTACCCTGGTTATGTTTGGGATCCTCTTCTGGTTGGATGGATTTAGATTTATCTGTGTTCTCACCTTTGTGCTGCTTCCCCTCACCCTTTTTGGGAGTTGCCTCAGAATCCTTATGAGTGGCCCCTGTTGGCTACCCATGAGTCAGCTGCTCTAGCTAACTTTTTTGGATCTAATTCCTTAGTCAGCCAAGTGCTGTATCGGCTCAGGAGAGCAGGCATCAAAAATAGTTTCCAACATAAACAGATGTATCATACCTTCATAAGTGTTAACTCTGTAACCCTTACCTTAGCCATCTAAGTTTTTCAAACATTCACACACCCAGGTAGTCCAAGGTGTACCATCATGCTTTGTGAGGGTTCTAAACCTCTTAAGATACTAAGAAGGGGTCTTCCCAAATCTAGCTATCAAAGCTAGCTTCACAGTTTCATACTCCTTTCTGTCTATATCCCCCAACTCCATTTCCACATCAGTTGCAAAAAGGGGTAGCCTAGAAAAAAGCCAAGGAATTAACTGATTCCCTGTAATGTCTTGCATTCCATGGTTATATTCAAAAGCAGCCAACCAATCCAAAATATGAAGCTTAACCTCATGCATACTTACTGCATCTTTGGGCATGCAGGGTCTCTTAGGACTGGAAGACCCAGAGGTCTCTGGGAGAGAACCAGTTTCAAGGGACAACTTTTTCATTTCAAATGCATGATTCAACTCCATTTCTCTGAGCTTAAGTTCTTGGTTTTTACTTTCAGATTGAGCTTGGATTCTTTTAAATTCTAACTCCAATCTAATTTATTCTAAAGAGACAAATTCAGGTTTTTGTGTTGGACCTGATGGGGTCCCTGTGGTCAAAGGTTGAGGCCTATGAGCAGGTAGAGGTAAAACAGGGCCTACATTGTGAGACTCTTCTGCCTCATCTAACACATCCATAACATTAGAGCTGTGCTCTGACATAGTATCCTCATCAACATTTTCCACATTTGCTGCAGGGGTGGGGGTTTTAGACCCACTCCTCAGACTTTGGCATTCTAACAACTTTTCTATCAATATAACCTTTTTGCCTTTTACAGTGAGATTGCTAGCTTTACACATATCTCTCAATTGATCAACTGTTAAAGTGACTAGGGTATCCTGTTTGTAGCTATCCATATCAGTCATGATGAAACAATTGCTTCACTAGTGTTGCTTAGCCTTATGAGGATTATTTGAACAAAGGTAATCGTAGCACTCTAAACGTAACAAGTATACTTTATCCTCACCACTGTACACCAGTGTTAGGCAGAATCATGTGCAGTACCCTTTGGGAACACTACACACAATTAAGACTACGAGTGTAAGTACAATTTCACCTTTGGTACACGCCTGTACTACACAGTAAAGTGGTAGCTATGGCTGAGCAGCCAGACTTACCTCAAGAGTAAAGTGAGCAGTAGAACAAGTTACACAAAGGACCAACAATTACAGTGATTCAAACAAACACTTACTCAAGGTTTCTTGGTAAAAGAATATACATTTATTTACACAGTCCGTTTGAAAACATTACACTAGCAAGAGCAGCTTGCCAAACCAAAGAATACAAAAGTAAAACACATTGAAAATGAAAAGTTCATAGTCCCAAAATATAGCAAAAGAGATGGAGGGCTCTACGGTAGAGGGAATTTAGCACTTTGGTGAGAAATCTCCCTAACAGTTAGCCAAACCCATTCAAGGTTAGCATGGGGAGTGTCGAGGCTTAGTCTCAGGGGAGGTGAGTGGGGTCAGCTGTCCACAATGAGTCCACACAGTGAAATACACAATGATTTTACTCACACAGGTAAGTAAAAATGTACTATATTTTTTATAGCCCTCAAAACACACTTGAAAAATGAATCAAGCAAGTAATATCACGCAACGCTCTAAATATAAAACATAGTCACCTTTGGTTATAAATGCATACAAATCACCAAAATACCTGAAAGGAAGGTAAGTAGTTATGCAATCGGAAAACCAGTTCACAAGAATAGAAGCCCTAATTTTGTAAATTCAATCCATAAGTTGAATGGGCCGTTGCGCCCAAAAGTCACAATGTTCTGTTAGGAGAGGGGACAAAGACAGGAAGAGTTCTTGTGGTGGTGAGAAATGTTCCAAAAGGCTTCAAATGTATTTTACTGGTAAATAGGATTTTTTTTTATCACTTAGAACAGTTTTCTAAGCAAATGTTTATACAGTGAAAGAATGGAAAAAATCAAAGTTCTTCACAAACTTTTATGATGGAGGATATGGGGGCTGCTGTAAGTATTGCGATTACTCACTGACCTTTTTCCAAGTGACTTGGGAGCTCGGATGGGAGTCGCTGGAGGCAGGTTTTTCTGCAGTTGAATCCAGTATAACATACCCAGGAGCTGCGTGTGCAAGGAAGATTCCGCTCGGGTCCAAGTGCTAAGTGCAAACTTTTCCGAAGAAGAAATGCAGCATGCACCAATGCAGGGCTCTTCAGGACACTATACCAGACGGGGGATGGGCAGTTCCAGCAACAGTCACAGCACACAGGCGACAGCAGGCATCTCTCCAGTCAGGAACACTTACTTCCAGGACAAGATTGCCCTCATTGCCAAAGACACACTTACCATCAGAAGGATAGAAGGGGAACTCAATCAAAACTGTGAATACCTCATGCTCAAAATCGATCTCACTGACAATTGCACCATTTCCCTCCACATTGTATATCGCCCCCGTGGCCCAGTCACAGACGTGTATGAGGCTCTGATTCACTCCTTGTCAGACAACCTAAAAAAGACCTCTAAAGTTCTGCTCCTAGGAGATCTCAATCTAGGACTCAATGACCCTTGCGACTCCCATGCAGCTGCTCTAAACAAGGCCTTATCCACCATAGGGTTCTCTCAAGCCATCTACCAGCCAACCGATGTAAAGGGCGCACCCTGGATTGGGTCGCACACCATAACTGCTCTATCTAGATCACTGACATTACTGCAATTCCATGGTCTGACCACCACTACGTTCAATTTAACCTCAATATATCCAAAGGGTCTCCTAAACCCGTCACCCCACTTCCTGCCTCACTAGCCAGGAGTGCGCGCCAGTTCCCCAAGGAGAATATCATGCCCCACCTGATGGTGCCTGCTCTCCTGCCACCCTTCTCCAACAACCCTGAAACCTTGGCTAGTGCATTTAAACTAGCTATCACTGAAGCTGTCGAGGCCATAGCCCCACTCACCTTGAGGAAAGCTAAGAGAGCTAAACACTCAAATGCATGGTTTTCCCAGGAACGTCTGGAAGTACGCAGCACTCTCTGCATGGAAAGTGAACCCCAACGATACTACCAAGGGAGCCTTCAATGCCATCTCTAAAGAATATAAAACCGCCACAACTAAAGCAAAAGCCGCCTCCTTCAACACAAGGATTGCAAAGGCAAAATCAGGGACCAGAGAAATCTTTGCCATTTTCAGGGAGCTGGAAAATCCCTCCACGCCACCATCCACCATCTGCAAGGATGAAAAGTGGTGCAATGACATTCAAAATGCCATGCTTGATAAACTCAACAATCTTCAAGCTAAAATCATAGCTCGTCAAAAAGCCATTACCCAACTAATAGCTAACACCCACACCAATCCGCCACCAGCTACCATATCGGCTGTGTCCCTGCCTTTTAACTTCAAGGATATGGGCGAATCTGAAGTCCTCTCCCTCCTTAATTCCATCAAACCCACTAATTGCAAAGGGGACATCTGCCTGGCCCAACTCATCAAAGATTGAGCCCCTACCCTCGCCCCCTTCCTCACGGCTTTTATCAACTCTTCATTCCGATCTGGCCAGGTCCCTACTAGCCTCAAGGAAGCCTGGGTACGCCCGCTCCTCAAGAAACGCCCCCTTGACCCAACGGTTCCAGGCAACTATAGGCCCATCACCACCGTCCCCTTCTTACTGAAAATCCTGGACAAGACAGCCTATCTGCAAGTTCAAAAATTCCTTGAAGACAACTGCCTTCTTGGCCTTCAGCAGTCAGGATTCCGTCCTCGACACGGGACCGAAACGGCCCTACTAGACCTAAAAAATAAAATGGGCGATTTCAGAGACGCAGCAAACCTGCGCTCCTTCTACTCCTTGATTTATCTGCCACATTTGACCTTGTGGATCACAAAACCCTCTGCCACGACCTCGTCACTGCAGCCAACTTCTCCCCTAGGGCATGTGCCTGGATCACCTCGTTTCTACAGGAAAGAGCTATGAAAGTCTTCTCCGACTCAGCTTGTGCCAAGCCTAGCCACATCAAATGCGGAGTGCCACAGGGCTCGTGCATTGCCCCCACCCTTCACAACCTTTTCACAAGTCCCCTGTTCAATTTACTGGACACACTGGGCATTGCATATACCAATTATGCTGATGACACCGAGGTGCTTATCCCTCTCATAGGTGACTATAAATCTGACATCAACACCCTTAACTACATTTACTCAACAATCCAATCGTGGATGGCAGAAAATTGGTTGTCTTAACAGTGAGAAAACTGAACTCCTGCTAATTGGAATCCCAGCCTCCCTGAGAGAACTAGTTTGTCAGTATAGCTCCTTCACCATTGATAACATACCCAATCATGGTGTCTCAAACAGTCAAGACCCTGGGCATTTATCTTGACTCCAATCTGACCATGAATAGACAAGTAAGTGCTATTGCCTCATCCTCAGCATACTATTCCAAACTGCTTAAAGGCATGGTCTAGTAAAAAATGTTATTGTCCCTACAGGTCAGCCATGTTTTTTTAAGCCTAAGTGGCTCGATTTTAGAAAACTTTCCTATGGACCTTACCTGAGTTTTCGTCCATTAAACGCACGCGAAAACAGGCACCAGGGAGCCGCCATTTTGTGATAATCCTATCACTTGCCGCATCGCCCTGGCTGACCTGCTTCTGCGGCACTAATTCAAATCCCTCGTCCCTGAGCCTGTCATTATCAAAACATTCATATTCCCCGCCTCTCTCCGTGACGTTACTGTGCTGTGTAGGCAAACGTGCCCAGTCGTCTTCTACGCGACTCCACACAGAACCCAGAAACCAACACAGACCATCTCACAACACAGCGCGCCACAATTCGGAATATGAAACTGTACTTTAAAATCAAACAGCAACACGGTACATTTGGTAAAGTACATTTATTTGACATTAGATGTTTAGAGAATATTCAGCAATTGCCATATGAACTCCGAAAGTCATTTATTTTCTTTTGTCTGTATCGGCAAATCCGTATAAGTTTATATTGAGTCACGCGCTGTTCTTTTATGGTTCACAGGGCGTTGGTTTTCGTTAAAAGAAGCACTTTGGAAGCACGGTGAACCGCAAGGCTGTTCCATCAACTAGGCACTAGTCCATCGTAAAGGTTGATATGTTGCTTCTAGCCACTAGTACAGCGTAAGGGCATGTGGGCCCTTGGCGATCGTCCCATAAAATTGTCAGTGTGCTCCAGTTGTTCACACGAAGCTGCAGGTGTCTGTTGAAAAAACCATCTGCCGGTGTCTCAAACCGATGACAGTAGCAGAACAGGATCAAATACCTGTTATGAAAACAAAAAAATTATTTTATTTATTACGGCCGATCAGAAACTATTTGCTTGCAAGGATAGTTCAATGGAGTATGTTCGGCTCTAAAATCAATGCGAAAAGTAACGAAATAAATCGAGGCCAACACACAATGAGAAATGACAGTTTGTCTACATGCGTGTGGAATGATATAATATGGCATTTGTAACACGCCTATACACAACTGTTTCAAGGCGCGACAAGGCAGGGGGGAACAAGGGCAGACAGACAACGATGCTTCTAGGCCAGGTGTCTTTCAGATCGCGCAAGGGGAAGGGGAGAGGGGGGTAAAAGTGCTGTACATGGTTAGTAGAATACAAGATAAATAATAGGGCCAGCTGGTGGCAAGTGCAAGGTAAATGCCGGTAGAAGGGGCTGAAGGATACAGAGACAGTCCCGTAGTGCAGGTAGGCAGTGCAGGGAAAAGTGGCTGGGCCAAGGACCGAGATCGGTGAGACCTGTGGGCCTGCATGCCCATGTGCCCCCTACGAACACGTTTTCCTTGCTTTTCCTAGCTCTTCATTCATTCATTTATTCATGCATCCATTCATTAATTCTTCATTCCGGTATAAAAGCGTCTAAAGATTTACTCACATTATATTTGAAATTTCCATTGTGTTTCTGCGTAATGCAGTCTGTAAATCCGACCGTGCTCTTGACAACGATTTTTCATATACTGAACTAAAATGAAACTCGGTCTAGTTTCTGAATTTTCTGCCTTATCGTCTCTTACATTATTGCGCACCCCCTTCAAATGAAGTTCTTTCGGCATGGTCCCTGTCTCAAGGTCAAAAAACAATAGACCCTTATACTTCCAGTGCGACTTGTGGGCCTCTTCTGGGCACGAGCTGAAAATCAAAGCCGCTGTCCTTCGCATTCTTTATTTGCAACATCCCGTAGTAAAGGCATCTGTGAGAACTTGAAGTTTAGAATCCCTCTATGTAGTGCGCCACAATGTGCAAATGCGAACTGGCTTCTCTCCTAAATGCCACGGCCCGCTTGGCGCATTCTAAGGCCCCCAATTTTGTTCCCGTTGTCTGCGAGCTTTGCAGCCCCAAAGAATCATAACTATGGAGACATTTAATTTTTGCCGGAAGGTCAGGGAAAGTATAAAGTACCACAGGAGTTGAGTTAAAAGTGAGATTTATTGTTTGTTTGTTTTATTATTTGCAAGCCTCCCCTCTGTTAACAGTGTGCAGCATTTACATTTACATGAGATGAGACATGAGAAAAATATATACATACACATATATGAGGTGAATAGAGAGAATTCAAAGATGACACCCAGCTTGTTCGCCACCCATGATGGTGAAGGTAGGGGTTAGGGTTACAGGTACACTGTACAATAACATTTATGTACAAAAAGACAATCGTATTGCAATTATTTAAACCGGGATTTGTACTTCACAACCAGCTGTGCTTCGGGTGGACATGGCACAGTTGCAATGTTCGGTGGCAATGGATCACTGCTCTGCACAGAAACGTCCAAAATTCCATATCTGTGCTTCTCTAACACAGCAACAATAAGGCCTTTCACAAAGTCGAACTGCATTTCATCATAGACTGGTTTGATCACCCATTGCTTACTTCGTTTTGAAAACACCTTAGTGTAGCGAGGCATCCTTACTTTACCCCTAGTCCTAGATTGTTCACGTCCGACATTGCTGTTATGGGCCAAGACCGCTAGTAGAGTGCGATGTTTCATGCCCCGAAAGCTAAAATGCAAGCGCTTTGGCCTGTACTTAAGGCACATATTGTGGAACACCTCCAAATCTCCTGTGTGACAGAATTCTGTCAGTCCTCTCAAATTTCTTGAGAGTTTTGTCGAAAACAATCTTCTCAATGGCTTTGTGTGTCGGTGAAGATGGAATCAACCACTTCTTCTTCCTTGCCTCCTCTGGGGACAAAGGGTCATGTTCACATTGGTGGAAATGTAGGTTTTCTGACCAGCGGTGAACGTTGGTACAGTGGTGCATCAGTGACCGCCATTTTTCAAGTAGTATTTCCACTGACCCTTCACAAGTTTTTGAGCTCCACCAAAGATGGTTGGTGATAGACTGGGACCACTGCAAAATACTTTCAAAACCTTTTTTTTTTTCCTGCAGCCGAGATTTTCTTACTCATTGATTTAGAAAGATGCCATACGTCAAATTGATGATTAATAAGCGGGAACTGCTCTCTCATTGTCTTGGCAATTGAAACGTGTCTGTCCGTGGCTATGAGGTCGATGTGCATTCCCCTTGATTGTAGATATTCCACTGATTTTATAAATCCTAGTTTCTCCATGGCCACTGAGGATGTACATTGTGTTACCTGCATGACCACCGAACTCACAATTTTCTTACTATCCATGTCCTGAAAGTGGTAGGTGCAGTACTTGGCAGAAAATCCAGGGCTGTCGCACTGTCCATCGCCAGCTAGCCTGAAACGTTTCCCTTCGAATGTACTTGCTAGAGACAATAGTTCAATTGTCCAAGCATCACTAATGGCCGGAAAAACAGATAATCACGTTGGTATATGTAGTACAGCGATTTAGAAATGAAATGGAGTCCCACAAACTGAAAGAAAGCCTCTAACTTTCTAAAACTGGAGCCACTAAAAAGTGATGCAGCTGCACACAGTAGATTGCCTGCTGGCATTTTCCCCAGCATCGTTTGTGCAGACCATGAGCACCTATGATTTAATCGACAGGCGGCATTTATTTTGACGTTACTGCCTTTTATTTGACGAGTCACATTAATCAATGGCTTCCCACATACTTTCCCTCTAACTGAATGCCCACATTTCAGCATACTTATAATATCCATCAAACAACTGTCGAATACAATGTATTTGCTCTCTTTCATTAGACTGTCATCCTGCGTCAACGTTGTTTCGGCCTGTGACTTTGCAGAGATTTCAACACATTGGAAAGTAATATCGCTGCTATCAAGTTCTGATGCGTCTATGGATGCTGCGGCTGGTTCATTCTCTGTCATTTCGACATCTGCTACTTCAACATTGATGGGAGAACACAACAATGTCGACATGTTTTTGGGTGGCAATTTTTTGGCGGGTGTAGATTGTGTGAATTGATCTGCAACTACTTCTGAACTATCTTCAATACATTCAATATCATCTTCTTGTGGTGGTGCGGTCGCACTGTAGCAATGGTTCAATGCAACTTTGCTGTATTCTCCAAACACAGTTAATTCATGTTCTGGCCATTGGACATGAGCATCTCGAGCCTGAAAACGCCTCGCCTCAATTAATAGTTCCTCCATAGTGTACATGGTCTGGCAAGAAACATCTCTCATTCGCTTCACTGTCTGTGTATTTATAGTTCTGACACCCACGGGTAACTAGAGAGAGATTGGAAAAGGGATGTTCAGTTTAAACACAAGATAAAGTGTAGTCCAATTGACTGGAAAAAAACATAAAATATTCCCCAGCACAAACATTTTTTTAAAGTTATGAACTGTTTGTAACTAACCTTTTTTTGGGTTTTTTTCTTTGCAACTTGACTCGACCTTCAACATCAGCACGCTGCAGCTCCGATTCGTTTCCGCATGTCCTCCCTTCCTCTTGCGCTGCAACGACTATATTTTCTGTATCCGCATAGACAGCACGGAGTGAGGCTCCATCGTCTCCCTGAAACATAGTACTTTCATTACTATGTATCAAAATATTGTTAGCATAAAACACACGTGATCTCAATAGCCAAACACGATTTAAACATTGTGTGCAACAATCAAACGACAAGTATTCGACCTGTGATGATCTATTTCGATGGAACTATCAGTATCCATACCTCTGGCTCTGCATGGACTGCCATGAATGTTGTATTGGAGAGGAGGCATCAGCATCTCCCTGAAACACAGTACTTGCATTTGTATGGTTTTCAATATTGGAAACATAACACACACTTGGGGTCGATGGCACAGGTACATATAAAGAGATAACCACAAATGATGCATTGTCTAAAAGAATCAAGGACAATCTAAATATGATCACATTTCAGCAACGTATTTCTCCGATTTATTTACATCTGCATCATCTAAATGGGATGTTGTGATTGTAGTGGAAGCTCCGTTGTCTCCCTGAAACACAGCACTTGCGTTAATAGGGAAGAAAGTATAGCAAATGGAATCACGTTATATGATCACGCATGATGGAGCTGTCAGTATCTACCTCGTGCTGCTGAAGAATATCTATGGATGTTGCAAATGTAGTGCGCACTTCCGAAAGCTGTTGCGCCGATTCGTATACGCATGGTCCCGCTTCCACTTCCCCTGGAATTACTTGAATGTCAGGCTCCGCATCAAGTGCAGGGGTTGACGCTCCATCAACTGCCTGAAACATAGTACTTGCATTAGTGAGGATTACAATAGTGAAAACATAACACACACCTGGGGTCGACAGCACATGTACATATCAACGGCTAACCACGAATGAAACATTGTGTAGAACAATCAAACGACAAGAATTCCAGCTCTGATGATGACGCTCGATGGAGCTGTCAGTATCCATACCTCCTGCTGGTGAAGAACATCTAGAAATGTTGTAGATGTGGCGGACGCTTCAGCATCTCCCTGAAAAACAGTACTTGCATTAGTATGGATAACACTAATTATAACTGAAAACAAACACCAGTGGACGATACCTAAGGTGTATATCAATTGGAAAGCACTAACCAAACATTCAGTAAAATAATTACACGATAGAATAAAACTATTACTTGACATGCATAAAACAAGTCTGTAGCGGATTAGCCTAGTAAGATTACCTGATACGCGCTAGAAGTGGTTGATAACTGTGACCACGTCAAGGATGTAGAATGTTCTTGCTTCAGATTCAAGGGATAGTCAAGAAGTTGTAAAGTTAAATTAATGATTGATAATGAAATGCCAATATTAAAAATAGCCATGTAAGGCGACAGAATACTTGAAAAATGGTCAATACAGCACAGTTCCCTGTTCCCATATATATACATTTCGTTTGTGGGTTATGAAATCGAAAAAGAATATATTGATAAATGTCATTATTCAAAAAGCTATACACTCATATCAATATCGAAATTATTACAAGGGATAGAACACCTACAATATCAATTGATCCATTCGGCTACCTACACACTACCGCAAGACCTAAAGCTAAATCCGGACACTTGACTCACCGGTGGTGGAATGTGGACGAATAGAGTGGGAATAGCGTTTTCGAGCAATTCCGTGTCGTTCGCCGTTTATCCTTCTTTGTTACCCAAGATGTTGTGTACATGTCCGAGGAAAAGTGCCGGCTGCAGATGCGGTATCGATCACCCCTCTTGTCCTGTAAGACTTGTTGGACTCTACTTTCCAGCTCATCCAGTGGATATCCGCAATGTCTGACCCATTCTCTTATTCGATCAACAGTTTTCGGGAATACATGCATTGTAGTGCCTTCAGATTTCGCATGGGTCTTCGAAGGGCAACCGCTAATCGAACAGGCAGGCATTGTTGATAAATCTGAAAAGTAAATATCGACATTATTATACAATCTTCATGAATAAAGATTTGATACAAAAGTAAATGAATCATACAATGATCAATGCAAGGTTTGTTTTGGTCGCAGGAACTATACCAGTTCATTATGTGCGGCTTAGTATTTGCATAAGTTGCAGAAATGTATAAATGATGTGACTAAGATTTGAACATGTGACTCGTCCCTTGGATGTTCTGTCCTGCACGAGATGGAAAGATGCTTACATTATAGACTGGACCCCCGAAGGATGCAATTCGATGACAATAGACAAAGATGAAAAGAAATAGATCTATTGATAGCATAGCAATGGAAACTCAAGTCAATAGCAATGAGACCAATGAATATAGCACTATTGTGTACACTACTCGCAAATAGATAGAAATTTAAAAATCTGCGAAATATGACTAGGAAACATGGCCTTACCTTGACCAACAAACAGTTGCATTCAGCAAGCAGAGCAGTATGTTGCAGGAGAATAGGTGGGTGGCCACAGGTAGCACACTGATGGGTTTGCTCTAAGCGGTCACAGAAGTTCACGGATAGCACGACGACGAGCAGATTAGCGTAGATCTCAGTGGTTCCCAGGTAGCACATTCAGGAGTTGACTTGCAAAGCACAAAGATGTTCTCATGAGACATATCAAGTGGTTTATAAAGTATTAGAAACAGGGGTGTGTTTGTGAATGAATGACGTATGTATGTCGTGGTTTTAGGGGGGCGGCCTGCTTGAAGGGGAGGCCTGGCTGGAGACACAGGGTCTGAGGAGGCCATGTGAGCGATGGCCCCTGGGCGTGGGATACCTTTTGAAGTGTACATGCTGTTTGGCACCTTGGCCTTTCGCTCCCCTGACAGCGCGCATCCACTGGCGCGAACCGCCTTTGATAGATGGGGTGGGATGGATGGGCCTGGGGCGTGCAGATAAGGCACAGGAAGACTGCTGAATGGAGACACACTTATGTGGATTGCAGGGGGGCGCCCTGCTTCAAGGGGAGGCCTGGCTGGAGACACGGGATCTGAGGAGGCCATGTGAGCGATGGCCCCTGGGCGTGGGATACCTTTTGAAGTGTACATGCTGTTTGGCACCTTGGCCGTTTGCGCCCGTGACAGCACCCCATGCCAGCGCTCATCCCCGGGTGCGAACCGCCTTTGATAGAGGGGGTGGGATGGATGGGCCTGGGGCGTGCAGATAAGGCGCAGGAAGACTGCTGAATGGAGACACACTTATGTGGATTGCAGGGGGGCAGCTTGCTTCAAGGGGAGGCCTGGCTGGAGACACGGGGTCTGAGGAGGCCATGTGAGCGATGGCCCCTTGGCGTGGGATACCTTTTGAAGTGTACATGTAGTTTGGCACCTTGGCCTTTTGCGCCCCTGACAGCGCGCATCCACTGACGCGAACCGCCTTTGATTAGATGGTGGGTGGGATGGAGGGGCCTGGGGCGTGCAGATAAGGCACGGGAAGACTGCTGAATGGAGACACACTTATGTGGAATGCAGGGGGGCGGCCTGCTTCAAGGGGAGGCCTGGCTGGAGACACAGGGTCTGAAGAGGCCATGTGACCGATGGCCCCTTGGCGTGAGATACCTTTTGAAGTGTACATGTAGTTTGGCACCTTGGCCGTTCGCGCCCCAGACAGCCCCACATGCCAGCGCTCATCCACGGGTGCGAACTGCCTTTGATAGTATATCGTTGCTTATCAATAACAAATGCCACATACCGGAGATTCTTGTGAGCACAGACCCACACTTCAACCGGTGTATTATAGTGGTCAAGACCCTTAACCTAAGGCCTGTATAATCCAATGGTAATTTTTAGTATAGATATATGTGTGACTTTTATAGAGACATAACCTACTGAAAGACTTTGAACAAGTGTTATTTAGTGCATGCATTATCGAGAATATTTTATGTTAGCTTAGATAGATAGTGACCACCCTGCTTCACAGCGACCAGACCTTCACCCATTCGGGTCACAGATGTCTGACGTCCATCCTTGAATGGAGACACACTTGATTCATTTAAAAAATCGAAACAACCGTTGTTAAAATATATGTGGTGTTTTATTTTGTATCTTATTTTCATGACACAAAAATACAAGACTTTAAAGATTATACAGGTCAGGTTGCAGCACAGCGAGAGAAAATCCCCTGTACTGACCGCTGTCACTCGGGAACGTTTCTCTTATGGCACGAATGGCACAGGCGGGTATCACTCTTCGAACGCGGTGTCCAAGCCTCCCGTGGAGCCACCATGTAAAGGAACGATAGGCCACCAGCCTGTACCACCTGTGAAAAGGAATGAAACAAACTGTTTTTAACTGACCAAGATAAGTTTAATAAACGTTTGTTGTCAATGACAATTCTTGTAACTAATGGCATTCTGCACAGACAAATGCTATCTAGACAATGCACACTATTGAACGACTTTCATGCGTTACTATGATATGAATATATAATTTTGGATATAGTAGAAGAACATGAAATAGGAGTGGCATGACAAGCAGAGTATACTTACTCGTTACTCGGATTACGAGGAAGAACAGTTGCGTGAAGTTAGTGCATAAGCACCATCATTATTCTCAACACGGCCTGTGTGAGGCAGGGTGCCCTGAAGTCTGGCAGCTCGGTGATGCATTGCGGTCGTGGCTCGCCTTCCGAAATGTAGGCCAGGCATCCCGAGTTTTCTCGGCAGCAGCAGTTCTCGTCCTCGGTTGGCATTAGCTCGCACCGATTGCATGTGCACCAGGTGGAGACGCCGTCCATGCGACTAGGCCCAGGCTCTTCATCTGTTGAATCGTCCTCCCAACTGCCGTCCGAATCCCCATTGTTTTCGCGTGCTTCCCTTTCCAGTGGTTCCTCCTCGGTATACTCGGGCTCGTACATGTAGGGCATTATTGTAGCCATTGTGTGGTAAACAAAGTAAAATAATTTACAGAGATGGTACAGGTGTTCACACGGGCCACAAGCGGCGAAGGTAGCTGACCAGAGCACAGAAATGAGTCACAGAATGCTCAAAGTAACACAGAGAGAGGAATGGAATCGAAAATCTGCTGCTGGGTGTTGGGAAATGGTCTGTTTATACTTATTGAGGAAAGAGGCGTCCTGCCATTTCCATGGCGACACGTCATTAGCTGAGGCGCAGCAATTGTTGACACGAGACGTGCTTTGGCGTTGGGAAATGGGCGGTACGAGTCTGCTGATGACAGGCTCAGGGGCGGGGGATTTGATTTAGTGCCGCAGAAGCAGGTCAGCCAGGGCGATGCGGCAAGTGATAGGATTATCACAAAATGGCAGCTCCCTGGTGCCTGTTTTCGCGTGCGTTTAATGGACAAAAACTCGGGTAAGGTCCATAGGAAAGTTTTCTAAAATCGAGCCACTTAGGCTTAAAAAAACATGGCCGACCCGTAGGGACAATAAACATTTTTACTAGACCATGCCTTTAACAGAGCCAGACCCTGCCTATCTCAACAGAACTCCCTCACCATTGCAAGGGCTATAATTGGATCGAGATTGGACTATTGCAATGCCCTCCTCGTAGGGACCTCGTGCAATAACATCGCCAAACTCCATCTGCTCCAAAACAATGCCCTCAGAGCAGCTACTGGGGATCTCCACAAAGGACCACATTTCGGAGGTCAGGAGAAAGGTGCACTGGCTTCCCGTCAAAGAAAGAATTATCATTAAGACCCTCGCCCTTACACATAAATGCATTCATGACCAAGCACCTCTGTACCTTGTCCAGAGAATATCCAAGCACACCTCATCCAGACCAACCAGAACAGCCTACGCAAACAGGATTGCCACTCCCAAAACAGGTAGGGTCCGCGCAGGCGACACCAGTTTCCCAGCCATGGCCGCCTCACACTGGAACGCTCTACCTGCGCACATCAGATCCATTGACTCCCACTGTCAGGAATCGAGGGTGGAAGCTGTGGGATCGATGGACGCTCTAGTCCTCACCCAACATGGCTGCCTCCACTATAAATCTAGGCCCCGCCTCCAGCTCGGCGCGTTGTATCTGTGTATTGCTTACACTTCTACCAGCGCTCAGAGTAGCTTGTAACTTTCTTCCGAGTATCCTCCTCGCTCTCGTTTTCGGCGTGAGCTTGTTATTTTCTCCTGTGTCCCTCTCCCCTTTCTGTCCGCTCTGTGTTCTAGTTCTATGTGGTTTTTCGTAACCGACTATCTGTGTTCTGCCTTTCTCGCTCGCGAACCCTTTTCGTGCTCCGCTTCTTGCTTACCGTCCTGTTTACTTTTTCTCCGCTTGCGAATCCCTTCGCACTCAGCTCCTCGCTCTGCCTTTCTGATTCCTTTTTCTCCGCTCACGATCCCTTTCGCGTTCCGCTTCTTGCTTACCTTCCTGTTTACTTTTTCTCCGCTTGCGAATCCCTTCGCACTCAGCTCCTCACTCTGCCTTTCTGATTCCTTTTTCTCCGCTCGCGATCCCTTTCGCGTTCCGCTTCTTGCTTACCTTCCTGTTTACTTTTTCTCCGCTTGCGAATCCCTTCGCACTCAGCTCCTCGCTCTGCCTTTCTGATTCCTTTTTCTCCGCTCGCGATCCCTTTCGCGTTCCGCTTCTTGCTTACCTTCCTGTTTACTTTTTCTCCGCTTGCGAATCTCTTCGCACTCAGCTACTCGCTCTGCCTTTCTGATTCCTTTTTCTCCGCTCGCGATCCCTTTCGCGTTCCGCTTCTTGCTTACCTTCCTGTTTACTTTTTCTCCGCTTGCGAATCCCTTCGCACTCAGCTCCTCGCTCTGCCTTTCTGATTCCTTTTTCTCCGCTCGCGATCCCTTTCGCGTTCCGCTTCTTGCTTACCTTCCTGTTTTCTTTTTCTCCGCTTGCTAATCCCTCCGCACTCTGTTCTTCGCTCTGCCTTCCTGTACATTATACTGCTTGCGGCTCCTATCTGCTTCGGTGTCCGAGGCATCTGACACTCCTGGCATTCTGCAGTGTCCTGACTTTGGAGAAAGCTCTAGCTTTTCAATCCATCATTCCTGAATCTTCATCATCTCAGCCTGGGAGAACCTGCCTTATACCTGGCCTTAGGAACCACTCCTCACCTTGCCTGCAGATCTTCATTCAAGGGTTTTTTCTGCCGTTCCGGCTTTTTCCCTTGGGCACCGAGGCTGGCCCAATGGGAGCCCCCCACGGCAGGTTTCCACTTCTGCCACGGTGGCCTCCGGAGGGGCCAGACCTTACTTGCACGATAAGAAGGTTAGAACACGTAAGGATCTTATCTCTACCAAGAAGAAGGAATGTCCCCGAATCCGGACTACGGTAAAGGACTCAGTATCAGAAGATTCAGGTGAGGAGAAGGGGGAGGTAGAGCCGAAGTCTGACAGCATACAATGCCTAACTACAAACATGGCATCTTTGGAACAATACCAGGAACTTGTAGCAGCTATACAGAACCTGACAGCTGAAGTACAATCCCTAAGGGCTGAAAACATAGTCCTTCGCCAACAAGTAGTGTTGCGTCGAGATGACCACGGAGACCTACCCACGATGCCTCTCTCATTCGGCAAGTATGATCGTCATCCAGGAGGTCTCAAGGATTTCCTGGACGCCTGTAAAGTATACTTCACATTCAGGCCTCATGCATATGAGTCTAGCCGTGCCAAGGTCGGATTCATAATTGCCAATCTCTCTGGGAATGCCTTATCATGGGCAACTCCACTGGTCTCCAATGATGATCCTTCCCTAAATGTCTACGATCAGTTTGTGACAGCCTTTAAGGATAGATTTGATAGACCTGAGGTTCTATACTCCTCATTAGAAGCCATTCTTGATTTCCGTCAAGGAAATACAGACGTGCAAACATATATCTCACGCTTCCTCAGATTGGCTGCAAAGGCGGACTGGCCGGACTCGGCTCAACAGACGATCTTCAGAAGAGGACTTCAGGACGAGATCAAGGATGAGCTTGCGAGGATAGCCAGACCACCGTCATTTCGTGACTTGATGACCTTGTCCCTCCAGATCGAGTTCAGGCTGCATGAACGCAGACAAGAAAGGAGACGTCCACGGGGAACCTCACAGACGATAGGCCTGCCCTCCCAGACTCCAATCCAGAGACCGATATCATCCACCGAAGAGTCAATGCAGATAGGAGCAGCTCGTGGACCTCTGACTCCTGAAGAAAGGAGACGGCGCCGAGAGGCGGGATTGTGCATGTATTGTGGATCCTCTAAACACCTGCTGAGAAACTGTCCAGAAGTCCCTCCTAGGAAGAAGGAAACTTCCACCCCCGGGCTGTTGCAAGGGAAGTCTCGGGGGACCTGCCAGTTACCCTTGCAACCACTCAAGAACCCTTGAAGAGGGCGAAGACAGTAGTCTAATGGTTTTCAAGGTCCACGTGAAGTTATCTGAAGCGACATCAGTTGAGGTATTGGCAATGTTGGATTGTGGTGCCGCGGGTAACTTCATGGACATTAATTGGGCTAAGGAGAACCTAGTCTCTACCAGACCCAAGTTCAGACCCATACCTGTTAAGGGTGTGGATGGTGTACCTCTTTTTTCGGGTCCTATCCTGTGGGAGTCGATTCCATTGCAGATTAGAGTAGGCAATCACCAAGAACTCCTAGTATTCGACCAGATACGTGCAGCTCATTTTCCTTTAGTTCTGGGAATACCTTGGTTGAGGAGACATAATCTTCTTATCGATTGGTCTGCCAACAAGGTGTGCTTCGACTCCCAATTCTGCAAATCAAACTGTCTGAATACTACTGCGGCTATGGTAGTGACTGGAGAAAGTTCCGAAGCTCCCGGCTCCTTAATTGTAGCAACAGTTCCGCCCCAATACCATGAATACACCGAAGTCTTTCTGGATACTCTTCCTAAGCAGCTACCCCCACACCGGGCAGAGGACTGCTCAATCGACCTGGTGCCTGATTCTATCGTTCCTTTCGGAAGGATGTATCCCCTGTCCCTTCCGGAACGAAGGGCCCTCAGAGAATATCTGGACGCTAATCTACAGAACGGGCTTATTCAGGAATCCAAGTCATCCTGCGGTGCATCATTGTTTTTTATCCCCAAGAAGGATTCGGATGAGTTACACCCATGCATATACTTCAGAGGACTTAATAAGATCACTATAAGGGATAGGTACCCCATGCCCCTTATACGAGACATCCTGTAGGCGGTTCAAGAGGCTAGGTTTTTCACCAAGTTAGATCTAAGAGGGGCCTATCACCTCCTTAGGATCAAGGAGGGGGACGAATGGAAGACCGCCTTTCGCACTCCGTTTGGCTTGTACGAGTATAGAGTCATGCCATTCGGTCTTGTCAATGCTCCGGCAGTTTTCCAGAGGTATATGGACAAGGTGTTTGCTGACATGTTATACCTATCCGTGGTGGTCTACCTAGACGATATCCTCGTCTACTCCAAATCTCTTGATGAACATAGAGCACAGGTCAAGAAGGTGTTGAGAAGACTCCTTATCCATCGGTTGTTGGTCAAGCCCGAAAAATGTCAGTTTGAAGCCACTTCTGTGTCCTACCTTGGGTTCATCCTTTCTCATGAAGGGATCGAAATGGACCCAAGAAAGGTTAAGGCCATTCACGATTGGAAGGAACCCGGAAACATAAAGGAGCTACAGAGTTTTCTGGGTTTAGCCAATTTTTATCAGCGTTTCATCCCCAACTTCTCACAAACTGTGCTCCCCTTGACCTCTCTACTTAAGAAGGGAGTACGGTTTTCTTTTGAAGGAGAACCTCAGAAGGCTTTCCAACTCCTTAAAGAAAGATTCTCCACAGCTCCCATCCTGATCCAACCTGACCAGACAAGACGATTCATCATGGAGACTGACGCCTCCATTGGAGCAGTGGGAGCCATTCTCCTCCAAGAATCGGAGGACGATCTTGAGCATCCTGTAGCTTATTTTTCCAAGACCTTAACATGTAGTGAACTGAACTATTCCGTATTGGAAAGAGAGCTACTAGCCATCAAGCTAGCTTGTCAGGAATGGCGTCATCTCCTACAGGGAGCTGCTCATAGCTTATTGATTCGCACCGATCACAGAAATCTCAGGGTACTCCAGCAGATGGAATGCACCAATGCCCGTCATGCCCGATGGGCCTATTTCTTTCTACAGTATGACTTTGTGATAACTTACATTCCTGGGACGGAGAACAAGAAGGCTGATGCCTTATCCCGAAGTAAGGGGGAAGTATCAGGATTATATCAAGGACATGACTTTGTTCTCCCCAAGCTCAGGATTTTGGCTTCCACGACCACTTTTCTCAAGGAGCTTATACCCCTGTATCAGAGTTGCCCAGAGCTCGCGCATGCTACCACCAAGGGGAAGGATGGATTGTATTACCATGAGGAGGCGCTCTATGTTCCCACCAAGAAGCTTCAAAGAATGGTTCTTTCATGGTGCCATGACTTGCCCTTGACAGGTCATCCTGGCATCAGAAAGACATATGACTTAATAAGTAGGGGTTTCTGGTGGCCAACGCTAAGAAAGGACGTGAGTCAATACGTCTCTACTTGCTCTGTTTGTGCTGCAAACAAGTATCAGACGGGTAGGCCAATAGGGTTGTTGCAACAGCCTCCTCTAGCTAATCGCCCCAGGGAACATATTTCCATGGATTACATTGTGGATCTTCCGGTGTCTTCTGGTATGACTGTAATTATGGTCACTTGTGACTCCTACAGCAAGTTGGCACACTTTTCAGCCTTTCAGCAACTGCCTTTGGCTTCTGAGACAGCTGCCGTCTTCCTCCGTGACGTAGTCCGCCTGCATGGTTTACCTAGGACTATAGTCTCTGATCGTGGTTCCCAATTCACCTCAAGATTCTGGGCCACTCTCTGTCGGGTTCTGGGAATCCATAGGGCTCTCTCCTCGGGTTATCACCCCCAAAGCAACGGCCAAACGGAAAGACTCAATGCCAGCTTGGAACAGTACCTTAGGTGCTTCTGTAGTGCACAGCAAGAAAGGTGGTTTGAATTTCTCTCCCAGGCAGAGT
Organism: Ambystoma mexicanum; assembly: GCF_040938575.1. Lineage (NCBI taxonomy): Eukaryota > Metazoa > Chordata > Amphibia > Caudata > Ambystomatidae > Ambystoma > Ambystoma mexicanum. The sequence goes on along the minus strand of NC_090921.1, from coordinate 778,548,163 downwards.
TTGCTTATAACAATGCAATTCACACCACCATACAGATGAGTCCGTTCTTTTGTACATACGGTTTCAACCCACACCATCTACCCTGGGTCAACACACGATCGACCAAGGTTCCGGCCTTAGATGAGGCTCTCAGAGATCTGCACGAGGTACAGGAGACAGCCAAGAAAGCTCATCTAGCCAGCCAGGATGCCCAGAAGAAGTGGGCAGACAGGAGCAGACGCTCAAACCCCGACTGGAAGGTGGGACAATTGGTATGGCTGTCAACCAGATTTCTTCCCAGATGGATTCACAAGGGGAAGTTTTCTTCTAGATTTCTAGGACCCTTTCCCATTGTTCAACAGATCAATCCGGTGGCTTTCAAACTTAAACTTCCGGATTCCCTCAAGAGGATTCACCCTGTCTTTCACACTTCTCTTCTCAAGGCCTACAAGGAAGACCCATTTCAGAGGCCTGTTCATAAGGGACGCCCTAAGGTTGATCCTGCCCGGACGAGTACGAGGTGGCTCGTTTGATCGATTCCAGGTATCGTAAGGGCAGGTTACAGTACCTGGTACATTGGAGGGGCTATCCTAAGGAGGAGAGAACCTGGGAGCCTGACTACCACATACATGCTCCTCATCTGGTGAAAAGGTTCCATCGTTTTCAGCCAGGCAAACCGGGGGAACCCCCAAGGAAGAGGGGGTATACTGTCAGGAATCGAGGGTGGAAGCTGTGGGATCGATGGACGCTCTAGTCCTCACCCAACATGGCTGCCTCCACTATAAATCTAGGCCCCGCCTCCAGCTCGGCGCGTTGTATCTGTGTATTGCTTACACTTCTACCAGCGCTCAGAGTAGCTCGTAACTTTCTTCCGAGTATCCTCCTCGCTCTCGTTTTCGGCGTGAGCTTGTTATTTTCTCCTGTGTCCCTCTCCCCTTTCTGTCCGCTCTGTGTTCTAGTTCTATGTGGTTTTTCGTAACCGACTATCTGTGTTCTGCCTTTCTCGCTGGCTAACCCTTTTCGTGCTCCGCTTCTTGCTTACCGTCCTGTTTACTTTTTCTCCGCTTGCGAATCCCTTCGCACTCAGCTCCTCGCTCTGCCTTTCTGATTCCTTTTTGTCCGCTCGCGATCCCTTTCGCGTTCCGCTTCTTGCTTACCTTCCTGTTTACTTTTTCTCCGCTTGCGAATCCCTTCGCACTCAGCTCCTCGCTCTGCCTTTCTGATTCCTTTTTCTCCGCTCGCGATCCCTTTCGCGTTCCGCTTCTTGCTTACCTTCCTGTTTTCTTTTTCTCCGCTTGCTAATCCCTCCGCACTCTGTTCTTCGCTCTGCCTTCCTGTACATTATACTGCTTGCGGCTCCTATCTGCTTCGGTGTCCGAGGCATCTGACACTCCCGGCACTCTGCAGTGTCCTGACTTTGGAGAAAGCTCTAGCTTTTCAATCCATCATTCCTGAATCTTCATCATCTCAGCCTGGGAGAACCTGCCTTATACCTGGCCTTAGGAACCACTCCTCACCTTGCCTGCAGATCTTCATTCAAGGGTTTTTTCTGCCGTTCCGGCTTTTTCCCTTGGGCACCGAGGCTGGCCCACTGGGAGCCCCCCACGGCAGGTTTCCACTTCTGCCACGGTGGCCTCCGGAGGGGCCAGACCTTACTTGCACGATAAGAAGGTTAGAACACCTAAGGATCTTATCTCTACCAAGAAAAAGGAACGTCCCCGAATCCGGACTACGGTAAAGGACTCAGTATCAGAAGATTCAGGTGAGGAGAAGGGGGAGGTAGAGCCGAAGTCTGACACCCACATAGCCTACCACAAAGCTGTCAAAACCAGGCTATTCGTATGACTGCACCCTTCTGCTGAAACTCAATGCCCCACTCAATGTATCTAATGTTTAATCATTGCATTAACTGTCCACTGTCTTTCGTCAAACTACATATGTAACTAAGAACTCCCAATGTAGGACAGCTGCTAATGTAACCCTGAATCACGCCTCCTTACAAATTGCATGTACCAGTGCCTCGATGCCTACGGGCTGTACCGCGCTCTACAAATTCAAATTGATGCCGGGAAGCTTAAACTTGGCATGAAGGCGACTTATAGGACTAGCTGGTAGCCATCGAAGTTCCAGACGAAAACGTGGAACGGAGATGGTTTTTGCATGCTAGCCCAATTCAGAGCTTGTTAGTCCACTGGGTGGTCCAGTGACACTTCCAATGTCTCAAAGCTACAGGAATGCGAGAAGACCTTGAGGCAGGTTGGTTTCACTAGTCCAAGGGGTGAAATACCGACAAGGGCCTTCTGAGATCAGGTAGTCCAGCAGATCTTCACCAGGACAGTTGCAGGAAAGGTTGCCAGGCCTCTTCAGAAGTAGTCCAGAAATGTGTGTCTTTAACCTTTCATCAAATCTTTGGATCTAGGTTAAAGGGCTTTGAGTAACTTTGGAAAGTATATTTCCCTGTGTGGCTCTTGTTCTCAAGGCGATTATAGTTCAGCTCTTTCCAGCCTGGTCTCTTTTGTATATTATTTATCTTAGTGGTGTCTGTCTTTCAGTTCCCAATGCTTTCTCTCTGTTGTATTCCACTCTTTCCTTTTTGAATAATTTCCCCTCTTCCTGGGATAGGGATCCCCAAGCACTATTGGTTTCCCTCTCTGGGTCTTCTGTGATTCTTTCTCGCAGTTCAAGTTTGTTAGCTTTTGTTTCAACTGTTCATCACTTATAATAGACAAGTATCTCTGATTACATAACAGGTCCCTTTTAGTCTCCTGGTCTTCCAGTTCTCCCCGTTATCGTCCCTTCTCCGAGCGAAACTCTCTGGGATCCGTGCTGGCTTGGGACCTCCTCTTTTGTTCCTCTGCACGGTCAGTTTGGTTTTGCCGCCGTACTCCTCTTCTTGCGGTTCTTTCTCCTTCATGTGATCTCGGTCTGTCCACTGGTAATCTGACCGTTTGCTGCAGGTTGTGCTTGGTGGTGTCGGCCTAGTTTGATGGGTAATATACCCACCACAAACTCCTCATGGTCACGCCACCACCGAGGGTTGGCTCCCATCGCCTGTGTTTCTCCCTTCTTGCACACGCTGGCTTCCAGCGTCTCCTTCTGCCATTCAGAGCTGGCCTCCTCGTTGTGGGCTCTACGTCTATTTCGCTCTGCATCTGTCAGGTGCTACATGTCTAGGGGGCTTTCCGTGCCTGCGTATGCGTTCCTCTCTCTCTCACCTTCATTTGGCGTGTACTCCTCTTTCAGTGTACTAGTCCCAGTTAATTGGAGGTCACCATTTAAAGGGGCAATTTCATTTTCTTCCTTATAATGGTGTAAGTTAGTTTTCTCTTCAGTCAAGTCTCGGGACTTTAAACCATTTGGCATATGTGATAGTCCCTTGTATGCCATCACATGAAATTGTTTAGGAAGTTCTTCACAGGAACGGGAGTCCTTGTCCCCTAAGGGGTAAGTCTCTCCCGGTGAAGCCCCACTTGATTCTACTCCTGAGGGTATTGCAGAGTGTGCTCACCTCTCTGGGGTGGGGGGGGGGTGGCTCCCTCTTGGTGAGAAGGGACAAATTCCCTCGATTCCTCACAGAATCCTCTGTGCAGCCCACAGGACGTTCATCACCACAGCAAACTACTACACAACAACCACCATGTAAACATTCAAACATTAAACGAGCAGAGCAATCTTCTAAGCCATGATGCACTGCATTAACCCATTAACCCCATGCAGTACTGCAATCCACTGACAAATGCAGCACCATCAACCTCTTCACAGACAGCCAAGATAAGGCAACACATCAACAGTACCACACACAAACACCACAGATGTCCCACCCATTGTATCCCACACAAAAATTACTGAATTCTGGAGAATTGCTCTAGAGACCTGACCAACACTCTTGCAGCTCTCAAAACCACCATCTTCAAAGACGATCTCCTACCCTCTTGCTCTCAGCGTCAATGAAGCATCCCTCAGCCAGGGCACCTTCCCTGATACTCTGAATACAAGACTGTGATAGAAACACGCACTTATCCAGATGACCTGGCTAACTATCGTCTATAATGCAGCTACCTTTGGCAAAATGATTGGGTAATCCACAGTGCAGCAAAGTGATCCCCACAATCCAACCCATTTGTGACTCTCTATACATCTTGGGTAAAAGAAACCTCTGCTTACTTGTCCTACCCGATCCATTCGCCAACTTCAGTACTGTTTACTATGAAGCACTCCACAGCATCCTCACCACGGGCCTGGGCTTTGAAGGAACAGTCCTGCGGCAGTTCGACTCTTCTCCAGCATGGATTCACATGCTCATGAATATTCCCCACCGCCAGGCTGGGACTCCTTGGTAAAAGAAAAAACAGTATCACTTTCACTTAAAAACTGTATTTCTCCTTTAAATCAATCACTGTCTTCTGGGTTATACTGCCCCCATCCAATGACCGTCCTCTCCGTAAGCCCGTCGTCTGGCAGTCATCTTTAGATTTTTACTGCACGCTTCATTGTTTGTCCTTGAGTTTGCTTTCCAAGCTGATTGTCAGTTTTTTCGTGGTTTTCGACAGAACAAGTTCTATTTTTGTTTCAAAGGAGCCTGTGTGCTCTTTTCTCCATCTGCTAACAAAGGGGATCTGTTGTCTGCGAATTTCAGCAACCCTCAAGTGCAAAGATCGTCGAAGATTCTAGAAGGCCATCAGGCCTACTTCACGCCCTCCGATCATGACGGAGAAGGAGGGAAGGTACCTCTTCAGTCCCTGCATCAAATTAGGGCTACGGAACGTGTTTCAGAGATGGTGTCAGAGATCCAGATGAGGATGCCTCTGGCACCTGGGGTACCCCAGGTCCCTGATCATCCTCTGGCAATGAAGAGGAAGTACAATCCGCGGGTACAGGGGGAGATATGGCCACAACGACGGATGATGAGGATATCGTCACAGCGGATGGCGAATCTACACATTTGGATGCTCCACATAGGGTGTTTCCACCGGATGAGGTGGGATCTTTCTACTTCATGATCTCAAGAGCCTCCGAGCTATTCCAGCTAGTGCCCAAGGAAACCAAAAAGGAGAGCTTCTTGTACAAGAGGTGCCAGGCCAAGAGGAAGACTGTCATGGCAGTGCCCCTTCTGGACGACATTTGGGAAGATCGCCTGGCCCTCATGAACAACCCTTGCACTGCTCCAGCCAAACAGGGTTGGCTGGAGAAGAAATATCGGGTACTGGACTCCGCACCCAAGTGGCTGAGGTCGCAGTCATCGCCAGATTCGGTGGTATTGGTGAGTGGGGGGGTAAAAGGAAACGGTCAGCCAGCCTGTCCTCGTCTTCAGTCCCTCCAGACAGCGAGGGGAAGAGAATGGACGCCATGGGTAAGAAGGTGATTTAAACCGCGGCGTCCACGATCAATGCGGCCAACGCATTGGCGATCCTAGCCAGGTATGACAGGGAGTTGTGGTACAAGCTGCGGCCTATTCTGGAGTTCCTCCTCAACAATAAGAAGATGGAGGCAATCGCTCTCTTCCAGAAAGGGGCGGTAGCGTCTGGTCACCGTGGCATTGGACATCACTGACACAGGTTTTCGGCAAATGGGGAACAGTGTCTGCCTTTGTCGCAAAAGGCTGGATGAAGGCCACGAAATTCCACTAGGAGGTTCAAGCGAAGGTTCTGGACATGCCCTTCGATGGAAAGAACCTATTTGAGAAAGTCGTCAAAGAGTCCCTCCAGGCCATCAAAGCGGATACAGAGATGGCCCGTTCCCTGGGCACCTTCCAGCAGCACCGCTCTTCTTTTCGCTCCTTCAGGGGAAAGTCGAGCCAGTCTTCAAAAGGCTTCTCCACATCGTACCCACCGTCAGCCTTCCAGATCCTCAACTCAGAAAGCCTACAGAGGCTGTTCCCAGGCTTACGGCAGCAGAGGACAGCATCGCTGTCGCCCACAGGGCTGGACGCCGGCGCTGAAGCAAGCCTGAACCGGCCGTGACGTTGAGTCCCCACTCGTGCACCTCAGTGGGAGGCCGGCTGACGAGGTTAGAGGAAGTAAGAGGATCCAGATTGGGAGCCCTCCCGTCCCCTGCACACTGTATAATATTGTCAACAAAGACATTCAATAAATTACGTACAATTTTGCATATGCAGTATGATCAATAATAATCAAAAGAAATCTCAATATGAAGAAGGTAGAGAAATTTAATTTTGACAAGAACAATGTACAATAGTCATTATTGACTGTCGGTCAATAGGCATCAAAAATGCAAAACATAGCAAAGGAAAGTATCCATAGATTAGACTGTGCTTGGCTGACGCGTTTCGAGGTGAAATCCTCTTCTTCTTGAGCCTATTAGCACTCTGACACAAATGAACTGTTCAACAGAAAGTGGAGAAAAGAAAAGGGTTTTTTTTTAAAAAAAAAAGGAGAAATGGATATTTTCCATAATTCTGTATAACGAGCATCACATAACACATGTTAGAAGAGAAATAAAACCAGTGCCGCTAATTAAAAAGCAATGCTTTAAAGAATTGGTCAAGTGATAATTCTCTACCGAACTATACATTCAATGCATAGTTCCTAAATCACATATTTCTACTAGCCACTGTTATGGAGAAGGAGGACCCGGTGGGCACCAAATCAATAGAACATTAATTAGGTGGAAAATCCTGTTGAACTAAGGGTGATGAGGAATAGACTTTCTAGAACTCGTTTGACCAAAGTAGTGAAAATAGAGACTTACTCATGCAAATGTCCCAACGGGCATTCAAATGCAGGGAAGTATGAGTGACCGCAGATCTATGGGACGTCAATATGTGGAGCTTCTATATTTTCTTTTCAGTGAAAAGCGGCATGCGCTCCCTAGTGAAAATGTGATATAAATGTGCATTACATTTTCGTAGAAACTAAATGTTTAGATAAAGCACAAAACATGAGTGTTTACATTCATTACCTGGTGTGGACTGAAGGAGACTAGTCAAGGGTAATAGCATAAAACATGCTTGTCGCTTCAACATTGGTTGCAGGAAGCGTTAGTAGCTAAATATAGAATGGAGCGTTGTTCCATACAGTGGCCCGTGTGGGTTATCTGTGGACAAGTGGACACATAACGTCATTGGCGAATTCGCTCAAAAACTGATTCTGGATGCTCCGTGAGAACGGAAAAATTACCTGTCTCCAAGCGGCGTTCGTCGTTTCCAAAACAGGTTACGCTCAGGGAGGCGTAGTGGTTACCATAGAAATTCAAGTCAGCGAATCACGTGATGATGATCGTGATACGCTAATGAGCACGTAAGACTAAGGGAGTGATGAAGATAAAAAGCGGACTAAACAAACTGGATGTTCAAGTCCGAGGTCCATCTTGTGACGGGCAATCTTCAGTAAACAGTAGTGTGAAACTTAAATAAGTGTTCTAAGTAGGTGTGAAGCGGGTGCTCCTTCTCGAAGACCAATTATCACATATTCGTTAATTACAAAGAATATTTAATTGTGAAGCGCACCAAGTGTCACCTAACGACGAACTCGCCGTTGTTATGCCGATTAATCATGTGTGCCGGTACCATTCATGTAAAGAGATGAACAAGTCACTGCATTGATAATTATGTTCTTCATCAAAGCTATATCAATTATATACAGATGGAGGTGACCGCAGTCAACTGGCCACTCATGAATTATGATTTAAGGAAAAAGTATCAGTAGTTCCAATTAACATTGAATGTACCGTACAAAACAATGGTGTGAGCAATTGCTCAAGGTAACACACTGGCTAATCACCTAAACATGTGGAGATGCTTTGTTCTTTAGGATCAATATTTGTGATACAGGGTAAGGGAATGAAAAAGAATTGTTTTGTAAATGTGAACAATTGGAAATGTATAGAGAGAATGAGATAATGTTCATAAGGGATTCCATCTCAGAACACTACATGTAGGCCACATGTGGGATACCATATGGTGATCATCTGACTCAGATGTAACATCTTAGTGAAAATTCTTCATTAAGCCCTTTAGGGTCCAATGTTTCCAGGAAATGTATCCAATATTTCTCGCGTCTTGATAGGATCGACTGATAATCTCCTCCTCTGTGGGGACGTTTCACCACTTCAGGAATTTTAAATTTGAGTTGAGCTATAGAGTGGTTGTTATCAAGAAAATGTCTTACTATTGATCATACTGCATATGCAAAATTGTACGTAATTTATTGAATGTCTTTGTTGACAATATTATACAGTGTGCAAGGGACGGGAGGGCTCCCAATCTGGATCCTCTTACTTCCTCTTCTTTCAGCAATTCTGGTTCTGTGCCAAGACCATTTTTTCTCCCCTGCACCTCAAGTTTCAAAAACACATTACCTATTAAGTGTCAAGCAGTTACGTACCCTGAACTATTAGTGTGCACTGTCAATGACAAATACTCTCGGCTGACGAGGTTAGTCAGCGAGTGGAGAAAGATCACCACTGACAGATGGGTGCTGGACGCATTCGCCCAAGGCCACACCCTGGAGTTTTAACGCAGGTGTCCACGGATCCCTCTGGTTGCCAGTCGGGAGCAGCACATCTCTCAGCTCCTGGAAAAGGTACAAGCCATGCTACGAAAAGGGGTGATGGAGCTTGTTACCCAGCGAATCCGTGACTCCGGAGTCTATTCCAGAAAAGAAGACGGGGGGCTGGAGGCCCATCCTAGACCTACGGTGTCTGAACAAATACCTCAAGTCCCAAAAACTCAGGATGGTCACGTTGCAACATGTACTGAGCCAACTGAAAAGAGGAGATTTCTTGACGTCGTTGGACCTGAAGGACGCCTACTTCCACCTCCCCATCCACAAGAAACATCTAAAGTTTCGATGTTTCATGGTGCAGGGACTGCACTTCCAGTTCAAGGCCCTACCTTTGGGCTTGGAAGTCGGCCCCCAGAGTGTTCACGAAATGCCTGGTACCAGTGACGGCCCATCTACGCCTACAGGGCATACACATATACCCATACTTGGACGACTGGCTAATTCGCGCCTGCTCGCTGGAGTTGGCCGAAGTACACACAGAGGCGACTGTCCGGCTACTAACAGATCTGGGATTCTCTGTCAACTATGTAAAGTCCTGCTTAACGCCATCACAGAACGCGCTGTTCCTAGGCACCAGACTCAATACAGTGTGTTTCCTTTCGTTACCCTCGGAGCAGAGGATAGCAGCCATTCTGGTTTAAGGTGTAGCAACTGTTGTCGGCGAAGACTGCCACGGTGCGGCCCATCAAGTTGTTACTGGGCATAATGTCGTCCAGCATCTACCTCGTCCGGCTCTGCAGGTTGCAAATGCGGCCCATTCAGGAATTCTTGGATGCCTGCTGGATACAGGTGTCTGGAAGCTTCACAGAGAAGATATCTCTCCTTGATGAGTTCCGTCGGGCGATAGTATGTTAACAAATTCAAAGCCCTTTTCAGAGGATCTTCATGGAGAACACCACCACCATGTTTTCAATCAGGAAGCAGGGGGGCACTTGATCCCTAGCGTTCTCCAAGGAAGTGCAGGACTTGTGTCGCTGGGCCGTCAGACAGGGGATGTTCCTCGTCCCTCTCCACCTGGGGGAAGTCGAGAACACCATCACAGACTCCATCAGCAGGGACCTAGACTCCTGCCACGAGCTTCGTCAGTATCAGGTGGACCGCTTGTTCGTCAAGTGAGGCAGGCCCCAGATAGATCTGTTTGCGACAGCGGCGAACTCCCAAGTGCCACGGGTTTGCCAGCAGGGTCCACCTGCCGAGCAGCCTGGGGATGCGTTCTGCTTCACGTGTTCCCGTTTCCTACTACGAGTCATCAACACACTCAGACAGTGTCCGTGCAAGATGATACTCATCGCCCAAGCGTAGCCGAGACAGATTTGGTGTCCGGACCCTCTCAGCCTGTCCATGTCGCCTCAGGTCAAGCTACTAGTGGTTCCTGATCTTCGCACCAAAGAAGGAGGTGCAATCCTTCATCACGACCCAGGATCGCTGAACTGCAGGGCTTGGCTCCTGCGTATCGAATTGAACTGTGGTGTTATGAAGTTGTTAGCGTACTGAATCATCATCAATTCACTCAGATGAACTGAGTTGTGATTATATTATGATTTCAGCACTTATGTGTTCAAACTAGTAATATTGACTTTTTGAAATTCAACAATTGTATATTTGATTTGAATTAATTGACAATTATATTGTACTAGTGTCCCCCAAGTCCTGTACCCGATTTCTTTGCGGGACCTCCAGTCTACTATATTGTGATCTTGTAGCCAAGATCAGACTGGGAGCACCTAAATTCCCCTGTAACTACCATCAACCTTAACACAGACAGAACCTCTGTACATATCGAGTGCACCTCTACACACAATTTTCTTGTTATTGTACAAGTATGGCCCTGGAGTGGGGTATTTGCCTCAATGCTGGAGGTAAATCCTCCCACTTTCCGCCGAAATTCTGCAATAATTTCGCTGAAATCCCCAATGGAGTCCTATGGACTCCATATTAACCCCTTATCTGCCAAGGGTTTTCCCCCAAGGCCTTTTTTGGGTTATTTCGGTATGTCGCCATTCAATCCCTTGTAACGTTTTTGTTACATGAGATATCTCTGCCAAATGTGGCCCCTTTTTTCCCACATGTAGGCGGTCGTAAGGCCACCAAGGAATCCTAGTTTGCTGCAGGGGGTGAGGGAAAATAACCAAAAAGGGAGAAAATTTGGGTTTTTTCAGAAAATTCCAATAAAATGATGTACAAAGAAGTACAAAGAAGCCTGTGGTTTTGTCCTTGTAAGAGCTAGGAACTAGGAACAAATGGTTTGCTGTGCTGCATTCGCCATTTTCCAGGCTTTCAAGAACAGGTTGAGTGGAAACCAAAAACACATATTTTGAAATGGTTACCAGCCGTTTTGTGAGAGGTAAGTGATTTTGCCCTTTTTTTCTAATGGAAGAGATGGGTAGGAAAGCTGAATGGGAAGACAGAAAGGTATACATTTCTGGAAAGTAGACAAAATTCCAAGTTTAGGAAGGGGTGATTTGCACAGTCAGGCAACAACTATGTAGGGAAAAATTCCATATTTTGGGGAGAAATCAGGAAAATTACAGAAAAAAAGGTATGTGGTGGACATGGTTGACCCGGTACAGCAATGGCTTCTGTGAATTTTGTGAAAAGCAATGCCCCGCTACATTACCCAGACTTTTCAGTTAGGAAATCACACATTATGAAAAATGTTTCACAAAACAAGCTATTTACAAGCCAAAAACGGAGCCATGGTACACAGGTTTTTTATGCTTGCGGCCTAAACAGACGTACTTAGCATGTGTAAGTAAAGTAAAATGTGGTGAGGAAGGGCACGCATAGATTTTTTTAAGGGTACAGGCAGACCTTTTAAAGGGTAGGTGACTTGTGCAGGTTACAAAAGTGTATAGTGCCTAAAGCAGCGACAAAATGTAGGTCACATTTGGGAAATGAAAGGGTTGTGTGACAAAGTGCAGCAGCAAATGTTTGAAAATGTTATGAAAACCACACAAACACAACAAATGTCCTACCTTTCCCGCATTCCCACAGGTGTCCTGACGAAAACGGTACCTCACATGTGTGGGGCGCACCTACCTGGGTGCAAAGGGAGAAGGCTAAACCACTGGTAACCGCAAGTCTTTCGGCAGAGCAGATTTTGCAGGATTTTGCTCATGTGGACAACCTACAGATTTGGCCCTAGGGTGTCGAAGCCACCAAGGAAAACAGGAAACCCCATGCATTTCCGAAAAGAAGGCACCAGTGGGAATCTTCAGAGGTCTGATCTGTGTGAATCGGCCCAGAATTTATTACCCACAATCACAGGCAAAATCCAAAATTTGGCAAAAAAACCACAATTTTCAGACATTTCCCTCTGCACACTCACCGAAACACGCCACCAACAACACATGCCCTACCGTCCCGCATTCCCACAGGTGTCCCGACGAAAACGGTACCTCACATGTGTGGGTGAACGTATCTCGGTGCAAAGGGAAAAGGCTAAAACACTGCTATCCCCCAAAGGGTTTGGGGAGCCAACCTACAGATTTGGGCCTGGGGTGTCGCAGCCACCAAGGAAAAAGGAATCCCATGTATTTCAGAAAAGAAGATACCCGTGGGAATACAGAGGTCTGACTTGCGAGAATCGCCCCTACCTAGGCGGAAAAGAAAAAGTGTTGAACGTGCACAAGTCCAAAGGCAGTCCCAGGGATCCCGGGAGGGACCCCGTCCATTCCCTGAGGGAAATTCTGTAATGCTGCCTAGCCAGAGCTCCAGGATGGTCAGGGGTGATGTCCCTGGCCTTGGGTGGTTGTCCCCCATATGGGTTGACTGTCCACAAGTCCAGCGGCGGTTTCAGGGAGCCTCAGCATGCTCCCTGCCTTTTCCCAGATGGAGCAGGTGTAATGCAACCCAGCCAGAGCACAAGGATGGTCTGGGTGATGTCCCAGGCCTTGGGCACCCGTCACCCATGTGACGACCATCCCCAAACCCAGCCTGGAGCTCTGGCTGGGCTGCGTTAAAGCTTATCCCTCTGGGAAAGGTCGGGGACCCTGCTGGGGTTCCCCATTCCTCCCCCGAGTTGACATCTGTAACGCAGCACAGCCAGAGGTGCAGCCTGGGCTTGCGGATGTTCAACCCACATGGGAGACAGCTGCTCAAAGGGAAACACCAATGTTACACTGACATGGGGGACAATTTGTGGCCTGACCCTGCAATTGTGTCCCAGCCCAGCAAAATACCTCCACAGACGGCCCACTCTCGCCTACACCACCAACAATCCAGCCCCTGTCCCACCCACCCCACTGAGGCCGCTAACCGATGTGCCCCTTCCTAGGGGCAGATTAACTGCCCCCAGGGAGGGCTACATGGGAGCCATTTGGGTTGGGGGGGTGGAGAGAGGGCCCACCCCCCTTTCCACTAAAAACATCCATGGTGGTTTAGTGCTTCCCCACCCCCAACAAATGTTCTTTTTTTGTTTTCTTTTTTTATGTTTTGCCTCTTCACTAGGGGCAGATGGGCACATTAGTGTGCCCATCTGCCCCCAGCGTGGGCAAAACGGCCGGCCCATGCATTGGGGGGCCATTCCAGTGTTTTCTGGTGGTCCTCTCCCCCCACCACAAATGGATGGGGGGCATCTCATGTACTCCTTTTGTAGTGTATTGCAATAGCAATCTGCCCCCAGGGATGGCTACATGAGATGTCCCCTATCCATTTGGGGTGGGGGGAGAGGGCCACCCCCCTTTCCGCTAAAAACATCCATGGTGGTTTAGTGCCCCCCACCCAAAACAAGTTATTACTTTTTTTTATATTTTATTTTGTTTTGCCCCTTTCCTAGGGGCAGATGGGCACGTTAGTGTGCCCATCTGCCCCCAGGGTGGGGAAAACATACTGGCCAAGGCTTTGGGGGGGCCTGTGGCAAGATTTCCGGTGTCCCTCCCCCTATCCCAAATGAATGGGGGGGCGCATCTCCTGTATCCCTTCCTAGGGGCACATGTGGCCCCATGCTCTGTGGGCCTGGGGGGAAAGGGCTGCTTACATAGTAAGCAGATCCCTCTGCCCCCCACGTCACAAACAGATCCCTGGTGGTCTAGTGCCATTGCGGGGCGCGGATCGAGCACTCTGCGCCCGGTCCGCACCCAGCAATGCTTCAAAAAAGGTGTTGGAAACAGGAGAGTCTCCCCTTTCCGACGACACCTCCCTCGATCTAAACGGCACATTAGTGCCGCAGATCGAGGGGGAGAAAGGTGGAGACTCGCCTTTCATTTTCACTGCGGCAGCCGAAAATGGCTGCTGCAGTGAAAATTACTTTGTTTCATGTCGACGTTCATTATGCATGCCGACGTGAAACTGAAAGAAATCCAACCCCCGGGCCATGAGGAGGAAGCTCCTCCTCACATAGCCCGGGGTTGGATTTCAGTTTTGTGCTATCCCTGCTATCTCTTCCTTGGCAACACAAACGTAATGTCAAGGATGAGATAGCTCGATTTAAGGGTTTAATGGAGACTAACACCACCCCTTGTAATATGGCAGTAAATCCGCCAGACCAAGAGGCAGTAACAGTAATTCCGTTGGGTGGTATTCCAGCAGCTTTACTGGAATACCACCCAATTCGTAATTAGGCCCATAGTGTATTGTCACAATGTCCTGATTGTATATTATGTTGTCATGTTACTGTAACGCTCACCTGGCTTCCACAGAGGCGCGGGCGTGGCTGGGACTGCTGTGACCTCTTCTGCAGAGATGCGTAAGACCCAGAAGACCCGGAAGATGGACTGGACTGGATTCCCCAACCTGGCTTTTCTGGCTCGGAGGAATATCCCACTGTGTGTGAAAAGGAAGGGTTAATAGTCTGCGGGTGATATTCCGACCTCCCACTTCCCTTCTCTCCCTCCGTGAAACCCTTTTGGGATTCCCTGCGAAGACTCACCTTAGGGACCAAAATGACGAGCTCTCCATCCTGCTTCTGCGTTGTGATTCCAGTTACTTCACTGGATTGATGAGTTTAAACTAGTTTGTCCATTCCCGTCGTACCGCAAATGTTTATGGCAAGTTTGGGTTTATATTCACTCATCTGTTCTTTTCTTTCGCAGGTGCTGGAGAAGATTCCGGGCTGCAGGCAATGAAGCCAAATTATGGTAAGAATTCCGATGAGAGATTCCTTTGCAGTTTTAAGTATCTCCTTTAATGTCCAATGTCTTTTTCCCCATAGGGGCCGGGGTACGGCAATGCCGGAGGTAAGGCGCCGACTCGAAAAGAGCTGCTGTGTCTCTCTTGCAAATGGGTAAGTCTTGAGTGAGCGTATTGCTAATGTTCTCACATGCTCTCACTAATACAATGTCTGTTTCTTTTCCCCTTAGGGGCCGGGGTGCTGAGATGCCGAAGGTATGGCACAAACCCAAAGGCGGAGAGGGAATTGAACCACAGGTAAGTTCTACTTAGATTCGTGTTTCCCTTCTCACCTCTCTTTCTCCTTCCTTCCAATAGGTGCTGGATGGCGGTGGAAGCTCCGGATGGACGTCGCAGGACTCGAAAACGCCATATGCAGGTGAGTGAAATGCAGCGTGCTGCGCGCGTCGCGATGCGCTTTTAAAATGTTTGCCTTCTTTGCAGGATCGTCGGCGTGCAGAACCCGGAGTGCAGATGTATCCGGTAAGGTTCTTGTTTTCACCTGTTCTCTTCCCTTTTCTTCTTTAGGTGTTTCCAGGATGCTGGCAGGCGTGATGGAGGACCAAGGCAGGAGCAGGCACGGTGAGCGTCCAGCTGCTAAGTTCAGAACAACGCGAAGCGTGATCTGCTGCTTGGGTGTGGCTTAAATAGCCTTTCAAGTAGTTCCAGGTATGTATTCTTCCCTCAGAAATATGTATTCCTCCACCGGTCACATCCTAGAGATCAAGTAGTCCCTAGAAAAATAGTTCCTTCCAGTCTTGGAAGTTGCAGCATGGTCTGCACAGGTAAGTTTACACCAAGCACTACTCCCAACCTACTTCTGTATGAGCCTGGCGCCGATGGCGCCAGGACTGATGTCCCCTATGAGCCTGACGCCAACGGCGCCAGGACTGAGTCCAAAGGGCCCTCATCTGGGGCTGCTGGGACTTCCCTTGAATGCATGGTGTCTGTCTCTGAGGGTGCCGGGCCTGGTTTGGCTCCTTGGAGGCAGGCATCATGACAGTTACTTTGTCTTGATGTTATGTTGCAATGTCATGATGTTCTATCATGATATACCATGATGCTTGCTGTCCCATCAAGCCACAAGGTCATGCTGCCATGTGTAAGGGTGCAGAAGGAGGAGACTGACACACAGGTGACATGATGGTTGCTATAGACTTTTATTCACTATGAAAATAAAGAGAACACCTAACTTTCCCTACTTCTATGAGGGGTTTCCCTGCCTCAACTGAAAAGCTAACAGGTTCTGTCAGAATGTCCTTGCAAACTAAAGAGTCCAGCGTCATGTGTCAAAATTTCAAATTCTGTCTTTTACAGTTAGAACGTAAACTAGGAGGTTGCATACATGTTCTTGGTCCAGATAAACACCCTTCTCCTGGACTGGTTGGCAGAGTTCTGGTTGAAAGTTCCTAACTAGGGGAAATGACTCCCTTCCTCTGGTCCCAATACTTCAAAAGAGACTGCCAATCCTATAACACTCTATATCAGAATGTTCACTGTTTTTTCACTCCAGGGGGAATGACTCTCCTCCCCTGGATCACTTGTTCCCAACACAGTACTGGTCTTCCCTTCCTCAGGCCTCTTGGCTTTTTTCAATGTGGATTTAGCACTACCGGGAGAATGACTCCCTTATCCTGGTATCTTGGTTTTCACAGTTACTTTACCCTCTGCGATACTTGGGGAGAATGACCTTCCTCTGATGATCCTTGTTTCACTGTTTTTTTTCTTTCTCAACAGTTCGTGTTACGAGTATGATCCTTGACCCAGGTTTTCCCAGTATAGCCCACTTGGTCTTCTGGCTTGCCAAGTACAGTCACGAGGCAGAGTGTCACTCTCGCTTGCCATTTCAGATTGTGGGTTCCAGACTTTCTCTCTTAAGCTCATTGGACAGACCTGGTTCACTCAGGTACTGTCATGACAACCATGCTTCACAAAGTTCCCTTGATTCACTCTGTTTGCTGTACATACTTTATTCACTAACCTGCCAAGTAGTGTGACGAAAAAGATGATTTACAAAGTTCTTCTGACGTTAGCTGTCATGTTGTCGGGGTGTTATGCACTATCCCCTTTTTGGGAGTTCCTCCCTTTAAAATGTTTCTCTCATAATATTTGGCATACTTAATGTTCGTCTTTACCCCAGGGGTTCCCTTCTTGCCCCTGCTTGGTGGTTCTTGACTTTCTGTTTCTGGCTTTTGAGTCTTACCCCCACCCCTCTCTGTTGTGCCCCCACCAACCGTCCCTACGACCCAAGTACCTGTAGGGTCTCCACCAGCGTGCTACGGTCGGTCTCAGGCTCTTCCTTCTGTGGTTTCTCTCTTTCTGTGCCTTCCCTCACCTTCTGGTGCACTGTGGTTGCTCTGCAGCCTCTGACCCCTGTAAGGAAGGCATGGTATCAACAGTAAGACAGCTACAAGTGACCACAGTTCAAGGGTGTTTATTGAACCTACATTGGGTTTGCAAAAACGCCTATCTAATCCTACATCTAAAGATGGGAGCATGCTACGACCATCAAATAATAATAACACAGTCCTATTTTTTTTTTTTTTACATTTGTATAGCGCACAAGGCAGCCCCTAGGCATTGCGGCGCTGTTAATTGTAGTTACACTTAGTTACACTTAGTTCAGGAGCAGTACAGTACATTATGCATTTAGGTGAAGCATGCATTACATTATGCATTAAGGTGAAACGGTACATTACATTATGCATTCAGGCAGGTGTCGGTTAGGTAGCTGTGGTATGGCGTGGTTATGTGAAGAGTAGTGTTTTGACTGCTTTTCTGAAAGCTAGGTGGGAGCTTTCACCTCGGAGCGTAGGTGGCAGCGTGTTCCATTGTGTAGCTGCTAGATAGGGGAAGCTGGTGCCACCAGCTCAAACTCTCTTAAATTTGGGCACTGTGAGAATGTTCGCATAGGGAGTTCTAGTAGGTCTGGATGTAAAGATGGGGTGGATTTTCTCAGAGAGGTAGGTGGGGGCGGTTTGGTGAATACATTTGTGTGTCAGTGCAAGGGCTTTGAAGATAACTCTCTCTTTGATAGGAAGCCAGTGTGCTTCTTTTCTGGCATCTGTGATGTGCTGTCTTTTAGGGATGCCTAGGGCTGCTTGTAGGCACCTAGTGGTGTCTTGTACAAATAAAAGGGCATATACTAATAAACCTATTGGCAATCCTTACCTCTAAATACAAATAGTGTGGGAAACAATGTTATGCAAAAAATAAGTGTTCAAGAAATTACGTGTCAGGATATTCAAGCCGTTTGTCTCCCTTCCCCACATTTTCAGCACAGGATAATGCGGCACACTCAAGCTTAGTACAGTCTCTGGCTTCTCTAGCTCAAGGGTGCAGTTCAAAACTCGAACATCACAGCCTTCTGTACCATAGTCTCTTTGCCGTTCAAAGTCTCTTTTCTGAGAGGGCCTAATGCTACAAACAAATAATAAAATTCCTTTACTTTCAGGAATCTCCTACGCACATTTTTCTCAGGTGATTTACTGTTCACCTTGAATCCCCCTCCGCCGGGCTCAGATCCACTTTAACATAAAGTTTGTTTTTCACATATACACAATTTTATTAGGTTTTCCACGTATCCAGTTTCTCGGGTGGCTCACACTTCACCCTGGACCCCCCCCTTCTGCCAGGCTCAGATCTGTTCTAACACAAAATCTTCAATCGGTCTCCCTCTGCCGGGCTCGGACCAACTTGATCTACTTTGCCATCAACTTTCTTTGTCAACATCGAAGACTTTCAATTGTGCACAGGATTTTGCTTGACCCGTTGCACGACCACTTCAATTCACAATCATTTGCCACCCTCACTTTTATCAACTCTCAGCTGGACACCTTACAGAGACCTTTGATTGAGCATGCATACAGTGCCGGACCACGCTGTCGAAGGTATGATATATTTTGGCTTCAAAGTGTAATCATTCATCTGCAGTTCAGCTTTACTCGCGTCAGTTATCACACACATTGCATACAATGTTCTCAGATCCAGTGCTCGCAATACAATGTTGCCGCTTGCAACCTTGGCTTGAACACAGAGCAGTCTTGTATCGGTCTCCCCAACTCACCGACTGTGTTGATTTCACTGACGCTGCTTTGTTGTTGGAGCCAAGGACAGTACCACAGCAGCTGGCAATTCTCCCTGCCTTGATTATAGACGCCGGAGAGCCCCAGGTACCTGCGACACACAATGTAGGATTCTTCAGCTGGGTTTCATGGTCTTATGTTCTCTATTCTCGAGGTTTCTTGAAAGTACCGGTTCCTTGTCGAAAAAGTAATGGGAACTTCCCTCCTTGCAATCCCCTTCTGTTTCACAGTCTTTCTCCTCTTAAACTGCCATTTTGGAACTGCTGTATCCTCGTGTGCTTTGCCTCGCTCAGAGTGTGCTCCGCCTTTGATCCGTGTGGGGAAGTGTAATGGAAGTCAGGTGTGCGTGATGGTCAGTAATTGCCTGCGCATGGTATTGGGACATGTCGGGTATACGGCTCAGGTGTTAGTCCATTTTCTCTCATAGCGGGCTGTCCGTGAGAAAGTGTTCGTGTTGTGAAAGGGGGGTAGGGTTTGAATTCCTAAGTATCCTACTCGGTAGGATGGGGCAAAGGTGTTACAGGGAAGGGGATACCGCCTCTCACCATCCAGTGTCCCACACCCCGAAGACCCCTCACCCAGGTGATCATCCCGCACTGGTCCACCCCCAGGAACTGGAACCAAAATCAGTGGCTGTGTCCTTGCCACCTGGGTCACAGATCCCCGGGGACTAGCGGGTGAGACACCTTCTGGTTTCTCACACCCCTCGCAAACTGCACGTCTGTGCTCGACCGCGCAAACCGGCTTCTTCCCGTGCCTGGACCACTGCTTCGCCAGCTTCAGGGTCGACCAGTTAGAGACACCTGCCTCCTTCTGACAGCGTCCCGGTTTGCAGCCTTCACTTCTTCTCTTGACGGGCCACGGCTTGGTCCTCGGCTCCTCCAGGGATGACTTGACAACGTGCTTAGTCTGTCGTCACTTTTTACCTTGGTTTCTTCAGTGTGCTTTCATGCACAACTAGAATGCTCACGCTGGTTCCTGGTAGCATTCTTCATAGTTCCACACCTCCTCCTCCTCATCTCAGTTCTTATTAGATCGGAGTCTCTTGGGTTGTCTGGACTCTTCTTCGTCCCAGTAGGTGTTACACCCTACACATATACATTGGGACATTCGTTATTGTGTTGAATTGTACATTGTCTGGGGTTGTGACTGGTGATGGTGTGAGGTGATTGTACTGTGTTCTCCCTAGATGTCTGTCCCTATCTCCAGTGGAGGAGTCTCTTCCCATGAGATCCTCCCACTGTGCACCACCCCCAGGGAGACTGTTGGGAAGCGGCCTCACCTCCCTGGCCTCAAGGGAAGGGGTTCCCCCTTGGGGAGAAGTGACTAAATCAAGGGATTTGTCACACATTACATGTTATGTCATGTCACTCTTCATCATGTAATATCATATGATGTGATAACTGTGAATTTCTAAGTGTGAATGTGCATCACTTTCGAGTGTAGTATTATACTTGGATTTTGCAGACAGCACAAATACTTGAATTGTGCAAAATGGTAATCTACTGCGATTGTAATAAGAAATAATTTACTGAGATTGTGTTCATCTAGATTCTTAAACTGAATATATAACGAGATTGTGTAGACTATGTGCTGTAATTGTGCAAACTGTAATCTCCTACTAGTCCCTGACATAGTGTCATTGAACAGAGAAGTTCACCAACAGGCTAAATTGGATGTTATGCAAGCTGTATTGGGGACATAAGCAGAGATACCCATATGCCCATGTATTTTGTTTCATTACATTGAATGTACAGCCATTGTGGTCCCCAGTGTGGTCAATTCTGATGCAAAGAGCTTTGAACTAAAAGTATTCTATAGCAATGATATTTGCTACATTAGTGTGGTGAGTTGTCTGAATTCCCCATCTTTACAGGTCTGGGCTGGTCTTATAGCTACCGGATGTGTCTACCACAGGGGGCAGAAGAGGAGGGATCCCATTGGCGTTTTGTCCCAGCAGAGAATGGTATCACCGTAACTGGTATCCCGCTGCAGAGATTTGTTGCTAAGACTACATTTCCCAAGGGACATAGTGGGAAGCAGTGGTAAACCAGAGATCAGCAGAATAGTTGGTAATGGGCAAATAACAACCATTCTGCCAACCAACTGAGTTCAAGTCACACAGGAACAGAAACAAAGTCTTCCCGCCAAGCAAATGCCACCTCACAGACTGTGAGCCTATAGGTGCCCAACACAGTATGTGTTTGTTTATTGAGTTTATATAGCACTTTACACCAAAGCGCTTTATAGAATAACAACAGGTACAGTAACGAGGTGTCCTTCTGCACATTGCGTGGGATTCCAGGATGGCTTTAATCCCTTGCAGGCCTGCACCAATGGCCCAAAAGCTCATGAAACAATTAGCAAATATTAAAAAATGATGCATATATGTTGTATCAAAAGAAGGACACAGACACTCTGAGGACATATTGACTATGTGTTTATTAACAAAAAATCAAGACCCTTTCACTATGGGGTGTTCCCTACGTAGAGTACTAACTAAGGTGCTCATCAGTCGTGAATCACTGTCTAAAAGAATCAGTCAGCTTCCAATAAGGAACCTAACTGACCCCACCAATATTATAAACAATGAAGGGCAGGAGAATGACTCCCTTCTCCTGGTGGCTGTGCGTTTGCACTGTGGTTTTCGTATGTTAAAGTTCTGGTCAATAGACAATCCGTAATAGTTTCTTGTTATCCTCTGTGTTAAGCCGTATAACTCCCTTAGGGAATTGGTAATCTTGCTCTCCTCTTGTTTAGTTCTTTTTATTGCTCTTCTAGGTCTCGTTCTCTCTTTGTTAGAAGGCTTTAAATGTTCTTGTATAAGATTTGGGCTTTACTACACAAGTGTCTCTCTCTGTTATGTCGCACTATTTGTTTCTTGGCTGTTGGGTGATTTTCCCCTTTACCCATGAGAGTAAAACTCAAATTCTACTCCTCTCACTCTTTGATTTCTGCGCTTCTTTTTATCACATTACCAGAGTTTGAATTTATTAGCTTGCTTTCCACTCTTCCATCCTGGATACTGGGACGAGTTTCTCTGAGGCTATAACAATTCCTGTTTGGCTTCCCGGTATTACCGTTCTCCCTATTACCTTCTGTGTTGTAGAGGAACCTGTAGAGGAACCACTCCGGTGCCTGCAGGTATTGGGAACCTACTTCTTCCGTTTACTTCTCGGATCGCTTTCTGCAACGTCCCCTCGTAGGCGTTCCTGTCTCCTCCTCAGCTTTTCGATATTGCTATGGCTTTTCGATTCAGGCGTTACGTCCTCCATCTGGTGGTGTTGCCATCGTTGAGAGGACAGCCTGCCCACCACGATTCCTCCATGGTCACGCCACCACCAAGCTTTACACTCTAGTTTTCCTGGCTTTCTGCTCCTTGTACCCACTGGTCGTCCAGCATTTCTGGGCTCCACAGTCTGTCAGCTCTTCCTTCTTCGGGTATTCTACACAATGGGGGCTTCCCCGGTCTGTCTCTGCCTTCTGCTCTCTCTCCTCTGCTCTCTGCGGTATGATCCTTTTTCAACAAACTCAGCACAGTCCATTGGAGACTTTGATTTACATGGCCAGTTTCATCTTCTCGTTGGTAACGGTAAACATTCACTTTATCTTCATTCCAGTCATGGAACTTATACTGATTTGATGTATTCCATATTTCCATACAGGCCATCTCATGGAAGGCATCAGGGAGTTTCTCATGGGAACGGGAGTACTTGTCCCCAAGTGGGGGTGGGGGGCGTCTCTCCCGGTGAGGTCCCACTTGCCTCAACCCCATAGGGAGGATGTTACATAGTGGGCTCACCTGCCTTGCCTCACAGGGCGGGGTTCCCCTCTTGGAAAACCAATCCCAAGAATAACCAATTGTCAGTGAAGCATTCAAATGACAATAAGGAATAACCAACCAGTGAAGGGATTGGAATCTGAGCCCAGACCTAGGTGCACAGAGTAGGCTGGAGGAATTCATTAAAGAGACTCCTTGGGAGGAAGACCTGCCTAACTGCTCCCTTAATAAAATTATAGATTCTGTATAGAATAACAAGAGAACCAATACTCATTGCAGGAGAGTACGGGTACTCTTCGGCAGACTGGAAGCAAGTCAACTTAAGGCAGTCGAGGGATGGAGTCCCTGGAAAGATAAAAAATCACTAACATGTGTGCTGAGCTGCTTACTGACCTGGAGAGAATTGGAATGCCAAAGCCAGAGGCCATCCACCTACGACCCCTTCCCCACAACCCCAGACTCTGCTCAGCAATCTTCACTCAGCAATCACCTATACCCTTGACATCCTCGCCCCAGTCATGAGGATCCGTCTGACACATGCCTCCAAGCGTAACCCCTGGTATGACTCCGAACTGAAACAAAAGTGCAGAGCAGCGAAATGGAAGTAGGAAACCTCAGGTTCACCCTCTGACAAACTGGCCTTCCGACGGTTCCAAAGGCAATACAGACTTGTCATCCGTGCCAGGAAAAGGGACCCACATTCAGGCATGGGTATCCGAGGAATCCAATAACACGGCTGAACTTTTTTAAATCTGCATCCACAGTTTCTTCCTCCCCTCTTCCCTCCCAGGCCCTCTGAAATGCACTGGCCACACACTTTGCCACCAAAACTCAACACATCCTAAACACCCTTGTTACTCACACACGTAACCCATCCCACACCCCCTTGCCTACCTTGGCCAGCCCCCTCCTTCCGCCTTCTCCCCCTTTACCACTGTGACACCTGATGAAGTTACCAAAGTTGTCCACTCTATGAAGGCTTCGTGCAAACAGGTTCCCCCCTGCTCTTCCAGAACTTTCAAGGACAAAATTGGTTTGCTTGCCCCCGCACTCGCTGATTTCTGCAACCACTCTTTCGCTACTGGCTCTTTCCCCTCCTCCCTCAAGCACTCCCTTGTGCGCCCACTATTGAAAAAGCCTTCAGCAGACACTACCTGTCCATCCATCTACCGCCCTATTTCAATCACCCCCTTCCTGGGGAAACTGCCGGAGAAGCTGGCCTTGTCCCAAATCAACTTGCACACTTGACTTGTCGGTGGTCTCTACGATCATCAATCTGGATTCTGAGCCTCCAGAGGCAAGGAAACTGCACTTCTGAACTGCTTGTATCTCTGGACTCCAACTCCCCAGCTGTCCTCATTCTACTTGATCTCTCTTCTGCCTTTGACACTTTCAACCATTCCATCCTCATACAAAGGCTCAACGATAACCTTGGTATCTCGCAACAGGCTCTGGAATGGCAGACTTCTTTCCTTACTGACCGCTCTTCCCATATCATCCTGGGCACCATCTCCTCTCCTACTTCTTTCTCCACCTGTGGTGTCCCCCAGGGATTTATTCTCTCCCCCTGCCCCTTTAACATCTACCTTGCTCAGCTGGCATACCTCGTCTCCTCCTCCTCCTCCCCCCACAACTTCCAGTGTTATGCATGTTAGGCAGAAACCTGTGCAGTTCCCTTAGGGACCACTGCAAAAGATTTGAGACTACAGGTGTTTGGCAGTAAACCCACTTGGTAGCAGTCTGTACCACACAGATTCACTTGGTGGCTGAGCAGTCAGACTTCCCTCAAGAAGAGTTAGGCAGTATGCAGAGTATACACCATAGGTACTGAGACACAGTAGCACAAACAAACACTGACCAGAGCTTTGGTGTAAAAGTATATAATTATTTATTTAAAGACACACTTGGGATTTACACTAGCAAAAAACGAGGTAAGTAAATTCAGCACACAGTCACTATCATATATATACAACCCTATTCACTTATTAGACAAGTCTAAACACCACTTATTTTCAGACACAGGTAAGCGCTTAACATAAGATGACACTCTACTAAGTTAAGAAAGGGAGGGAAAAAGGCAGAGTTAAGGAAGCACACAAGTTTCAATACTTTTAAAAAGAACCACAGTAAGGCAGGATAGGCAGAGTTCTACTGGGGAGCCAGGAAGTCCATTGCAAGGCCCACTATTGGAGAGAGCAAACAGAATGGGTCCAGGTTCACACAGTGGGGTTATGCCCAAAGAGTCTTGTAGATAGTTCGCACAAAAGGATGAAATTAAAGTCAGGAAAAGTTAGCTAGTTTGTCCCAGGCTAGCCCAAGTTAGAAAGTCGAGGCTTTACTGTCACCCCGAACGATCTGTCGCAAGGGAAGCCAGGCGGGACACAGTACCTTAAGTGTGAAGGAAGCTCCAGCGGGGTTAGTTGTTCCTGGCAGCAGGTGCAAGTCGGTGTTTCATCCAGAGGAAGAAGAGGTCTCGCCGTGGAAGAAAGATAAAGGTTGTTGCACTGCCAGGGAAGAAACCAGCCGCGGAGTTCTTCAGTTAAAAGGTACTACACTTCTCTTCGCGGTAGTGGTAAACCGTGGTATTCCGGTTGCCGGGGTGCTTGGCACGGGCAAGGCGGCCACGAGATGCTCCAGGAAGGTGAAAAGAAGGCAAAACTGGTTATCCCCACCAGTCAAAGGAAGAAGACTCCGGACTTGAGATCTCCTCTGTCGTCGGGAAAAGTGGTGAGACGGTCCAGCAGGGCTCCACCGGTGGTGTCGTCGTTGCAGGTCGGCTCAGCTTCTCCCTCCTCGGATTCTTAGGTCCTGTGGTGACTTCTGAAGTTCCAGTCCCCAAAGCCCTGCTTTTATGCAGCACACCCCCATTTACTCAGCCTAGCTGTCAATCAAACATGCTAAGTGGTGAGCGGGCCGGCTCACCACTTGGGCCAATCACACAAGAGTGCGACTTGAGTTACCAAGGTAACTCAGTCCAGGGTGCCTAAACCCCCTCCCATACCCCTTGTGGTACCCAGACAGAGTGACACCACTTTTGGAGGCTTCTGTGGAGAAGCCCGCCAAAAAGTGGAACAAAGGGCTCGACTTGGGTTGGAGTCACAGAAGAGAACACAAACCCCATTTTAGAATCGAGTTCTGGCAAAAAAATACCAACCGGTGAATTAATATTAATTAAATAAACCGGCGGTATGTTCGAGGCTATAAGAATTAAATAATTAAAGTTGATAGCCTTGAACAATTGGAAAATCCCATAGAGATATATTCGCGGTCGAATATAAAAAGTAGTATCCAATGTCACCAGCCAAAACTCGATCAGGGGGGGACGGAGACGTGCCCCCTCGAACAACAGACTCCGGGGCAATCGAATTGCCCCGACCAGTACGTCCACAATATGATGGTTTGTACTGGTTTCTGTTCATAATTTGGGACTAGTAAAGCCAATGGTGACTTTACATGCCCTGGGAGACAGTAGTCGGTCCCAGGGTATGGAGTCTATGTTGGGGGGTCGCTACGACACCCCTGGGTTACGGCACGGAGGGTGCTGTGTAACCCACATCAAAAACACATGAGACCCTATGGAGTAAAAGACCCCATAGCCCATAAAACACATGTAAAGATAAAGGAACACCTCAAATCATGTCTAAGAGTGGGAGTAAAAGAGTCTCACTCTTAGCAGGAGAGAAAAAAATAAACCCCAAAAATCCAGCAAAGCTGCTGGGGGACTCACTAGGTTTGGAAAATTAGCCTTACAGAGAATTATCCCTAACAATGCAGATGACACTCAACTCTTTTTCAGACTTCCTGCTGACTCACTCGCACCTTTCTTCATCCCAGACTGCCTGTCTGCCATCCAGGCCAGGTACTATTCCAGTGATCTCTGTCTCAATGCCAGCAAAACTGAGATCATTCTGATTGGGACCCCTGCTCCTTCCTTGTTCCCTTCTCTCTGGCCTCCCACCTTGGGCTCTCCCCATGCTCCTTTCTCTGAAGCTAGAAACCTTGGAGTCATCTGACTCCTCGTTTTCATTCCTCCCTCCCACACGGACATTTCCAAGAAGTCCCACTTCCAACTATTCCTTCTTAAAGGAATTCTCCCATTTCTCAGTTTCCCCCAGAAGCTTAATGTTTCCCAGAATCTAGTTCTCTCTAGGCTTGACTATTGCAACAGCCTTCTCCTCAATCTACCTTCTTCCACTCTACAACCCCTTCTGCTAATCCCGAATAGAGCAGCAAGACTTGTCCTTAGCCTTAAACCCAGGGACTGCATCGCTCCTGCCCTAAAATGCCTCCATTGGCTCACAGTTGCTGCACAGATCAAATTCAAATCCCTCTGCATCATCCACAAGGCCGTCTGGGGCTGTGGAACACACTATCTGCAACTCTCTCTTACGGTATTAGGTAATATTTTCGCCAGCAAAAATATCGCCATACGTATGGTCGTCGGGAACGGCCATAGGCGATATTTTTGGTGGCGAAAATATTAGGTGCGGGGGTGTCCCCCGCACATAAAAAAAATGATGCAGGAGTTACGGGGGTGTCCCCCGCAGGGTCCATGTGTTATTTTCGCCACAAAAATATGGCGATATTTTTGCATCGCGATATTTTTGCGGCGAAAATATCACATGGAACCTATCTTACCAAACACTCTCCTTCTAGACCGCTCCGCTCCTCTGGCACCAACTCTCTGTGTGTAAAGCGTTTCGCTAAACAGAGAGCAGGAGGCCGCCCACTTTGCTCAGCTGGATCTCTCCTATGGAACAGCCCTCCCCTCTGCGCCTTAAGCAGGACCTTCTGTAGTTCCGAAAGCACCTCAAGACTCTCCTCTTTTCCTACTCCTTCCCTTCTTGTGCTAATCCCACAGTTGCTGTGATTGGTGTCTTGGACCCTTATGCATCCTCTGGGCCCCTTACCATTCACACCTAATCTCCGCAGCATCTGTCTTCCTCAGCACTTGCCTGGGCACATCCTCCACACTGGAGATTTGCGCTTTCCACCCAACGAGGCTCCTGGCAGCATAGCACTTACCATACCTTGCACTTCATCTGCGGCTCACCCTTCCCGCATGGACACCACAGCTCTTGCCCCACTGCCCTCTTCTGTCGGGAAGTGAAGGGGGAACAGATATTCTGTTAATTCCAGAGCTCGGTTTCCTGTAACAACACCTATTCCTTCCTCTATTTCCGCACAAAGCCTTCATTTACCTCATGGAATACAGACACATTCCCACAGCGATCGTACCCATAAACATCCGGTACGCTGCTCTTCTTTCCGACAGCGCTGGGGGTTGTCCTGGAAACGCAGACGCTCTGCGTTTCTAAGGTCACGTGTCTTCTCATGCTGAGCTCCGTTTTTCGGATCACGTGACCGGCGTTCTTGTAGTTATGCCTCGTTTGAACTTGGCGCTTCGCTTCTGAATTTGTATTCTATAGCCTAGTGCTTCTTGTGTCTATCTTGACCCTTGGATATCTTGACCCCGGCCTGTTTCTTGGAACTCTTGGTTTGCCCTTCTTGTCTACTTATTTTTTCTGGATTCCTACGACCTCTGAAAGTTACTCTACCAGTCCTTGCTTTGCGATTTGGCTCCTGTCTGCTCACGCTGTTTTTTGACCCTTGGAATTGTCCGCAACCTGCTTCTGCTCAAGTGACTCGTCTCTGTCTTACCTGCATCGTTGCTGACCAGGACCGCTTCCTCGTCTCACCTTAGATCGTTGATCTTCGCTGACAGAGCTCAGAGTACTCTTCCGTTGCGGACTCAAGTACTTCTTTCACACCCGGCGTATGAAACTAGAGACGCTTCGGTGTTGCTACTTAGGCGTCCTCGTGCCGGCGGTTGGTAGGTGGATCCCTGAACTCTATTCTTCAACGGGAACTGTGAATTGGGACTAATTTAGGCGCCCTCGTGCCGGCAGTTGATAGGTGGTCTCCTAGACTTACCTGTGGTCATCTGGCTTCATCTTTCTTCACGGACCTACAAGTAATACTGCATATGGTAAGAGCATTCTATGTTGAGTCTTTGTTAAGGAACTTAGTCCATTTATTAGCGGCTAACTGCTCTGGTGTTCTTCTTGGTTAGACGTCTCAAGTACCTGTATTCATACAGCAACTTCCTGCTACTCTTTCAGGTATTGCTTTCTATTCTTGCTTCCTATTTTGGTTGTTAATGGCGTTTTGCTGGTATTAAATTTTGACTTCCTTTGCAGGCTGGCGGTTCCTGTGGCGTCCATCCATCTTTTGGTTAATAGAACTGCCAGGGGGTATTTCTTGACTCCTCTGACGGGTATATTGGCAGAAAGAACTTGTCGGCTACACGACGGGTTCTGCTGCCTAGACGGAACTTAGCATTTTTGGCAAAGAATAGTGAGCTTTTTGCTAACATCTTTCTTCCTGTACTTGCACGTTCTGAATACTCACAAGGCATAGTAGGTTCATCCGCCCCTTCCCCCTCTGTATTTTTTGTATTTAATTGTACTGCTATCACATGTTCCGTCCTTGCTGCCCTGTGGACGCTTTGAAACATGATGTAATTTCTTTATAAGTGCCTAACAAGCAAACAATAAATAAAGAGGGAGAACCAGACCTCATGGAAGGAGGGTGAAACTATCTTGGCTGCCTTGCAATGAATCCAATGATGGTCGGGCAATATCCATTGGCGTTTTGAAACCCTGAAGAGAAGAAATCCAAGTCCCAGGACATGCCTATTTGAATTTTGAGAGCAAGCCAAGGTCCAAGGGGGACCTCGTTCATTACTGAGAGGATGATAAGGTCCAGGAGGGAGAATTTGGAATCCTGACAGAAAGATCCAGGTGGGATCTCTTTAGAGATATGTAAGGTCCAGGAACACCTGTTTGGAGCCTGAGAAAGCTAAAGTCTAGAAGGAACTTGTTGGAAACCTTGGAAAGGGAGCCAAAAACCAAGAGGAATGCAGTGTGCACCCAGAATGAGACCTGGTATTTGATTGACCAGTTGTGAACCCTAGCAGAATCAAGTTCTAGGATGGATCTACCTCATGAACAGGCTTGCTCAAGGTCAAGGGGAGATATGTTGAGAACTGTTGATAACACAAGGGGCTTGAAGAAGCACAGAAGGAATTGTGGTAAGGCTGAAGAAGGCCTGATGAGAGTAAGACGCATCTCACCTGAAGCCCTCAGGGACTGTTTCAAGAAACATGTGAAAGCAGAGAGCCCTAACCCATACTGTAAGTAATAACTACCAGACATTTGCCCAAGGCCTGCTCCAGTTTGTTGCTATAGAACAGGGATGGACTTTTAAGAATAGGTTTTGAACTGTTATTTAGGTGAATTCCTGGAACATTTATGTTGATAAAGTGAGCCATGAGGCTACAGGACTTATGTTTATGTGATGGAGCCTTCATTTGGCCCATACTTAGTTGTAAATTAGGGTGTCTCGAGGGGAGACAGAGACTCGGAAGATAAGGCGTTTAACTTCTAATTTGGTGACAGTATTACTAATGTGCTAGAGACCTGATAAGAAACCCACCTTTGTGTTAAGATCCCTTGTGTACCATTTTATTTATAGCATTACCCCTAGTCTCTATAAACTGTGTCACTTGTGCCATTACTCAGCATCACCAGAATACTCACCTACAAGTGTTGAATCATGATATCAATGATTTTTAGTGGTACAGGAGGAGGCTAGAGAGTGAAGAAGAGAATTTGTTTCATGGCTGAATCAGTAATATAGTTATTCCAAATGCATGCATACAATCAGAGTGGAAGGTTTGTAGATCTTGGATTTGATTATCTTCACAGCAGAAAGAGGTTTACAATTAAGGACTCCTCACTCTCTCCTAAGAAATTCATGAAACAAATTGTGTGACAAAATGCAACGTGTCCCAACCGCAGCTAGCACCTGACCGCACCGTCTGAGGAATAGACATGGAACAATGCACTGAACAATTGAACCATGCCCCTCATGCCAATGGTACTTCCCTGCAATAAATGCCCAACGGAACACAGCACCTCACTGTATCCAAGTACCAATGGTACTTCCTTGAACCAAAGGCCCAACAGAACACAGCACTGTATCCAATGTGGTGGTCTCTCTCTCTGTCATGGGACTGGGTTTTTCGTGTTGTCAGAGCTGGTGACAACATGGCTAGAATGTATGGTGTTGTGGAGTGGCAGGTGTTGTGGGTTTTCAGTGGGACTGTCGGTCTGGCAATTAAGTGAAGAGCTGGCAGAAGGGTGTGAGGGAACTAGTGTTTCTGTTGTACTTATCATCTACCCAAACGTGTCGCTCACATGCATCCCCGCACCCACAAGTACTCAAGTCCCAAAACAAAATGTGAAATGCTTGCACGCACACACAAGTCCTTTTTAATACCCCCAAAATACTAATGGAGTCTACTCTACCCCAAAGGTCCACAACACAAACACGACAGCATTAAAAATTTAACAAGCCTCAGACTAACATTTTCCCATGACCAACCTGATCTGCCCTCGAGGCCACAAAACATAAACAGAAAAATGGTAACAACTCTGCCATGGAATTCCCGCCCCATCACATAAAGCCGGCCCAGGCACCTTACACTTCTTGGTGGTCTGGAAGTCCCACCTCGATTTCTTTATTTTTTTTTATTGATTTAATTGAAAAAGAAAAAATAAATCAACCTTTAAATACATAAAAATCTCTATAAAATCATAAATTAATACATTTCATTATAC
Source organism: Ambystoma mexicanum (assembly GCF_040938575.1). NCBI lineage: Eukaryota > Metazoa > Chordata > Amphibia > Caudata > Ambystomatidae > Ambystoma > Ambystoma mexicanum. The sequence goes on along the minus strand of NC_090921.1, from coordinate 778,517,004 downwards.
AATCACAGCAATACCACATCAATGTAAACATCTTGACTCATATCAATTAAAACATACAATATGTTAGAAAAATATTTACATTGCAATATCATTTCTTTGTCATTTGGGCAATTGTCATTTATAATTTGATTAATTTAGCTTAAGCATTAATAGATTCACAATTACCAATTTCAACAATGTTTGGTGTCCATTGTATAATCTTTCCCGTATTATTTCAGTTGTTAGCAATTGGTAATCAACAAAAAAACGATAAAAGTGCAACTCTCGTTCTTCTACCAAGGCAGGGCTTTCAGTTAATAGATGTTTGTGTTTCATAGTGTTCTGATTTCAAACAAAATCTACAGAAATGTGCAGCCTTAGTTATTAATCTACACATTGCCAACACATCTCTTGTATACCACAGATTTAGCCGAAATCTTAAAAATTGGTTTCTGTAACTTGCTACCGGAAATGTAACTAAATATTGTTCCGGTGTCTGCAATGTTTTGGCTAATGACCTATGTTCTCGTAAAAGCTGTTTGGATTCCTCTCTCATAGTAATCCAATCAGCCTTCCATCACTTAGTTTTTGCTCGATTTGAATTACATTTTAGCAAATCTTCTGATATATCAGTTGCTAACATACATTCCTGTACCTTCCTTCTCCCCACATGCATAACTTCATGAGTTGTTGAGTTGATATATTTCGATAAAATATTCATCAGTGAATTTGGCTGATAAGTCATTTAACACTTCCTATAAAGGGAGCACATTTTCCACATGTACATGACATATAACGATAATAGTCCTAGTTCATATCTTACGACACACATGGAGACACATTTAGGCAGGTTTTAGACTCTCTTCCAAAATGAGCCCTCAATCTGTAACCAAAATGTTTTGTTGCGCCATGATCTTTTTTCAGATCCGTAAGTAATAATGGGCACTACCTTCTGCTTATAAAACGTAAGCAAAGGTATTACTGAGAATCTGCCACACTTACCATGTAAAATACACGCTTGGAGTTTTCATTTTTCTATATAGGTCTGTCATATATGGTTGGTCAGATCTATGATTGTTTGTATTCTGACCCAAATATTTATACTCCTTAACAATTTGCAAATCTTTTCCTCAGAGTAACCATTTGAACTGTATTTTCTTAAGGTACTGTTTTGTTGCACTTATCAATACTTAAGATTTTATCAAATTAATTGTCAGCAAATTCCATTCAGTGTACCTCCCAAGCTGTGAGAAAAGTAACTGCCGACCTCTTAGGGTCTTTACCATTAACACCAAATCATCAGCGTAGAATAAGTAAGCAGTCACTCTGTGATCTAATTTAGGTGAGTCAGCAGCAGTGTTCATAAAGTAATGCTTCATATCCGCAATGAAAAAGTTAAAGAGCTTTGATACTAGCAGACAACCCTGCTTTAACCCCCGAAAGGTGGCAATGCGGGCTGACAATGAGAGAAGGAGAAGGTGGGCACAACAGTTTAACTATAGTAATTCACATCTTTGTATCCTGAATGAAGTAATTAGTGCTGATTATCAGGAGCTGGCTGATTCAAGAGATCCAAGGACACTTGAATCCAAACCAATACTGAACAAAAAAAGCTGTGTTGAAACCCCACAGCTAACCAGCCGCTCTCACAACGTACTCCCAATGGAGTTACTCAGAAATTTGTTTAGGTACTTAAATTAGATGATATTCTTAAATATTACAATTTTCAAGTATGTCTCAAAAAGAATAATTCTGGAGTTCTTTATGATACTAAATAAAGCAATTTTAATGTGCAACAGTGGAGGGGGCCAACTGCCACCTCATTTATTATAGAGCTCTAATGCCAATCCATTTCGGAGACTTTACTCCTTCATATTGTTAGAAATAATAAATAAAATACATAGATCAATACATGTCATATCACCAAAATGGAAATATGATGGTACATACCAAGGTCACACGCGGTGAGCATAAAGGAAAAACAAACAATACAATATTTTGTTAGTGTGAGAAGAATATAAATGAGTCAGTATGAAAATATGAATGAAGTGCACACTACCTAAATTGTTGAACCAATGTATTCAATTCCAGTAATTTCCCAATGGTAGAGAAGATGTGCAGACACCTGCTTGTTAAGCTTTGAATGAGAAATGAAGACTAATAAAAACACGTGTTCATTTGCTAACAAGCTCAACAAGGCTTGCTGTGCAGCCGCTTACCTGGGTCAGGCACCGCTGCACATCAAAATGGTAAATCCTTGTGGATTCTCAGAAAGTGAGATACGGGTGTAATCTCTCACGCTGTAATAATGGACGAAATAGCGCTGTAAGTACACGGCTAAGTTTATGGTTGTAATGAGGCCGCGTACTGGACCGTCACTTGCCTGCTGTAGCAAGTGCTGCTGACAAGGATCAGTTGACGCGCTGGAGTGCGCTTCTAAAATGTTTAAGTCTGGTTGTCAAGGAGATGGCTTGGACGCCGCAGCCTGGCTTCACAAGGGAGGCCACGCCCACATTGTCTGGTGTCCCTCTCCCTCCAGGATAGGAGGGGGTAGGGCCGTACTTAAACAGTTTAGAAGCATGCTCCCGCAATTCACAATTAGACATTTTTTGTAACTTCAGTTGTAAAGTCGGAAGCCGATGTCTACTGATGCCATTAAGGGCCATCCCAATTTTCATTAATGGCATACAATTAAACAATATGGTGTCTAAATATTAAAATATGCAATGCAAATTAAGATGAGTCAGGACAATATATTGCCTCTAACACTTCTCATCCCGGCTATAGCAAAAGCTTTGGCAGGTTGTCTGTGGTTGCATTCACGCACTATAGTTACCACACTTAATTACCATCTTGTAGTTTTAGGCAGACTATCTGGATAAAGGACTAACCATTTTCTGCATCATCTTTTTAATTTTAAGGGAAACTTGTTTTAAAGACTGACGCTATCTAGGTCAGAGATAAAATATGCATAGCACTTGCTAGACATGGAACAACAGGTTTTAACGATTCATCCCCTTTTCTTTAAACAATAGACCTTTACTGGAAGGGTGAAACTGTAGGATTATCTTAACTGCATTGATGCTGAGTCAGTAACTTACTACAAAAACGTATCATGCAAAATCTAAGTTTTGGTACCTTTTATTGGATTAACTTTGAAGTCCCATGGATCCCTTCATCAGATGTTGGTCACAGAGCTAATGAGTCGCAAGTAAACCCACACTGGACCATTTTTCCCCATAGAAAAAAGGATATTTTTCTCTTTTAAACTTTGTCGGATGAAACGAGAGTATTCATGGAATGCAGGCCTGGGACTACCATGTTACTTACTGAGGCAAACATCTGACAAGAAAAGATGGTACACATTGAAACAGATTAACAGTTCTAGCAGTGCTGGGGATTACGCTTCAAGAAGACACACATTATCCATAAAACAATAGTTCTACATGATAGGTTCTCTAAATTAAGCAAAAGCAATCCCAAAACAGGACTGATTAAGTTTGAAGAATAGAGTCCACCCAACTCTTTCTCCATTGTCATCACATGACGAGCCCCAAGGCACAGCAGGGGAAACAAAAAGACAGAAGGCTATAGAGAAACGGCACATCAGTAGGAGAAGGTGGAGTGGGAAGAACCACAATGCTGGATGGCTATCTGAGGACCAAGCAGAGATTGGAGTACACTGGTAAGTTCAGTGAGGGAATCCAGACCTCCATCTGTGTCCAAAAACAATGCTGTGAGGAGACACCAAGACTGCACCATTCGAAAGCATAATTAGACGCTGTCAGCAGCAGACAAGGAGAAGTGACTGGTGTGCCCGGTCTCAATCTGTCATGCTTCATGCTCAAACATCCATGAAAACCCATTCAAGGTAGATAATTGGAGATCTGGAATCAACAATGAGTGGCTTGCAGTCGAAGAGGTGACCAACAGTGTCTGGATTCTGAATGGGGGAGAAGTTGCAAGCCTATCTGATAGGGCAAAGTCAGTAAGCATAATCATACGCAGAAGAGCACTGATCATGAGAGCTGGACTGAGGAGGCAATCCAGGGATTCAAATTGTCAAGAGATGAAGTGTTGCACTGTGAAAATTGATGTCTATATTTCCAATAATATCAGATTTTTATATACTGCTCAATAACTGATTTCTACCCTATTCTAAGTGCTATAATAGTTGCTGCTACCTAATTAAATGGTATTCAGTTTCAGTTGATAAAGGCCTGAGTCGGTCATGGCGGGATTTGTCCCATGCAAGAGGAAAGTAGCTCTCCATGAGCCATCCACTGGGGAAATACCACTGAGGGAAAGCCCTTTCTAACAAGTTCAAAGAAAGTGACAGAGTGTTGCATTGTGGGAATGTATAACCATATTCTCAACACCTCTGAGGGGAGAGGATGGTCTAACTAGCCAAATAAAGTGAAGAGTTGTTGCATTTAGAAACTGATATCAAGATCCCAATACCTCTAAAGGTGATTTTGTCTTGCCAGTCAGAGACACATCAATGTATACAATCCCAATACCTCTGATGAAAAGCATGTGTCCAATTCCTAGAGTGTAGGGACATGTTGCATTGATGGAATTTAACTTCAGGTTCCCTGTACCTTTGAGGAAGAGGCCTTATGGAGAGGCTTCCAGGTGAGGTTTGCATTGTGCAAATTGAAGACTAGGGAACATCTCCAATAAAACAGAGGAGGACACTCAATATAGCATCTTCATGTGCGAGGAATTAAAGCGTAGTCTCAGAACCGACTTCAAAAGGGAATACTTTAAAGACTGGGAACTGTGGTCCAGTTTCCAAGATACAATAGAAGTAAAACTGAACTGCCTAGCGTTGGGTACTGATGTCGAAGTTGTCAACCAGTGCTGTGATCCATGACCAGGCTAATGTACAAGATCCAGGCAATCTGAAAACTTGCAAGAATATAACATTTAAAACGTTCATGCCTGGTATGATATTGCCATATACAAGTTAGTCAAAGCGTTTTTTCACCTATTTTCTCCAGCACTATAATCGGTACAGAGTGATTAATTTGTCTTTCAGTAGTTAAAAACGTGTTGTATCAACACCCGATTGGGTACTATAGCAATGCACGCCTGGAGTAGTGATGCAAAATGTCTCAGTGCGATTTTATTTACTACTACAAGATGTAATTCGAACCATTGCAAGTCTTCAAGATCTATAAACAAAATCTAAAAGTATTGTTAAGTCAGCGGTTCCTATCATTGCCACAAAATGTAACTAAAGTGTACAACTTGGGTAAAACAGGTTTGCCAATACAATATACAAACATTGGTTTCCCCATGTCTGCACAGCTGTAGAAGAAGTACTCCCCAGGCCTGCTCTCCTGGTCTGCAATGGGCTAGCAAGCAGAATGGTTGCAGGAAATAGCACAATGCCCTTGGAAGTCAGGAATCTCTATTAATAAGGAAAGATACTCAGTACTTCCCGGTTATCTGCCTGTTATTGCAGTGAGAACAGCTAGAATTCTGCCAGTTGTTAAGATTTCTACTTTTCCACTCTCAATAGCTGATTTTTTAATCTTCTAACATACATCAACCCACATGCCCCTCACGCAGGTGGGTGGTATAAGAGATGTGGGGATCTGAGAATCAATCATGGAAATCCCCACATCTTCCACCACTCATCTTCATAAATCTACAGGCCTGACAGATGGGCTTCTTCACTTTCTTGATCACTTGTTGGTAACTTTCTTGAATTATTTATGCACTAAATCCTCATCCCTTATGGTCCTGTGTCAATCGCCCTGCTGGAAGAAAGCATTTATTATACTGCTTGTGAAAAGGAATTTTCCATTTCGGCTTGAGCAGTCGCAACAGGAACTGCTGAAGCTAGTCTTAATGTTTTCTGAGAAGACAGGTGGTTGTTGAAGATGAGATGTACTTATAATCTGTCAACTCCTTTGTGTGGTCACAGATCCTGCTTCATGCATCTATAACTTGTTGGAGAGATGTACTTCCTTAGCGTGAATAGAAGCCAACTAGTTTCACTGCATCCTTGCAACTGGTGTGAAACTGCTCTCTTGTATGAAGAAAGCATTCTGCACCCAGCTGGCCCTACCACATGTATAACAGAGGGAATGATAACGAGTATGCTGGGTTCTCCATGAACAGGTGACATCTACTGACCTTGCCTTCCACATTTGGGTGCACAACAACATTTCTAGGCTCCTTGGTTCATCTAGAATATTAGTACTTGACCAGAACTAACCCCTTTTTTTCCAGCCTGCTTAAATCACATCCTTTGCCAGCCTCCTTTCCTGACTGGTCCTTTCAATGGTTCCATGTTAGACCTGAGATGGTTAGTAAGTAGGATTAACAATCAAGTTCCTAAACTTTCATATGCCCCTAATTATTTAATGAATTCTTGAAGTGCACCTCCTAGACCTTCAGGACTGGTTGCTCTCACAGAACAGAGGCCTTGGAGCATTAAACAGTTATTGCTGTCTCATACACCAATTCTAGAGCTTTACCAGAACAGTCAAGTTCTCCAGCATGTGGCCTGGCATGGATTCACATGCTCATGAATATTCCCCGTTGTCAGGCTGGGAATCCTCGGTAAAAGAAAAACCAGTTTCACTTTAAAACTGTACTTCGAATGGATTCTGTTCTCCAACGTATTCCTCATCTATGAACTGTAATGTCCACAGCTGTGCTGCTTTGGAAATGTATTCGGCAGAGGGCGCCCTTGCGTCGATGGAGTCGGGTCGATGTCTCTCGAGGGTCTCCGTTGAGGGCCACTTCATCAAATGTTATAGCATCAGTTCCGTTTTTTCCACAAACATGTTTGCTTCGAGAACTTGGCACGCCTCGTGTCTTCTACTTCGTATCGTGCTATTATGTCTTCTTCTTCCACCCCGACGACCCCGCGGTCTGGCTTCAAGGAATGTCAGTACTGCGGGTCCAAGATGTCCATCACGGACCTGCACCGTATCTGCTTGTGGTGCCTGGGCAAGGACCACGACACGGACGACTGCTCGAAGTGCCAGTCATTGACCACCAAGGCCTTGTGGGAGATTTAGGGAAAATTGAAGGTACGCCATGTTTCCAAGCCTCAAAAATCTACTGGGCTGTCGGCTGATAAGTCTAGAGGGGACTCTCTGCGTCAGAAGAAGTCCAGGAGTTCTAGGTCCCGGAGTGGTTCGCGTCACTCTTCCTCTTCGTTGAGGCGGTCCTGGAAGCAGCGTCACCTTTCGCCTTCCCTGTCCTCCTCGGATGACGACTACCCGAAGAAGATTGCCTGCCCCACTTAATCCTCTACCCTCGAGGAATAGGAGGCTTTTCAGGGGCAAATGTTCCATATTTTCCAATCTCAGGGCACAGTTCTGTCCGCGGTTGAAGCCGGCAAGGAACGGTGTTGGTCCGATACTCGTGCGCCCTCGGTCCCGGGTAATCAGCGCGATAAGCATCGGTAGCCGTTGAGGTCCCGTTCGGACAAGGCATCAGGGGTCGCCAGAGACGTGCCAGGTCCAGGTCGCGGTCTTCGTCTCCAGCGAAACCGTCGAAGCCTGTGAAGTTGTCAAAGAAGGTGTCAACACCATCAGCGTCGAGTGCGTCTGTCGGGTCTTAACCCCCGGTCAGGCCTTCGAAACATTCGGCACCATTGTCGACACCGACGTCGTGGGAGCAGTCAACGCCATTGGCACCTACAGGGCAGAATTTGCCGATGGAAAACCCTGTGGCTGTTGAACCTCCAAGGAAGGCTCTTTCCAAGTCTGTAAAGCCTGTCCCTGCCCTGATAAGAGGTGTACTCCTCTACCTAGGAAGGAGTTCTTTCAGTCTCTCCAGAATATCTTTGAAGAGGAAGAGCGGTCTGAGGAGGAGGATGGCCCTTTTGGTCTTCCTTATGGGACGCCTGCTGTTCCAGAATGTCTCATTTCCGAGGAAAGATGGATTGAGGATTGCGTCAATCATTGTATGATGCCAGTGACCTAGACACGTCTCTTGAGATGGAGTTTGGTAAGCCCGAGCCTGGTGATCATGCCGAATCTTCTTATCAGAGACTGATGTTGAAGGTTGTTGAGTCCCTGGGTTGGTCCAGGCCTCCGGTCGATTATGATCAGGATGACCTTACCGACATATTGGATCAGGGTCCGACCACTGATCCGGTGTTGCCATTTCATGTGGCTTTGCAAAAGAGGGTGGCTGCTACTTGGTCTTCCCCGGAGTTGATTCCGGCGATAACAAGTCGTTGTCAAGGAAATACCACCCATCCAGTAGCAACCCCGGCTACCTGTCCACACACCCCAATCCCAAGAGTTTGGTGGTCCAGGCGGCTACGGCTACCTCGAAGCAGGCAGCGTACTCTACCATCATTTGTGATAGGGACGATAAAAGCATGGATGGATGGACGCGCAAGGTATTTTCTGCTGGGAGTATGGCGCTGAAATCGGCCAACTCCACCTGTGCCTTGGCAACATTTTCGCACACTCTGTGGAATTGTATTTCGCTTGCGGCTGATCATATTCCCGAAGGGGAGGAAAGGGATGGCTTTCTAGCTACTGTGCAGGATGGCAAGGATGCCATTTGTGAATCCCTTCAGTCTGGATTGGACACTGCTGATACTGTCACAAGGTCCATGCCTACGAGCACCGTGATGCGCAGATTTGCGTGGTTGCGAAAGTCCTGTTTTGCACCCAATTTGCAGGTCCGTCTTCTTAACATGCCCTTTGACGGGTCGCATCTTTTTGGCAGCAAGGCTGACGAGAGCCTTGAGCAGTTCCAGACCTCCAAGGCAGCTGCCAAATCTTTGGGCGCGGCTGTTTGACAACCTCAGCCTTTTCGTCCTAGGGGACAGCAATGGCGAGGTGATACCTTTAGCTATTACTCCTCATTTGGAAAGGCGAAAGGGATTGCCAGTCAAAGGGGCCAGCGTAAGGTCCCTCGTGGTGGACGAGGTAGGAGTGCCAAAGCCGCTCAGGCTGCTGCCTCTTTGCCATTAGGCACTGCTGCTGCTAAACAGCTCTGATGCCAGGTCTCATTGTTCTCCGGTGATAGGCAGGCTATCACAGCATCTCAAAGAATGGCGAGACATTACTTCAGATGCGTTGGCTCTGGATACAATCGGCCACGGTTACTGCCTCCCTTTTCTACAACGGCCTCACGGCAGTCCACCAGGCAAAACACTCTATGAAGGTCCCGGATCCGCTCCTTGTGCAGGAGATTTTAGCCCTGCTGCAGAAGGCGCTATAGAACCAGTGGCAGAGTGGAACAAGGGTTGGTATACCCCTTATTTTTTTTTCCTCAGGAAGGACTAGTTCAAGATGGTCACTCTTTCTCAGATCCTTCAGGCCCTCCGACTTCAGGATTGGTTGGTGTCATTGGTCCTGCAGGATGCTAATTTTCATGTGGCGATCCATCTCCAGCACAGGAAATACCTCTGGTTTGCAATTGGCGGATCCCACTATCAGTTTCGGGTCCTGCCATTTGGGCTCACCTCCGCCCGAGGGTTTTCACCAAGCTCATGGTGGTGGTGGCAGCGCATCTCAGGAGAGGGGGATTCATGTCTACCCCTACCTGGACGATTGGCTGATCAGGGCGCGTTTTCCCGAACAAGGCTTGGATCATCTCAACGTCACCTGCCATTCCCGTCACAAGATGGGCTTCTCCCTCAATTTCAAGAAGTCGCATATGACACCATCCCAACAGCTCCAGTACATAGGGGCAGTTTTGGACACGTCCTTGGGGATGTGCTCGCCACCCAAGGTGAGGGCTCATCACATTCTTCAGATGGTCACAAAATTTCAACAAGTCCAGAGTCTTCTGGCTTTTGAATTCTGAAGGTTGCTCGGCCTCATGGCATCCTGCATTTTTCTGGTGCCAGAGGCACGCTTGAGAATGAGGTCCCTTCAGAGGACTCTACGGACTCAATGGTCCCAGTTCTCGGGCAGGATGTCAGATCTCCTTCATGTTCCACTCTCGGTCTCGCAGGACCTTCTGTGGTGGGCTGACGAGAAGAATCTCATGAAAGGGGAGCCTTTTTGGCAACCATGGCTGGATGTCACGGTGGTGATGGACGCTTCCCTGACAGGGTGGGGAGCTCATGCCGACGATCTGACCATCAGCGGTCGTTGGTCTCCATCGGAGTCCAAACTTCACATCAATCTTTTGGAGCGGAGAACCATTAGACTGGCGCTGAAGGCTTTCCTGCCGTCTGTACGGGGGAAGAATGTCCTGGTATTGACGGACAACACAGTGGCAATGCATTACCTCAATAAGAGAGGTGGTGTAGGGTCACTGCCTCTGTGCAGGGAGGCAATGCAGCTCTGGTTCTGGGTGATATGCGAGGGAATGTCCCTATCAGCGGTTCATCTAGTCGGCAAGGAGAACATGGCGGCGGACGCTCTGAGCAGGCAGAGCCCAGTCTGCCACGAGTGGGGGCTAGCTCAGGAAGTCCTTCAGGAGATCTTCGCCCTTTGGAGAACCCCAGAGGTGGACCTGTTGGCAACCGGTGCCAACCGGAAGTGCAAAAGGTACTGCTCGAGGGAATTTCCTCCGAGAGGAGCTCTAGGAGACGCGTTCGTTGTGGAGTGACTCTTCCCGCTACTGTATGCATTTCTTCCAATCCCCATCATCCCTCAAATTCTCAGGAGGTTGAGAAGGTTCGGGACCCGCATGATCCTCATTGCTCCAGATTGGGCCAGGAGAGTGTGGTACCCGGACCTTCAAGATATGTTCTTCTGTCCTCCAATGCATCTGCCCCTCAGAGAGGATCTTCTCTCACGAGAGGAAGGTCAGGTTCTACATCCGGAGGTCAAGACTCTCAACCTTCAGGCATGGTTTCTGAGAGGTTGAGATATAGAGATTGGGAACTTCCGGGTGACGTACTGGAGGTGTTGCTTTCAGCTAGGCAATCGGCAAGCAAAGTCCCTGTAAGTTTTGCCACTGGTGCAGAGAAAAGAATGTGGATCCATTTCAGTGCTTGATGCCAGAGTTTGTCTCGTTCTTGCTTTCCTTGGCCCACAGGGGTCTTTAGGTGGGCACCATTAAAGGATATTTGCAAGCGCTGTCTATATTTAAGCGCTCTTCAGAGGAATGCTCTTATTTTAAAATTCCACTGATCACTCAATTTTTGAAAGGGCTCACGAATGTGTTCACGCCGTCGCCATTTCAGGTGCCAGTCTGGGACCTTAATTTGGTTTAGAAATTTCTGATGGGTGCTCTGTTTGAACCTTTGTACTCTTGCCCTTTGAGGTTGTTGACATTTAAAACTGTTTTCCTAGTTGCAATTACATCTGCTAGAAGAGTGAGTGAGTGAGTTGCAGGCACTTTCTTCTACGCCACCCTTTACTTTGTTCCACAAGGACAGGGTTGTACTGAGAGTTTCAGTCCTTTTTACCTAAGGTTGTGTCCGAATTTAATTTGAGTCAGAAGGTGGTACTCTCTGCTTTCTATCCTCCTCTTCCTCGTTATACTAGTAAGGAAGAGGAACGCCTCCATAGGTTGGACCCTTGGAGAGCCTTGAGCTTTTATCTCTCCAGAATGGCCAAGCTCAGAGTAGATGACCAGCTCTTTGTGGGGGTATACGGGACACTGTTTGGGACAGGCTGTTTCTGAGCAAACCTTGTCTAGGTGGATTATCTTCACTATTTCAGAATGCTACCGGTTGGCTCGTAAGGACCCTTCTGAGGGTTTGCGGATTCATTTCACCAGGGGCATTGCTACTTCGACAGCACTCCAGAGGGGTGTGCCGTTTAAAAAATATATTTGTTAAGGCAGTGCTCTACTCTGCCATTTAAATTTGGCATGTCTAAATTATTTTCCCTCCTCCACTCATGTTAACTGCTTTGGGAGTCTGTCATAGATGAGGAATACGTTTGAAGACACAATCCATTCGAAGAACAAGTTACTTACCAAACTGGTAACGTTCTTTCGACTGGATGTTCCTCCAATGTATTCTTCATCGCCCTCCAAGCGTACCCCTCAAGAATTTTCCGTGCCATTACAGATTGCATTCCGCAAGGCTAAGTGCAGTCGCTTTTGTGCTCTAGACATGTGTACCACACGTTGTGAGGGGGAAAAACATGAACTGAGGCTACGGGCGCCGTGCGTCCTACTTATAACATCCAATGATGTCGCCCTTGACGGAGGCCCTCGAGGGACATCGACTCGACGCAAGGGCGCCCTCTGCTGAAAAAATGTCTGAAGCAGCACAGCTATGGACATTACATGTCATAGAGGAGGAATACGTTGGAGGAACATCCAGTTAAAAGAATGTTACTAGTTTGGTAGGTAACTTGTTCTTCTCCTCTAAACCAATCACTGTCCTCTGGGTCATACTGCCTCATCCAGTGACAGTCCTCTCTGTAAGCCTCACCTCTGGCAGCCATCTTCAGATTTTTACTGCATGCTTCAGTGTTGGGAGTCCTCGAGTTGCTCTCCGAGCAATTATTTCCATGTTATCGTGTTGAAAAGTTATTTTTTTGTTTCATCAGAGCCTGTGTGCTCCTGTCTCCATCGGCCAGCAACAGGGATCCGTTGTCTGTGAAGTTGCGGGCCCCTCAAGGGCGGTTGTTCGTCAAAGTTTCTGAAAGGCCGTCTTAGGCCTACTTTGCACCCTCTGACCATGACAGAGGAGAAAAAGGAGGGAAGGAACCTCTTCAGGCCATGCGCCAAATGCGGGCTACGGAAACATCTTCGTAGAGGACAAACATCTAAAATGTCTATACTGCCTGCACCCGGACCACAAGGAGGATGGGTGCAAGATATGCCTGGGCTTCTCAAAGAAGACAAAGAAAGACAGGTATAGCAGGCTGGCGGCATGGCTCAGGTTGAGTAAGGCCTCTGACCCGTTCTCCGAGCAGGGTCATGCCTCACCCAGGACCGGCCAGTCCGAAGAGCGTTCTCCCTCTGGGAAGGGGTCAAATTCCTTTGAGGACGCCCCATCCGTGGGGGTCCAAGATAAGGCCAAGAACCGCAAGTCCAATTCCACCGGGTTCACCGCTGATGCAGGTCCCAGGTTGGATAGGTCGCAATTACCATCGCTGTCTGTCTCCATAGCCAGCCTGCCATTGAGCTCCTCCTCAAAGAGGAAGTCGTCCACCCCGGCCAAGTTACGGGACAATTCAGATAAGCCAATACCGGAGGAAGAGTAGAAGGCCGCGCAGCCCAAGCAGGCTCTTCTGGCGCAGACAAAGTCTTCTGTGACGAGCGTGGCAGCGGTAGGTGCCAACCCGACGAGGGTGGCTCATATGGCACAGAGGGTATCTTAGGGATTTTCATTCAATTTTCTCTACCTCCACTGATGCCAAACACAACCAGTCTTACAATTTTTCCAAGAAGGAATGGGAATGCCTTAAAAAACTTAAAGAAGACTCTTCTATTATTATCAAGCAGGCTGACAAAGGGGGAGGTGTGGTCGTCTATGATGCCACATACTATGACTCCGAGGTAATGAGACAATTAAACAACACTTCTTTTTACTTGAAACTCAGAGGAGATCCGACAGATAGTATAAGGGCTGAGATCCTTGCCCTGGCCACACGGGCACGTGACATTAACATTTTAAGCGCTAAGGAATTTTTATTCCTTACTTTTCAAGGCACTAGAGCTCCGCTATTCTACATCCTTCCCAAAATCCATAAGAATAGGTTGAATCCACCAGGTAGACCGATAGTGTCTTTATGTGGCTCCATCTTAGAACCTCTGGGCAAGTATCTTGATTATTTTCTCAAACCTCTTGCTGCTGATACCCCTACATATTTGGCAGACACAACGGATGCCATTGTACACTTAGAGGGCTTACCCTTTAATACTGCCACCAACTTATTCATCACTTTAGACATGGAATCGTTATATTCTAACATTCCACAGTCAGAATCTCTTCCCATTATTAAATTTTTTTTGGACATGAGAGATGACCCTCAGCAGGTTCCCAGTGAATTCCTCGTTGACCTTTTAGAAATCGCACTCACAAAGAACTATTTCCGGTTCAAGGAGGATTTCTTTTTACAAATCAAAGGAACCGCTATGGGAGCCTCATTTGCTCCAAACTATGCCACCTTATTTATGTGGGCTTTTGAGAAGGTTTCCATCTTTGATGAATCCAATCCTTACCTTCAATCTATTATCTTCTATCGAAGATACATAGATGATATTATAATAATTTGGGACAAAAATTTGGACAATCATGAAACTTTTCTTACATGGATGAATTCTTTGAACGACCATCTTCGTTTCACCATGACTGCTGACAACATGTCAATAGCCTTTTTGGACCTTTTTTTGAAGGCAAAGGATGGGGCAATTGCAGTAGATTTATATCGTAAGCCCACAGACAGAAACACCACCCTCCATTTTGAAAGTTTTCATCCTCAATCACTAAGAGTCAGCATTCCCTATGGCCAATTTCTGAGGGCCAGACGTAATTGTTCTGACAAAACAGCCTTTTCCAAACAGGCCGACATCATTGAAAATTGACTTGCGGATCGGGGCTATCCTCGTCATATATTGCGACAGTCCCGCAAAAGGGCACGCCACCAGCATCGCGAGATACTTTTAACAAAGAATGCTCATGACAAATCGAATCAGTCAAGAATGGTCTGTGTGATGATTTACAATACTCATCACTCGGCCATTAAGAAAGCAATTAGCAAGCATTGGCATCTTTTACAGCTAAACCATTCAGATTTGGTCCCTCCTATGTTTGCTTTTAAAAAAGGTAAAAACCTGAAGAGCTGGCTTTCGAGAGCTGATAGATCCTCTTTTCTAACCGGACCTAAAACCATTACTGAGATATGGGGTATGAACAGAGTTCAGGGGCATTTCCCACTACAGGTCAACAACAGCTACCACCACTGTGAACATCAACAACAGAGTATGGAAACTCAGGGACCATACTACATGTTACTCAAAGAATGTTATATATGCAGTCATATGTCCCTGTGATAAAACCTATATTGGGAAGACCTCAAGACCTGTGAAACTCAGAATTTCTGAACACAAGTCGAGGATCCGCACTGGCAACCTTACATCTCCCCTGGCACTCCACTTCTCAGAACAACATCACAATTGTGAGGATTTACGCTGGTGGGCTGTTGAACAAATAAGAGGTTATAATCCCTACACCTCTACCAACAGACTATCTATTCGAGAAAACTGGTGGATTTATAATACCCAAAGTAATGTAGTGGGCGTCAATTCACAGGAGGAATGGGCTGCCACTGCCCCTTTACTTCAACATTGAACTACTTTTTTGTAGTTTGGATTGCTCCCCAGATTATCATAAATTATTGTAGTATTTTTTGCATATGCGTTATTTAGTTTGTTTATTGCTTGGGTTTTTTCATATCTATTTTCATTATTATTTTCATTTTTCCAATGACAATAACATTTATATTAGCTTTGATCATTATGCTCCATACTTGATCGGTAAAATGGTATTTTTTGAACCATTTCAGTTCAGTTTAATAGTAGCTGCCCTTACAGGGCTTTATTTTAATTTTGGTTCGGTTTGCATCTGCGCTACTATTTAGCAGTGCATGTATTTAATTCTGTAGCGCTGGTTAACGCCCTTGCGCCATTACAGCACCATTCAGGGCCTCTACTTAACATTAGCTTACCGTGTTCAGCTGCGGCTCATTTGGTGCTGGCATGCTGACACCTTTGCTAAATGATTAACACAGTGTGCTAACATCCGCCCAACTGACTATTTAAACCCTTTGAGTAGACAGAGTGCAGGAGACCCTTTGAAAGCTCCAGGGCCCAGGACATTCGCAATGTCATGCGCGAACACAGTTAAGGTAAGCCTGGTTGGAAGGGGTGTTCGCTGGTCTGTTTATTTATTCGTTTGCTAGACACTTAGCCACATGCAGAGCATCGCGTTTCCATTTATACTGTGCCCAGTAAAATACATCTAATGTTAGTCACGGCTGCAGCAGCGATCGAAAATCTGTGCCTGCCGACAGCCGTTTGTGTAAGCAAGAGGGCTTTTTGAGTTGCGGTGGGCTGTTGCTGAGGGGGTCTATCGTATATTAGATATTGCTTTTAAGTTGGCACTTCGGGTATTTGAAAAATCGGGAAACCAACGTTGCCACAGATTATGCTAAGCAATGCTGCCACTAACACTGGCGCTGCAACAAAATAAGCATTTTGCCATTCTACTGCTGGTAATGTTTTGAACCATTGCCATTATACAAGCATGAACTGTTATGCAATCCAAAACTTTGGTAATTTACTTTTTCTTTATCATTTTTTAATGCCGTTCCAGTCATCAGTATGCCCACTACTCTATGTGGAACATCATTCCGTTTTGGCAGGATCTTCTCTTTCCTTTTTTCTTAGACATATTAAAGTCTACTGTCGTCTGCAACACAATGCCAAGCTTGAATTTCATTTGGTCTTGTGCATGCACACTTAGGTGAGCACAATTTTTACACAATTTCTTGATTATATGATTATATTGGGAAGGACTGCAAAGCGGTGGTTTGGCACTGTTTCTCTAGGAGTGGCTTTTTAGCCACTAAATCACCCCTCCTTGATTATAACATGCTCCTGTTTGTGTTTTTTTCAGTTCTAACTAGTAGAGAACTTGCCCTGTTGGCCTAATTCATTTCTCAGGATGTTCATTCGGGAAAAAGTGACCAGTTGAAAAGGTTGAGATAATGGTAAATTGATAATTGAATTATTAAACCTTTTCTCCCTTGCACAAGTATGGAGGGGAGTTTTTCCAGACAGTTTTGGAGGGAGGTGTGTGCCCTGTTCGTTACCTCACAGACCATTTTTTTACTAATAAAATATTTTTAAATATATTTATGTATCGTTTTAACATGTGAGTTTAGTTTAGTGTTTAACATTTTTGCATATAATTCATTCATAATTTGATTTAATTGTGGTTCTTGTTTTTCTTTTTGTCTGATGTTTTAGGCAAAATCATGGATTCAGCTTGTACAATTCTTTACAGCTGAACGTATTCATTGTTCTATATATGCATTGTACTACATTGTAAATTCTAGTGGCATATATGTTGATGGGAGTGCATCGTCCTGAAAAAGATGGGCATCAATCGTGAAACAGCTTAGATGCTCTGTACCATCGAAACTACCTTATGTTTTCATGCCAGACCTGGTATATGCAATAGGTTATGACAGTCTAGTAGTTGACGTATGGCACCCCGCTTGAGTTTTAATTTAAGAAGTCATTATAATTGCCTTGTCCATGTATTTGTGGCTGTTTGTATATTAATTAGTGTGGCGTAGCTTCTGACCACCTAGCCGGATGATCCCCTTCAACCGGCTTGTTGTTCAGATTGCTCGGCTACATTAGGTTGGTACTGATTGAATTATCAGCCGTGTTTTTAGACAAGCATTCTGCTTGGTTATGCACTTTATTTGTGAATCAAATGTTGCTATTTAGACATGAGCTCGCAAACATGATTTAATATGTATGTTTTAAATGTATTATGAAATAAAAACAATGTTCATGTTCTTTAATTATTTCTTTTTTTGTATGGTCTGATCTGTGGTTCCGAATTTGGTGACCCCTCTCCCGGTCCTTGTTGCCGGACTCCTCCTTAAACTTGATTTTTTCCACTGACATAATTTTGTGTATATTACAGAGGGTATCTCTGCCTCTGAGGTGCGATACAGCTATCGAGGCAGCAGTGAAGGCTGCAAACACCCCTGGGGGTAGGGTGAAGGCACCGGTCCAGATCCTGGTTCAAAACCCTCAGGGAGGAAAAAGGGGGAGGGGCGAGGAGGCCCAAAAACAGCCCTCCAAGGTTTGCGTTCAACCAATGGACATCTCATCCACAGACTACGACGACCAAGAGTCTGTCCATATCGTCCACGAGGACGACAGCGACACAGGGCCTAGCGCTCCTTCGTTGCCTCCACAGTCTAGGGACGTATTCATGGACATCCTGTCGACTCTCCACACTCTAGTGACTGATATCCAGCAGAGGTTGCCCCCTGGACCGGCACCTGTGGTGCCACAGGCTCCTGATCAGCCTCCACGTAAGAAGAGAAAGTGCCTTCCGACACCTCCACATCAGCCTCCTCCACCACATCAGGCCCCAATTTCACCAGCAGACCCGGATACACACACTGACACTGTTACGGAGATGGCCATGGAAGCTGCCGAAGATGAGGACTTTGTCCTGGCAGACAATGAATCACTGCACCTGGACGCCCCTCATAGACTCTCTCCACCAGACGAGATGAGATAATTCCACTCAATGATCTCCAGGGCCTCCGAGCTGTTCCAGCTGGTGCCCGATGAAACCAAGAAGGAGGGCATCTTGTATCAGCAGCAAGAGTACAAGAGTAAGATGATCATGGCGGTTCCTTTTTGGGACGACATTTGGAAGGAAGGCCTAGCCATCGTGAAGAACCCATGAATGGCTCCAACCAAACGAGACAAGTTGGAGAAGAAATACACGGTGCCAGACTCTGCGCCTAAGTGCTTGAGGTCACAACCGTCGCTGGACTAGGCAGTGTCGGCGGCTGCAAGGAAACGTTCGGCTAACCTGGCTTTATCATCATCAGTCCCCCGGACAATGAGCGGAAGAACATTTACACCAATAGGAAGAGAGTCATATACACGGCGGCATCCACGATCAAGGCGGAAAATGCTCTGGCTATCTTGGCCCGATATGGCTGGGAGCTTTGGTACAAGCTGGGCCCAATCCTGGAATTCCTCCCAGACGACAAGAAAATGGAGGCTCTCGCCCTCTTTCAGGAAGGGGAGGTGGCGTCGGACCATGCCATTACGTTGTCAGTGGATATCGCCTAGACAGGCTTCCGGCAGATGGGAAACGGAATCTGCCTTCGTCTGCAGGGATGGTTGAGGGCCACAAACCTTCACCGGACGTTCATGCAAAGGTGCTGGACATACCCTTCAATGGCGAAAATCTGTTCGGGAAGGCCGTCGACGAATCCCTTCAACCCATAAAGACGGATACGGAGACGGCACGTTCCCTTGGTACCTTACAGCAGCATCGCTCGTCGGATTTTTGCTCCTCCAGGGAAAATTGAGCAGATCATCCAAGGGATTCTCCACATCATACAAGCAAACTCCCCGATCCTCCACGCAGGAAGCCTCCAGTGGAGGTCAGCGTCTCCCGGAGGGTGCCGGTGCCCAAGCAAGCCTAAACCGGCAAAGACGTCGGGCCCCCACTCGTGCACCTGGGTGGGATGCCGGCTGATGAGGTTTGTCAGTGAGTGGAAGAAGATCACCACCGACAGATGGGTGCTAGATGCTCTCGCCCAGGGACACACCTTGGAGTTCCAACGCAGGTGCCCTCATATTCCACTGGTTCCCTGTCAGGAGCAGCATATCCCTCAGCTCCTGGAAAAAGTGCGAACCATGTTATGGAAAGGGGCGATAGAGCTGTCCCCCTTCGGCTCTGGTGCTCCGGAGTCTATTCCAGATACTTTCTGAAGTTCGTGGCTGCTGTGGGTCTATCAGGGCATCCCTGAACAAGGGCAAACTTAAATGTATATAAAACATGATCCTACTACACAAAAAAAGAAGACGGTGCGTTGGAGACCCATTCTGGACCTGCGCCATCGTAACAAGTACCTGAAGTCCCAAAAGTTCAGGATGGTCATGTTGCTGCACGTGCTTGGCCAACTGAAGGAAGGGGATTTCTTGATGTCGCTGGACCTTGAGGATGCGTACTTCCATGTCCCCATCCACAGGAAACATTCAAAGTTGCTACGGTTTGTGGTGCAAGGCCAACACTACCAGTTTAAGGATCTACCATTCGGCTTGAAATAGTCCCCAAGAGTGTTTACAAAGTGCCAGGCCCCGGTGGCAGCCCATCTACTTCTGCACGGCATACACGTATACCCGTACCTGGACGATTGGCTGATACGTGCCTGCTCCCGGGAACTGGCTGACAAGCACACAAAGGAGAACGTCCGGCTTCTGGCGGAGCTGGGGTTTTACATAAACTATCAGAAGTCCTGCTTAACGTCATCGCAGAAAACGCTGTTCCTTGGCGCTAGACTCAACGCAGTGGTCTGCCTGGCATCACCCTTGGAGGAGAGGTTAGCAACCATTCAAGGGAAGGTGCAGTGACTGTCGTAGGCGAAGACGGCCATGGTTCGGGCCATCAAGTCGCTGCTGGGCATAATGTCATCCTGCATCTACCTCGTCCGTCTCTGTAAGTTGCAAACCCTGCGGGAATTCTTGGATGCACGTTGGATAGTTGTGTCCGGGAGTTTTGTGGACAAGATCCCCCTCAACGAGGAGTTCCGGCAGGCGATAGAGTGGTGGGGTGTGTGCTCCCACATTGCCCAGGGGACGAGATTTCAAACCCCACCATACCAGGAGACGGTCTCCACAGATGCCTCTCTGGAAGGTTGGGGGGCTTACACTGGACGTCTACACGCCAGAGGTCTGTAGTTACCGGAGTAGGAGAATCTGCGCATTAACATCCTGGAGCTACAGGCAATTTTCTGGGCCCTCAAGTCTTTCCAACCGTTCCTGAAGGGCAAGGTGGGGAGGCTCTCCACGGACAACACCACCACCATGTACTACATCTGGAAGCAATAGGGCACTCTATCCCCAACGCTCTCCAAGGAAGCTCAGGGTTTGTTGCACTGGGCCATCAGACAGGGGATGTTCCTCTTCCTGCTCCACCTAGCAGGCGTCAAGAACATAATCACAGACACCCTCAGCAGGGAACTGCGCTCCTGCCATGAATGCAAACTTCGTCAGGATCAGGTGGACCGTCTTCAAATGGGGCAGACCCCTGAGCGATCTTTTTGCCATGTCGTCGAACTCTTAATGCCAGAAGTTTTCCAGCAGATTCTGCCAACCGAGGAGCTTGGAGGACACGTCTCCTTCCCGTGGGAAGGTCTGTTTCTGTACGCTTTTCCCCCATTTCCTCTCCTGCTATGTGTGATCAACACACTCTGACAGTGTCAGTGCAAGATGATACTCATCGCCCTGGTGTGGCAGAGGCAGATTTTGTATCTGGACTTACTCAGCCTGTCAGCGTTGCCTCCCTCTCTGCTCACCAGAGAGGGAGGTGCAATCCTTCATCCCGACCCAGGATCCCTGAAGGCATGGCTCCTGCAGCCTTAAAGTTTGGAGGTTGAGCTGCCAGCGGACTGCAGGGTGTCCTCGTCAAGACCAGGGCGTCGTTGGCACTAAAGTGCTATGTCATAAGTGGTACTGTTTTTCTATGTGGTGCCGGTCGCAGAAGATTACTCCTCTGAGGGTCACGGCCCCACAGATTCTTCCATACTTGCTTTCCTTGGCAAAAGCTGGTCTGACTCACACGTCCATCAAGTTACACCTGGCGGCCATCTCACGCTACACCAGATCCCCAGGAAGATCCTCATTGTGGTCCCACAGAGTCGTCAAGGAGTTTCTTAAGGGTTCTTTTGTTTTTTTTTTAATCTTTCCCGCTTGTGAAGACCCCTGCCCCGGCAAGGGACCTCAACGTAGTCTATGCATCAAGCCCCACTCAAGTTTCACTCGTGGAAAACAGAGTTCCTCGTGGCCATCACCACAGCCAGACGAGTGGGTGAGATCCAGGCCCTGTCCTGCAAGCAACCGTATCTGACTTTCCACAAATCAAGGGTGGTGCTGCATACGCACCCCTCTTTCATGACGAAGGTTCCGTCAGAATTCCACCTCAACGAGCCTTTGGTGTTACCTGTTTTCTTCCCAAAACCTTTGCCACTGGCAGAGGCGACCTTGCATTCACTGAATGTTTCTTGTGCCTTGAAGTTCTACAGCATGCACAGAGTTATCGGAAGTCTTCTCAATTGTTTGTGAACTTTGGACATGTGAAAATGGAAAGGCCTTGTCCAAGAATTCCATCTCCAGATGGCTCTCTGGCTGCATCATGCACTGTCATTGGCTGGCTAACCAGCCTCTGCCGGGCTGCCCCCTGAGACCTCACTCCACCAGAGCGATCGCTGCGATGACAGTGTTCCTTTCTGGTGTACCCCTGATTGACATCTGCTGGGCTGCGACGTGGAGGTCCACGCATACCTTCACAAGGTTCTACTGCGTCGACAGGGATTCCAGAGTCAGCCAAGCAGTGGTACGCAACCTGTTCGCTTGAGGTAAGTCTGTTCCAGTGGTAAGTGTTAATTACTTCTCTTGAGCCTTGCAACTTCCCATGGTTGTGTAATGTGTACTGCTGTGTATTCGTTATTCATGAGCATGTGAACCCATGCCAGACCCCATGCTGCAAAAGGCTTAAGTTACTTACCTGTAATGATTGTTCTGCAGCATGGGTCTGGCATGGATTCACATGCGAACCCTCCCTCTGGTCCCTCTGCAGCTCTTCTTGGTCATACTACCACTTTACGTGCTTAGCAAATCTGAAGATTGCTGCCAGAGGCAGACCTTAGGGAGAGGATTGCCATTGGAACGGAGCAGTATGACCCAGAGGACAGTGATTTGTTTAGAGGAGAAATACAGATGTAAAGTGAAAGTGAAACTGTTATTTCTTTTACCAAAGATTCCCAGCCTGACGACTGGGAATATTCATGAGTATGTGATCTATGCCAAACCGATGCTGGAGAACTATAATTACAGGTAAGTAACTTAAACCTTTCTACCTCTGGAAACATTTCTTATGGAAATGCTGGCTCTGATGTTACAGGCTTTGCATTAAGCAACTGGTTTTGTTTGGTAGTTTTTGAGGTAGCATACTTTCACATTCCTGTGCTGACAAAACACAGGAAAATTGTTATGCTATTAAGATTTGCGATAAGCGACATTCATTACAAGTTCAAATGTCTTACTTTTGATCTAAATGGAAACCCAAAGTTCTTAACATCCCATTCGCCTTTCCTCCATACTTGCAGGGTGTAGTCCCCTATGTGGAAAGATTGGAGCATGATGTGAAGGATTATTATTGAATACTGAACATTGTGCATGGGACAAACTTGTACCACCATACTCCACATACATACCACCTTGCACATGCTTCAGCACCAACCACTAGTCCTTAAATGCATCGATATTTTTCGGGGGTGGAGGGCAAGCTGTATGGAGGAGGACGACGATGTTACGCTCACCTGGTATCCACGGGGACGCCACCCAGCCCTGGTTGGATGATTTTCACTCTCGAACCCTCTCCCGGTCCCTTGGTAATGCCTCTGGTTAAAGATAGGTCTGCAATATAGGAGAGCTGGATTCAATACCAGATTGTTGGTTTTCCCACCTCCCTTGGCCTCAACTCATTCCTCCCCCTTGGGCTTCTCCTCAACTTAATATTGTAAAAGGTGGATTCTCCGTCCTGCTCCTCGTAAAAGGGGGCGCGTAGATGTGGGGGCGAGCAGCGACCAAGTTACTTCACTGGTGCAAGCCCCCCTGTGGGAATCCAGGCCTGCTGCGACTCCGTAGGTTTGCTGCTTTACAGTCTTTATATGCAGTTCTTATGTTCCATTTAGTTCGAATAATGTCTTGCTTCTTTCCTTTTAGGTATGCAAAGGTATTTTGGTGTTGTCATGCAATTTGAAGATGAGAATGGGCCGGTAGGCGAAAGCGCGGTGTCCGCGATGCTGTCCGGTGAGTAATGCGCGATGTGCGGCGCTGTTTTGCCTTTTATATTGCTAAACTGTGTCTTTTCTCTCCTTGCAGGTTGTGATGTTCCTCGCCGAGCGCCGTAATGTTCCAGCAATGATACTGACCAGGAGATGACTACCCAGGTAAGAATTGTGTGGCTTTCTTCATTCGGGAGGAAACGTGAGTAAACGCTTACTAATGCTGTCTTTCTTTCGCCTCTTTCCAGGTTATGGTATTCCAGGATGCATGCAGTGCCAGATGATGGAGTTCGTACCTTCAGGTGAGTGGAACTGAAGTCGGCGATGGATTGAAGACAGGATACTGTTCCAGGTAAGTTTCGTAGTGTTCTTTCTCTCTCTGCAGGTCCTTGGTTTCAGGTAAGCTGGCATCAAAGAACTGGACACGGTGAGCGTTACGCTGCCCACAGCAGAATAACGCAAAACATGTTCTGCTATTTGGGTGTGGTTTAAATAGTCTCAGGTAAAGTAGTCCAGGTAAAATAGTCCCAGGCCTGCCACACACAAAGTAGTCCAGGTAAAGTAGTCCCAGGCCTGTCACACCCAACAGACTAGACCGCATAACTCAGTTCCTTGTAACTGAGCTATTTGTGTGCCTCCATGTTGGCTGACCACCCCCCCCCCCCAGTTAAATAGTCCCAAGTAAATAGTCCCAGTCTAATGTTGGTCTTCATGATGGTTATGAGCCAGGACTGACTGCAAGAGAGTCTTGGATGAGGTTTTAAGGCCTTTGACCTGGCCCTAACTGGAAGGCTGACTTGCCAGTGAGGGCCAGGGGCAAGGGTCATGACAGATGAACTATGCACTAATAAATTAGTGGTCATTAAGCTATGTAACATATTCTTACTCCCACGTCCTTTTCCCATAGCTCGATAGTTAAATTTCTAAACACCCTCATCATTGGGCAGGGGGCATAGTTCACAAGACAGAAAATAATTCCACAAGACCCTTAGCCAAAAACGTTACTACCTGACAAAACTGCATCTGCCTTGGAGCTATTATCCGTGGAGTAATGTTTGTAGAATGTATGTTGTGTAGCCTAAGTAGCAGCTTTGCAGACCTTCCTGTAAGGCCTCCAATTCCCGACCAAGTATGCATGCTATCCCTTTGCATCTGCCTCAGGGAGTGAGATTGAATAGTTCAGTTGCCTATGCAACAATAGAGTTTTTAGCACCTTAGTGCCTGTCATGCATGGTAGACATATTACCTCTGGACCAGGAACACCGTCTTCACACAGAAGGGGTTATGCTCATAGAACTGCTAAGCCTTTCTATTCTAAATGGAGGTTGTTTGATATCTTGCCTGGAAAACGACATTTGCTTTATTCATGCCGTTGAATTCACGTGATTCAGGGTAGTCACGTGTGTTACTGCATTACGTTCATAAGCAGCATGGAGACGTCGCTCGCTGCTTCTGATTGAACCATCATGGCGTTTGGTAGCTGAAACCTTGATCTGCGTCCTCGCATCTCTTCAGCTAATCTTTGGCTTTCTCCTGCGTGTTACTTCCACACGCGAACTCCTGAAGCTGCATTCAAGAAATTACGGCAGCTTTTCCTGTTCACAGGTATTTTTCTAAACGCTACCTTCAGCAGCCGTCCATTAGAAGACCAACAGACGGCTTTTCCTTCACATGCGAGTTCTGGCAGCCCTGTCTGCGTGTACTTCAGTCGCGTGTATAAACACACGCGGGTTCCTGTTATCTTCGCGTGCTGCTTTCCTGGCTGCGTGTAAAACCCCACGCGGTTTCCTGAACTCTTAAAGTGCGGCTGTTGTGGCTGCGTGTACTTTGGTCTGTGTAAAAACACACGCTGGTTCTTGAACTCTTAACATGCGGCTTTCCTGGCTGCGTGGAAATTGGTTGCGTGTAAAACTGCACACGGTTTTCTGAACTCTTTAAACGTGCAATTCCACACACAAGTTGTGCTTCGCTTTGGATTTAATCTCTGGCACCTGTGATGAGATAACAGGGGGACTTCAATTCATCATTTCTGTTCTACGTGGGAAAGGAAGTATTGCTGACAACTGTTTATTTGAAGGTGATTGTGCACAGTACTTTGGACGCTATCCTGTGGTGCACCAACCTGGTATCTAGCGTGAGCCTCGTGCCGTTCGGGATAAGTTTCCCTTACTAACCTTCCCTCCTTTTGTCGTTGTTTCTATTGCTGGATTTCTTCAGAGACTTGTTGGCGGAGCTTCCAGTTCTAAGTCTACAGGTTAGTGTTGAACTAGGTGCTATTGCTGTGCTATTAGTGAGAGTTTAAGTTGGGACACTATCTCATTATACTTTATTGTATCCTAGGCTGACTTCCAATGATGTTCCCACGCCCTTTCCAGTGATTTCTCTCTCTGCCTGTTTTATTAGTCAGAGAGTTGTATCATTTGGAAGGTCTATTTTTGACTTCACTACTGTCAAGCCGTGTGATTCATCAAGGATCCGGAAGAGCCCTACCAATTGTATCCTTTATGGTTACCTGTATCCTTTTTCATAAGATACTTGGGTGATTTATGACAGTGCCAGGAGTTGCTCCGCCCTAGATAATGAATGAATGGATAGAAGATCTGATTGCATGAATTCTCTCCAAGTAGGAATTCAGTGGCCTGCTTACAGCAAGGTTATATATAAACCTTTCTGCTTAATGCTTCAAGTTTGGGAGCAGTTTCCCACTCTCAAGTTCATCACTCTCTTTTCACCCCTCACTCCCCTCAACAATTTTCATCTAAGCTCTTAGAGGGACTTCAGAAGCTGCTGAAGTTGGATGCCATAGAGCAGATTCGACTGGAGTCTCCATTGCAAGGCTGCTTCTTGCTTCACGTCACTCTTCTTAAGAAGGACAAGGTGGGGTGGAGAGCTATCCTCAATCTGTCCAAATTCAATGAATATCTTGTAACAGAGAGATTCAAATCAGTGAATGTGGGACAGATTGTGCCCTCTCGGATGGAGGGGTATTAGTTGCATCTACTAGATCTGTAGGTTGTGTACATGGACATACCAACCTGGAGGTAGGATGCACCTATGTCTCACCTTCGTAGTGAGGGATTCCACATAAACCCGTACGTGGTTGACTGGCTGACTTGAGGTTCCTAACCTTGGTGAGTAGATTCGGTCACCAATGTTATCTGACTGGCATGTGCTCTGGGCCTGACCATCAATTTGGAAAAATCAACCCTCAACCCCACAGAGAGATTTCAATATATTGGTAATGTCTGGGTTTGTGAAAAGCTAAGGGTCAACTCCCCATCACCCCCCAGCAGAAAAGATCATGTCTAAAGAGTCTGTGTGCAGGAAATTCATAAACAACACATGCCTACATGCAATAAAATTCCATCACCGCAAGGGCCTGATGGCCTTTTACACCTTGGTCGTTCCAAATGTGCGATTGCACATGGGGCTAATACAGCTTCACCTCACGGTG
Organism: Ambystoma mexicanum; assembly: GCF_040938575.1. NCBI lineage: Eukaryota > Metazoa > Chordata > Amphibia > Caudata > Ambystomatidae > Ambystoma > Ambystoma mexicanum. The sequence continues at coordinate 778,490,100 of NC_090921.1, read as the reverse complement.
CTATGGTCTCAGACTTCACAAGAGAAAACGGAATTGATAAAGATTCCAGTGTCCTTGCACCTGGACCTGCAATGGTGGCTGGAAGAGAGCAGTGTGATGAAGGGAGTACCCTATTTACCCCATCCTCCCACCAGAACCCTTCCTATGGACTCGGGTATCTTTGGTTGGGGAGCGGTGATTGATCCGTTGGACGTCCACGACCTCTAGGGTCTAGAAGAAGGGCTTCAACACTTAAATATCCTGCAGCCATCTTCCCGGCAATGATGGCCTTCTGGACCCATCTACAGGGCCATGCATTTTAGTCTACACAGATAACATGACAGCAATTGTTTATATACACAAACATGGTGGCATAAGATTGCGCCCTCTGTTTTTGGGACTGGTGTCTACAGCACTCCATTCTCCTGATAGCATCCCACCTGGCCGGAAAGGAAAACGTCAGGGCGGGACTTGCAGGAGAGGTGATATTTTGGGCAAGGTGAAACAGATACTTGACCTAGTTCAGCACAACAGGAAATGCATGCTGTATTCCCCCTGGAATGGGGGAGGGTGTTGTATTCCTAAGGAGATGCATTCCTCTCTCCTTGTGACGGACGACTCTGTATGAATTCCCGAAGCCTCCTTAGTGTTAACAGTGTTTTACAAGCTAAAGCGCACAAACGACTGCCATCTGAGCCTGAAAGCGCTGAATTGACCAAAGAGTCTATTGTTCTCAGACCTCGAGACACAGGAGTAGACCCCCCTGGATCTTATCATTGAGGCCGGACCTCCTGCAACAAGGGAAGAATGATTCTATACACCAGCCCACAATCACTTTCCTTAGCAACCGGGCCCCCGAGGACCTCGTTTTTGGCCTCCTGGGGCTCTCCGAAAGGAACATGAAGCTTTTTAGAGCCACTTGAAAAAGTTTCACTAGGACCCAATAGGCCAGCAAATGGATGTGACTCTGCCACTGGTGCCTGGGAAACAAGAAGACTCCCTTGGAGGTGGAATTAGAGAATGTGCTACCCCTTGTCATGCATTTGGCAGAGAATGGCAAGTCAGTGGATTTGTGCAGGTCTTCTCTGGCAGCAATCATAGCTACTTGAATGCCAGTTAAAGAGCATAGAGTCACCGGTGGACTAAGACTGTCCTTACCCAGGAGGAGCCTCGCACCTTGAAACATTAATTTATAGGCGCGGTATGAATAAAATATATCAATCCGTGGGACCTTAATGTGGTTCCATCTGTTCTCGTGCAGAAGCCCTTTGAATCTATAGCTGTAACTGACCTTCGTTGGGTAATGATGAAAACAGTCTTTTTGGTAACCATTGATTCAGTGTGCAGTGTCAGTTAACTGCAGGGCCTGGGAGCAGAGGAACCATTAGTATCTTCTATAGATGGGGACAAGATGATTCTCCCAAAGGTAGTTTCTAGTTTCGACATCAGGAAGGAACTCTCTCTCTCTCTACTAATTTACTTTCCAGCAACAAGGCTGCTACAATTCTATCTGGACAGGACGAAAGATCTCTGAAAAGGACCACCATTGTTTGAGACATTTGGGGGAGCAATGCCATGTTAGGCGGCCTCAAAGGCCACTCTGGCAAGATGGTTGTTCTCCCCAATTATCAAAGCTTACAAGTTAAAAAGGAAAAGCCAGCTGCAGGAGCTCCATGCTCACCATCACTCGCCTTCCAGAGGCATGTCCCCTTGCTTGAAATTTCCAATTACATGTGGCCCAACTGGCAAGGCAGCCACTTGGGCTACATGTTCTGCAAATCCCCACATGTTCTGCAGGCACTTTTAAATTGATCACAGCTCCAGGAATTATGCCACATTTGGACAGCTAACTCTATAAAATGTCTTCGCAAGGTAGGAATCTAAGCACAATATTCATCTTAGGGATGCTTTGGAGTCTTCCAAAAGTATCGAGGAATGGGGACGCAAGAGTAAAACAATTACAGCATAGAAAAAAACTCTTAATCTTCAATTTCCTTTTCTCCATACAATCGCCTGCGCTAATAAGTCAGATTCAACGTGATTAAGGGACTGGCAGTTGGGTAAGGTGCATGGAGGATGTGTCGCAAGGGATCATGGTTAAGGTGCACCTGTGCCAGTGCTACCAGAAAGTTCTATGTTATGCTGCTTAGCAACAGGCTCTGGCACCATCCCTGTTCAATGGTTCATCCCAAGAGTATGGAGGAAAGGGAACTGCAGGCTAGGGGTACCGTTGTCATTATGGTTAGTAACGTTTTAATTATTAATGCTATTGCTTGATTGGAAGAGCTGGATTGAGCTAAGAACTTAAGCAGTAAAGATGTTTGGATTGAATGATTCCTTTAGAGACCATGCAAGAAAGGCATATGATTGGTCAAAGGAAATTTAATAGGTAAACTAAATTTAAATAAATTGTTGGAGGGCATTGTTGCTTTACTCTCAAATGACTTTCTTCCTGAACAAGATCTATTTAGAGGTTTCCGGTTGGCGCCAGCACCCACCTTTTTCTCACTGAAGTTATATGAATGTCGGAGAGTCGATATTGTATTAATTGGGGAAAAATGAGAATACACTTGATCCAAGAGTTTAACCTGGATATTCAGTCTGACTCATGGACACAGTTGTGTTTGGTTATCTGGTCCAGTGGGGCTAGATGTAAGCTGAAACTCGCACTACAGAAGATTTATTTTTAATTTATATTGACACCTGTATGATTACATCAGTACAGTATAGGTGACTGAAACTGACTACATCACATGAGAAGCTGAATTCAGTGGTTCTCTATGGAATTGTAAATGATTTTAGTTCCATGTGATGTTTACAAATCCACTAATAACGAAAACTTTATTAACGAATTAAAAATAATGAAAAAATGTCAAAAATTCTCTTTTGGGAGGGGTTAATTTGTGGGGAGGTCACGCAAACCCCCGTGTTCCTAGCATTATTACCCCCCCCTTTTAATCCCTTACCTCAGGCCCCATATATACATTTACCAAATAAATCAATATTTTTTCCTTATTTAGGGTTTGTTATTATAGTCACTTCATTATTATCACTGTATACCATGTTTTTTTGGATCTTGTACAGAAGGTCTTGATAGGACTGCCTTTATAACTGGTATAGATCTGCAAAGATGGCGATTTGTCACATTTTTGAGAACATGTATACCATGAAGGCTAGTTTGATCTGATGGATTTCTAGCACACTATTTGTTGCAAAAAAGCTGATTCTTAATGTATGCAAAAGTAGCTTTCAATTGATGACTGGATTGTTGACATGCAGGAACTTTCCAAATCTCAAAAGATAGAAGGGACTGCCAAGCGGAATAGATTGAATGAAATATGGGTGGTGTTCAATAAAATATATGCATGAAGCTTTGAGATACCTGGTTCTCTAAATTGTGTATTTGTGTATGTTTACATCTGTGTTGCATATCTCATTTGTTGGTGTAATGCTTTGTTAGTTATCTGATAACCTTTTTATTTTTTATAAAGTCCTTATTGGGGGATGATGGAGCCTTTGCATTGGATTGGGAGATGGCCAGATCTTTAATAGTATATGTCTGAGTTTTCTGATTCTTTATGTGCTCTTGACAGCTTGTAATGTAGTATATGTCAAAATATAGAAGTGCTAACTTAAAAACAATACATTTATTTTTAGCACTTGCAAGCAGCACAGTAGGCCGATTGCTCCCAGGGACTGGATTCTTTTGATTCCGAATATTATTCCTAATTTCTCAAATAATTCCTTAACTACAATGGGGTGGTTTCTGAGACGTCTATGCTGTCTGACCTTTTGCATTGACATTATTTTGAGGACAAGATTGAATGTGAATTCACATAGCTCTCAATTAGGACCAAACGGCAGCGTCCCAGTCTAAAACAATTTAAATAACTAATTGTCTAATTCAGCTCATTTTATTGGAGCAAACTCTCCTTAAGTCAGCTCCGATCTATACTGCCCTTCCTTAGACTGGTATCACAAAAGACTTACAAGCAGCCCTACAGAAAATGGTTGTATCGGCCCCTTTTACTCCACAAAAAAAGGCAAATGCTCCCAAAAATAAAAATGGGGAGCAAAAATACTTCCAACAAAAAATATGAACCAGACCGGTAGAACCGTGTCCCCCTGCTTTAACTCGCACAAATCCATGCATAGGTTTGGACCAGTCGTGCAGGTAGTACCACAGGAAGAAACTGTTATAAACTGCCTGATTGGAAGAAGCAAGCATGTATTTGTTAGTGTTATGTTATGTAATTGAGATTTTCTATAGCGCCTGTTACCATTGGTATGATTCCAAAGCGCTGTGGGTTGAATGCCCTTGGGTACCGTAGTCCAGGTCAGTAAAGAGGGTAGTTTAGTCAAGTGCCTGGGTGCACTCGGTATGTGTGCAGCCAGGGCAAATTAAGTGGTGTGTAGCTGCATTCTAGTGCGAGGTGTGGTCCGGTGGTTGTGTGAGAACAGTAGAATGTGTGCAGCAAGGCCAGTTGGACCTCGGTAGCTGCATTTTGGCAGCGGCAGAGGTTGTGAATGGGATAGTGGTATTGTATGGTATCGTAATGTTTATTTGTAAAGCACCTATACAGAAGGCAAGTGTTTCAAAGCGCTCAAGAAAGGAGGGAACAAGGGGAAAAACAACAGTCGTTCAGGGACCTTGAAATACTGAAAAGATAGTAGTCTGCACAGGCAGAGTAAGTGCATATAATACAATTAATACAATTAACAGAGGAGATAACAGAAAATAGGTCTGTGACGATTCTGCAGTTTTTCCAAGTGCAATTAAGGCGCCACCATGCAGGAAGTGAAGACAAGGGGGCACAGACAGACGATCTTCAGGCATGGTGCAATCGGATTGGGCAAGTGCAAAGACTGTTACAGGGGAGGAGGAGTTGGAGGAGGGGACAAGTCTTGGGGAAGAGGGGAGTCCAAGTGCACCCAGTTGGTGGAGACTGGGGTAAGTGCAGAGAGATGCCTCTCTCTTGGGTCTTTGATCAAGTTCAGTGATGATGAGGCGAATGCAGGGACCGGAGGCAAATGCGAGAGGATCTGCGTTCTATGTTATCCGCTCATAACCATATATCCGGTTATTATGATAGATTACTGTTTTAGTTAAATGCGCGTAATGTAGTTTTCGCTATGGTATTAATCAGACGATATTCGCGCTCCTGCTGGTGATCTTGATGCGTTCATATCACATATTGGAGTAAAAGTGGAGCCCCACTAATGTGTATTGTCATTAAAAGTGTAAAGTTCACATTATTCGTGTGTGGGTATCTATAAAATGTGTGTTGAGACAGTCCTCTCTTAGAATGAGCACCCATTAATCTAAGTGTGTGGTTAAATAATGTCTCATTTCTACAATTACAAACCAACAACTGTGAGGCATTTGGATAGACAGACTAGATACAATGATGCCTAACGGCATGAACGAAGAATGGGACCTGAACTGTTTTTTGTAATCATGGATCAAGATCCTGTGACTTTATAGAAGCCTTTTTTGGATTAGCGATACCTACTTGGTCAGATATATTATACAACAGAGAGTGCCTGAGAATGATTATGGACTTATTGAAGATATGCCCATTCAGCCATCTGTACCATATTACACATGTTTTTTTTGCCTGGTCAACTTGCTAATTGTAATGAACTCAACACATTGTATATTGAGACAATACTAACATTGCAAGAATCTACTGGCACCAGGGCAAAGAAGATTAGACTGTCTCAACACATCTTTTATACATGCCCCTGAATTACACACACACATATAATGTGAATGTTACACTTTTAATGACAAAACACATTAGTGGGTCTTCACTTTTACTCCAATATGTGATATGAATGCAGGGGGATCACCAGCAGGAGCTCCGGCTCCCCTGTGCAAATAAAGTCTGATTAATACCATAGCTGATTAATACCAAAACTACATTATGCGCATTTAACTAATACAGTAATATATTATAATAACCGGATATAGGGTTATGAGCGGATAACATTGCACGCAGATCTAATGTTTATCTGACCAATACTGCGTCACGAGATATTAACATCACAGTACGCCACATTTAGTTGCACAATAGAATATTACCATAGAGAACAGAGACCTCATCCTCCGAACTCACCATGGCCCTATTAAATACTTGTTCCTTAGTTAAACACACAGTTGACTTACATGACTACATTCAAGAGAGTGAGGTAGATATCATGTGTCTTACCGAAACATGGCTCTCTGATGCCCATGGGCCTACTATAGAACAGGTGACCCCACCGAGCTATGTATTTTTCGGGAAACATTGCGAGGGAAATGTGGGGGGTGGAGTTGCTATTATCTGTAGGAAACGGCTAGGGTTTTATGAGGTTGAAATTGATTGTAATGGGAGTGACATTATTCGTGTTAAATGAATTTCCAATCCTAACCACAGTTTGAACTTGGTACTGTTTATCGTCCACCTGGAGAATCAGATAACTTTAATGATGATATTGTTAGTATCATTGCACCTATGCTGACCACCAATTCTGGGTTGGTTATTTTAGGGGATTTCAACTGATGGAAAAGTAATAAATTGGACAATAAAGCGCTGGAACTGGAGAAAATGATGAAAAGTCACCAGGTTATAGTACACAACACAGAACCTACGCATAATAAAGGTCACAGATTAGATTGGATTGGTAGCGGGAACATACAAATCAGTAATATCAAGTCTACCCCTCGTATCTGGTCCGACCATTTCTTTATAACATGTGTACTTAAACTCCCTGCCATACCACACAGAGTACATGAGCCCCCACGTATAGTCAAATCTCGAAATTTCAAGGGTGTTACTGCCCTGATTTTGCCCAGTTGTATGCAATCGCTGATGACCATGACGAATGACCTTGACAGCCGTGAAGCCCTGATAGGTATGTATAAAGACGAGATTACTAAAATGCTCACCGTATACGCTCCCATAAAAGATAAAGCTGTTAGAGACGTAGCTAATCGCCATAAATGGTTCTCTCCAACATTGGTCGAGCTTAGGTAAATAAAAAGACAAGCTGAACATGCCTGGTGGAAGGATAGCTCTACGGAAATCTAAAGAAAAGGAATATAAAATGAAAGTTGCTGAGGCAAAAAAAATATTTTATAATCAAATTAATTCAGCAGGAGATCAGACGAAGGAACTCTTTTGCCTATTTAGATCATGGGAATAACCTGCTGCCTCTTGTCCTTTCATTAAACCTAAAGCTGATGACTGTAACCGAGTACAAAGGGCATTTGCCGACAAATTACAGAAAGCACAAGATAAAATTGAGGAGGCTCGGGTACCCTCCGCATCAGTACTGACCACTAATCAACCCCCCAATTGAAATATCAGAAACAGATGATAACCCCCTAATAGAACCACCGATTCAGAAGCCTGTAACGCCTACCCAGTTAGAGCAGCCTGCTGGCTTCAGGTTTAGGGAATCTACCACAACAGACATGCTTAACATACTAAAAACCATGCGCCCTACCAGCTGCCCTGGAGAGCTGCTTTTGTCCAAGTACATCTTGGAACATAAGGAGTTGTTTGTCCCTTTCCTATGTAAATTTGTGAACTCATCCTTTCGAACAGGTGTTATCCCCCAGTCTATCAAGAGCGTGGCAGTCACACCGTTGCTAAAAAAGGCAGCTAACTTAAGACCGATCACGACTACCTTATTTTTTCTCAAACTTGTTGATAAAGTGGCTACCATACAATTAAAATCTTATGTCCAGGCAGCTGGCATATTACATACAAAACAGTCAGAATTCAGGAGTTATCACGGCACAGAAAGTGCACTCCTGGACCTTCAGACATATATGCTTTCTAAGCTGGAGCATAGCAAGTCGGGGCTGCTGATGTTATTAGATCTGTCGGCAGCTTTCGACTTGCTAGATCACAAAATATTACTGGACCGGATGTTAACTGTTGGAGGCCTTTCCGGGGAGGCCATTATTTGGCTTAGATCATTCCTAGAAGGCCGCCAGTCACGTGTACACTGGGGTGACAATGCGTCCGTGTCACAAATCATAACATGCAGAGTGCCACTAGGGGCATGTGTCTTCCCCCCTGTTGTTTAATATCTACATTCTTCCTCTATGTGGTGACTTAGGACTACTCCAGATATTCTTTTGTAACTACGCGGATGATTTCCAGCTGGTGCTAGATATCACTGGCGACCATGAGAAAGACCAACAGATGCTGAATGGTGTTTACCACATGATAAAATGTTGGATGCCCACTAAATGGCTGTGTTTGAATGCGGCCAAGACTGAGCTTATACTCTTTGGTCCCCGGCAGACACAAACTAAATTGGACCAAAGATATGCCAACTTTATAATAGATGGCAGCCAAATCAAAGTAGCTCAGAAGGTGAAGACGCTGGGCACATACATGGAAGCAAACTTAGATTACGAAGCCCATGTAATTGCTATTACTACCAGCACTAACTACCACCTCAAAGTTCTTAGGCAGGTAGCACCACTGATCTCAGTGGAAATCCGTACCAAACTTGTGAGAGCTGTGATCCTCCCACGCATCGATTACTGCAATGGACTTTGGAGGTGCAAATAAAGCTGAAATCTAACCATGGGCGTAGGACATGGGGGAGACAGGGGGGACAAATCCCCCCCCACAATTTTAAGTGGGGGGATATAATGTCATTTGTCCCCCCCAGAATTTGTGTCACTTCAGCATGTAAAATACGTCTGCAGCCTGCACTGCAGGCTGCAGATGTCATGCGCAGGGACGTCATTCAGGGGTCGCCAGAGGTTGCAACTGCGACCTCTGAGGTCTCCCTTGCTGCCCCTGTGGTCTCCCTTGCTACCCCTAAAAAAGAAATGGAAAAAAACGAAAAGTGTCCTTTCTCCAGCATGGGGTCTGGCATGGATTCACATGCTCATGAATATTCCCCGTCGTCAGGCTGGGAATCCTCGGTAAAGAAAAAACCAGTATCAGTTTCGTTTCTGATCTGTCTTTCGTAGTAATAACCAATCACTGGTCTCTGCGTCATACTGACCACAGCCAATGACTGCCCTCTACCTAAGCACCGCCTCTGGCAGCCATCTTCAGATTTTTACCGCACGTTCATGTGTTGGGATCCTCGTGCTATTGCTCTCGAGCGTTAGTGCTTTTTTTTCGCGCTTTTTCACAAAAAAACTTCGATTCTTTCGGTCAAAAGAGCCTCAAGCTCCACCGATCCTACATCCGATCAACGGGGACCCGTGTCGGATTCATCTGTGCCCCTCAAGGGTGAAGATTTCGTCGAGCTACGCTTCGGAGGACTCCAGAAGCTTCTCAGGCCCGGTCTCGGAGATGGCCCAGGAGAAGGGAAGCTCGACGCCCGGAAAGCTGTTCAGGGTCTGCCCTGGATGCCAGCTGCAGAACGTCTTCAAGGAGGACGAACACTCTTTCTGCCTTTACTGCCTTCATGAGGACAAGACGCACGTGGAGAAGGACTGTGCGTTTTGCGGCAACATGTCGGAACGGACCATGAAGGACCGCCATCAACGTCTCGCCAACTGGCTGGAGGGTAAGAGCCCGTCTGGCGAGAAGAAGAAGAAATCCGAGCGGTCTTCTAAGACCTTTGAGGGCGCCCCGGCGACGGGGGCCCAACATAAGGCCAAGCACCGCGAGTCCGCTGGCACCGGGAGCGCCGAACGGTCGGGCTCTACGGGCGCCAGGCAGGGCGCACCCTCCCCGGCACCATCAACCACGAGCCAACGCTCTGGGTCGGGTAAGAGGAAGGCCGAGCACCCGGCGAAGCTCCTGGAGAGGCCCCGGTCGAGCTCTAAGGCAGAGGAGGAGCGTGGCAGTGCCCCCTCCCTCAAGGATAAGGCGGTGAGCGCACCTAAGGTGGTGAAGGCCTTGATCCATCCGACCAAGCCCTCTATCGAAACAGTTGCGGCGGCCCTGGCTCAGCCTGTGGTGGCTACACCAGTGGTGGCGACCTCAGGGCCCAGAATCTCCCTGCCTCCTCGGAGGGAGTCTTCCTTTGTGCCCATCGATAGGACCCCCGTGAAACCCTCCGTGGGGAAGAAGAAGGGGGGGCAGGGCGTCGTCGTAGATTCGGCCTCAACCTCAGAAGAGGAGCTGATCGAGGTCTTAAGCCACGGCCTAGGCGTGGAAGAAGGCCAGCCCGTCGGAATGGACCCCGACACAGGTGACGACGACGACATCGTCGAGGATACCGACGGGGCCCCTGCTCGCCCGTCGGATTCCCCTCTGCCAGCGCCGCAAGACAACTCGGCGGCCATTTTGTTGGCCATACAGTCCTTATGCTCCGAGATAAGGACGAGGCTACCGTTACCGACGGAGGAACCTCTCCCGTCGGGGGATCCAGAACCGGGACCTTCTGGTGTTCCCCCTACCAAGAAAAGAAGGATCCATCCACCACCTCCTTTTCAACCGTCGCGCCCCGTCCAGCCCTCCTCCCCGTCCACCCGAGGGGATGATACGGGGACTGACACGGCAGCGACGGGTACGGACGACGAGGCATACGACGAGGATTTTCCGTCGTCGCCTCCCACCAGGGCTTCTCCGCCCGACGAGATCGGATCTTTCCACTCCATGATCTCCAGGGCGTCCGAGCTTTGCCAACTCTGCCCTGAGGAGAAGAAAAAGGAAGGCTTCCTTTATCAGCGGCGCGAGGCCAAGAGGAAGACGGTCCTCGCAGTGCCTCTGTTGGACGACATTTGGGATGAGGGCCTTTCCCTCCTCAAGAACCCTTCCACGACGCCAGCTAGAAGAGACCGGTACGAGAAAAAGTACCGGGTCCCGGACACGGCCCCCCTATGCCTCCGGGCGCAGCCTACCCCGGACTCCGTCGTCTCCGCGGCAGCCAGGAAGAAAGCGGGGGGGGTGCGGCCTCCACATCGACTTCCCCGCCGGACGGCGAGGGAAAGAAATTGGATGCTATGGGACGTAGAGTCATCTCGTCGGCAGCGACGACGATTAAAGCGGCCAACGCCTTGGCTATCGTGGCCCGCTACGACAGGGAGCTCTGGTACAAGATAGCTCCCCTGCTGGATTTTCTGCCGGACGACAAGAGGGCGGAGGCCCTTGAGATCCTGCAGGAAGGTGAGGTGGCGTCGGACCACGCCATCACCGTGGCGACGGACATCGCCGACACTGGGTTCCGCCAGCTGGGCAACGGCGTTTGCCTTCGACGTCGTGGATGGCTCAAAGCTACGGACTTTCGGCAGGACGTCCAGACCAGAGTCCTGGACATGCCCTTCGACGGGAACAACCTGTTTGGGAAGACAGTGGACGATTCCCTTCAGGCCATCAAGGCGGATACTGAGACGGCCAGGGCCCTTGGAGTCCTGCAGCAACGACGAACGCCCTTTCGGAGCGGCGGAGGCAAGGGCGCCTCCAAAGGTTCCGGCGGCGGTTTCGCTTCCTACCGTCAAGCGGCCCGCTCGTCGTCGCAAGAGGCCTACAGAGGACGAGGCAAGTCTAGCGGACCCCGCCGTCGTCGCCAAGGAGGTCAAGGCGGCAAGGCCGCGTCCAAGCAGGATTGAACCGGCCGTGGGGTCGGGCCCCCACCGAAGCACCCCGGTGGGAGGCCGGCTGGCGGGCTTCGTCAGCGTGTGGGAGTCCATCTCCACCGACCGTTGGGTGCTGGACGCCCTGGCCCGGGGCCACGTGCTCGAGTTTCTAAGAAGGTGCCCGCGCGTCCCCCCCGTGGCCAGGAAAGAACTTCACGTCCCTCAACTTCTCCTGGAGGTAAAGGCGATGCTCAGAAAGGGCGCCATCGAACTCGTCCCAAAGAGGCTTCGGGGCTCCGGAGTCTACTCGCGATACTTCCTCGTGAAGAAGAAGACGGGAGGATGGCGCCCCATCCTAGACCTGCGACGTCTGAACAAGTTCATCAAGGCGCAGAAGTTCCGGATGGTCACCCTCCAGCACGTCCTGGGTCAGCTGGAGGAAGGAGACTTCCTATCGTCGTTGGATTTGGAGGATGCCTACTTCCACATTCCCATCCTAAAGGGGCACCGAAAATTCCTCAGATTTGTGGTCCAAGGGCGTCATTACCAGTTCAAAGCCCTTCCCTTCGGACTACGGTCGGCACCCAGGGTATTCACCAAGTGCCTCGCACCGGTGGCGGCGCAGCTGCGCCGCGAGGGGATTCACGTCTACCCCTACCTGGACGACTGGCTCATCCGCGCCAAGACGAGGGAGCTCGCCGTGGTCCACACGGCAAGGACCGTCCAACTCCTCTCGGACCTGGGATTCTCCGTGAACTACGCCAAGGTGCAACGGTTGGTGGCCGACGCGGCCAAGGTGAGGTCCATCAAGTCCCTCCTCGGGATGATGTCTTCCTGCATCTACCTCATTCCCATGTGCAGGCTCCGGATGCGCCCGTTGCAAGAATTCCTGGATGCGCGCTGGATCCAGACGACGGGCAGCTTCGAGGAAAGGATCAAGCTCGATGAGAGTTTCCGACGAGCGATACGGTGGTGGGGCACCCGCGCGCATCTGACGGCGGGCATGGACTTCCAGACCCCAGCCCACCAGGAGACTGTGACCACGGATGCCTCCCTGGAAGGGTGGGGAGCGCACACCGAAAATCTGCACGCAAGGGGACTCTGGCTCCCGACGGAGAAGTCCCTGCATATCAACGTCCTGGAGCTCCGTGCAGTGTTTTGGGCCCTCAGGTCCTTCCTTCCGTCCCTCAAGGGCAAGGTGGTGAGGATCTTCACCGACAACACCACCACCATGTTTTACATCAGGAAACAGGGCGGAACCAGGTCCCCAGCGCTGTCCAAGGAGGCGCAGGACCTGTGGCATTGGGCCGTCGCCCAAGGGATTTTTCTGGTGCCGTTTCATCTGGCAGGGATAAAAAACACCATCGCCGACTCACTCAGCAGGGAGCTGCGCTCGTGCCACGAGTGGGAACTACGGCAGGATCTGGTGGATCGCCTCTTCCGACGGTGGGGCACACCCCAGATCGACCTGTTCGCGACGGCGACGAACACCAAGTGCCGGAGGTTCGCCAGCAGGTTTCCCCAGACGAGGAGCATGGGCGATGCTTTCTCGTTCCCCTGGGAGGGCCTGTTCCTCTACGCGTTCCCTCCCTTGCCTCTGCTAATCCGGCTCGTCAACCAGCTCAAGAGGTCACGGTGCAGGATGATCCTTGTCGCACCTGCGTGGCCGAGGCAGATATGGTTCCCGGACCTTCTGGACTTGTCAGCGTCCCCGCCGATCAAGCTGCCGGCGGACGCGGATCTACTCTCCAGGGAAGGAGGCGCCATCCTCCACCACGACCCGAAGTCGCTGAACTTGCAGGCCTGGCTCCTGCAGCGCTAGAGTTTGGAGGATACGACATACCGGCCGATTGCAGAGAGGTTCTTGCAAAGGCCAGGGCGTCCTCGACTCTTAAATGCTACGGACACAAATGGAAGAGGTTCTCTGTCTGGTGCCACGCACAGAAGATTAACCCTCTACGGATTACGGCTCCCCAAGTACTGCCGTACCTGCTGACGCTGGCCAAAGCTGGTCTGGCACACGCGTCCATCAAGATTCATCTTGCTGCGATCTCCCGATACACCAGAACCACGGGGCGGACGTCCTTGTGGTCTCATCGTCTGGTGAAAGAGTTCATGAAGGGACTGTTCAGATCGTTCCCGCCGGTGAAGGCTCCGGCCCCGGCGTGGGAGCTCAACGTGGTGCTGACCAAGCTCATGGGACCTCCGTTCGAGCCTCTGCACTCGGCCCCGTTGAAGTTTCTATCGTGGAAAACAGCTTTTCTTGTGGCCATCACCTCCGCACGACGAGTGGGAGAGATCCAGGCCCTTTCCTGCAAGGCCCCGTACTTGACTTTCCACGACACGAGGGTAGTGCTCAGGACGCACCCCTCCTTCATGCCCAAGGTACCGTCGGACTTCCATCTCAACGAACCCTTGGTGTTACCTGTGTTCTTCCCGTCGCCTTCATCGCCGGCTGAGAGGACTTTGCACTCGCTGGATGTAGCTAGAGCGCTGAAGTTCTACGTGGACCGCACGAAGGGTTTTCGGAAGACGTCACAACTCTTTGTGAACTTTGGACCTGTCAATCAGGGGAAGGCTCTCTCGAAGGCTTCCATCTCCAGATGGCTCTCCGGCTGTATCATGTGCTGTCACCGGTTGGCAAACCGACCGCTGCCTGGCCGTCCGAGAGCCCATTCCACCAGAGCGATCGCAGCTACCACGGCGTTCCTATCTGGTGTGCCCCTGCTGGACATATGCAGGGCTGCTACGTGGAGGTCGACGCACACCTTCACGAAATTCTACTGCGTCGCCCGGGATTCCAGGGAGGAGTCCAGGGTCGGCCAAGCAGTGCTGCGCAACCTGTTCGCCTGAGGTGAGCCTGGTGAGGAGGTAAGATGCTTAATGTTGAGTTGATGTGATGCTTAATGTTGAGCCTTTGCCACCTCCCGTGGTTGTGCATGTGTGTACTGCTATGTATTCTTTATTCATGAGCATGTGAATCCATGCCAGACCCCATGCTGGAGAAGGAACAAGTTACTTACCTGTAACTGTTGTTCTCCAGCATGGGTCTGGCATGGATTCACATGCGAACCCTCCCGCCTACCCCTCTGCGGCTCTTCACTTGGTCATACTGCCACTTCACGTGCTTCCAAATCTGAAGATGGCTGCCAGAGGCGGTGCTTAGGTAGAGGGCAGTCATTGGCTGTGGTCAGTATGACGCAGAGACCAGTGATTGGTTATTACTACGAAAGACAGATCAGAAACGAAACTGATACTGGTTTTTTCTTTACCGAGGATTCCCAGCCTGACGACGGGGAATATTCATGAGCATGTGAATCCATGCCAGACCCATGCTGGAGAACAACAGTTACAGGTAAGTAACTTGTTCCTTTCTTTCTTTGTTTTTTTTTTTTTTTTGGTAATGCAAGCTCCTGGGCTGTGGCCAGCACCATGTATAAACTCCTGGGCTGTGGCCAGCACCATGTGGTTCTTTACTTCTGGAGTGGCTGGCTTTCTTGTTCAGGCCTCTAAAAAAAGAAGAAAAAAAAGTACACAGGTGCCACAAGTATAACACTTTCAGCACTGACCCTAAATAAGAAAGAATAGGAAAACCAAATAATATGTCTTAAAGGTTTATTTCAGGGGGTGAGTCACTGATTTAGTCTGTTCTTGAACACCTGAACTCAGCCTTTCATCCTTCTGAGGTCGATAAATGAGTACCAACACAGGTTGGGTGATATTGGGTGTATATTTTTTTTATATAAACGCTTAAGCGTAAGTGCTATATAATAACACATAATTATCATTTGGCCATGGACGTCTGCTTGCATTCACAGTAATTTGGTAATATGGGTCTATACACACTGATCCTACCGATACATATGGTGATCCATTCTTGTATGAAATGTACATCACATTATAGTGATATTGTAAACATATTTTGCGTAGTGTACTTAGGAACAATGCTATGTGATGCCACTTCCTGTTTTGTCAAGGGGTGAAAGGCTGAGTTCCATCGCTTCCCGCAATACCACTTCGGGGTGGGGTCAAATGACATCACCTACTGTGATGTCATCAGAGGTCAAGGGTTGTGTGATGTCACTTCCGCTACCCCTGGCATTTTGGTGAAATGACATCCCTGATCATGCATGCAAAAGTACAAGTTAACTTCATACTGTCTACAACAGAGAGCTAAAACAAGAACTTCTGCTGCTTGCTCATGCGTGCCCCGCACCTGTGCATTTGGACTGTGCCCAGGCTGGGGAACTGCACGTGCCCCTGCACAGTGCACTGCTGCCCAGCCTCAGCTTCCAGAACGAAGGAGAAGCCAGGCAGTGACAAGTGCTCCTGCTGAGAGTGACTGACTGCGTGTGTTAATATCGAGGGAGACAGAGTGAGACTCTGACTGCGACTCGACCTCCTGAGACCTCAGCTACCGTACTTAAGGTAAGTCAAATGGACCCCCTCTCCCAGGTGAAGTGCAGGCCAGCATAGGGAGGATTTATTAGGGGGGAATGTGCCAATGTCATATGTATACAGTTTCTAAACATGTGCAGCGCATTGCAAACTGATCAGGGAATCCTGGCCTCTTGATGTTTCATCATGAATTGAAAAACCTGAGGGTCGAACCCTCGTTTTATTTCAGATAACAGGAAAAGACAGGCTTCGCCCCATGCCTCGTGAAGGTTTCAAATTGCATGCAGGTGACCCAACAGCACACGTGCTAAATTGGGCTGTTCTGTGCATGCAATGTGCACTTTTAAACGATGAGCAAAATACATACGTCCCTGATGTGTTGCATGCACTGTTCACGTTTCGCATAGCCCCATTACAGAACATAAATGATAAATCAACACCCAAGACCCCTGTGTTGCGCAACGTGCTCACGTGTGCATCGCAAACCTACACGACTTCTGAAAAAAGCCCCCAGCTCAGAGGGATTCAATATTTACCAATGTTCACCTGATGGTCGGAAATCTTAGGTTGCCGCAGGCAAACTGGTTTGTGGTGACATACCTGGAGCACATATACCGGAGCACTATTCTAGGAAGGTCTCCATTGTTTGGAAAATTAAGCTATTTTTTATGTTGAAGCTCATAATGGGGTGCATTGTGCAGTATGGTCTTGCCGATAATGAGCGCATTCGTGAGAACCACAAAAGTGGGTGTGAAATGCAAGTTGCCTCAGTCTGTACCCGGAGCAAAGGGATGTGCTCACACGTCTGTGGATTCATTTGAAGCAGTTAAGCCCAACTACGGTACTGTGGTGGCTGTGGCTGAGGGGAGGTGTGCGTCGAAGGGAGCGGTTGGCCCGGGTCCGGGGGGGGAGCTTGTTTAGGCTCTGCAGAGCTCGAATTCAGATTTAGGAACCATAAGTGTAGTGTGAGGTCAGAGCACCACCACCGCCATGCCACCTGCGCCTTGTGGGAATTAAAAAGCTGTGATAGGGAGATGACCGTCGGAAATCGTGTCGACTACAAAGAATAGTCTGTATTACATGAATGCAGAAATGAGAAATTACTTAGACCTGCAATGCAGGCTAATGTGCAAATACTACAAAGACCTGACCCACAGATGAACACCCCAAAAATAAGTGCAGGCCAGTCACTTACATCGTGCAACTTACCTGATGACAGTGACCCGAGACAGCACTATGTGGCCTTGTTAGCAGGCCTCTTTTCTTGATGGACCTGCTTGATAGTGCACATTCCTGTCCATGCTCCGTTGCAGTTTCCTTTCCCTTGTGTTGTGTGTTTGCCTCCCAGAGCTCCCTATGGTATATGCAGAATTAATGCTGTTGCTGTGAGAAGACGCATGTTGCCATCTTCCCTTCTGTTCCCTTAGCACATCCAGAACTGTGCACTAGTTTATGGAAGTTCAAGTGGCTTATAATCCCCATTACCCACTTTCCCATCTCAACCCCCTGCTGGGTCCATACCTGGACTTCATCACCACAGAGCGATGACTGTATGTATAAAGACACTGCATACAGTGCAGGTGAGGCGAACATGTGGTCTCAGACCTGTGCGGTGCAGGCCGGTATTGGGGGGGGGGGGTCAGCATCTGACAAGCAGCATTACAGTGTAAATAATAAATACAAGCATGTGTGCACTGGCTGGGCCTTGCCTCGACAGTGACCTGGAGAAGACCCCAAAATGAGGCATGACTAATAGTTTTAGAAAAGCGCCCAAGGATATCGAGGGTGCTCTGAAGACTGAGGAGAAAGTGCTCAGTAAGTGTACAGATGAAAGTTGTGGGGTTCTGGGCATGGGGGAATGGGAAGTGAGGGACTGGGGTGCAGTAGAGTGGGGGAATGCAAAGTGAAAAAGGGTTAAAAGGGTGCAGAGGACAGAAAAAAGGAGCGAGGGGAGAGATGAGAACAAGAACGGAGTGCAGATGAAAGATGAGGATGGTTTGCAACACAGGGTGACCAGTGTGTGCAGGGGTTCAGGAAAGACCAGAACACAAGGAGAGTGATGTAGGGCAGAAATGGCATAGGATGTGCTTCGAGTTTAGATAAAGCCATTGACTTAGGGATGTTTGCACGGCACAGCACTGGCTTCTCATTTCATCTCTAAAACTCAGGACATCCTATCCTCTCTCTCTCCTCCTCTCCCTTTCCTCCCTCTACTCCCTGCTCTTCCTCTGACCCTTCTTCGGCCAACCCTCCCACTTCTTCTCTGCCTTTCCCCTGTTCTCCGCAGATGAGGTTTCTAGACAAGTCTGATCTATGAAAGTCTCATCAAAACAGGTTCATCCCTGTTCCTCCAAAGACATCAAGGTCCATATTGACTCCCTGGCTCCTGCTCTGGCCGACTTCTGCAACCACTCCTTCGCCACTGGAGTCTTCCCTTCAACCCTGAAACACTCCCTTGTGCACCCTCTTCTTAAGAAACCCTCTGCCGACCCGTCTTGCCCGGCTACTTATCTCCCAATCTCCATCACTCCTTTCCTGGGCAAACTCTTGGAAAAGCTGGCCATCTCCCAGCTCAATCTTCACACTGAATGTGTTGGTTGTCTCCATGATCATCAGTCTGGCTTCAGAGCTGCCAGAAGCACGGAAACTGTTCTCATGAACATCCCTGCAGACCTGCTCTCCAACCTTGATTCCAACACCCCCTGTGCCCTCATTTTACTTGATCTCTCTTCTGCCTTTGACAGTCAACCATGCCATCCTGCTCAACCGTCTCCGTGATAACTTGGGGATCACCGGTCAGGCCCTGGCATAGCTGACTCCTTGTCTCTCTTATTGACCCTCCCAGGTTGAACTTGGGTCCTTCCTCTCCTCTATCTCTACATGTGGTGTTCCACAGGGGTCTAACCTCTCTCCCTGGCTGTTCTACCAATACCTGGCACTTCTTGCCCACTGCATTGCTGCTCTCTGCCCCAACTTCAAGTGCTATGCGGATGACACTCTGCTCACTTTCAGGCTACCCTCAGCCACCTCTTCTCCCTCTCTCATCTCTGACTGTCTGCCCCCCATACAGGCGTTGTGTGCCGCCAAAGATCTCTGCCTTAATGCCAGTAAGACTGAGATTCACCTCATCGGCACACCTGCTCCCTGCTTTCCTGTCACTCTCTGGGCGGCCTCTCTTGGCCCTCTTCCTGCTCCCAACTGTGAGGCCAAAAACCTTGGCGTCATCTTCGACTCCTTCTCACCTCATATCTCTGACTTCTCTAAGAAGTCTCACTACCAGCTGCACCTCGTCAGAGGTATTCTTCCATTTCTCACCTTCCCCCAGAAGCTCACTGTCTCCAGAGCTCTGGTTCTCTCTAGGCTGGACTGTTGCAACAGGCTCTTTCTAAATCTGCCTGATACTCTCCGCCCTCTGCAACTCATCCAGAACAGGACTGCGAGACTTGTCCTTGGCCTCAAGCCCAGGGATCGTATCTCTCCAGGACTGAAATCTCTGCATTGGCTCCCAATGGCTGTGAGGATTAAGTTCAAAACCCTCTGCATTGTCCATAAGGCCTTCTGGGGCCTCAACCTTCAACTTCTTGCTAAATATCTTCCTTCTCAAGCTCTTCGCTCATCCGCCTCCAACTCCCTCAGGATCAGACTCTCCTCCAAGCAACGAGTTGGTGGTAGATCTCCTTCTTCGGCTGGGGCCTCCCTCTGGAACAGCCTCCCTGCCTCCCTAAAACTTGAGGAGAATCATCTCCGGTTCCGGAAGCACCTCAAAACCTTTCTCTTTGCCTCTGCTTTTTCTCCTCCTCTCCCATGCTGACTTCCTGGCTGATAGTGCACTGGTTACCTGGCCAACCTCTGATCTCGGACCCAGGCCCCCTCCCCCGCCAGTCGCACTCCTGCACTTCCTTCCTGGCAACCCCGCACTTGGGGACTGTTTTCTGTATTCCTACAGTCCCACTACCAGCAGTTGACACCTGTTGTCTGCACTTACCCTTGCATTTGCCACCTGCTGGCCTTATTTTTACTTTATTTATCTTATTATCCCATGTACTGCACTGTCCCCTCCCCTCACCCTTTCCGCACTTTCCTCCTTCCCCTTCCCATGCACTTGCGCAATCTGCATGACACCTGGCCTAGTAGGATTGTTGTCTGTCTTCCCTCTGGTCCCCCTCCCTTGCCTCGTTGCGCCTTGAAACACTTGTGTATAGGCGTGTTATAAATGCCATATCATATCATACTACAAAGCCCTGTGTAGTTAATAACTTAATTGAAGCTGGGAACATACTACTGGTGTAATACAAATGTCTTATCCAGGGATGCCTTCAGCCACTCTATTCGCACTTTGCATTTCCTTCGCTGAAGTCCTGCTAAAAAACAGCAATGGCAAGTGTTTGCTTGTGTATACGTATTGGGCATTTGCCAAGCACTGCCATTAAATGTCCAGGTACTTGCACCATTTTGCAGCTGCTACCATCAGAGGGTACCTAATTCCACTATGGCGGTGCCTGGCATGTGCCTTTTCCATGCCTACATTAAAACCCAAACGGTTGGCGTTGCCAACGCTTGTTTTAAAATAGAGATGCAACTGAATTTCTGGTACCCAGCACAAGCTGAATAATGAGGTTTAGATGAGTTTTAATAGAGGTCACCATAAGCCATCTGGGTGACCCAAAAAATAATAAAGCAGAGCCTCGAGATTCACAACAGCACTTGTTCCGCTATCCATGTAAATCCAGTGAATACCCTGGTGCTGAGGTATGATTGCAGCTCATACACTGCTGTAAAGGGGCACAGTCATGTTCCATCATTGAGGGTTCAAGTGGAATAGTATAGGATGGGTTGGCGAAACTCCATAAAGCATCTGCAGTTAAAGCGCAGGTGAGAGTATTATAAAAGATCTCTCTAAAGGTCCATTGCTGGGAGACCTGGAGAAACACAAGAAGTGAAACAGATCATCACACCAACTGAGGTGGAAGAGAAAATCAAGGCCCGTGGGGGGAATATTATTAAGACCAAAGTATTTCCATACATTTGGGTAAGCTCCTGTACAATTTACTGCATATTTCAGTGATGGGGGGAAGATGTAAAGGAGTATCTGCAAGCAGGCAATTCCTGCCTCTCCCCGCTCAAGTCCCCAAGGTGTCCCCTGTCCCCCCCAGGTTTTATGGGTCTCCTACGCCCCTGAATCCAACAGCTGCAAAAAATTCTAAACGCAGCCATACGCATAATCTTTCAGATGAAAAGATCAGAGCCCACGACCACAGCTAGGAAAAAGTTACACTGGCTTCCAGTGACAGCTAGAATTCAGTTTGTTGTTAGCCACATGCCATAAGTGTATTTTTGGTAACGCCCCAGCATACCTGAAGGATAAGGTTAAACTTTATCAACCTAAGAAAAACCTTCGATCAGCTAAAGGCTTCCTATTGGAATCTCATCGGTAATTAGAACCCGAAGCCTTGGACGCTCGTTCCATGTTCAAGGGGCCATGGCTTGGAACGCCCTGCCCCTACAACTACGGAAAATGGAGAATCATCTCGCCTTCCGTAAACAACTGAAAATGATTCTCTTCAATTAGCAAACTATCCAAAGTCAGCTTCCTTATCACTCTATCTCTCGGCGCCTGGATGCCTATGGGCGTTGGCGCTGTATAAGCTCAATAACATAACAAGATTGCATTTATTATCACAGTGAAGCACATTATGTCAAATATGTATTTGGGATATCGATACGTGCGAACACAGCTTTTAGATCAGCCAACAGGCAAAAACAAGATGGCCACTGCGTTCGCAACGCCATGGCCACCCTGCTAGACGTGAACGGCGTCATCACCTTAACAACGGATGCTACTAAGGAGACACAGATACAGCAGTCTGGTTACTGCCACGTATACCGTATACCACCACGCCAACACAATTTGAGAATCAGGTAAGCGCAGAAGCTCACTGAGAATCTCACAAGTATCTAATTACGCTTGTGACATAATGCACACATAATTATCAGGTGTTCGTTCAATTTATTTTCCTTTAGATCGTGTGAGATACGTTTATACGCAAGGTATGCTCGCTACTGCTGGCAGCAGGTCAGTGAGCTCAACTTTCTAATAGATCACAGGTTTTATACACCAATGTTTATTTAAAAGCACTACTAACAATTACCAAGCGTTAATATCCAATATTTTAGACTAACGCTCACAGACACGGAAACTCTAATCTACACGCATATTATTTGTGCCTTTAAGAGGGTGATTGCAGTAATGCGCAGCAAAATGAAATCTTGTATACCGCTGTTGCCGCTGGGTGTAAACAAGACTAACAGGCATATTTCTTATATGCACATTAGTAAATGAAATAGGATCAGTGGATGTAAAGAGGGACAGAGATAAATGAAGCATTATTGGGAACACTGGCATTAACATGCAGTTTTGAGGAGAGCTGAATGGACTATGTGACAAATATTCATTGCACTTAAGATATTTGATGTGTCTCTCCCTGTCTAAATGTTACTATTTGTTGTACTGTTCACTGTGGGCACCATGTTACTGATTTGATTATGAAAAATGTACATTTATAACTGTGATTATGTTCACATTGCTTGACAATATATTGTAAACAATTATCGATGGTCCAATAGCATACAAGGATTGTTTTTGTTTAAAGAGCCAGGGCATGTGGACCAGATGAAGGCCATGTGGTCCAAAATGCATAGGCCTAATACGTGCCCCTTGCCTTAGAAATACACACCAGTGCTTTGGTGTGACTTAGATGGTTTAAAAAGGACGGATTTTTACACATTAAACATCTTGAAAGTATTTCTTGATGTAACTTTGGTTTTGAGATTTTGGCAACAATAGATGATTGAAAAAGACAGATTGACCCTTCTTGGGCTAAAGGGTGTGCGGGCCACACCGATGGCCCAAAAGCCTTCGGCTCCCTAGAGACTCCCATTTCCCTCCCTATTGATCACCACTGATGCATC
Source organism: Ambystoma mexicanum (assembly GCF_040938575.1). Lineage (NCBI taxonomy): Eukaryota > Metazoa > Chordata > Amphibia > Caudata > Ambystomatidae > Ambystoma > Ambystoma mexicanum. Next base: position 778,467,266 of record NC_090921.1, on the reverse strand, counting down.
GCTTGAGGGAGTGGGGTACTGCAATGAGCGATCTTTTCACCCATGCAATGCTTCACTGTAGTCAAGTATTTTCTCCCACGCATTCAAGATGGGCGGAACAACCTCTATATTCTATGTGAACATACAGGGAGGGACCGCATCCCCAGACCTTTTTATTGTGACAAATCTGGGCAATTTGTCCCTTCTTCCAACGGGGAGAACCACCACCTTTGAGGCTGGAGGGTGAGCCCACTAAGCAAGATGCTCCCTAAGGCTCTGGGAAAGTGGGACCTCGCTTGGAGTGACTACCCTTACAAGGATTCCTATTCCTACAAGGAAATCCCTACAAATAACACTGTGTCTGCCCATATGGGAATCGAAAAGACTGATATTATTGCCATGGATTGGCATACCCAACATACTGTTATTCCCAGATATTTGGCTGATGGCAACACTGGGATCCTTTTGAACTCAACAGCTGAGGGAGATCAACACACACCGTGGAAACATGGTGTGAGAATAAAGAGATAAGGAAGCTGGAATGGACAGAGAAGAAACCTACACAGAGTCAAGCCTCTGACTTGAGAACGTCCTGGAGGGGCAAAGCCATGCTACACCGCAGAGCCAGCGGTAGCGTGGAGAGAGAGCGCTGAAAGAGAGAGAGACGGCAGAAGGCTGGCGTTGTGATGGGAGACAACGCTGAAACAGAGATAGATATGGGGATTAGAGAGAGACCGTCTCGACTGATGGCAATACCACACAGCAGCCATGGTGGAGGCGGTTAAGCATCACAGAGACCAAGCTGCAATGGAAAAAAACCAAATCCCCTGTCTCCATGCGAAAAGTGTTGCAACTGCAGGCAAAGGGGGAAGCGAGCACTCCTGAGAAGGTAAAGACTGGTTACGTCCCTGACTTAAGCAAATTCAAAAGAAAAAGGGGATTAACTAAAGAGAGCGAGACAAGAAGTTGGAGAAGCCAAAAGTGTTATGGGTGCCAGACAAACCTAATTGCTGGACAAAGGCAGATGCCCAAGAGAGACCCTACTGAGCTGAGAAAATCAGAGGGCCAGCAGGCTTTGGGGAGCCCTAGAAAAATAAGTACAATTTTTCAACACTTGGAAAACAGGGAAATTGGAGGGTTCAATTATTCAATCCTAAATCAAAAACAATTTGAAAGACAATGCCACAAATTGGTGGAATAGGTCTAACAGAATCATTTCTCCTTTTAAGGAAATGGAACCATTAATTGGCTTTGTGTAAAGACTTCAAACTTATTATAAGGAACCTGAAGAGAGGACTGAAAACGTCACTTTGACAAACTAATGGAAACCCACGTTAGACTGATGAACAGTACTTGGGAGCAACCCAATTAGCTTTGGCTAGAAGAAGCCTGAGTGGAAAGGCTAATGTTTAAGTTTTTCTAAAAGTGGTAGGGCCAGATTGGGGGGGCGGGGTTAGGTTTCGGACGCAGGACTATTTGTAATGTTAATCTCTAGTCCGACTCCTTCTTCCCACAACATCTTTCTAATGGCATCCCGTCTCTCAGGGCATCAAAACACTGAAGTCGACAGGCTCAGCAGACTGAATGCAAGGAATCGCAAATGGTAACTCTATTCCCTCCTATCTTCGAAAGGTCTTCAACATGTGGAGCTTTCCAAAGATCGATCATTTTAAAAAGAAAAACATGACCAAATGCCTGTCATTTGTATCATGGTTGGGTCTTGGCCAAAGATTACTGGTCACACGGTGAGATAGAGTGGAGCAACGAGAGGTTTATGCATTTCCATCACTTTTCTGTATTTAGAGAGTGGTTGACCAATTCAAGAGATCTCACCACTGCAGTCTAATATTGGTGGCTCCTCGCGAGCGGCAAGATTGTTTTTGTTTTTTTTTGGACTTCCTCCACATTGCAGAGGAAACACCACTCCTGATTCATCGGACACTAGTTCTCCTGTTTCATCAACACTGGTTAATTTTCCATCCTTGCCCCTCAATTCTTAGCCTTAGCAGCTTGGTGCCTGAGGAACTGGCTTTTGGCCACATACGGATTTTCAAAGACAACTTGAAGGTGATCAAAGCGGCGAGGAAACCATCTACAAGATCTCAGTATGAAAGTAAATGGTTGTGTTTTTGTCACTGGGCTCAAGACAATCAGTTGAATCCTCTAACATGTACAATTGATGATGTCCTTTCATTTTCGTTCTATTTGGCACAATCTGGTGTTCAAGTTGACACCTATAGAACCTATTTAGCGACCATATGTGCCTATAGAAATAAAAAGGATGTTATTTTGTCAGCAAATCCCACTATTAAGTGATGCTTAGATGGTCTTCCCAGGATGTTCCCACCAGTCAAGAAACCACATCCAATGTGAAACCTTAACATTCTTCTTTGAGCTTTGGCTCAGAAATCATTCAAGCCGATGGCTACAGTTGGCATCATGCTGGTCACTTGGAAAACTGTTCTTCTGGTATTTCTGAGAATTTATGAAATTGAGACATTCTCCTCATTGGAACAGTGTATGGTTTTCAACAAGGATAAAGTGGTGCTAGGTACGTGCCTTTCTTTTCTCCAAAGATGGTGCCCTCATTCCATATAAATCAGAAGGTTTGCTTTCTTACATTCTTTTCTTCTCCCTCTTCAAGAGCAGAGTAAACTAAGGAGAGCTCTTAAATTCTACCTGGCACTTACAAGAGCTTTTTGAAAGTCTGTAGTTATTTTTATCACTTTCAATGGTTTATCGCCTGCCCAGCAGACATCTAAAGACCCAAACGTTCGCTGGATGATTTCTGCTATTTTTTAAGTTTACAGAGTCCAAGGAATTCCTCCTCCCAGCAGCTTGCACCCCAGCTTGCACTCAGAGGCATGTGCCATGGGATGTGATCAGCAAAGCTGCTATGTGGTCTATGCCTACGTCGTTCTGCAAGTATTAACATGGATAAGTAGCTCTTGTTAGGGAGAATTCTCTCTTTAGGCTGAATTTCCTAACCTAGTGAGTCCCCCAGCAGCTTTGCTGGATTTCTGGAGTTTGTTTTTTTCTCCTGCTAAGAGTGAGACTCTTTTTCTCCCACTCTTGGACATGATTTATGGTGTTCCTTTGACTGTTAATGTGTTTTATGGGCTATGGGGTCCTTTACTCCATAAGACCTCATGTGTTTTTACTATGTGTGTTACACAGCACGCTCCGTGCAGTAACACAGGGGTGTCATAGTGACCCCCAAACATAGACTCCATACCCTGGGACTGACTACTGTCTCCCAGGGCATGTAAAGTCACCATTGGCTTTACTAGTCCCAAATTATTAACAGAAACCGGTACAAACCATCATATTGTGGACGTACTGGTCGGGGCAATTCGATTGCCCCGGGGTCTGTTAGTCGAGGGGGCACGTCTCTGTCCCCGCTGATCGAGTTTTGGCTGGTGCCAGTGGATACTACTTTTTATATTCGACCGCAAATATATCCCTATGGGATTTTCCATTGTTCGAGGCTACCAACTTTAATTATTTAATTCTCATAGCCTTGAACATACCGCCGGTTTATTTAATTAATATTAATTTGCCGGTTGGTAATTTTTGCCAGCACTCGATTCTAAAATGGCGTTTGTGTTCTCTTCTGTGACTCCAACCCAAGTCGAGCCCTTTGTTCCACTTTTTGGCAGGCTTCTCCGCAGAAGCCTCCAAAAGTGGTGCCACTTTGTCTGGGTACCACAGGAGGTGTGGGAGGGGGTTTAGGCACCCTGGACTGAGTTACCTTGGTAACTCAAGTCGCACTCTTGTGTGATTGGCCCAAGTGGTGAGCCTGGCGGCTCACCACTTAGCATGTTTGATTGACAGCTAGGCTGAGTGAATGGGGGTGTGCTGCATAAAAGCAGGGCTTTGGGGACTGGAACTTCAGAAGTCGCCACAGGACCTGAGAATCCGACGAGGGAGAAGCTGAGCCGACCTACCACAACGACACCACCGGTGGAGCCCTGCGGAACCGACTCACCACTTCCCGACGACAGAGAAGATCTCCCGGCTGGAGAGGCTTCTTCCCCTGACTGGTGGGCACAACCAGTTTACCTTCTTTTCCTCGCATCCCAGGACGGCTTGTGGTCGATTTTGCCCGTGCCAAGCACCCCGGCAACCAGATAGCCACTTACCAGTGGACCGCAAATAAAAGGACCGCTCCTTTTACCTGAGAACTCCGCGGCTGGTTTCTTCCCTGGCAGTGCAACGGACTCCTGTCATCCTCCCCGACGAGATCCTCTCTTCCCCCGGACGAAGCACCGACTTGCATCCGCTGCCAGGAACAACTGCCTCCGCTGGAGTATTCTCACCACTTTAAGGTACCGTGTCCGCCATGCCTCCCTTTCTAAAGATTGCTACAAGGTAATAATAATCCCTTAACCTTCTCGACTGGGCTGGCCGCCTTGACCATCTAACGGGTCCCTTTCTTTGGTCCAACCCTTTCTGAACCTTTTCAAGACTTTTATCCACTGCAACCGTGTGACCTTGGACACATTTCGTTCTGATCCTCTTAAAGTGGATCCGGCCTTCTGAACTCTAACTTCACGGTTTTACTTTGCCTTCCTCTCTTGTTGTGTTCTTGTGAAAGTGTTGGGATCTGTTTCAAATTATACTCTGCTTTTCTCTCCCTTTTTAAAACAAATTATTAGAGTGCCATCTGCATTAAGCGCTCAACGCTGTCTGAAAATAAGTGGGGCTTTACTTAATAATTGTCTAATATTCTTTTAAGGGAGTGTATATCTTTTAGTGACCGTGTTTTTGAACTGCTTAACATTAGTGCCTGTGTGTTTTACTAGATGTGGTTTTAAATAAATAATTATATCTCTTTTACACCAAGCCCTGGTCAGTGTTTACTTGTTCTACTATGTTCTTTTGATCTATTGTGAATACTCTGTATCCTGCCTAACTCTTCTTGAGGGAATGTAAAGTTAGTATCCCCCGGCACTCTCCCTGCACTTCCCACCCCCACCTTTTTTATTACCCAAACGACCCCCCCCTACATTTGCGTTGAAATTAATCCAAACATATTCAACAAATTCTCCTTCGACAAATTCTGCTTCGGCAAAACCTCCCTAACCCAGTAAAGTACCTTCCCTATAATACCAGGATACTTAACTCAACAGTGAAGTAGAAGCCGTTCAGTATGCCACTCCAGGAGTACCTGGGGTGGTGAGCTCTATGTGACTGAAGGCAAAGTGATGCAATGTGGTCTTCAGGGATGCCTTTAATTGAATACAGCAGAGCACAATTTAGAAGCAATTCAGTGATAATTAGATGTGAGGCATTGTGTAAAACTATCCAGGGCTTTTTGTTAAGGGAGCAAAGGGGCATGCACCTTGGATTGAAGCATATAGTGCGACAATGCACTTTTATAGGTGCATCCAGATTTACAAAACAGTGGTATACAACATGCGACCACTCAAAGCCCCATTCCTAGGTGTGAAACACAAAACAGCACACTGTGTAGCGATTCACACTGCACTTTGGGAGAAGCCTCCATGCGAGCCAGGTTGAGCATGCATTAGGGATTATACGGCATGCTTTCTTAGGGACAGTTAAGTGAGACAGTGTAACTCTAGCTTGGAGGATTGCTACCAAACTCGCACCAGTCACAACAAATCAGAATGAACTCTCAGGATTCTTATCCACAGCAGCCCTCAAGCAATTTCTGCACGCGGATAGAGATATACTTGAGGAACCCATTTCAGCTAAAGAAGTAGAGCAGGAAAAAGACACCAGGCCCGGATGGATTACCTAACCTACTTTATAAGACCTTTAAACTGGCCCTAGAGCCTTAATACTCCAAACTATACAGCACATTCCTCTTTTCGGACTCAATACCCCCCTCTAGGGCAGAATCTGCAACAGTCCTCATACTAAAACCAGGTAAAGATCCTGAAGCGTGCTCTTTTTATCATCGCATCTCCCTTCCCAACGGAGATGCTCAGATATATGCACACATCTTGGCTGCTCCCTTACTAAAAGTCCTGCACTCCCTGTTTGCAGCGGCGCCCATGACAATATTAGTATGGCAATACACCTGATTCAATTGGGTGCGCAGTGAGTCAAGTCAGCATGTTGTGGTCCTGGCCCTCGATGCATATAAACCATTTGATAGCCTAGGTTGGAATTACCTGGAACGCACTATGAGAGCTTTTGGGTTCGGCCTGAGATTCTTTCGTATGGCAATGGAGATTTTTCAATTCCCACATTACCAAGGTGAAAGCAAACGGACTGTTGTCCAATACAATCCCTGTGGGAAGGATACCCAAACCCCTATATACTCCCCCCCCCCCCCCGACCCCCAACATCACCCCTCCCACAATTTTGATTCTGGCATTGGAGCCGTTGGACCAATGCATCCGCAACAAAACTTGGATTGAAGGGATTCTACCGCTAGCCCACTATCAGCTGGCACTCTATGCTGAGAGTTTGTGCTGGCAGGGATGTGGGGAAACGGGGGATATGATATGATATATTTTATTTATATCACGCCCATACACAAGTGTTTCAAGGCACGACGAGGCAAGGATATCAGGTAATATTATCCCCAACAAAAATATCACCGTATATATGGTCGTCGGGAACAGCCATAGGTGATATTTTTAGTGGGGATAATATTTTGGGTTTTTGGGAGCGGGTGTGTCCCCCGCTCCCTTTCAAATATGGGGGTTGCGAGGATGTCCCCCGCAGGTTCCATGCCTTAATATCGCCGCAAAAATATGGTGATATTTTAGTATGGCGATATTTTTGCGGGGATATTAACACATGGAACCGAGGCAAGGGAGGGGTACAAGGTAGGACAAAACAACGATCTTACAAGGCCCAGTGACATTGAGAACGCGCAAGTGCAGGGGAGAGGGAAGCAGGAAAGTGGGAAGCGAGGAGTGGAAAGTGCTGAACACGTGATAAAAAACAGGCAGTGCGGCCGGCAAGTGGCAAGTGCAAGAATTAAGCGCAGACAACTGGTGTCTGATAAGTGCAGGGAAGGGGACTGTAGCGTTGCAAATACAGACCCAAGTGCAAGGGTTTCCAGGAGGCAGTGCGGGTACGCCGCTGGGTGGGCAGGGATCAGGGCCCTAATTCAGAGGGTAGCCAGGACCCCAGTGCAAAAACAGTGAGAGATCAGCAGGAGAGAGGAAGAGAGATGACTCGTATGTGGTGGCGATGCCCAATGATACAAACATACTGGAAGGAAATCTTTGCCAAAATTAATGACATTCTGGGTACACAACTCCCCCTAGACTCACTGCTGATCCTCTCAATGGCTACTGACGATGAGGGCCATTACCCGCGGACAGGATCCAGAGCAAGTTAAATTTCAGCCCTCCTTAAATGCAGCCTGTCTGGCATCAGCACAATTTTGGAAGCTTCTGGAAGGCCCACCTATAGCTTGTTGGTGGATAAAAAAAATGGGAAATTCTCTCTATGGAGAGGATCTCAGCCCTGCTGAGTTATAATACTTGTGATAAGTACCTCAAGGTTCAGTCCCCATTTATCAACCATCTGAAAGACCAAGAACATATGTACCACAGGCCACGAATCTTTAAAAAGAAATGTATCTAACATAATTTCTGGAAAAGCAGAAGGGGGGAGGGGACTTGTTCATTTCCTATGTATCCAAAGGTGAAAATCGAATAAAGAACATAAAAAAGTGAGACTGTTAGACAAATCTTGTTTTTGTGCTACGTATACATTTCTGTGAAGAGTATGAAGCACACACATTGGCAGTATAATTTCACAGGGACCGCCACATATGAATATGCTGCAGTATACAACTTGACACTAATCAAATCTATTCAATTAGATGTTGCCTCCCAGGGCCAAATAGATTTGAATCACAACAGGGCACACAATAAAACAGGAGTTCAATGTGGTTTTTAGGGAGCAGCTTTGTGAATATATCAAAGCACAATTGACAAAAAAAGTTGAAACCATGCAAAGCGTTTTGTTAGGAATACCTGGAAGCGAACATAATAAAGTAAAGTATAGATAAGTGTACTTTCAAAGGGCTAGTTGGTTATGAAAACACATATCACAATAAAGAACATATGCAATGTGCTTTGCCGGGATATTTAGATGAGAGTCAACAATAGAGCACAACAAACGTTGTGCTTTCTTTGGAAGACCTAGATGTGAGACACTTTAAGACACCACATAGAGCCAGGTTACAAACTTGGGACAGCTGGGGCCTGGTTAGCCATAGCACACGCTAGGAGAAAAAGGTTGTTGTTTCTTACCTGTTGTAGGGCAAGGGCACCAGGCAAATAGCAGGCATTCCTAGCTATGCCTTTCACAGATTGCTTGGGCAATCTGCACGTCTGGGGGAAGGGGGGTGGGTTGGGTTGGGTTAGGTGACATCCTGGCCATATAGGACGCCCTAATATGATAGTTTAAACACACAACAATATGTAGAAACCATCAATTACCAAGTTGCTTAATTCGTTGGGAAGATTATTTTTGCCTGGTCTTGAAAACTTCTCAAAGGCCATTGTGAATTACCTCTGCTTGTATTTGCTGTTTTGAATACAAAATACCCGTTTGTTTTCGGTGCGATGTTCTAACTTCACGTATGTCATTTTCTGTGAACTCCCATGTATTTGCTCTGTGTATAGTGAGAACACGGAATGTGCTTTTTGAGCGAACCAATTTCATTATGTGCTTTTTTTTTCAGTGGACTTCAACGACCGGTCCTCAGAAGAGACACCTACCAGGCTTGGCCTCTGCCGTCAGACTACCTGGGCCGGCCGCAGCATGCGCGAGAGCAATGAGAATTTGGCTGGGAAGCTAGTGAAAAGTCGCAGCATGAGCTGTAATAGAAGTGAGCAGTGCAATATGGAGTTGGGGGTACCTCCGAGTAAGTGTGTGGGAAGAGTTGTTGCTTGTATGCTTGTACATACTAAGAACACAATATGTAGTGACTGGCACTAGAGAACATTGAAAGAGCCGCTGCTTGGCAACAGCAGAGACTGAGCTCTGCTGTACTGGCGGACACCAGCACAGAGGTAATGCTGCTATAAGTCTGACACTATCACAGAAGGAGAACACCTCTAACACCCAATGCTTGTAAGACCCGAAACTTGTAACATATTAGCAGTGCTGGAAATTGACAATATTTACTGGGGTGATTGCCGGTGATGTGGGCGGAACTGGGGTCAGATTATCAGTGGTGGGGGAGGGGGGAACGGAGGTAAGTGCTGAATGATGTGCATGCCCTGAATATAGGATGCTGGGTGCTTTGCTTAATAACAAAGTGCATTTTGGGAACATAAGAATGACCATTAATGTATCATCCATGTCTGTGCTAGTAATTCAAACGTTCATTCCTTCTGAGCATGCAATGCTGGGATGGTGTTCATTTCCTCTGTCAAAATAGTCACTCTGACAGTAAAATATGTGCCTCGTGTCTACACGGAATGGTGCTCCGGCATTACAGTTTTTGCCACAGTACAGCTGTTTTGTTTTAGGCCAATTCCTCCCCTGCATATTGGGGTCTCCAATCAGTGGATGGGTCAAGCCCAAACTGGGGGTTGTTTCTTGAATATTCTTTAGTCAGTCTCATCTCTTCAACTGAGTTACTTATTGATGCAGTGCCATTGTCCAGTCTCATTTCCCACAGGATTAATTTGAGGCAACACTTCATCTTATTATTTGACACTTTTTCACTGCAGCTGCATGCTGGTGAACACCCCATACCCACAGGGGGATGAGCTCATTCTATTGACTGACTGACCGGTTCTTTTTTATAAACAGAAATATTTGCGAGGGGGAAGTAAAACTATTTTCTCACTTGGAAATATAGTTGCCTCTCCACACGTTTTTCTTTTCTGAACCCATGTAATAGCTGCATGCATATAGCCAGTCAGTGAAAAAGAACACTTAAATGTAGCAAGTGCAATTTTGGGCAAGGGTACAGCATGCCAGTGACCAGTGTGCGCTGTCCAAAACCACTTTGACGTTGACTGAAGTAGGAAGTTCAAAAGGGAATTGGCCATGATTTTATAAAATTTCTTGAAACCCAGAAATCAAGAAAACGAATCTTCTGTGTCTGTACGTATCCCCAGGGCACTAGGCTTAGGGTGTACAGAATTTCATTTGTGTCCGTTCTATTAGGACAGTGGTATTCAAACTTGTTTATGCGAGCCTCCCTTGGCTACAAATATTGCTATTGGTCCCCCCTAGATTTCATTTCTGCTTATATTTTCTATTAAAATGAGTCACCGTTCTACTCCCTTTTGGAAGAGCCCCTTCACCCTGCGTGCTCCCCCAGGGGGTACTAGCCCAACAGTTTGAATGCCACTGTTATAGGGTCTTTTTAGGGATCCTTTGACTGTTTGCTCCCCCCTTCCTATTTGTTGGATCCGTACCCTGTTTTTGTGACTGGAGGGACTTCTACTGAAGTCACCCTGCCACTCCAACACTGTTTTACTCTCCTAGAGTATATGGTATCATGGTTGCACATACGACTCTGGGACAGAGTTGCTTTCTACGCCTGACATGTTTGATTATACCACCCTATATTGGCTTTAGGGAGTCGTCTGATGGCATCTGTAGTTTAGTTTTCGGTTCACCAGGGGTACAAACCGATATACCACATTGGTAGCCTAATGTACCTTTTTGGTAGCCATTAAGTTACCAATGTATTTTTTTAAAGTCCTGCACTTGGCCACTTTGTTTTAAGGACATTTGTTTAGGAAATCACGAGGCATGTCTACAATGGCCATTGTGCACAAATGGGCTCTTTGTGAGCCCAGTCATGCACCCACCATATTGGCTTTGACTGGTATAGGTCAGTCCTTGTCCCTGGGTTGGCCATTTTACATCCTGTGACAGTATTCTGGGGTGATAGGTAGGTTAAGGGGCCAACCAGATTGTCTGGCCACCTAACCCTTTGCTTTTAACACCTTATTGTGATTTGCGGGCTTCCTCAGGCCAGCCCTATGTGTGTTGGTATACGAGTCGGGTCTGTGGCTCAGTGGACTGATGCATCCACTACTTTGACCTCATGTTCACAGGTTCAAATCCCCGTAGGTCCATTCAGCCCTTCATCCGATTGCGGTCCATAAAATGAGTACCATTCAGTTTGGTAACAATAAACATCTGTTATCGGTCAATAGTGCCAAGATGCCCCTCTGGGGGTGAATGTGTGCTCTACAAATACACACCTGTTATGTTATTTTATGTTATGTTACCTGGGGTAATCCTTAGCCTACACTCAATTTTGACGAATTTCTTGGAAGGCTGGTAGTTTACTCACGTGCTGGAGGATTCAGACTAGTTTTGGGCTGTATTTTAAAGGCTAGATCTAGGCATAAGGGCTGTATCCTGTGTCTGGGCTGATCCCTGGTTTCAATTTTCAGCTGCTGGACATCCTTCTAGGGCCTCCTCGTGCAGGTCTCCTTCATTGGTTCGGCCACTTCTTCAATGCTGCAAACGTCACTGGACCATTTTACCACAGACATCCCATTTAACAGCAGCTGACTACCGATTCATTTCCCTATCGTGCCACCTGGGCCTTGAAAATTGCCGTTGCCTGAAATGTTTTATTGCGATCCTAGTACCCTGCCTCAAATGCTCCTTTGGAACACCATGGTTCGCTTCCACAATAATAGTCTTTGTGGGAGCATCTTTTGCTGCTGCGTTGCCTTTCTTTGTTGGTCAAGTTCTACTGCCTTTCTGGAGTCATCACCTTTGCTTTTGCTTCTGGCTTCAGTGTTCCGCTTTTAAGAAAGGCGTTTGTTGTTCGTTTTAGGCATATGGGTCATCGTTGACCCAGGATTCATGTTCCTGGCTGTTTGGATTCTTTAAAACTCACCTGAATTATTATACTCCCTTCCTGAAGTACATTTTGGGAACCATTACCATGAGCACCTGCCTCTGAAACCTTAGTTGGTGGGTTATTGTTGGTACTTACCCTCAGGGGTCCCCAGGGTGCGTAGTTAAAAATGTTTTTGCAGGTAGGCTTAAACCACTGACTTCCATTGGGGCAGATTCCTGCTGTGGTAAATCTCCTCTGTGTTCTCAAACGTACCTCTGGAGCTTTTCGTTGGGATCTCCTCTGCTGTCCCGTGGGGTTGTTTGTCGAATCTGCACCTGTGTGGTAGAACATCTGTCTTTTCTCCATACATGCAGATCTGCCTTTGGTTAGTTGATTCCTATGGGGAACATTTTACTCTCCTAACACTGTTCCAAAGTTACTTTTGGGATAACTACCTGCCATGGACATTTTTCCTACATTCACCCTACTTCCAGTGAGTTTTACTCCAAAGAATGGAACTTTGACTTGCACCAGGGATTTTTTTTAAATCTTGTATTCCACTTGTGCTTATAGGATTGCCTGATTACACTGTAACTATTCTAAGTGACGCTGTATCTATTTTTCTCTGAAGTATAATGTCTTGGTGCTGTGATGAATCACAGATATTTGTCCCTTCTCCCTAAGGGGGAAACTCCCCCTGTGAGGTTAGGGTGGTGAGCCCGCTCCGCAAAACCCTCTGTAGTGGTCAAGTCAAGAAGGACTTCACTGGGAATGACTCCCACCTTTCGGGCAAGGACTCATGTTCATGTGAGGAACTTCCTAGACCACCTACTATAGCCGCATACATGGGACTGCCTATTATAACCAATAATGTGACATCTTTTCATTTGGTTGAAAGCAATGCAAAAAGAAATCCATGTGGAAAATAAAAGGAAGATATTGTCATAAGTTGCGCAGGGCACCCAGGTAGGTTTTGGGTGGCTGTGCTGATGTTAGGGGGCAGTTAAGCGCACAAAGCAGGAAGCTAAACAAGACTGAAGAATAGGCAAGGTAATTCAGAATGACAGAACAGGAAGAAAAGACGGATCTCAATGGTGAACAAAAAGGGATGGGAACCATGCAGTGGACAAACAATGAGGAAACCCAATAGGGGTGTATACACAGGTTGGACTAGAGACTGCCCACAGATATAAGGGAAGCTCAATGCCTCTGTGTAAGTTACTTTTACAGGCACCACTCCTTGCAAGCCCATGGAAAGGGGAAGCAAGAGTGGCTTCTGTGTCTGTCTAGGGCACAAACAAGGAGTGTACTTACATAAGACAAGCCGGTATGGGTCCAGCCGGAACCTACAGCGGATGCCCTTTGAGGGAACAGAACGCAACACACTGTTACATTTAATTTACTATAGTCTACAAGTAAAACAAGACAAGGGAAGGGGCAGAGATTGCCTGCTTGGAAACCCAGCTGGCAAACTCTGAAGAAAGGAATAACAGAAGCACAAGTGAGGACAAGAAAAGTAACATAAACAACTGGGGACAACTAGGCAGTCAAGTAAGCAAGGTTTAGAAGGGGGAAAGCAAGTAGAAAATAATTTATTTGCAATAATACAGGAGACTGGAACTGCAGACTGGTAATCAGGACTGTAAATCTGGACTGGAATAACCAGGGCAGGACTGAAGACAGATAACGGGGAAACTGTAGCTCTGAAGTGGGAAAACAAGGGTAGAATAGAAGCCAAATATCTGTAGCTGTGAAGTGGGATACCAAGTCAGCCGGTCAAGTGGCACAGTGAGTAGAGCGCTCACTTTGACATTCGTGCAGAGCCTGCTAACGCAGGTTCGAATCCCGGCGGGGCCAAAATCAGCCTTTCATCCTTCCGAGGTCGATAAATGAGCACCACACTCCGTGGGTAATAATAAGCAGCGCTCAGATACCTGAGGGTTCGTAGCGCTATATAAATGCCAAATTATTATTATTATTATTAAGGGCTGGACAGAAGACAGATTACAAGGACTATGTAGCTCTGAAGTGGATTATCGAGTTCTGGACAGAAGACAAACAAGAAAACTTTAGCTCTGAAGTGGGATAACGAGGGCTGGACACAAGACAGATAAACAAGGAAACTGTAGCTCTGAAGTGGGATAACAAAGGCAGGACAGAAGATGGATACAAGGAAACCCAAGACTGGAACTTGGCAGCTGAAGCCAGGAAACACAGACTGAAGGAAAGGAAGAAGGAACAGCAGGCAGGGAGCCAGATAATAGGAGGTAGGGAGCAAGGGCGTTACAGACAGGGAACAATGACTGCAACAGAGTAGCAGGCTGCAAGGCAGGGAGCCCAAAGGAGCAGGACAGAAGGCAGAGGAGAGTAGCAGGCTGCAAGGCAGGGAGCCCAGAGGAGCCGGGCAGAAGGCAGAGGAGATTGGCAGGGCTGTCAGACAGGGAGCACCGTGCACTGGAACAGGAGCAGGAACTGACAGCAACAGTAAACAGAATATCGTGGCTCAAGGCAAAAAAGGGCTTGAAGCAAACTCGGTGCAAGAGACATGTGCACCTGCATGCAGCTGCTTAAATACTTCCTTGCCCTGTGCTGTAGCAGGCTAATTAGCAGCACCTGGAGCAGCACACCTGAAGGTAATCTGCCTCCTCCCTCTCTGGTCCTGGGAAGGTGAATGTAGTACTGATCTCTAGGGCTTCTGGGGATTGTGGATGCATTAAGTCCACGTTTTCGGAAATACAGATTCCGAAAGGAAATGTCAAATAATGATTTAGGGCTTCTCTGAAGATGGTAGAAAACACCCTACAGGTCTGAAGACAGCAACACCCAGAGGCACAGATGCAGAAGCATGACAGTAGCCCCCCTCGAAGATCCATTGCTTGAAGGGACAAAAGGCAAGAGTCATTATTTGACATAATGTGCAAAAGGACAGAAACTACCAGACACAGCTGCAAAAACCAGCTCCAGTCGTGTGTTGCTGAATGCCGGTTCTTCCAGAGACTTAAACATTTTTTATATGCTCAGAAACCTGGACTCTTCTCTTGATAAGCCATTTGGTACCTGATGACAGAGTTGGAGTCTTCAGGCCTGCAGACAAAGACTTGGTTTTAAGTAAGGTCTTAGTGCAGTGGTCTTCAAACTTTTTTGGCCTGGGCCCCCCCTGAGAAAAATTGGGGCAGGCCGGGCCCCCCCCAAAAGTGCCAGATGGACAGTATGTAGAAATGGCTATGAACAATTGCACGCCGTCACCGCACCCTCCTCCCAGTACAGACACTGGGCTCTCCCCACCCTGCTCCCACCACTATCCCAGTGCTCCCGCCCATCCTGCTCCGACCTCAGTCCCATAACACAAGCATACATGCTTCCATACACATATTTAAATAAAAAAAGAAATCGTCATAAACATACCTTCTGCAGGGCCCTGCATGTGGTTGCTAAAATGACCTGCTCCAGGTTGCTCTGCCCATATGTGCGAGAAGGCGCAGGAGCACCCCCTCGCACATACATACATACATACATGCAGTGCCCCAGCCAGCATTTCCATTGAGCTATGCAAGGCTGGCGTTGCATGGCTCCGTGATCATGTGCGGCTGGGGAACTGGACTGTCAAAGGCAAACAGTGTCTCCCTTTGACAGTTCAGCCAGTCCAGGGGTACTCCCTCTTCCGGAAAAAGCAGCTGAGGGAGTGTTCAGTGTTTCACTGGGCTGGCTCCTCCATAATGGGTGAGGGGGCCAGTGGGTGGACGCCCCCTCACCCTTATGGATGAGCCGCCAGGCTTGGACTGGCCTACAGGGCAATAGGGCAATGACTGTACCAAAAATGCAAAATGCTACTATAGTCCAGTCAAAATGGGCCACTTTTTTGGCCAATCTCGGCCAGTTTGAGGGGTTACTTCACTATGCAGCTAGTCGTTTTGACCATTGTTGCTGAATAAATATTCTTTAAATATCACAATTTGTTTATATTTTAACAACAAAAAAACCCTTGGGTACTATTCCAACAGTCTGTGTGTATTGAATATCCATTTGCAACTGCTGGCCACTTTTGTATTGGTGTGCCTAAGGCCGTTTTATGGCCCAGTCTGACCATGTGATCTGCCCCAGCCCATTTCCTCAAAAGTTAAAAAAAAAAAAAAAAATATATAGAATTTTTTTTTAAACATTTCATGCTGGGCTCGCGCGCACCACAGTTTGAAGACCTCTGTCTTAGTGTCATCACAGACTGGAAAGTTGGAAGCAATCTGCAAATGATGTGATTTTCCATCCTTGGCAAAAAACAGCATTTCGTCAGCAGCAAGCACCCCAGAATGTGTTGGAGAGAGAGAGAGAGACAAGTGTTCTTTTGTCATAGAAATAGAGTCACTGGTTGCACTAACAGTCTCACTAGAAAGGGGAGATGTAACTTCAATAGCAGACCCAGTTTAGTTTAGTGTATTTGTTTGTATAGCACGCTGAACCCAAAGGTAACTAGGCGCTTGGCTTAATTAGAACGACATATTACAGACATAATATACATATACAGAGAATGTATAAATGCTACAGACATAATATACATAATATACAGATACAGAGAATGTACAGATGCTATGCGAAAAACAAGTATAGACAATAATGTTACAAGGTTTACATGAATGGTAGTAGAGATATACAACATATACAGAATATATATAGCTGGACGCAATAATTTACCAGTGAGCTAGGTAGAATGGAGCAAGTTGGTGACCACAGTATGGCAGGTGCAATCAGGATTAGAAGTGTCAGAATAGCCAGGATTTGACTTTGAAACGGAAGGCCGGAAAGGATGGTTCGTCCCTGAGCGTTGTGGGCAGTGCATTCCAAGTTTTTGCAGCCAGGACAGGGAAGTTTGAGCCACCAGAATTTTGCAGCCTGAACTTGGGAATGTTGAGGCAGTGAGTATGGTTGGATCTGGTAGGTCTAGTGGAAGTCTTTCTGGAAAATGTATCATCAAGGTATTTGGGAGCTGTGTTATTGAGACATTTATGCATGATCATGAGTGTTCTGAAGGTGATTCTGTCTTGTATGGGGAGCCATTTGACATTTCGTCTGGCTTGGGAGATATGGCCAGAGCGTGGGATATTTAGGACTGTGCGAAGGGCGTTATTTTGCAATATTTGGAGTTTGTGGAGGTTTTGTTTGCTAGTACCTAGGTACAGGGTATTACAATAATCCAGTTTCGAGAGTATTAAAGCTCTGGCCAGAGTGATACAGCTCTGTGTGGATAGGAATGGTCTGCAGGCATTTATTAGATTGGCGGTGTAAGCCGAGGAAGAAGCTGTGGCATTAACCTGTCGCGATAGTGAGAGGGTTGAGTCGAGGTAGACTCCCAGCATTTTGGCATCTTTGGACACATTGATGAGGTTTCCATCGATGTTGAAGGACTTGTATTGTGGGCTCAGTTTGTTAAGGCGTTGCCTGGAGCCAATGAGTAGAATCTCGGTTTTGTCGTCATTTAGACAAAGACCGTGCTTGCCCATCCAGTCTTGGATTTTGCTATATATATCATTTAGGCGGGCAGCGTCTTTCTCGTAGGCGCCGGAGAGAGTGATGAGAATTTGTGTATTGTCCGCGTAGTTGGTGTAGGGGACTTCCATGTCATCTAGGAGGTCGAATAGCATCTTGGTAACGGTGTTATACAATGTTGGGGAGACACACAAACCTTACGGGACTCCACAGGTGACGGGCGAAGACTCTGCAGAGGCAGGGGCAGAGAAGACCCTCATGGATCTGTCAGAGAGGAAAGATTGGATCCATTTTGCCGCATTGGGCGATCAGAGGGCTGAAGTGATTAGGTAAAATGTCAGAATGCTGTGGTCCACCAAATCGAAAGCAGCTGACAAATCAAGTAATAGGAGTAGGGAGGGATGACCCTTATCATTGGCCTCGTCCATCTGGATTTTCAGATACAGTAGTGTCGTCTCAGTGCTGTGTCTATGCCTGAAACCGGATTGACAGAGGCCTAGCAGGTTATTTGTTTCGAGGTGGTTCTGAATTTGGATGCATGCTGCTTTATCGAAGATTTTCAGCAGGAACTGAACAGTTGTGATTGGCCGGTAGTTTGTAGGGATATTTGGGTCCACAGTTGGTTTTTTGATTAGGGGCATGACCCAGGCGTCTTAGAGATTCTTAGGTTCGGAGCAGGAGGCGAAGGAGGAGTTGATGAGTGCAGTGATGAAGGGTGCACATTCTTTTGCTCCTTCTT
Organism: Ambystoma mexicanum; assembly: GCF_040938575.1. Classification (NCBI taxonomy): domain Eukaryota; kingdom Metazoa; phylum Chordata; class Amphibia; order Caudata; family Ambystomatidae; genus Ambystoma; species Ambystoma mexicanum. The sequence continues at coordinate 778,449,303 of NC_090921.1, read as the reverse complement.
TACTGATGGAGGCTGGGCAAGTATCGTCTAGGCATTTGGAGGGTTTAAGTCCGGATATTATGGTCTCCACCTCTTTTGTGGTGACAGGTGAGAATTAAAATGGTTTGCCGTTCATAGGCGAGGGTGTGAAGTGTTGGTTGGAGTTAGTTCTGTCTTTGGAAGCAAGGATGAGTCTTTTGGTTTCTATTTTAGCTTGTAATAGTGCTATTGTATCTAATAGGGTCTTTTGGATATTAGCACACCATGGGGCATCATTATTGCAGGCTGTCTGTGGCGGAGTGGGAGATTCCAATTCTTTAAGTATGGTGAAGAGTTCTTTAACATTGGATTTGGCATTAAGTATTCTATTGTTAAAGGTGTCACTTGTTTTTTAAGATGGCTTCTTTATAGGTAATTGCAGCAATGTTGAACACATCTTTATTTTTGGAGGAAGGGTTCTTCTTCCAGTTGGCTTCCGCCCGTCTTTTGGAATTCTGTAGGGTCTTTAGATCAGATGTGAACCATTTGTTGAGGTGGCAAGGCTGTTTGGCTTTTCTGGTTTTGATGGGGGCTAACTGGTCTAGTGCTAGAAGTAGGTTATTGGTGAAAGAATTTACTAGTGTAGCTGGGTCTAAATTGGTGGTCATTGGGGTGTTGATAATGGGCTGGATACGCGGGAGTATGCTTTCTCGAGTAATCAACTGGTTATTTCTAGTAGTGGCAGGAGGCACTTGTGATGCGGTTGGAGGAAGTTGAGTGGGGCTCTCGAGTTCGAAATTAATGATGTGGTGGTCAGACCATGCGCACAGTGAGTTTGAGAGTATTTTGGTGTTGCAGTTTAGATCAGCAACCCAGTCACGGGTTCTTCCTTTGTTATGAGTGGGTCCTGATATGAGTTGCGTAAAGCCTAGTTCTTGGAGGGATTGTTCAACAGCTTTTGCATGGGGGTCGAGTGGGTCATGGAACCCAGATTTAGATTGCCTAGTAGTAAGATTTGGGAGTTGGGTTTGGTATGGTGTGAGAGTAGGTTCATGATATCATATTCAAATGAAGACAAGGGACCGTGGGGTCTGTAAATCAGGTGTATGAGTATAGTGCGTTGGGGTGATAATGGCAGTTTTATTGAGAGGAGTTCTCCGAATGTTAGGCAGAAACCTGTGCAGTTCCCTTAGGGACCACTGCAAAAACTTTAAGTCTACAGGTATTAGCAGTAAACCCAATTGGTAGCAGTCTGCACCACCCAGATTTACCTGGTAGCTGTGGCTGAGCAGTCAGACTTCTCTCAAGAAGAGTTAGGCAGTATATAGAGTATACACAATAGGGCTAAAAATACAGTAGCACAAGCAAACACTGACCAGAGCTTTGGTATAAAAGTATATAATTATTTATTTAAAAACACACTTGTAAAAATACACTGGCACTAATCTGTCAAGCAAGTTCAAACACAGTCACTAGAAATATATACACCTCCCTAGTTAATTATTTGACAAATTTAGGTTAAGACACCACTTATTTAGCAAAACAGAGGTGAGCGCGTAACCGTAGATGGCACTCCAATAATTTGTTTAAAAGGGAAGAGAAAAGGCAGAATAGGAAAAACCACACTTTTAAGAAACCACAGCAAGTCAAGAAAGGCAGGGTCTACTGTAGAGCAAAAAGTTCATAGGCCAGGCCCACTCTTGGAGAGAGCAAGGCGGAATGTTCCCAAGATCACACAGTGGAAATACACTCAGTCTTTGCAGAAAGGTCAAGAGGTTGGATGAAGTTAGAAAGGTAATGTTAACAGGTCTGAGGTCACCCCAGGATAGAGAGTGAAGGATTTACGGGACACCTTGGACAGTCTGTTGCAAGGGAGACCAGGCGGGACACAGTACCTGAAATGCTGAGAAAGCTCCAGCGGGGGCAGTTGTTCCTGGCAGCGGGTACAAGTCGGAGCTTCATCCAGGGGAAGAGAAGATCTCGACGTGGAGAAAAGCTGGAGGTCGTTGCACTGCCAGGGAAGAAACCAGCCGCAGAGTTTCCCGGTTAAAAGGTACTACCCTTTTATTCGCGGTAGAGGTGAAGCGTGGCTATCCAGCCGCTGGGGTGCTTGGCACGGGCGATTCGACCACGAGACGATCCAGTGAGGCGAAAAAGGCAAACTGGTTAGTCCCACCAGCTCAAGGGGGAGAAGACTCTCCTGGAAGAAGATCTCCTCTGTCGTCAGGAAAGTGGCGAGTTTCGTACAGCAGGGATGCACCGGTGGTGTCGTTGTAGATGGCTCAGCTTCTCCCCTCTTCGGATTCTTTAGGTCCTGTGGCGACTTCTGAAGTTCCAGTCCCCAAAGCCCTGCTTTTGTGCAGTAAAACCCCCATTCATCAGCCTAGCTGTCACTCACTAAGTGGTGAGCCGGGCGGCTCACCACTGGGCCATTCACACAAGAGTGCGACTTGAGTTGCCAAGGCAACTCAGTCCAGGGTGCCTAATCCCCCTCACACACATCCTGTTGACCCCAGACAGAGTGGCACCATTTGGAGGGCTTCTGTGGAGAAGCCCGCCAAAAAGTGGAACAAAGGGCTCGACTTGGGTTAGAGTTACAGAAGCAAACACAAACGCCATTTTAAAACCGAGTCCTGGCAAAAAGACCCAACCGGGGAATAAATATTAAATAAATAACCCGGCGGTATCTTTAACATTGCACCAAAAAGTGGTGCGTTTAAAATGAATGGGAAAATCCCATAGGAAATATTCCGGTGGAATATTTTGCGTGGTATCCACTGCCACCAGCCAGAAACCCGACAAGGGGGGACTGGACAGTGCCCCCTTGTAAAACAGACCCAGGGGCAATCGAATTACCCGTACCAGTACTTCCACAATATGGTGGTTTGTACTGGTTCTGTTCACAATTTAAGACTAGTAAAGCCAATGGTGACTTTACATGCCCTGGGAGACAGTAGTCAGTCCCAGGGTATGGAGTCTATGTTTGGGGGTCACTATGACACCCCTGTGTTACTGCACTGAGGGTGCTGTGTAACACACTTACCAAAAACCACATGAAGCCCTATGGAGTAAGAGACCCCATAGCCCATAAAACACATTACATAGTCAAAGGACATTCTCAAATCATGCCTAAGATTGGGAGAAAAAGAATCTCCTCTTAGTAGGAGAATAAAACCCCAAAAATCCAGCAAAGCTGCTGGGGGACTCACTAGGTTTAGGAAATTAGCCTTAACAGAGAATTCTCCCTAACACCGAATAGGAACGGTTGGGAGACAAATTCTCTCATGCCCAGCTGGGTTTTTAGTAAATGTTAAAGGTATTTGTACCGCGCACCGTCACCAATGGAATTGGTCCCCAGGCGCTCAGCCGGATCTGCAAACGATAAAGGTGGGATGGGTTAGTAGGTTGAAGAAGGGAGTAGGATAGTGAGAGGAGTGGTGTGGTGTTGGCAGCTTCAACTCAGTATACACCGGGTGCTGAGCTTTGGTGCGGGTATCGGATAGGAGTCAGTCCACGTGTGCTGCTGTTCCGGCTTATGTGTTGTTGCAGTGTTGTGAAGTGCGTGCGGCTTGTTGTGCGAGAGATGGTTGTGTGAGTTTTTTGAGTGAGGTAAGTATGCAGAGTTTGAGCTTATATTGGTTAGTGGGTTACCTGACCTTTACCAGTGCTAGCACTCGCAGTTCTGGGGAGTGTGGCACTTGTTGGCCCTCACATTCCCATCTAGACGCGGCGCAGGCCAATGATTAGGGCTCCATACAGGTGTGGTCATGCCAACATTCACACTTTTATCTAGACGCGGCGCAGGCTAGTGTTTAAAGATCAGTCCAGGTGTGGGCAAGCTAACATTTACAACTCCATCCGAATGCCACGCAGGCTGGTGTTCACGGCTCTGAGTGTGGCACATGCTAGCATTCACGTTTTTCTAGGCGCGGGCATGTTATCCTTCGATCGATCCTATCCACATGCGGCGCAGGCCAACGTCTATCTAGATGCGTCTGCCGGTCTGGGTGTGTTCGTCCGGTACGTACGAGCGGGAGAGTCTAGGTCTAGGTTTCGTCTGGGTCTAGGTATGTGGCCAGTCTCTGTAGCCTTCCTTTGTGGCTGTTTTCCATGATGTCTTATGCTCTGTCGAGTGGTTGGTTCTTTGGCTTGAGTGTTTGTCCAATTTGAGAGTGGCCGAGGTTGGAGTTATTTTCATCATTGTTTTAATGTATGGGCGTTCCGGTGCGTCTCCGTAGTGGTTACGCTTTGAAGAGCCATGATTTGAGTAGTTTCCTGAATGCTAGGTGGTTTGTTGTATTCCGTATATTCTTAGGTAGGTCGTTCCATGTTTTGGGTGCCTGGTGAGAGAAAGACGATCCTCCGAGTTTTTTTCTGTTGTAGGGTTTTGGTTCCAGGCGTATGTCGGCGCTTGATCTTAGTGTTCTTGTTGGTTGATGTAGGCGTAGTTTGTCGCTTAGGAATTCTGCGCCTTGTTTGTGTATTGCTCTGTGCGTGATGCACATGGCTTTGAACTTTATTCGCTGTTTCAGCGGTAGCCAGTGTAGTATTTTTAGCACGGGTGTGATGTGTTCTCTTCTGGGTAGCTTGAGGAGGAGTCTGGCTGCTGCATTGTGCTTGCGTTGCAGTTTTTTTAGAAGTTGTTCGGGCATGCCCAGGTATAGGCTATTGGCATAGTCTACTCTGGACATGATCAGAACGATGATGGTAAGTGTTTTGTTGGCGAACGACAGGAACGGTAGGATCCTTTTTGCTGCTCGCAGGAGGAAGAAACATTTCTTGATTATCGAGTTTATTTGTGGCTCCAGGGTGAGGTTGTTATCCATCAGCACCCCTAGATTTTTTTTACAGTTGATGATGGCTCTGGTGTGGTGCCGAGATCTCTTGGCCAGGGGATGTAGTTGATGTCTCCTCCCTTTTTTGAAACAATCATTATCTTTGTTTTGCCTGGGTTGATTTTGAGATGGTTGAGGTTCATCCAGTTGAATATGTCTCGAAGGCAATTCTCTAGTGTGGTGTTTTCTTCTCGGGTGTCTTGTATGTTGAAGATTATTTGAGTATCGTCGACGTAGTTGTAGCATGTGAGGCCGTGTTTTTTGATGAGATGACCCTCAGCCCCCTTTTTTACTGGTTGTTCTGTCTCTCCCCATGAGATCCTTTGGCTGAGTACTACCCGTTAGACTATCGGGTAGTGGGCTCATCTCCCTGGCCTCATGGGAAGGGGCTCCCCCTCACAGAGACGTAACAACATCTCGGGATTCCTCACAACTTGGAATTGTAGAAAACTAGTAATGAATAACCCAGATGGGTAAGAGGGTTATTTATAAGAGAGAAACTCGTCCCAGTCCTGAGGACAAGATATTAAAAGGGAAATCTGTTGAGAAGTGAAAGGAATATACAAATGGGGTTACCCAACCCAGGTGGGGAACAAGCAGAGATTGGAAACAAATCCACTGGGAGGGGCTCATTACAAGTTTGCTGGTATCCTGGTGGTAAATTCGCCAGGATACTGGCAGACGGATTTACTGATACCGCCCCTCAGTCCGGTGGAATATCCACCGGATTACTAGTGGCGGTTGCTGGGGTTAAATCACGATTCCATGGATTCCGGTAAGGTGGCGGAATGACCTCCGTTAATACCGGCACTTAATTCCCTCACTGGCCAACTCATAATGAGGCCCAGATAATCCTTTACAAGGAAAGCCTAAAAGAAAGTGCAGATAAACCCAACTCATGAAAGCCTGACATTAAAGACTAGGAAGAGTCAACAAGGGATGACAAGAGTGTAAGGAATCACCGCCAAAGAAAACATGATAAATATAGGACCACAGAAAGCACCCAAACCAAGAGTGTCTTTGAAGAACTATAAAAAACGATCTCAGAGACTATCCAATGAGACCATATTAACAAATATATGTACCACAGAGAAAATGTGTAAATAAAGAGAGTTTCTGAAGAGAAGAGAAGACCAGGTGAATATAAGACACTCTCCTGGCCTGTTTAATTAAGTTGGATATAGTGGTAGGGTCAGATAGTTTGGATAGGAGACACATTTACTTTGGAATTCCTAACAACTGACGAGCACCTAAAGTTCCTTTAGATAGGTAGGGTATTCCCTCTAGCAATTGGGAAAGTTAGGTCTTTTATTTATAATTTCATTAGAGAGATCGAATAATGTCCTTAGTGAGTCTTACTCCTCCTTCCAACCTGCCATAGCGGTCTCAGCTTAAATGCATATTGTCATCTGTTGCATTGTGGCTGTGTGTTGGAACCATTTACCCCTTTCTAGTACCTACTTTGAATGTGAGCTGTGCGTTTTTGTTTTTCAAATACAATGTCCTAGAGGTTTAGTGTCACTGTGACTGTTAAGTTTGGCAGCTGGGGTACTGTAATGATTATTAATACTGTGTGTTTTAAGGTTGTAAAAGGAGACGACTGTGACACAGGTGGCAAATTGGTTGTTATAAACTTTTATTTATATTGAAAATAAAAGCGAAAACCTACCTCTCCACACATCTATGAGGGGTTTCCCTGCCTCAACCAAAATGCTAGTGAAACTGTCAGGATGTTTGATCAACTAGTCCACAGTCCTGTGTCAAAACGTCCCTACCTCAATCCCTCACACTTATAACTAAACTAAACTCTGGTATCAAAGTCCTTAGTCCAGGAGAATAGCACGGGCTGACACAATTTGGTCTAAAAGTTCTCCAGCAGGGGGATGTTTCTTTTCCCCTGTTATGTTATGTTAAACTAATTTATAGAGCGCAACTAACACCCGAAGGCAACATGGCACTGTCGAGAAACCTGATTGTAGTACTTCACAAACAAAAGGATGTAGATTCTTTAATAGTCTGTGTTACAAAGTACAAAACTTCATAACCCAGGGGGAATGACTCTCTTTCCCCTGGGTTGTTGGTTTGCAGGAAGGCTGGCCACTTGTTTGCAATACCAGAGGGAATGCCTCCCTTCCCCAGGTCTTCTTTAAACTCTGTCCCACAGTTCACAATAGCAGGGAAAATGTACTCCCTTACCCCGCCATTTCCTAGGCTCTATTTCACATTTCAGATCTCCAGGGGGAATGACTTTCTTTACCTGGCCTTTCTTTAGTAAGCAATGACCCACTTATGGTATGGCTCCCCGACCTTGGTTTCTGTTTCCTTTAGTGGTACTTGGTGCACTCTCTTGCCAAGTACTACAACATAAAAAGGGGTTTGTAACCTTTTCTTGTGGGTCCCAGACCCGTACATCTTTATGGCTTACAGTTGGTAGACCTGGGTCACTTCCCTGCCAGGAACTACCATGAAGAAAACAATCCTTAATGTGCTTTCTTTTGCTCATTGTTTTGTAAGTGGCTTGCGACCAACCACTATGTCACAAAATATAGTTCTTGATACAGTCATTATCACTCTTCTCTTCAATTTTGGTCTGCAACCGACCACTGTGCCGTGGAAGATTATGCCTGCAACACTCGTCATTACTCTAAACATTGACTCTCGCACTCAGCCCCCATCCGGACTTACTTCTTCTCCCATTGTTTGCTTCTCAGGAGTTCTTCACCAAATCTCAGCAGGGCAGCAGGTCTTCTTTCATACTGCTCTTCTCTGCTGACAGCGGTCCTGCACGGCTCAGCAGCAAGCTCTGACTGGCGGCCATTGCATTGTTCCTTGGACCCCTGGTCCACCCGCTCCAGGTCACGCCACTTCCTTTCTATTCCCAACTCTTCCTATGAGTGGCTCCATGCCTTGGGGACGAGGTCCCACCGCCAGCCGCCTGGCCTGGAGAGCAGTCTGCTCACGGCTTCCTTGCTGTTCAGATCTTGAATTTCCCCGGCTGGGCTGCCTCTCCTGCCGTTGGCTGACTCCTTTCATTGAGTGCTTTCTCTGTTTTTATATTTGTAGGTTGGCAATGATTGGCATCATCTCCTGAGTCCTTCACTGTTCTTGGTCTTTCACTCATTACTCCTATATGCTTCCTCCTCGTCCCAGTACTCCATCATTACTCTCCTTTGGGTAACCCATGTTCTTCTTCGTCTCAGTGAAAGTCTGGTCTCTGGTTCTACAGAAAACATGGGCTGTATTGGAACATGATTGGGGTTTAGAAGATGGGGAGGTATGTAGGGTGCTGGGTTAGAATGACTATGCCGCATCTCCCTTGGATGCTCGTCCCTATTCCCAGAGGGGGAGGTCTTGCCCCATGAGAACCTCCCGCCGAGTACTACCCCCAGGGGGGCTATCAGGTAGTGGCCTCACCTCCCTGGCCTCCTGAGAAGGGGCTCCCCCTCGGGGAGAAGTGATGACATCCAAGGATTTGTCACAATGCCTTAATGCCTGGTTCCCTTTTCTTCCCACCAGTTGCCTCTATATGTAAAGTAAGAATTACGAGGTAGTGGACTTACGGTATAGTATAAGAGTGGGTTGTGTCTTTGACAGTTTACTGATTTTATGCATACACTATTTTTTTGTCTGTGTTAGGTCTACTTGGCATACCTATTGAACTAATACAGATATATATATGTATAATATACTGGTGTGGTGCGTTTTCTTTGGTTAGGTGTGTGGAGTAACTGTGTGTCAGTTTCCTTTGTCTTTTCCAGAGTTAAACCAGGCTGCTCTGCCAGGTTATCTGCCTTAAGAGAGGTTTGCCTCCTCACCCTAACACTTATATGAGCAAGACAAGCTTCATAGCTTTCCTCTGTGCATCTATTACAAGTGGTGGGCAAGATTTGAGGTGAAGCTTTCAGAAGAGAAGTGAGGTGAACAAGGGTCATAGGCCCTTAATCGGTTACTAGTGCTCTGTACTGCCCATGAATGATGAGTGTGTGCCCAGGGTGACACGTGAGCCCTCTCTGCTCACCCACAACAACGATGGGGCTGAATTGCGATAAAGGATACTAACCTAGGCAGTTGACAATGACAGAGTAAGAGATGGTCCTGATGCAGATAAGTTAACACAGAGGCTATAGGCAATGTGCATATTCGGAGTCATCTTCGAACTTGTGCTTTTCATGTGCTGTCTTCCATGCAGTTGTGGTTCTCACAGCCCCATCTGAAATTCTGCTCTCTTAAAGACTAGTTTGGGGTCACAGCTATGAACTAGGACCCTCGTCCACTGCCTTCTCCAGTGGTTAAGAACTTAGGTGTGAAGCTCTCTGCCTCTCTCTATGCAGGCTCAGGTGAGCGTGGTATGCCAGACGGTTAATTTTTAAACTGCAGATCCTGTGCAAAGTTCTTCCTTACCTTCCCCTGTAGCTACGGCCGCTGGTTGTTTCTTCCCGGACGTCAGGAACCCTGGACTATTGTAATTCCCTTTATCTTGGGCAGCCAGTTTATCTTGTCCATTGCTTGCAAATTCTCCAAAAAGTGTTGTGGCGAGGCTGGCCACCGGTGCCTCTCGTTACTCTCGCTCTTATTCTGAACACCCTTTACTGGCTGCCTGTGTCTAAGAGGATCTAGTTAAAAGCCCTTTGTATTGTTCATCCAGCGTTTTTTAAAGTAGGGCCCGAATACCTCCAAGTTAAATTTCATCAATAATGTGCTTGCGCTCGGCTACTGCCTTGCGCATCCCTGTCCCGTGTGTTAAGTACTCTCGGGAGGGGGCTGTTAATTTTCAGTGGCCGCCGCGCTACTGTGAATCTTGATCCTGCTATCTCTTCATGAGATTTATCATCTGCAATTTCGGCGTGTCCTCAAGACTTTCCTCTTCAGTCTAAATTCTCTGCTCTGTCTTTTGCTACTTCAGTCTCACCTTCTCAGCACCATGATGCCCTATTCAGTGATAGTCACGCTATTGGAAATGTTTTTTTTAAATAGCATAACATACACTCAAGGATAGTGAAGAGAGTACCCCCCAACTGCCCCTCCCCTTTGGATATCAATAGTCCATAGAGGGAGAGAACCCCAGTAAGGTAGAGGTGTAGGTTGCCCACAGCACCTCTAAGGAAGGATGCAGGTGGAATGCAGCCAACTAGGATCTCAATGAGAAAAACAGACAGAATAAACTTTGAGTGCCCACTAAATCCTCCCTCTTCCCATCTAGCCACTCTCCTGTGAATTCAGCCAAGCTCTGGAACTTGCCATATCCACTTGGACTAGGCATAACTAAGGAACTTACTTGTGGTGGAAAATCATTTCTCTCTGGTAAAAATAATGAGTTTTCATGGAAAGATTCCTCTGGGTGGGGCTTACGGTCTGGAATTCTGTCAGCCAGTGTGTCTGAAATGGCAGAAATACAGAGTGACTCAGGCGGTATGTAGCAGTTGTGAAGACCTTGTGTATAAACCCAGCATCTGGTTTTGTAGTCTTACTATTGCTCAGCTGGTCCTCATTAGGAAAATTAACCCTTATGACTAGGTTCACCTGTCATAGTGGTGTCCATCTTGGTTTGGGAGGATGAAGCCCATCAGGTGTAGAGATTGCCTGATGTGCTGATCATTCGCATGCACTCTTACTCAGTGAGACATTGGCAGCCATTTAATGACATTTCTTTTTAACTTAAATTTGTATTGCCATTTAAACAGACATAGTCAACAATAAAGACTTTTTGAATACCTCATAATAGGATGTCCTCCTTCACCCCAACCCTCCTGCCCCCTTCCCATTATCAGCATGTTCGGGCAGCGTTGAAAAATTGTACATTACAGTCTCAGGGGTGGTGAAACATGAATCAAACAAACAACAACGATAGTCTGACTTCACAGAGATTTAGATTTGGATTGTTTCCCTCCTTCGGGCAGTGAGCCATGGTAGGCCATGTCCCTCGCTCTCACCGATGGCTAGGCACTGACACCCTCCATCCTATCTATCAGCAGGACCCATTCCTCCAAGTAGGATCCCAAATGATCGTTAACAATGGCAATCAACTTCTCCATCACCATGATATTACCCAGTTTCTGTTCCCACTCCCGTCTTGTGGGGAACCCCCTGCCCTCCACTTTCACGCAATAGCCATTCTCCCAGCCCTCAGCATGGCCTTGCATCATTTTGCTTACTTTTAACATTGCTGAGGTAGGTGGCCAAGAATACGGTCCTTATGTGAGGGATCTCAAAGGAATGTGGGGATAAGGTTCCTGTTTGGGAGCCTTTACTCAAGGCTCCATTTAATGCCTCCACTATGCTGCCTGATAACTCGCACTACAGAGACGCTGCCATAATCTGCACTGAAGGGAACTGTAAGGTGTAAGGCCTGTGTCTACCGTTCCCCATGTTCCTAACATAGACTAACACCAAGAATAAACTAGGCTGCATCCAACTAGTGGTTCACCTCGCAGTCAGCTATGCAAGGTTTCTTGCTTAGGTGAAAACAGGGTTTGTTGTCACCCTGTTGCTGAGGAACCTCCAATCCTTTAGGTGGCACATGGGGATTTTTGTCCTTGATGAGCTCTAGGATTGGAACTGCTGATCAGTGAAAAGGGCAGTAAACCTGCATGGGCAAAAGTAAAAAAATAATACAGGGACACAGCCTTGCAACAGAAGTGTATGCCTTTTCAGTATTAGAAGCAGGCTACATGAAAACAACTAATCATTGAAAGGCTTTGCAGATCTCCATTTGGTGTCTGCTCAGACTATTCTCAATCACCTGGTTGTTTTATAAGATTTAAAGTTAAGGTGAAATAGTTAGTCTGCCAATTACTCATAATGTGGCTACTAATACGCGCTCTCCTAGTTTCTCTCCAGCATTAAGTGGTCCCACTCGCAATGTGTGGCATACACGTGATCTAGCCTTTCCAGTGTATCGGACAGAGTCTGCTGGTCAAATAATGATCTGACCCCCTTACAGCTGGTGTTTGGTATATTCTCAGTTGCTGATGAGCCCCTCCTTGGAGCAGAACTTTTAATGAAAGCGTTGCCAACTGTAGCTGAGAAAGCATTGAATGCATTCAAGACCACCTGTGTTAAAGTTAGTGGCCCACGACAATCTACACAGACTGAGAATAATTTTACTCTCCGCAACAAAGAAAACTATTAAAAAAAAAGATTTTTCCTTCGAACTCTGGGAAGCAAAACCGCTTACTTGCTCAATAAAATGGAGATGTAACTACACTGAAATAGAGAAAATTACCTTCTTTAAACTCACAGGCTGTACTCTATACACAGCTTTTTATCACAGCCAACTGTCAGCAAAAAGGGTTATTTCGAAGTTCAGATGACATTCACAAGTCCCCAGTTCTACAGGTAAACGTGCCTTCATGAATTTGCATCAGACTTCACTGCTAAAATGCTTATGATCCAGTGGACTTCCTCTATCAACTTACTTGCTAATGATATCCACAACCTCTGCCAGGTTTCTCAGTCTTTAAATTACACTAGCCTACATCTAACTTGCTTCATCACTGTTGAGAACGATTTTTCTTCTTGCAGCTTTCCCATCTCGTTCAATGGTACTCCACAATATCTGCTGTTTTCTGTGATCCTGACCTGTTTTAAGTGTGATCTACTTTTTATCTCGTTCACTTGCTTCACGCCTTTTGTTTTGGGGGCATTGATTGGTCCTAAAGGCTACCATTGCAGGGGAACCCTGTCCTGCATTGATGTCTAATGTATTGCACTACTGCTTCACTAATTGGTAGTAGTGCAGGCAAACCATGTTCCCCCTTTCTTTTTACTTTAGGGAAATGTTTCCCTTAACCAATCTAGCCCATACAGGCTGGATTTGAGTGGTACCTTATTTTTACACATTTTTGGTGCACTCCTGCGCTCCTTTGTTTTTTCCAGAGGACACCCTTTTGTCCACTACAGTGTTCAAAATGACTAACCAATTTTAAGGCCTGTCTTTGTAGCCACTGTCTTTGTTGGCCATCTTACTCCTAGGCAGGAGTAGAAAAGGAACATATATGGTCATGTTCTTCAAGGATCTAGTCAGAGCCCAGCAAAGAACTGTGTGCTTGGAGCTGGTTTTTAGAGGGTAGTTCTTATTTTACACCTTAATCCACATCAAAACCAGAGTGGACTCCTGACAACGGCTATCTCTGATTGGGTAGCCACTCAGAGTTTGAAATGTTGCAGCTCCAATTATATGTCCCCTAGTTGGTGGACTGGGCCCGCCCCCCAAGCCCAAGTTTCTGTGTATTAGGAAGGGATCTGGAGCCATTTCATAGAGCAACCACTTTAACTGTGGGTCCCAATGCATGAGAGGTGTCATGATCCTTCAGATGACGTCACTTCTCCCTGGGGGGAGGGCCTCTTTCCACGAGGTTAGGGAGGTGATACTGCTAATCGATAGTTCCCCTAGGGGTGGTAAAATGCAAAAGGATATCATGGAGAGGAACTCCCCTCCTGGGGATAAGCACACATGTGGGAGACATGGCCCCTTCAAACCTCAACCCTGCAGGCTGATGTTAATCCCGAATCTTCTTCAGAAAAGATCACATACGAAACTGTGTTATTGCTTGAACGCTCCAACAGGAGGAAGGCTCGATCAGGTGCTACCAATTTGACTGACATTACACTGGGGCTGTCCCCGCTATTTAAACCAAAGCAAAGAAGAACGAGGATCTCGATATCTGGAGAATGGAGAAAGATCTCGATCTCCAAAGACGGAGGAAGGTGTGCCGAAGGGGCATCAGCTCTGAGAGTTGGATAAGTAGTGGAGAGAAAACAGGAGAAGAAAGACAGTCACAGCAGACGAAACGGTAAAACTGTGGACTGACTGAGAGAAGGACCAATCGGTCAAACGCCAGACCAATCTCTGAATCTGAAATCGGACAGTGCAAGGCTGTAACAAGACAGTTTGAGAGAAGGAGAAAGAGAAACTGAGAGGCGTGAGGAAAACGTCACACATATCAGCCTGAGGCTCACAGAGAGAGAGTGAAACCGGTGTGGTGGTTGCGTGACCTGCAATGGGTGGACTGCGTGGTCCAACAACTACTCAGTGACTGCCAAGCAGAGCCAGAGCCGCATAGGAAAACGAGCTGAAGGTGAATCACACAGTGATGTTGGCGCAGCCTGTGAGGGGTGGATTGTGTGGGTGCAACATTGTGCCCAAAACCACCAGGAAACAAGCAGCCGTGAGAGAAAGCAGGCCCAACTCAAGAAAGATAAAGAAGTGAACCCATGGCCCTTAAAGTAACTTAAGATACAATCCCGAACCCAGGTAACCTGCTCTGTGTCAAACCTGAGAGAGGCCGGGAAGCTTCAAATGACATTTATAAAAGTTAATAACGTACGAGGAGAGATCTACCTTGCAGGAGCGCGTTACTAAAGCCACCGAGTATCCTAGCAGTATAGGCAAGTTGTTGATCGAGGGATACGTCGGCCCACAGAAATAAAGTGGGATAACCTGCCAGTGAATAAATCTGACAAAGTGGGTAAAGGACCCCGCTTACGCAAAGACCAGCGATTTTTGTTAGTTCCCCAATACAAAAAGGGGGAGTTTTTCCAAAGACACAAAGGGACACGCCCTTCAAGATAAGCTCATGCGTTACCGCGGGAAACCCCAGCAGAGTAAGGAAAATCAGCTCCCCCTGGGGGTTAGTCCTTCTTTATTACTCAGTCAGCACTGGATCAGTCAAGAGTCGATCCCCTGTCTTTCTTATAGGTGAAAGAAGAAACTGAAACACAGAGTTACCCAGTGACCCTAATGTAGCCGGTGAAGAGTTCCCTGGGAGAAGGTAAAGGGAACAAGTACAAATCCACAAGGGAGCCAGGAAGACTCGAGACTTAAATCATGAAGAAGTACGTGAACTAGTGAATAACTTTGTAGCATAGTTCAACAAAAGAGTGGTGTTGGAGAGTCGAGGGGGTTTTGGGAGCATCTTCATCATCCCAGTGGGGACAGGATAAAGAACATATATATTTTTTAATGTTTTATTGGTTTAAGAGTAAAACAAAAAACTAATTTTACACAATTGAAACCTTAAACATATACGATACATAACATATAACTCCTCCCTCACCAATTCAAATAACAGAAAACATCCAATAACTTTAATTAAAATGTCCCTTTCAAGGGATGAATTCATTATTTCTTAAAATAAATTTAAATTGAGCATGGAAGACAGAAAGAAGGGGAGCACCAAAGGAAATGCACAAGAGGAATAGTAAGAACTCAATTCACGTAAATTATACATTTACTCAATTGCCACCTTTCTCCCTCTCCAATTACTCAGCTTTTTTTTTAAAAACTTTTATTTTTGGATTGCGCATCACAACACAGCTGTCTCATATATCCATTAATAACAAAATATTCAGTAAGAGTGTTACGTTTCTGCATTACACATCTTTACATTGATTTGGCACGTTACATACTTTTTGAGCTGTCTTCATCAGAAAGTGAATCACGCAGGTATATTCTGAATAGTGTCCAAATATCCTTCGGTTTATTTGTGGCGGGTGCCATTTTAACATATGTTTCTTCATTCATTCACATATGCTAGTTCTCGGAGGAAGTGATCTACACGTGGTGCATGGGCGCTTTTCCATGTTTGAAGTATGCATTTCTTTGCCACCACACATGCAACATTGAATAGCCTTCTAGTTTTTTCCAATATTTTTCCTATATCGCCGAACAAGTATTTCTGGGGTGTGAGGTGAGCTGGGATTTGTGTAATTTCCTCCGGTATCCCCACCACCTCCCGCCAGAACACAGTGATCAGTTTGCATGCCCAGTACATATGATATGCATCCGCCATGGGGTTTCCACATTTCTTGCAGCTTCCGGTTACATTATTATTGAATTTTTCCATTTTAGCCGGGGTATAATGGAACTTGTTTAATACCTTGAACTGTATCAACCTGAGGCCTGCATTTAACCAGACCTTTTTAGATAGGAGGCAGTATCTTTTCCATTTTTCCTCTTCGATAAGTGTGCCCATGTCTGTTTCCAAAGAGGCTTTGATCTTATTCAGTGGTTGCGTCTGGGTTTGTATTATATTATATAACTTAGATATACCTGTACCAGTTTGTGAATATAAGGATTGAAAACATGCATGTTTTGGTGGTTCCTCTGGAAA
Source organism: Ambystoma mexicanum (assembly GCF_040938575.1). NCBI lineage: Eukaryota > Metazoa > Chordata > Amphibia > Caudata > Ambystomatidae > Ambystoma > Ambystoma mexicanum. The sequence continues at coordinate 778,433,399 of NC_090921.1, read as the reverse complement.
TTAGGGCCATCTTGCTTTAAATGCGGATTTCATGCAGTGATATTGTAAGGTGGCTAACTGACCCACTCCTATGTGTCTACAAAGTCCTCTGGTGTGACGAATCTCCCATTCGGGAACATGTCTCTCATTTTAATCTCATATTCCGGGACCCATGTCTTGTGTACACTTACATTGTATGTGGGTTTAATACCTGGGAAGTTCCACAGCGGGGCCTGTGCATCGTAGGGTGTATCAATTTGTAATTTTTTACAGATCATAGACCATGCAGTGATCGTGGTGGTTGCCGGGTCATACTTGCATTCGTCTTTGTGATTTTTCGTGAATAATATTGAGCGTAGGTTAGTTGGACGGACCGAATGTCGCTCAACGGGGATGTGTGGTGCAGTATCTGTCGGATCCTGCCAGTATTTAGCATATTGTGGCTGGGCTACCAGGTAGTATAGTTCGAAGTCGGGTGCAGCTATACCACCCATCTCAAGGTTCCACAAGTTTTTCCCATTTCATCCTGTTTGCCCCGCCATTCCATATGAATTTTGTCACCATGGACCGCAGGTTATCAAAGAATGGTCTACCAGGCCATATTGGGACATTGCTAAATACATATAGGAGTTTAGGAAGGACCACCATTTTAAGTACTGCGATACGACCAATGAGTGAGATCAGGAGTCTGGGCCATAATTGTAGCTTGGCGTGGATCGCTTGTAGTAGTTGTTCATAATTGTCAAGGTATAGGGACGTTGTATCTTTGGATGTAAGGATCCCCAGATACCTTATACTGGTGGGGGACCATCGAAGACCGTGTGTATTAGTCGGGCAGGTGGTGGTGGATGTTAGTGGGAAAATCTCGGATTTCTAAATGTTTATTTTGTATCCCGAGTATACTGGGAATTTATTCATGACTTCCAGCATGGTGGCAAGATTTTTCTCCGGTTCACGTATGTATAACAATGTGTCATCCACATACAGGGATATGGATTGGGTGCTTCTGGCCATCCTTATACCTCTCTGCCCCTGTTCCTGTCTGACAGCGGCGGATACTGGCACTATAATAAGGGGAATAGAATAGGGGCTGAAGCTGTTGGATAAAGTGTGATTAGTGAGGAGCTTTGCTTTCAGAGAAGTGTATAGTATTTTGATACATCGGATAAAGTATGGACCTAATCCAAATTTCTCGAGTACTGCAAACAGGTATGCCCAGGAGACCGAGTCAAAAGCCTTTTCGGCATCCAATAACACAGCAGCGGCTTGAGCCTCAGGTTTAATCTGTGCCATAACTCCGAACAATCTGCGCAAGTTTAACACCGTGGATCTTGTTGAGATGAAGCCACATTGATCGGGATGAATTAAGGTCGTCATCTTGAGGAGTAATCTAGTTGCGAGTACTTTGGCATATATTTTGGCGTCTGTGTTGATTAACGAAAGAGGACGATAGGAGGACATTTCGTGAGAGGGGCGCCTAGGTTTCAATAACACTGTAATGATTGCCTCTCTCATTGTGTCTGGGAGTAAGCCACTCGTCATTGCCTCCTCCCGTACTATACAGGATTGGGGAGTTCTGAGGAGTATTCCTTGTACAATTCTGCACCCAATACGTCCGAACCCGGGGCTTTTCCAGACGTCAGTGATTTAATTGCTTCAGCAATTTCCTGACTGGTTATCGGTTGTTCAAGAGCCAGGATATTGTCTATTGACAGTTTCGGGAGCGTGATACTGTCTAGAATAACCCCTCAGCTCTGTTTCAGTGCATGTGTCGTAGTTTGAATACAGGTCAGTGTAAAATTTGGTAAATTCTGCGTTTATCCCTTCTTCCTCACACATAACTTCCCCATTTCCCGTTATAACACTTGTGATTGGAGTACGGTTTTGTTCGCTCTTTAGTAGACAGGCTAGTAGGTGTCCCGCCTTATTACCATCTCCGTACCTACGTGCTCGATGGGTGCAGTCATGTACTGCTGTTCCCTTATTGCCAATTTGTTAAATTTCAAAAGGAGCGTATTGATTTCGGCTGGGGTTCCCTTATCGTGTGTTGTAGTCATTTTCGAGTGTTTTTAGTTGCTTTTCCGTTTATGTTAGTTCAGATCTGACTGTTTTTATAAGCCCCGTTGTTTTGGACATTATGGCCCCCCCCTTATCCACACTTTGAAGGATTCCCATATTGTCGACCATTTGTCCACTGATCCTTTGTTTATACTAAAGAATTCTTCCATTTCCACATGTAGTGACTCTACCACAATTGGGTCTTTAAGGATGTTTGGGGTCATTCTCCATCTTTTAACTGGGGGTTTAACATTCTGTATTGTTACCTCTATAGTGACTGGGGAATGGTCAGATAGTATACGGGGGTGTATGTCAGTGATTTACCAAGTTGGCCAAATGTGAAGAGATAAACCAATAATCTATCCTTGACTCAGTATCTATCATGTGCCGAAGAGTAGAACGAATACTGTCTCTCCATTGGGTGTAAAACTCTCCATACATCAACAAGGGCTAATTGTGCTAAGGCCTGATGTAAAACAATTGCTGATCTGGTGAGATTCCTCCGTCTGTCTGTCGGAGTACCTATCAAGAGACACATCAAGTATGGTGTTAAAGTCCCCTCCCCACAGTATACATGCATTCACTGCCAAGCCAATTTCAGCAATCACATTTACCAAAAAATCAGGTTCATCAGTATTCGGCCCATAGGTATTCACTAGGATCAATTCTTCGCTCGCCACTCTGCCACATATGATCACATATCTGCCTTGGGGGTCAATTTTACTTTTCTCGGTTTGAAAGCCCAATGAGGGGTGTATCAGTGTGAGGACTCCCCTGTTCTGAGATGAATATTCAGTATAATATCTGTTGTTACCCCATTGCCGTAAAATAACATTGTTAACATTATGTAATGCGTGTGTTTCTTAAAGCATCGCATTGTGGGGGTGATGTCTGTTCATGTAAGCCCGACTTTGCTGGATTTTGATCTGTTATTAAGCCAGCAGACATTCCACGTGAGCAGTTTAAGCTTCAGCCCTGTGCCATTCTTTCATGATCAAGTAACACATTAAGAGGGGAGTGATCCCCCAGTATGGTACAGTTTGTGAAGGTGTGATCGCAATTTTTAAATATTTCAACTTTGACTCTTGGTGCCCAACAGGGAAACTCTCAGGTGGTCGTCTCATTCAAAAGTATAGCATGTCTCTGTCTGTCCCATGCCAAACCCCCCTTGCCCAACATCCCAAAAAACAATGCTCTGCGCCCTGTTCCCACCCCCGCCCACACCATCAACCCCAATCTGATGATGACCCCTCGTTGTTAACTTGTGGAACTTCCCGGGTGAGCGTACGTTACGGCCACAACCCCTGTAGCCGAGCGCATCTCATCCGGCTATTAACCATTTTAGAGACGGTGCCCTCCAGTCACCTATTATTACACATTTAAGCTAGTAAAGGATATTGTGGTGCTGCCTTCAGTCATTGGGATTTCTCATCTCACCCACTGGTTGCTGGAGGTCATTTTGATCCAGGTCACCTCTTTGCGGTGGCAGGGGGATGGAAGCTTCTATATAGGCCATTGCCGCTGATGGAGATTCAAAGAAGTGTGCACGGCCGCCGTGTTGTATTCGCAGGTTTGCAGGAAACAGCAGGGCGTATGGAACCTTCCTCAGTCTGAGTTGTTTTTTAATCAACTCGTATGATCTCCTTTGAGTTTGGACTCCTGCTGTGAAGTCGGGGTAAATGTGGATCTTGTCGCCACCGTGTTGCAGAGGGCCCATTTCCCTGGCCAGCCGTAGCGCTGCATCTCTGTCTCTGTAGTTTAGCAGCTTGGCGATGACAATGCGGGGGTGGCTCCTGGCTTAGGTACTGGGGCCAGAGTGTGGTGTGCTCTTTCCACCAAAAAGTGCAGGGTAAAGGAGTCTTCGCCAAACAGGGATTTCAGTAGCGATTCAATATGGGGTTCCATTGGGCCCTTGCAAAAGGACTCAGCAAGTCCAACTATTAGTATGTTATTGCGCGCGATCTGGATTCCAAGTCATCGCATTTGCCGCAAAGCTTGTTCATCTCTCCTTTCAAAAGGGTTATCTCGTGGGTGTTTTGATTAATTGAGTCCTCATTAGAACTAATTCTGTTTTCTGCCTCCCTAATTCTGGCACTCTTTGTCGACACAGGCTTTGAGTGAGCCGATTGTCGAGACGATATCGTCTAGTTTAACATTTACCGCTAGGAATCCATTTTGTACTGTAGTGAGGAGATGGTCGAATTTGGTGTCATCTGAGGAGGCGTCGACTGGAGGACCCGGGACACCATTCAGGGTCTGGGAGCTTGTGTATGAATCCATTGGGCCCGTCTTCTTATTCTTCGCACTATTTGTTCCTCGCATTTCACAAGTATCACCAGCATGTGTCAATGGCGGTCTAGTTGGTCAGATCAGTCTGGTCAGCATCCTAGGTGGGTTCACCAACATCAGAATATGTTCACGTGTTTGCAGGAGATAAGTAGCTGAACAGGGGGCCTGCTCCCAAATGTTGTTTGCGTCGTTATCTGTGTTATGTGGATTCCGCAGTATCCGCTGCGTTTAGCCTGGTATGCCCAATGTTCGACACTGTGCCGTGTATGTTGCAGCCCGCTCCTTGTGTTTTGTGGGAACTGCGCAGTTGTAAGACTTCCTATATTGTTGTTTCAATTATTTGACCCTTTATTTCATGTGCAATCGAGTTGCCTCAAAGAATGGACTGTGACCTCCAGCGTATCTTGATGTTCCATCTGCAGATCAACAGAGAATGGCGTCTCATGAAGGGCTCCCTTATGTCGTGCTGGCTGGCTTGACGTTCCATGGTGGAGCCGTGGTTTAGTTAGCTATGGCCCTGGTCCGGGTGGCTAATAGGTTAGCTGTAAGCAGGGCAACAGGCAGCTGTGAATGAAGTATGCTGACCATGTGCTCAGGAGCTAGATGGTCCACGTGTGATTTGTGTCCTTCTGGCGTAAAAAATGGTGCTGTGCGCCGTTGCCGTATGTTGTGCGGGCCTGAGTGCAACAATCCGCTCCTGTAAACTGTAAGGATCTGGAGCTCAATCTTCGAGCCCGTTCGCCGCGTATTGGGACCCCCCTGGGCTATCGCAGCCAGCGGCAGGCGGTTTGTACACTCCTCACCCGGGTCTCCGTTGATATCCGGTTATTTGTGGCGGTGGCTGGCAGTGGGGGGTAAGCCCATCCTCTGCTCACGTAGGTGCAGGCAGGTTCCCAACCCCTCCTCCAGCTTCCCCGTTGCTTCACGGGGACTCTGGTGTTCCCGCTCGATCTCCACTCCGAACGTCGCAGCGCCCACGTTATCTGGGGCGGGCCGGCGGGCAGAGCTGGAAGCCTCGGATTGTTATGGGCTCGGGTGATCTTCTGTATGGAAAACGTGGGCCTCCATCTTCCTCCGAAGGATTATGGCTGCGTGTCTCGCCCTCTGGTGCTTCACAGCTGTTCGCGTGGTCGTCCGCACTGCTCAGTGGTCTCCTCTTTGCCGCTCAGAGGTTGCCGATCGAGGGGTGCTTCAATGATGCCAGAATCCCGTCTCCCGTGTATTCAGTCAGGATATTGTGGGCTATGGTCGAAGTGTACTGCCGGCGGGAGTACAGGTTCCGCCCCCTCCAGGGCCTTCGTATTTTACTGGAGCCGCGGTCTCCATAAAAAAAACCCACAGGTTCTCTGTCGGCATTCGCGCTGCCCCAGTGCCTCGTGCCGGGGGTTTGCGAAATATGGGTCCGATTTGCCTTGTTTCTTCTCCGAGGGGGTTCGAGGGGTTGTAAGCAGGCATCACCGCCATTTTAGGTGGTTCAGAAGGCTCTGATACCGGATATTATTTCAGAAGAATTACTGCCGGAGAGGAGCTCAGCTATTAGGCAGCCATCTTTGTTACGCGCAACAGTGCCCGCCCCCCTCAGCTTTTTTTTTTAGAACAAACTCCACCATTTTCAATACTGCATTGACAAGGCTAGTTTGTTCTCCCAGGAGATTCCATAACCACCATTGTGCAGGCCCCAATAATAGCTCCAAGGATTTTCTCTGGCCTTCTAGGAATTCCTCTCTCACTTCCCTGAGGGCGGTGCAAGCAGTTACAAGGTAGAGGAGCGTTTCAACACCTCAATTTAACCCTTTTTGCTCACAATCAAGGGGCTGCCTCAGTTTTCCTTGACTCCATTTCTCTACAGTTGCAATCCATTCCAGAGTTTGGAGTTTATTTTTAACTTTCTCTGGGTTTGATAAAGAAACATCAGTGTGTTGAAACTTCCTTGAAGGAATTACAAGTTTTGCTGAAGTCGATCAAGGACATTTTGGAAGCAGCTAGGAGAAAGGACTCATTCTCCTAGGCCCACAAGGATCCTATAGAACGGTTTTGATTGTCGTGAAAAGCTTGTAGAATTTTGAGAAGACTTGCCGTTTTTGGAACACTATATATCCAGGAGAAGGGAGTCCTTCTCCTCGGTCACGATCAGAGACCCGAACTTTATTATTTAATTTATTTTATTTTACTGTTTGCTTTTTAGGTGCTTGTACAATAAGAAAATACAGTTTCAAAGTGCCCACAGGGGAACAGAGGGAGCAGGAGTGGGAAATATATTTAAGTACATTAATAACCATAATATATAAGAGCAGTGGGGGAAGACGAAAACAGGGCGAACCTACTATGTATTTATTTATTTTGTCATTTGTATAGCGTGCAAAACCCAGAGGCACTAGGCTCTTTTTGTTATGAGGGTTGGTTACAATGGTTCCTTACACACGTAATGAGTAACAGACATTACATGATTGGCTTACTTGGGTCAGAGGTTACAGGATTAGTTACAGGCAGATTTACAAGAGTTTCAGACGTTAATAACATAGAATACATCATACAGTGGGTTATGGGTGCCAGGCATTTGGTGGTCTGATGACGCGCGGTAATGTGAGGGAAACTAGGTGTAGAAGGGATGGTTTTGAGGAGTTAGAGAGGGGTAGTGGTGGTGGTATGATGTTAGAACAAAGGAGCCAGTATGTGTGTGGTCATAGGTTTCAAAGAGTCTCAGGTGAAGAGCCAGGTTTGAAAGCCTTTGCAGAAGGACCATAGGGATGGGTCTGACCTCAAGGCCTGGGGCATGGAGTTCCATTGTTTGGCCGCCATCACCGGGAAGCTGGAGCCTCCGGCTTTTTGTCACCTGAACCAAGGGATGGCAATGTGGCAATAGTAGGCTGAGTAGATGGGTCTGTTAGACTTGGCTTTAGAGATTTGTCTGGCTAGGTAGATCGGGGCGCTATTAAATAGGCATTTATGTGTTAAAGAGAGAGTTTTGAATTTGATGCAATCTCGAACCGGCAGCCAGTGGATGTTGCGTCTGGCTGAAGAAATGTGTACTTTTTTGGGGATGTTGAGGACGGACCTAACTGCATTGTTCTGAACCTGCGGGGAGGAGGAAGTTCACTCCGGAACTCTTGGTGGTCTGGAATTTTCTGATATGAGGTAGTAGTGAGTGTGAAAGAATTAGCCTTAGGAAGGAAGTGAGTGGGTGGGATATCATATGAATTGGGGAGCTATTGTGCCATTTGTAAAGATTGATGGCGGGGACGGTGGTTGTAAAAGTCATCAGTTTGGACCATGGACTCCTGGGATTGGTAGGCCCTGGGGGCAGCAAAGCAGGTCATAGTGAATAGCCTTAAATTTGATGGAGGCCAGAGGCCTAAGGCATGTTAAAAATCGCACAGATTTGAATGGTGGCCAGGTGCCTAAAACATGTTCAAAATCACACAGATTTGAATGGTGACTAAAAGGATTTACGTCATGTAATAAGCCCTGTAATAAGCACAGGATGGACTGAGGTTTTTGAGGCCTATACGTGCGAGTCATCATTATATGGAGTTCAATACGGTCGTAGTGCTTAGAGAGGGTGGCTTAGGTTAGCCAGCTGATCAAGTTTGGTTTGCAATCAAATTTTCAATGATGGGTAGGATGGGGCTCAGTGTGTTCGTTCTTCTGTTTTGGATGACCCTGGGAGTAGCGGGCGGGTGCCTTGATTGTGCTGGATGTTTGTGATGGAAATGTTTTTTTTATTGCGGGTCTGCAATGAGGTGGCTATGAGGGGGCCGAGTCTGGTCAACGGACGTTCTGGGGAAGGTGTTATTGGGCAGTAGTCCCACACAGTTGACTTGGTGCGCCTTGTGCCGGAGCAGGGAGTAGGGTTTAATTTGTTTCTCTTTATCGGGTGTCAGAGAATCAGAGGGGTTGACATCATTCCAGGGTGAGTTAGTGCACGTGGATACATGATGATGTTTAGTTGACATGCAGGTCTTTGTTCTGACGGTGAGAAGTTAACTTCTCCGGGTGATGGATGAAATGGTGGTAAGAGGGTTTTAGAGGTTGAGAGTCTGCGGGAGGCTAGGGGTTTGTTTCTGTCTTCGATGGAGCAGGGAGTTGTGCAGGTGGAGCTCCTTGGAGGAGGAAGTTCACTCCTGAACTCTTGGTGGTCTGGCATTTTCGGATATGAGGTAGTAGTGAGTGTGAAAGGATGCGCCTTAGGAAAGGAGGAAGTGAGTGGGTGGGATATCATATGAATTGGGGAGCTATTGTGCCATTTGTAAAGGTTGAGGGCAGGGACAGTGGTTGTAATAGTCATCAGTTTGAACCATGGACTCCTGGGATTGGTAGGCCCTGGTGGGGAAGCAAAGCAGGTCATAGTGAACAGCCTTAAATTTGATGGAGGCCGGAGGCCTAAGGCATATTAAAAATCCCCCAGGGGCCTAAAACACATTAAAAGGACACACAGCTTTCAATGGTGGCCAAAGGGCTTACGTCATGTAATAAGCCCTGTAATAAGCACATTTGGAAAAGCAGGATGGACTGAGGTTTTTGAGGCCTATATATGCGAGTCATCATTATATGGCGTTCAGTAGGGCCGTAGTGCTTAGAAAGGGTGGCCTAGGTTATCCAGCTGATCAAGTTTGGTTTGCAATCAAGTTTTCAATGATTTGTAGAATGGGGCTCAGTGTGTTCGTTCTTCTGTTTCGGATGACCCTGGGAGCAGTGGGCAGGTGCCTTGATTGTGCTAGATGTTTGTGATGGAGATGGGTTTTTATAATGCGAGGCTGCAATGAGGTGGCAATGAGGGGACCGAGTCTGGTCAACAGACGTTCTGGGAGGGTGGCATTGGACAGTGGTCCCACACAGTTGACTTACTTGGTGCGCCTTGTGCCGGAGCAGGCTGGTGATTACTTCGGATGGATAGGAGTTTGCCAAATAGACTTGAGGTGTCGACAGGGGCGACGTGCCTTTAGCGTTTGCGCGCTGCGTGCCCCCACACTCAAGACAGGCTCAGATTGGAGCCTTAGCAGTCGGGCATTGGCGAGGGGGGGTCGGATTCCACCTGCCGGCTGCAGGATTCATCCTGGTTGTGAATAGGCTCCAGTCAATCACAGCAGCCTTAGGCTGTTTTGCAAAATAACTTCTTTGATGCAAGTCGGGCGGGCATCTCTAAAGTGCGGTGAGCAAGGATAGCTCAACAGAGTGTGCGGGTCAAAATAGAAAAAAACTGCACTGCAATGTGGGCTGCGAGATGCCGAGAAGTGCTGTTGCGGATGACGATCATATCAATCACTGTTGCCTTGTGAGTATTCAGAACCTGCAAGTGCAGCAAGGAAGAAGGCAGAGGGGGTCAGTGCTGTGGATTCTGAGCTCATGGGTGAGTCACAGATGAAGTGCTAGGAATGTGCTAGGAATGTTGAGTGCTACACGGCCAGGAGCCGCGAGGGGTGTCAGTGCGCACCACCAGGGTGAAGGGTGTAAGGACAGGTGCAGATAGACAGAAGCAGGGCCGATTGGGTGCGGGAGGTCAGGGCCCGAGGATGCATTATTATTTCATGTAGTGCCAGGGATAGCGGAGGAGCTTTTGGACTAGGACAGTGCCTTTTGAGTTGGACTTTCACACACCTCCTGACAAGCACCAGAGTTTCTTTAGTTTAGATAGGGAATCCCCATTAGAGTTAAGGACAGATAGGTGTATATTCTTCTTTAGAATAAAAGTTTATAGCAATCACTATGGCACCACTTGGTCAGTCTCTTCATTCCTTGCTGCCACAGAGGCCCCAAAGGGCTGCCTGGAAGCTGTTGCGGCAACAAGTGCTGCCAAAGCAAACTCCCATGCAGAGAAAAAGCGGCTCTCTATCAACCAGGGGCGTCCTTAACTATATCTTGTAGTGCTAACATCTGGTTCACTCTCCTGCACAACCCTGGTTGTTTCCTGGAAGCCATGTGTCTATAGCTGGACTGCAACCTTTAGAGTAGTAACTCCTATGTGCTTTGACGGGCCCTGAGTGCTATACGACCAATTGAGCAATCTTGTCAAAGTCTTTCTGAATTCTTCAGTCATCTTTGTTCACTGTCCACTGACCTTTTCTGGGTCACAAAGGCTTATTTCTTTGCCTGCTGCAATGTCCAGGTCCCCCGTCATGAATGCTGAAACAAAGTTCCTTCAACTTTGAAAGCCAGAAGTCCAGTCTGGTGCTTTAAGATGCATGAGGTTGCAATCTGAGACCAGAACCACAAACTTGCCGTACCCAGATGGCCAAAGAAGCCACCTTTACGTCTTTACACCTGGAACACCCAATGCACCAACAAATGGCGAGCACAGCATCTCCAAAAGCTCCAATTTACTTGGAGTTGCTTGTTGTCTTGGTCGATGCTGAAGGCACGGGTTGTGTAGCCCTCTGTTCCCTATTGAATCCAATGGAAAGTAAAGTCCTACCTTGTAGCTACCCATGCCTTTTTGTTGGCGGTGAAACCTTGGTATAGCAGTCCTATCGGGGTTCCCTTCAGACTTTTGGGATTGGTAGCTGCCTTACTACGGTCTTACTATTTGCCACTATAAAACAGCACTTCTATGCGAGAACTTTGTTAACTGTTCTAAATTTATGAAACCGTGAATATGCCAGCACTGCAACAACTGGGAATGACCAGCCTAGCGCATGCTGGAAATCTGCAGACTACTGGAATTGTGCAATGTTACCAAAGGGTTTACTAGGATTGTCAAACTGAGAATATATTATAACTGTGCAGAAATAGGATACATCAGTGTTCTCAGATTGGGACATATAAGGGTTTTTACAAACAAGGAGTTTACTGTAATTATCGAACTGGAATTACAATGTACAGATTGGGATTATATTGGGATTGCCAAACCATGAGTATACTGGGATTTTCAAACTGGGATTTTCAAAACTGTGTGTATAGCTGGATAAAACTAGACACATAAATGGATTGTTGAAATAAATACTATATTGTGGTGTTTGTTCGGGAATACATTGGCTTGGTCATGACATATTGTCTTATGCTTATGTCCTATTATGCCATGTGCAGCGAATCACTCTCAGTATGAAAGCTCTTCAGCCGGAAAGGTTGTTTTCTTTGCTTTTCTTTATTCAAAGCAAAATCAGGTCAAATCTTAGTTATACAAAAAGATGACAGCCTCTTAATAGTTTAGCCACCGCTTGGCCTTATCCTGTCACTGCTTTTCAGGGAATCTTACCAACTTCCTGGCCTCTGCAGGCTGCTGTCCATTAGAGGCACTTACCAGCATATTGTCTTTGTGACACTCGCACTTCCCTTAAAGGGCTCTCAAACCTTTTGGTTCTGTTGCTCAAATGTCTGTTTATTTACTGACATCTTTGCTTTGTCTTCCAGACATTCCTGAGAGGCTTGCACCAATCTCTGGCCGTGGTCACTGTTGGATCAGAAATTCTTTTTTTTATACATTTTTATTGATATGGTTGAATAGTGTATTCTCCAGCATGGGGTCTGGCATGGATTCACATGCTCATGAATATTCCCTGTCAGGCTGGGAATCCTCGGTAAAGAAAACATCAGTTTCAGCTTCTTTTCTGAACTGTCTTTCTACTAATAACCAATCACTGGTCTCTGGGTCATACTGCCTCCAGCCAATGACTGCCCTCTACCTAAGCCCCTGCTCTGGCAGCCATCATCAGATTTTTACCGCACGTTCAAGTGTTGGGAGTCCTCGTGCTATAGCTCTCGAGCTTTTACTGCGTTTTTCCTTTTTCCTGGGAGTTTTCTCATATTTTTCGGTCAATTCGAGCCTCAAGCTCCACCGATTCTTCTTCTGATCAACGTGGACCCGTTTCGGAAGTTTTCTACGCCCCTAAAGGGCACATTTTCGGCAAGTTGCTCTTCTTGGAGGTTTCCTGAAGATTTTTTAGGCCTACCCCATGTGGACATGGCCCATGGCAAAGGAGACACGACGCCTACCTGATCCAAGCTGTTTAGGAACTGCCCTGGATGTGGATTACAGAATGTCTTTAAGGAAGAAGAGCCTCTACTGCCTTCACAACGACAAGTCCCACGTGGAGGAGGACTGCGCGTTCTGTAAGAACTTCTCCATCCTGTCATTGAAGCACCGTCAGACTCGGCTCACTAACTGGCTGGAAGGGAAGAGCCCAGCAGCAGGTGAGAAGAAGAAGCCCGAGCGGTCTTCTAAAACCTTTGAGAGCGCTCCGGCGACGGGGGCCCAACATAAGGCAAAGCACCACGAGTCCGCGGGCACCGGGAGTGCTGTTGGTTCGGGCTCCTCTGCTGCCAGGCAGGGCGCAATGTCCCTGACGCCATCAACCGCGAGCCAACGCTCTGGCTCGGGGAAAAGGAAGTCTGAGAACCCGGGTAAGCTTCGGGAGAAGCCCTGGTCGATCCCGACAGAGAAAGCCAAGGGGGGGGCGAGGCGGTGACCCTCCCCCTAAGGTGAAGGCCCCAGACGCAGCCAAGGTCGTGAGGCCCTGATTCACCCGGCGAAGGCCACGGTTGAAGGAGTCGTGGCGGCCCTGGCAAAGCCCGTGGAGGCTACCCCATTGGAGTCGACTTCTGGGCCTAGAGATTCCTTGTCACCCCAGAGGGAATCATCTTTTCAACCTATCGAGAAGACCCCCATGAAACCCTGGGACGAGAAAGAGGGGGGGCACGGTAGCATAACTGACACATATACCACCTCCGAAGATGAGCTGGCTGGCATCAAGAAGATCCTGGACAAGAAGTTTGAGGAAGTCCGGTCCTACAGGAGGGATCCAGACGAGGCGGACGAAGAGAGTGACAGTGGAGCCGACGAGAAACCACGGGCCGTGGAGGATATGGATGATCCCACGCCCCAGCCGTCGCAACCGATGCCTGTGCCACAGGACAACTCGGGGGCCATCTTGATGGCTATCCATACCCTGTGTACGGAGATGAGGACGAGGTTGCCCTTACCCCCTGCGGACGATCCAGCTGCGCCTGGCCCGTCGGGGAGCCCACCGAACAAGCAGTGGCAAATCCATCCCCCCGCCTTTCCAGCCTTTACCTCCTTCCCCTCCTCCGAGGGATGAGACGGGAACGGAGACAGCGGAGACGGACGACGACTGTGGTGACGACGGGACGGATCTCCCATCATCCCCGCCCGGGCCTCCCTTCCCGGCGAAATTGACTCGTTTCATGCTATGATCGACGGCATCGGAGCTCGTCCAGCTTTGTCCCGAAGAGCAGAAGAAGGAAGGTTTCCTCTACCAACGGCAGGAGGCCAAGAGGAAGACAGTCCTCTCAGTCCTGTTACTGGACGACATCTGGGATGAAGGACTGTCACTGCTCAAGAACCCATCCACGGCTCCTGCGAAGAGGGACCAGTATGAGAAGTAGTACCGGGTCCCTGACTGCGCCCCGATGTGCCTCAGAGCTCAGCCGTCCCCGGATTCAGTGGTCTCCGTGGCGGCCAAGAAGACGTCGGCAGGGGCGACGGCATCAACTTCCACGATCGTGGCACGCTACGACAGGGAGCTGTGGTTCAAGATTGCTCCCCTCCTGGATTTCCTGCCAGATGACAAGAGGGCGGAGGCCCTTGAAATCCTACAGGAAGGCGAGGTGGTGTCGGACCACGCCATCACGTGGCCACGGACATCGGCGACACCGGTTTTCGCCAGATGGGCAACAGCGTTTGCCTTCGACTGGCGCGGGTGGCTCAAGGCCACCGATTTCTGTCAGGGCGTCCAGACCAGGGTACTGGACATGCCCTTCGACGGGAACAACCTGTTCAGCAAGGCAGTGGACGAGTCACTGCAGGCCATCAAGGCGGACACCGAGACCGCCCAGGCATTGGGTTCTCTCCACCAATGACGTCTGTCCTTTTGGACCCCCGGAGTCAAGTCTCAAGGTGCCTCCAAAGGATTTGGTGGCGGTTCTGCGTCGTACCGCCAATCGGCTCGCTCATCATCACAGGCGGCCTGCAGAGGCCGCAGCAAGGCCGGAGGAAATCGTTGTCGTCGCCAAGGAGGCCGCAGCGGCAAGGCCGCGGCGAAGCAAGATTGAAGCGGCCATGACGTCGGGCCCCCACCCAAGCACCCCGGTGGGGGGCCGGCTGGCGAAATTCGTCAGCGTGTGGGAGTCCATCTCCACCGACCGTTGGGTGCTGGATGCTCTGGCCCACGGGCACACTCTGGATTTCCAAGAAAGTGTCCCCGTCTACCACTTGCCACAGCTACTTCTAGAGGTACGAGCAATGCTAAAAAAGGGCGCGATAGAACTCGTCCCAAAGAGGCTCCGGAGGATACTCGCGATACTTCCTTACCCGAAAGAAGACCAGCGTTTGGCGACCCATCCTGGACCTTCGCCGCCAAAACAAATACATCAAGTCCCAGAAGTTCCGGATGGTCACCCTTCAGCACATACTGGGACAGTTGGAGGAGGGCGACTTCCTATCGTCGCTGGACTTGGAGGATGCCTACTTCCACATCCCAATACACAAGGGACATTGAAAGTTCCTGCGTTTGATAGTCCAAGGGCGACACTACCAGTTCAAGGCCCTACCCTTCGGTTTGAAGTCGGCGCCGAGGGTCTTCACCAAGTGCCTCGCAGCGGTGGTGGCATGGCTGCGCCTGCAGGGGATACACGTATACCCCTAACTGGACGATTGGCTCATCCGAGCAAAGTCAAAAGAACTCACCGTCGATCACACAGCGAAGACCGTCCGACTGCTCACGGATCTAGGTTTCTCAATCAACTTCCCAAAATCCCACTTGGTACTGTCACAAGACGCCCTGTTTCTGGGAGCCAGACTCAATACAGTGGCGCGATTGGCTTCACCATCGGAGGAAAGGATGAAGGCCATCCTGGGCAAGGTACAACGTCTGTTGACCATGGACATGGCCAGGGTGAGGTCCATCAAGTCCCTACTCGGCATGATATCATCGTGCATCTACCTTGTGCACCTATGCAGGTTGCGGATGCGACCACTGCAGGAGTTCCTCGATGCCCGTTGGATGCAAGCAGTGGGCAGTTTCGAAGACGAGATCTCCCTCAACAAGACGTTCCGCCAAGCGATCTGGTGGTGGGGCAACCGCGTGCATCTGGCGGCGGGTATGGACTTCCAGAACCCGGAACATCAGGAAGCGGTGACGACAGACGCCTCTCTGGAAGGATGGGGAGCGCACACCAGAGATCTGCACACAAGAGGGCTTTGGCTCCCGGGGGAGAGGTCACTACACATCAACGTCCTAGATGTATGAGCCGTGTTCTGGGCCCTCAGGTAGTTCCTCCCGTCCCTCAAGGGCAAGGTTGTGAGGGTCTTCACCGACAACACCACCATGATGTTCTACATCCGGAAGCAAGGGGGCACCAGATCACGAGCCCTATCCAAGGAAGCGCAGGATCTGTGACACTGGGCCGTTTCCCAGGGGATGTTCCTGGTACCCTTCCACCTGGTAGGGGTAAAGAACACCGTTGCCGACTAACTCATTAGGGAGCTACGCTCTTGCCACGAGTGGGCACTCCGGCCGGATTAAGTGGATCTGCTATTCCGATGATGGGGCAATCCCCAGATAGATCTCTTCGCGACGGCGATAAACACCACGTGCCAGAGGTTCGCCAGCAGGTTTCCCCAGCCGGGGAACATGGGCGATGCATTCTCCTTCCCCTGGGACGGCCTGTTCCTGTATGCGTTCCCACCGTTGCCGTTGCTTCTGCCACTCATCAGTCAACTCAGACGTCCGGTGCAGGATGATCCTCGTCGCACTGGCGTGGCCGAGGCAGATATGGTTCCCGGACATTCTGGACTTGTCGGCGCCCCCCCCCCAGTCAAACTGCCGACGGACGCGGATCTTCTCACCAGGGAAGGAGGCGCCATCCTACATCACGAGCCAGGATCGCTGAACCTGCAGGCCTGGCTCCTGCAGCACTAGAGTTTGGATGCTACGGTATCCCGGCGGACTGCAAGGAGGTCCTTGCAAAGGCCAGGGCATCCTCGACTCTTAAGTGCTATGGGCATAAATGGAAGAGGTTCTCTGTCTGGTGCCGTGCACAGAAGATCAACCCCCTACGGATTACGGCCCCTCAAGTGCTGCCGTACTTGCTGTCGCTGGCCAAGGCGGGTCTGGCACCTGCCTCCATCAACATCCACCTAGCGGCCATCTCCCACTACACCAGAACTCCGGGGCGGTCGTCGCTGTGGTCTCACCGCCTGGTGAACGAGTTCATGAAAGGACTGTTCCGCTCGATCCCGCCGGTGAAGGCTCTGGCCCCGGCGTGGGAGCTCAATGTGGTGCTGATCAGGCTCATGGGGCCACCGATCGAGCCGCTGCACTCGGCGCCGTTGAAGTTCCTATCGTGGAAGACAGTGTTTCTTGTAGCCATCACCTCCGCACGACGAGTGAGAAAGGTCCAGGCCCTCTCCTGTAAACCTCCATACCTGACTTTCCACGAGGCGAGGGTAGTGCTGAGGACGCACCCCTCCTTCATGCCCAAGGTGCCGTCGGACTTCCATCTCAACGAGACCTTGGTGTTACCTATTTTTTTCCCGTTGCCTTCGTCGCCGGCTGAGAGGACTTTGCACTCGCTGGATGTGGCTAGAGCGCTGAAGTTCTACGTGGACCGCACGAAGAGTTTTCAGAAGACATCACAGCTGTTTGTGAACTTCGGACCTGTGAACCAAGGGAAGGCCCTCTCGAAGGCTCCCATTTCCAGATGGCTCTCCGGCTGCATGCACTGTCACCGGTTGGCAAACCGACCGTTGCCTGGCCCTCCGAGAGCCCATTCAACCAGAGCGATTGCTGCTACTACGGCGTTTCTGTCTGGTGTGCCCCTGCTGGACATCTGCAGGTCTGCTACGTGGAGGTCGACACACACCTTCACGAGATTCTACTGCGTCGACCGGGATTCCAGGGAGGAGTCCAGAGTTGGCCAGGCAGTGCTGCACAACCTGTTCGCTTGAAGTTGAGCCTGCTGAGGAGGTAAGAGATGCTTAATGTTGAGTTGTTGAAATGCTTAATGTTGAGCCTTGCCACCTCCCGTGGTTGTGCATGTTTGTACTGCTATATATTCATGTATTCATGAGCTTGTGAATCCATGCCAGACCCCATGCTGGAGAAGGAACAAGTTACTTACCTGTAACTGTTGTTCTCCAGCATGGGTCTGGCATGGATTCACATGCAAGCCCTCCCTCCAACCCCTCTGCTGATCTTCTCTTGGTCCTGCTGCCACTTTACGTGCTACCCAATCTGAAGATGGCTGCCAGAGGGGAGGGGCTTAGGTAGAGGGCAGTCATTGGCTGGGAGCACTATGACCCAGAGACCAGTGATTGGTTATTAGTAGAAAAACAGTTCAGAAACAAAACTGAAACTGATTTTTTCTTTACCGCGGATTCCCAGCCTGACGACGGGGAATATTCATGAGCATGTGAATCCATGCCAGACCCATGCTGGAGAACAACAGTTACAGGTAAGTAACTTGTTCCTTATCAACCTTTCATTTTAAATAAAATCTTTGTTTCCTGACGAACAATATCTTATTACAAATACAAAATTATTTAGAATGAAAAATCTATATATCACTTATCAGATGATGACATAAGTTGTAAATGAATTGTTTCATTGATTACATTCAGATAAATTGGTTAAATAGCAATCTAGGATCTAATACATGGACTGATTTAAAACGTAATGAGCCAAAACAGTCTCTGATTTCGCCACTATGTTCAGAGTCATGAGAAATTTAACAATTGCAATTCTGACCGCTCTTAATTTGGTTTGAAATATTACGTCCATAGTATATCAGTTGTCATATTTCTAAAATCTTTAAAGTGTGGTTTCAAGTATTGAATTTGTTTGTGTTGACATTGGACATTCTGTTAGTAGATGCTTTAGAGTTTCACATTGACTGGGGCTGCAGCCGAATCTACATAGATTGTTACTTTTGGAAATTAGTCTTCGATTGGCCTGTACTTCTCTGGTGTGCCATAGATTTAGACGGGATCGCAGGAATGCGTTTTGATAGGCACGAGAAGAGAACTCCACTAGATATGATTCTGGTATTCGAAGTGGTTTGATGGCAAATGGTATACTTCTAAATGCCTTGTAGGTTAGACATGATTCGCGGGTATGTATCCAATCGTACTGCCACAGTTTGTTTGGCTCTTGTCGGCTTGGATGTTAGCAATTCTATGGAGATATCGGCTGCAACCAAGATGTTCACTATTTGTGTTCTCCATTGTTTTGCCAATCGATGGTCAAAGAACCTCAGGTAGTTTGATAGGTTGTGCAATAGAAACATAGTTTCCATGCGTACATGCTCTGCAGTGATAGCAAACCAAGTTCATATCTAATTATGTACATCGGTTGTGATCGAGGCAAGGAAAGTACCCTGTTCCAGAATCTCCCCTCAGAAGGCAGCCAAAATGACTGGGATCTGATGGGCATTTAGCATGAATTATTCGTGCTTGGGAAATTGCTGTTGGAACTTTTGCCTCAAGTTCAGCTAGATAGGGACGATCTGTATTTTCGTTGTTAATGTTTAGCCCAAGGTATCGATATTCGTCGACTACATTCAGTCTAGTTCCATGCAAAGACCATCTGAAGGAGCTCCTTCGATGCTGTTTCATCAAGCCATAACTCAAGATCTTTGTTTTCTCTATGTTAATTATGAGCAAGTTGTTTGTGACATAATCTTGACGTGCAGTTAGCAGATTATACAAGCCCTTAGGGGTCTTTTATAGGAGGACTAGGTCATCTGCATATAATAACCATGAAATTGGTTGGTCTCCTAGTTTTGAGGCATCTGAAACAACTGAGTTGAAATATTTTCTCATATCTGAAGTACAGAAATTAAAGAGTGTGGAGGCCAACATGCACCCTTGTTTAAGGCCTTGGAAAGTAGATCTGGGAATTGACAGTTTGCCCACTAGTGTCAAACGAATGTGCACTGTAGTGTGAGTATGTAGCTGTTGGATCACATTTTTGATGGTATCCGGGCAAGCAGTGTCATTAAGTTTTTTCATTAACATTTTGCGTGACACAGAGTCCAACGCTGTTTTGAAATCAATGAACGCCATATAAACTGGCTGTTTCATTTGTAAGCTCAGTGATTTAATGACTGTGACTGTTGTCAAGTTTATCGTCGTTCCTATACCAGCAATAAATCCAGTTTGGTAAGGATCTCGCATTTCACATATTGTGATCCTTAGGTTGAAATCTCTTAGAACTAAATGTGCAAATATTTTGCCTGGTATGTCTAGCAAGGCTATGGGTCAATAGTTGTTAGGTAATTGTCGGTCTCCTTTTTGAAAGATTGGTATAATTACAGATTTAAGTGTGATGTTGTATTATATGTTTGAATATCAGGTAAGTATCTTGGCCCAGTGTTTTGGGTTGGATTTGAGCATAGCATTGCTCAGTCCATCCGAGCCAAGAGCTCTCGAGGAGCTTAGTTTCTTGATGTACTATAAAGTATTGTCTTGGTCGAAAATTAAGGTGATGTCACTAGTTTGATGATTGGTTGGCTGAAGTGTATCAGAGTCAACAGATGCATAGAGGGAGGTGAAATGCTGAATCCATGTTTGTTCAGGTACTACGTTGATTTGCAGTGGCAGTTGGGTGTTATGAGCTGCCTGATTGAGCAAATGCCAAATTTGAGCAGAACATTTGGTTGTTACAGCGCGTAGTATCTCTTCTCATCTCTCTACAACATTAAGGGTCTACGCGCAACTGTCCAGTTCTTGTATTGGGTGTTGAGATGCTTTAGTGTCCAAATTTTAGCTTCGGTTTGGTATGGAGTTGGCTTTTCTCTTAAGTTTACGATGCATAGCCTTTTTCTCTTGGAGTCCTTTATCAAATATGTGTTTGTGTCTATGTGTAGGCTTTAAGCACTTGTAAAGCTGCTACATAGAGACCATTGGTTAGTGTTATGTGTGTCGATAGGTTACCAGGATGTTTAAAATGCAGCTATCTAAGTCCACCAGGCTTCGTGGTGACCATTGGAAACAGTTTCGGCTTCCAGTAGTGACAGGTTGGCCCTCGTAGGTGTCCATTGTCATTTTGGAGTATAGTGTCTGCCATCTCCAAGTTAATGCAAGCAGGTCGTGGTCGCTATGTTTTTGTGGGTTGACTTCGAATTTTTCCACAGTTGCAAATAGTGCTCTGTCGACATATATGTAGTCTATGATTGCTTCTTGTTGCAATCTCCTCCATGTAGAACTTGGAGGTATATCTCCCTGTACTGCACCGTTTAGCATCACTAACTGCCTCTGAGCCATAAGAGTTGTCCATCGCTGTACTAAAGTGATCTCTGCTGTAGTTGTACCTGAAAGTGTTAGGCAGAATCCACTGCAGTTCCCTTGGGGAGCACTACAGCAGATTAAGACTACAGGTATATGCAATAAATTCCCTTTGGTATCAGTCTGTACCACAAAGATTTAGTTGGTAGCTGTGGCTGAGCAGTCAGACTTATCTCAAGAGGAAGATGAGCAGTATTCAAGGTTTACACATTAGGACTATAGTATTATGGTACAAGGAAACACTGACCAAAGCAAACACTGACCAAAGCTTTGTATTAAAAAGAATATATATTTATTTTACACACTTCTAGTTCAACACATAAATCACATTTATCAAAGTAAGTTAAAACAGTCAAGAAAAGTATACACAACTCCCTATTTAAATTATAGACAAGTTTGAGCCGGAGTGAAAACTGAGCAAAATGGCACAGGGTCAACCAAGCAAAAATGGCACTCTAGTAATTTCTCAAACACACGAGCAACACTTCCGAAGTGGATTGTGAACAAGTTAGGCAAGGTAGCACGTTAGCAATAGTCATACATAGGTGAAAACCGAGCAAAATGGCACTTCAGCAATACTTAAGAGGGGAGAAAAGGTGGTTATGAGTTTTTTGGTGCACCAACACAATTGAGGATGAAAAGCAATCTAGTGAAGGCAGTTATAGCAGGTTTAGCCAAAGTCAATAGGCCTGTGCCAGAGTTAGTGGTACAGGGCAATGTGCCCAGGATCAAACTTTTCTAGTAGCTGCAGTCAAGTCTTTGGTTTAACGATTCAAAAGGAGGGTGCAGAAGGTAAAAGATTGTTAGGGGGAATTCTCTGTACAGGTTAATTTCCCAAACCTAGTGAGTCCCCCAGCAGCTTTGCTGGATTTTTGGGGTTTATGTTTTTCTCCTGCCAAGAGTGAGACTCTCTTTCTCCCACTCTTAGGCATGATTTGAGAATGTCCTTTGACTTTGTAATGTGTTTTATGGGCTATGGGGTCTTTTACTCCATAGGGTTTCATGTGTTTTTGGTAAGTTTGTTGTTACACAGCACCCTCAGTGCAGTAACACAGGGGTGTCATAGTGACCCCCAAACATAGTCTCCATACCCTGGGACTGACTACTGTCTCCCAGGGCATGTAAAGTCACCATTGACTTTACTAGTCTTAAATTGGGAACAGAACCAGTACAAACCATCATATTGTGGAAGTACTGGTATGGGTAATTAGATTGCCCCTGGGTCTGTTTTTCGAGGGGGCACTGTGCAGTCCACCCTCTTCGAGTTTCTGGCTGGTGGCAGTGGTTACCACGCAAAATATTCCACCAGAATATTTCCTATGGGATTTTCCCATTCATTTTAAACACACCACTTTTTTGGTGCAATGTTAAAGAAACCGCCGGGTTATTTATTTAATATTTATTCCCCGGTTGGGTCTTTTTGCCAGGACTCGGTTTTAAAATGGCGTTTGTGTTCGCTTCTGTAACTCCAACCCAAGTCGAGCCCTTTGTTCCACTTTTGGCGGGCTTCTGCACAGAAGCCTCCAAAAGTGGTGCCACTCTGTCGGGGTCTACAGGATGTGTGGGAGGGGGGGAATAGGCACCCTGGACTGAGTTGCCTCGACAACTCAAGTCGCACTCTTGTGTGATTGGCCCAGTGGTGAGCCACCCGGCTTACCACTTAGCATGTTTGAGTGACAGCTAGGACTGGTGAATGGGGGTTTTCTGCATAAAAGCAGGGCTTTGGGGACTGGAACTTCAGAAGTCGCCACAGGACCTAAAGAATCCAAAGAGGGAGAAGCTGAGCCGACCTGCAACGACAACACCACCGGTAGAGCCCTGCTGAACCGACTCACCACTTCCCAATGACAGAAAAGATCTTCATCCTGGAGAGTCTTCTTCCTTTGAACTGGTGGGGTTAATCAGTTCGCCCTCTTTTCGCCTTCCTGGGTCGTCTTGTGGTCGAATCGCCCGTGCCAAGCACCCCGGCGGCCGGATAGCCATGCTTCAACACTACCCCGAATAAAAGGGTAGTACCTTTTAACCGGGAAACTCCGCGGCTGGTTTCTTCCCTGGCAGTGCAACAACCTCCATCTTTCATCCACGTCGAGATCTTCTCTTCCCCTGGACGAAGCACCAACTTGAACCCGCTGCCAGGAACAACTGCCCCCGCTGGAGTTTTCTCACCTTTTCAGGTACTGTGTCCCGCTTGGTCTCCCTTGCAACAGACATTCAAGGTGTCCAGTAAATCCTTGACTCTCTATCCTGGGGTGACCTGGGACTTGTTAACTAACTTTTCTGAACTGATCCAACTCCTTTTGAACTATCTGCAAAGACTTTTAAAGTGTACTTCAACAATGTGATCTTGGCCACATTCCGCCTTGCTCTCACCAAGAGTGAGCCTGGCCTATGAACTTCCTTTCTCTACAGTAGACTCTGCCTTTCTTGACTTACTGTGGTTCTTTTAAAAGTGTTGGTATTGTGTGCTTTTCTAATTCTGCCTTTTCCCTCCCTTTTTAAATAATTATTGGAGTGCCATCTTGGTTAAGCGCTCACCTCTGTATTTGATAATAAGTGGTGTTCTTTTCCTAAGACTTGTCAAATAATTAATCAGCTAGGTGTATATATATCTAATAACTGCAAAACAAAGGGAGGTCTGGGAATCTCTCTACCAGCACGAACACAGCCCAATGACCTGTTCTTGGGTGAATAACCCCTGGGAGAGACTCAACCACGTCTTTAGCTCACTGTCCATTTCACAGAGAAGAAATTTCCCCGCATATCAGCCTTTGTCCTGCCCAGGGGCAGTCCAGCGCCGAAATGCTAGGCAATTCTCCTCTGAACAAGAGTACCATCAGTAACCCCATACACGTGTTTCAGCCTTGTTGGGCATCATCAGTGAGGTGAAACTGGTGCCCCTCTAAGAACAGTGAGCAAGGGGTCCACGTCTGGATCGCCCTGTTAACTTAGGGTGAAACCCAAAGTTAATTAATGCAAAACAAAGGGGGGTCTGGGAATCTCTCTACCAGCACGAACACAGCCCAATGACCTTGGGTGAATAACCCCTGGGAGAGACTCGACCACGTCTTTAGCTCACTGTCCCTTTCACAGAGAAGAAATTTCCCCGCATATCAGCCTTTGTCCTGCCCAGGTCATTGGGCTGTGTTCGTGCTGGTAGAGAGATTCCCAGACCCCCCTTTGTTTGCATACATTAACTTTGGGTTTCACCCTAAGTTAACAGGGCAATCCAGACGTGGACCCCTTGCTCACTGTTCTTAGAGAGGCAACAGTTTCACCTCACTGATGATGCCCAACAAGGCTGAAACACGTGTATGGGGTTACTGATGGTACTCTTGTTCAGAGGAGAATTGCCTAGCATTTCGGCGCTGGACTGCCCCTGGGCAGGACAAAGGCTGATATGCGGGGAAATTTCTTCTCTGTGAAAAGGACAGTGAGCTAAAGACTTGGTAGAGTCTCTCCCAGGGGTTATTCACCCAAGAACAGGTCATTGGGCTGTGTTCGTGCTGGTAGAGAGATTCCCAGACCCCCCTTTGTTTGCATATCTAATAACTGTGTTGGCACTTGCTTGACATTTTAGTGCTAGTGTATTTTTACAAGTGTGTTTTTAAATAAATAATTAAATACTTTTGTACCTAATGTGTATACTCTATATCCTGCCTAACTCTTCTTGAGAGAAGTCCGACTGCTCAGCCACAGCTACCAGGTAAATCTGGGTGGTGCAGACTGCTACCAATTGGGTTTACTGCTGCTCCTGTAGTCTTAATCTTTTTGCAGTGTTCCCCAAGGGAACTGCGCAGGATTCTGCCTAACAAAGATAATGTTAGTCGATAGGGGCAGCCAACCCAGGAGGTAGGTAAAGGATTTCAAACACCTTAAGCAGTAGCCCTCGAAACGGGAGGCCTGGCGGAACAAAGTACCTGAAAAAGTGGAAGCGGCTCCTGCGGTGGCGGTGGTTCCTGGCAATTCCTGCAGTTCGTGTTGTCCAGCAGAGGAAGAGAGGCTCTCATCGTGGAGGAAGGTTCGAGTTACTGCACTGCCCAGGGAAGAAGCCAGCCATGGTGATGCCGAAGCTGATTAAAAGGTATGCTCCTTTAAATTGCGGTCGTGGTGGTCGGGTGCCTGGCTATCCGGTCTCCGAGTGCAGGGCACTGGCGATTCAAGCAAGGCAGGTCTTGGAAGGCGATTGGCGAACTGGTTGGCCCCACCAGCTCAAGGGAAGAAGACTCTTGCAGAGGAAGATCTTCTCAAGTCGTTGGAGAAAAGTGGTGACGATCTGCGGCAGGGCTTCACCGGTGGTTCAGTCGTTGCAGATGTCTTCAGCTTCTCTCCTCTTCGGTTTCTTAGGTCCAGTGGCGATGTCTTATCCTCCAGTCCTCAGGACCCTGCTTTTATGCAGCAAGACACCCATTCATACAGCCTAGCTGTCACTCACACAGTGGGGTGGCTCTCCTAGCGGGAGAACCCCTCAGCCTATCAGGGCAGAGTGCGACTTGGGTTGCGTAGGCAACCCTGTCCAGGGTGCCTATTCCCCCTCCCACACATCCTGTCTACCCGAGACTCAGTGGCGCCGAGAGGAGGGATTCTGTGCAGAAGCCCGCCAAAAGGACGAACAAAGGATCCCCGACCCGGGTTAGGATTTCAGAGAAAGACACGAGAAAGAAATATTATTAAAGTTCTGGCAAAAAAAAAACACCGGATTAATGTTAATATTAAAATAAACCGGCAGTATGTTAGAGGCTGTCAGTAAAAGTGGTAGCATCGAACAATGGGAAAATCCCATAGGAAAATATTCATGATCGAATATTTATGGTAGTAACCACTGCCACCAGCCAGAAACTTTTGAGAGAGGGACTGTACGGTTCCCCCTCGAAAATGAACACTAGGGAAAAACTATTAACCGTTCCAAGTACCTCCATAGTAAGATGAGTTGTACTTGTTTTGTTCATAAGAATTGACTAGTAAAGTAAATGGGGACTTTACATGCCTTGAGAGACAGTAGTCAGTCCCAGGGGATGGAGTTTATGTTTGGGGGTTGCTACGACACCCCTGTGGTACGGCACGGAGGGTGCTGTGTACCACACATGTAAAAAGATGATTCCTATGAGGGTGAAAAAAAAACATAGACCATAAGCACACAAGATAGCCTAAAACACACACTAGCAATCTGTCTAAGAGTGGGGAAAAAGGTTCTCACTCTTAGCCGGAGAAAAAAATAAACCCTTCAAATCCAGCAAAGCTGCTGGGGGACTCTATAGGTAAGGGAAATTAGCCTTAGAAGAGAATTCTCCCTAACAGAGACAATGGATGTTGAGGTCACCCACTAAAATGGTCGATGTTGTGGATGGATCCAAAACGATGAGATCTAAAATAGCTTCTATGTCTTTAAGAAATGTGTCGGGTTTTATTGCAGCAACATTCAAATAGATGTTTATCAGCGCTATTGTTTTGGAGCTGGATTTAATCTTGGCCAAGTTGCGATTAGTTGCGATTAATAGTCCCGACATTGTTCTGCCTTTGCGCGGTAGTTTAGCTGGCAGTAATAGAACTTTATAACCATCCCAGACTGTAGTTTCGACTAGCCAAGTTTCCTGTAGAGCAACAATGTTGTAGTTCAATTTATTTGCCATGGTATTCATTTGATGTTTGTATCCCCGGGTGTTCCAACTGGCTAGCTGATAGCGCTGATAAATCTCTTCTATAGACTGCTACTTGTCTTTGCAAGGTCATGGATGTAAGTAGAGATGTCCACTTAGTGAGGATTCTACTTGTCGTGTTTACTGCAAAGGTTTCTGCGTGCAAGTAATTTTCATAGCAGAAAGTGGGGTTGTTCGTTTTTTCTAATGGCATTTTTCTTCTGCTTGCATGGGCTGAATGTTTGTGTCGCTCGGTTGTTCATAATTGAGTATAAAGCCCAATTCAAACAATGCTTGTTTTACCTGCCAGATTGTGTTCAAGACTATGCCAGATTGCAGCCACAAACGCGCTATGGACAAGTCGTTATCTTTTAGAAATTCTACTCTGTATATATCGGATGATAAGTCTTCAAGACTTCAAAGGAACATTTGTCTCATGGAATTTATAGATCCAGTGGCAATTAAGTCAGTTTCAACTGTGTTCAGGATTTTTCCCTGACACACTTGTCAGGTAGGTAAGGATGTTAGGTTTCTGATGTCCCGCTGACTTTCTAAGGGTGTATTGAGTTAGTGATTTAGCTATCTCATTTCATCTTTATTCCAAAGGTGTAAAAGTCTTGTCTGCAATCAAGCTACAATGCGCACTTGGTGCATTTTGCGATGCATTGCTATGTGGTAATATTTGGGGTGGATAGCCGAGGCTTTTGTCTGCTGGGCCTCCATTTCCAGAAGTAAGTTGTCAAGTGGCTCATGCAATGGTTTAATTTGAGTGGTTTTCTTGAATTTGATTTTATTATTGCCAGTAATGGTTGCCTATTTCTTAGTTATGGCATTTTTGGCAATTTCAACTTGTTTTTTGGGTTAAGAAAAGGACTGTATAAAATGCTTCGAACTGGATCAGTTTTGTGGTGTGCCTGTCTTTATATATATATATTTCTGAGGCTTGTGGAATCTGCTTAGATCACATGCTGTGCATAGGCCGACATCTAGTGGAAGCTGCGGAGTATTACAGTTTGTTTTTCGAAAGTCGAAAATGGGCGTCGACACAGGCGTGCCAGTAATACTATCCCTAGTGTGACGTCCACTGTACCCAAGATCCCTCACGCGTGTAGGATCCTCAGATTGTTTTTTTCCGCCATACTGGTCGGAAGCATCTTGCGGAGTTCCCTGGCCTTAGCCATACTTTTGCTGTTATTATAATTTTAATTCTTATTCATTCCCTTCCCCACCCCAACGTCGACCCTCAACCTCGACGACGGCTGGAGAAGTCATCGACCGTCGACTGCTGCACGACGGATCTGGGCCTCGGTAGGCCGCTGGCCTCGGCCCGGGCCTAGTAGGCCGCTGGCCTCGGCCCTTACAAGTAGGGAGAGTGGGGGGTGGTACATACTCTTCACTCTTGATATATAGTTACATTTATATATATTCCTACACTTAGCAGCCCGCTGCCTTAAGGTGCGTATGGAGGGTACCCCTTTTCAATTCTGCCCCAAGTGCAATCGCAAATACCCTTGGGTCGACAGGCACGCCACGTGCAATCTCTGCTTGCCGAGGGATCACCCCGAAGCGAACTGCAGAGCGTGTAGTAGGTTTAAACCTAAGACACTTAAGGACCGTTCGACAAAGCGTTGGGCCCACCACGCCAGGCAGGAGGCCATGGCAGCGGAGGGCGCCTTCAGCGATGGCAGCGACGCCGTACTTTCGGACGGCGAGGGCATTACGGCGTCGAAAGACAGCCGACGAGCGCAGGTCCCCGACCTCGGAAGGTCGTCCGGCAAGGCGGCTATGGGGAAGACCCCCGGCGACGCAAGCGCTACACACCTAACACACACTAAACACACTAAGACCAACCGGACCTCGACGACGTCGACTTCCCGGAAAGAGGCACAAAAAGAACGGTCCGACTCGGTGTCCTCTGGGCGCTCTCGATCGAGATCGCCTCACGACGCAAGGCAATCATCCACTCTTGCCAAGAGTGCCTCGCTACACACACTAACGGAAGTTCGATCGTCGGGAGACGAAGACGACTTCCACCCCCAGGCCGCGCTCCAAGATACCGAGACCGCGGTTAACACCAGTGAGGCCCCACGCCCGAAGCACACAGATACCTTTCCAGACCCTCGACGCCAGGCGTCGAAAGTCTCTGGGGCCCCCAAGGGACAGGGAAAACATTTTTCCACGCACGGAGAAGGGGGGAAACAGCGGAAAGCACAGCCTTCCACCCCTGTAAAGCCTAAGCAGACAAGCAAACACAAGTCTACCCTTGAAAATAAATCACCTGCTAAAGTAATACCCTGTTCCAGGGAATGGTCCAGTGAAGACATAGACAGGGTTATGTCTAGGATGTCTTCCTTAGCTGATTTTTATGATAAGAACCCAGAACACTTTCTTTCATATAACCCTCAAGGGGCCACACCCTCAGGCTCCTCCGATCCCATCCCGCTAAGTAAAAAGCCCCGGGTCGAAAGACCTGAACCCTTCGAGGTTCAGCCTTACTCCACTTCATATTCTACTCCACTCCCCAGTTACCAGGGACAAGTTTTCCCTAGAGAGGACCAGGAGTTGGACATGATGGAAGAACTAACCGGGACAGATTACTATGCGGAGGATGAGGACTTGGAGGAGGGAGAAGATGAGCAGGAAATTTACAGAGTAGATTCCCCAGTACAAAGCGAAGCCCCAGTTACTGACTCTCCAGTTGATAACCAGCCCCTCCTTAACGAGGTTCTCGCCCGAGCAGCGGAACACTTCCACATCGACACCCACGGTGTACAGGAGGAAAGGGACTTCGCGGAGGAGTTTGTAGGAGAGAGAAGACCAGTCGCTCAGACCATCCCTATCCTCAAATCCATCCAACGAAGAATAGATCCTTCCCTGGTGAATCCGAACCTCACCAGAGCTGTCAACCCCAGAATTGAAAAGATTTTCCGGGCAGCCCAGTCTGACCCTCTGTATATAAGGGGACATCTTAAACCAGATTCCCTAGTGGTTACCAACACTAGAAAAAGGGCTGGCACGCCCTTATCTTCATCAGAAGCTCCTCCCGACAAGGAGAGCAAAAAACTTTACGGGTTTGGCAGGAAGGTAGCCTCAACGTCCGCCTACCAAGCAAGGATTGCGAATTCCACCACCCTGTTGGCTAGTTACAATTGCCATCAATGGGAAGAGGTCGCGGCGCTCATTGCCTCTGCTCCAGAACCATTAAAGGGCCAGCTGGCTCGGATCTCGGCAGAAGGGAGAGCCGTGTCTGGTTGCATTTTAAAAGCAACTTTCGACGCCGCTGACAACGCAGGGAGATTGATAGCAGAAGGTACTGTTATCAAAAGACATGCGTGGTTACGGCAGTCGGGATTCAAGACAGAAACCCAGGCTTCTTTAATAGACAAGCCAGTGGAACCCGACCTATTGTTTGGGAAAGCGGTCGAAGACGCACTTAAAAATGCCAAAGATGAATATGAGACTCTCAAATCCCTTGGCCAGCTTACCAACAAACCCCCTAACCAGAGGGGGAACAGTAATTTTCGTCGCCCACGCGGACAAAATTCACAAAGAGGCAACTATGCCCAGGGACAGGGTACACAATGGAATAACAACCAGCAGTCTACCCAGAGTTACGGCAGGGGTAACAAGAGAGGTCGTGGAAGAGGCAGAGGCAGCCCCAACAAGGGAGGTGGCACGCCTCCACCAAAACAGTGACGCTCAGTTCAGGGTCCCTTGCCACGCAACCCCAGTAGGGGGACGCATTTCCACCTTCACCCAGGCTTGGGAAGGGATCACCTCAGACAGATGGGTGCTGTCAACAGTATCCGCAGGATATTGTATAGAACTACTGCAGCGTCCCCGGAACCATCCTCCACGACAAAGAGTGCACTCCCTAGAGCATCAAAGGATCCTTCTCGAGGAGATCGCCATTCTGCTAGAAAAGGACGCGATAGAACTCGTCCCAGGACACCAGGTAAACAAGGGTATCTATTCAACTTACTTCCTTGTGCCAAAGAAAGATTTGACAATGCGCCCAGTATTAGACTTGCGGCCTGCCAACAAGTATGTCAAGCCCCAAAAATTCCGTATGACCACGCTACAAGAGGTAATCCCCCTCCTAAAAAAGGGGGATTACATGGCAACCTTGGATATGAAAGATGCTTATTTTCATATTTCCATGCTCCCAGCGCACAGAAAGTACTTACGCTTCAAGGTAGACAGTCGCCACTACCAATTCAAGGTACTGCCCTTCGGGATAGCTTCTGCACCAAGGGTATTCACCAAGGTACTGGCGGTGGCGGCTGCACACCTACGCAGGGAAGCAATCCCGGTGTACCCTTATCTGGACGACTGGCTCATAACGGGGGAGACCCCAGGAATTTGCAGGTCAAACATTCAGAGGACTATCGACCTCCTCCACGAATTAGGCTTCTCTATCAACGAGAAAAAGTCAAGTCTGGTGCCAAGCACCTCAAAACAATTTCTAGGAGCTATCCTAGATACTCAGAAAGGATTGACCTTCCCTTCGGAAGAGAGAATTCGGAATATACTTCTGCAAATTCCGCATTATCAGTCAGGTCAACAGATAACAGTACGCAAAGCTATGCGGTTACTGGGCATGATGGCGTCATGCATTTACCTGGTCCCCCACGCGCGTCTGCGCATGCGTCCCATGCAGGAATGGTTGGCGAAACAGTGGTCTCAGGCAAGTGGTCATTGGGACGATCTAGTGGTCGTTTCGCCAACACTCGTACAGAGCCTACACTGGTGGACAAGAGAGAATCTCGCAAAGGGGAAACCCTTTTACAATCCCGAAGTACAAGCCGTGGTGACTACAGATGCATGCCTGACTGGGTGGGGAGCTCACCATCTCCACCACACAGCTCAGGGTCTCTGGTCTCACTCAGTAGCCAAGAACCACATCAATCTGCTAGAGCTTCTGGCAGTATTCCGAGCGCTAAAGGCGTTCGAGCCCCATCTACTGAACTTGTCGGTGCAGATCAGGACGGACAGCACGACAGCCATGTTCTATCTGAACAAGCAAGGGGGGACTCGTTCACCAAATCTGTCCAAGCTTGCCCAGAAAATCTGGATATGGGCACTCAGACGGAACATCTTCCTGTCATCGCAACATGTTCCAGGGGAGCTCAATTCCCTAGCGGATGCTCTAAGCAGAGACTCCCTCCCAGAAGAACACGAATGGGTCCTTCACAGAGACGTGGTAGAAGATCTCTTCTCTCAGTGGGGTTTCCCCACTATAGACCTATTCGCCACAAGCGAAAACAAACAATGCCCAGGATTTGCATCCAGGTTCCCCCAACCGGACTCCCAAGGGAATGCCCTGTGGATGAACTGGTCAGGGATGTTTGCGTACGCTTTTCCACCAACTCCTCTCATCAGGAAGGTGGTGTACAAGATGAACAAGGAATCGATGACGCTCATCCTAGTTGCTCCCATGTGGGCGAGACAACCATGGTTTCCACACCTACGCAGGATGGCGGTGTGCGAACCCATCAGACTCCCAGCTTGGTACAACCTACTGTCCCAGCAACAGGGTCAAACAGTGCATCAGGAACCCAACTCTATGAACCTAGCAGCATGGCTCCTGAAGTCATAGAGTTTGGACATCTCAAATTACCACAGAGGTGTATGGACATTCTAAAGGAGTCCAGGAAACCAAATACAAGGCACTGTTACTTTGATAAGTGGAAAAGATTCGTTATCTGGTGCCAGAATAAACAAATCAACCCGGTTGATTGCACTCCTTCCAACGTTGTGACATACATGCTCCACCTGCTGGATGCAGGGTTGGTTTTTAACTCACTGAAAGTACACCTGGCAGCCCTCTCGGCTTACACCACATCCCATAACAAGGTCTCGTGGTGGAAAGTGCCAGTGGTTAAAGCCTTCATGGAAGGAGTAAAGAGACTTCACCCTCCTATTTCAAACCCACCGCCAGGATGGGACCTCAACGTGGTGCTAGCTAAGCTCATGGGACCCCCATTCGAACCCATGCATAAAAGTAGTCTCAAACACCTGACTTATAAAACGGCCTTCTTAGTAGCCATTACCTCCATAAGAAGGGTCAGTGAAATTCAGGCTCTGTCAGTGCAAGATCCTTTCTTTACTATCCACAAGGACAAACTGGTTTTACGCACACACCCTAGGTTCTCACCTAAATTCATATCCAAGTTCCATGTAAACCAGTCCATCGAGCTTCCGGCTTTCTTCCAAAACCCACAAAGCTCGGCTGAGGTGAAACTACACACCCTAGATGTGCGTAGGGCGGTCCTATACTATGTAAATAAGACCAGACCGCTAAGGAAAACAGATCAACTGTTTGTCTCCGTAGCTACAGGCAGAGAGGGGGATCGCGTCTCTAAAGGCGCTATCTCGAAGTGGATTATCAACTGTATACAGCTGTGTTACTCTCTTTCTGAAAAGACTCTGCCTTTTACGCCAAGGGCCCACTCTACTAGAGGCATTGGTGCCACTCTGGCTTTCATTGCAAATGTTCCCCTCGACACCATTTGCAAAGCGGCTACTTGGAGCTCTATTCACACTTTTACTCAGCATTACTGCATTGACACTCATTCCAAGACAGATACACAAGTGGGACAAGCGGTTCTAAGACACCTGTTTGCTCATGACCCTTCTCACATCCCACCTCTTTCTTCTGGTACTGCTCGCTAATCTATGCACAGCATGTGATCTAAGCAGATTCCACAAGCCTCAGAAGGGATACATTACTCACCGTAATCGTATTTCTGATGCTTGTATCTGCTTAGATTCACATGCGACCCACCCTTCCTCCCCTCCGAGAGAAGGCGCATGATTGCTTGTAGTCTTACCTTTCTGTTTATCTGCTTGGATTATCTGTACTCACGCTACTCCTCATGCTTCCTCATGTCAGAAAAAATACAATCTGAGGATCCTACACGCGTGAGGGATCTTGGGTACAGTGGACGTCACACTAGGGATAGTATTACTGGCACGCCTGTGTCGACGCCCATTTTCGACTTTCGAAAAACAAACTGTAATACTCCGCAGCTTCCACTAGATGTCGGCCTATGCACAGCATGTGAATCTAAGCAGATACAAGCATCAGAAATACGATTACGGTGAGTAATGTATCCCATATATATATATATATATATATATATATATATATATTTCTGAGGCTTGTGGAATCTGCTTAGATCACATGCTGTGCATAGGCCGACATCTAGTGGAAGCTGCAGAGTATTACAGTTTGTTTTTCGAAACTTGAAAATGGGCGTCGACACAGGGCGTGCCAGTAATACTATCCCTAGTGTGACGTCCACTGTACCCATGATCCCTCACGCGTCTAGGACCCTCAGATTGTTTTTTTCCGCCATGCTGGTCGGAAGTACCGAGCGGAGTTCCCTGACTTAGTCAGATTTTGCTAATATTGTTATATATTTCCCCGTTTATTCCACCTATACGTCGAGTCTCCGAACATCAACACTCGACGCCGGATCTGAGAAAATTCAACCGTCGGACTACAGCGACGGATTTGGGCCTCGGCACGGGCCTCGGAAGTCCCCTGGACTCGGCCCTGCAAGTAGGGAGAGTGGGGGGTGGCACATATCCTACACTCTGATTAATATAAGTACATTACTTATATTCCTACACTCCCAGCCCGCTGCCATAGGGTGCGTATGGAGGGTACCCCCTTTCAATTTTGCCCCAAGTCCAACCGCAAGTATCCTTGGGTTGACACACGCCACGTGTAACCTCTGCTTGCCGAGGGACCACTCTGAGGCGAATTGCAGAGCGTGCAGTCAGTTTAAACCGAAGAACCTTAAGGACCGTTCGACAAAGCGTTGGGCCCACCAGGCCAGGCGACAAGAGGCCATGGCCGCGGAGGGTGCCTTCAGCGATGGCAGCGACGCCGTACTTTCGGACGGCGAGGGCAAATGTGGCGTTGATGGACAGCCAAGCGCAAGTCCCCGACCTCGGAAGGTTGTCCAGCAGGGCAGCTATGGGGAAGACCCCCGGGGACACGAGCGCTACCCACACCACTTCCAGCAAACAAAAGTCCAACCGAGACTCGACGCGCACGTCGAGTTCTCGGAAAGAGGCACGTAGAGAACGGTCCACCGAGTCGGTGTCCTCTGGGCGTTCGCGTTCGAGATCGCCTCATGTCACCAAGCAGCCCTCCACTGTTGCTAAAAGTGCCTCGCTCCCCTTAGTGACTGAGGTTCGGTCGTCGGAGGACGACGCCGACCTCTACCCCCAAGCCGCACTCCAGGAGTCGGCGTCTGCAGGCAGCAGTAAGGCTGCTACCGAATCCCTTACACTCTCCAGAGACAGGGACTCTACCCCCGAATTTCGACGCCAGGGATCGAAAAGCTCTGATGGGGCCCTAAAGTCGGGGAAACGCTCTTCCACCCACGGGGAGGGGGGAAACAACAAAGTAAGCAGTCCCAGCCTACTTCCACACCTAAACAGACGGACAAGTCTCAGTCCCCTGTCCCTGAGGCCCCTGTTGTTCAGGCCAGTAGGTCTAGCCAGGACAAATCTCAATCTGTTGTCCCTAAGACCCCTATTCAAACCAGTAGGTCTAGTCAGGATAAAACAGGGAAAGCACTCCAGGAAAGAGTTATTCCCAGTTCAAGGGTATGGTCCAGTGATGACATAGACAGAGTAATGTCAAGGATGTCATCATTGGCAGATTTCTATGCCAAGAACCCCGAACACTTTCTCTCTTATACCCCAGAAGGGTCAACTCCCTTAGGCTCGAAGGATCCAATACCCCCAAGTAGGAAGTCCCGGGGTGAAGCACAATCTTCAGACCCCTTCTATAGACAGCCCTATTCTGAATACCAGGAAGATCCATCCTTTGTTGAGGATCCAGACGTGGGCATGTTCGAAGAACAAACTGGGACAGGCTATTATGGGGATGATGAGGACCAAGATGAGGAGGAGGAGGAAGAGGACGACCCAGATACATACAGGGTAGATTCCCCCGTAGAGAAAGAGCCCGCGGTTACCGACTCCCCTGTCGACAACCAGCCTCTCCTGAATGAGGTCCTTTCCAGAGCGGCACAGCACTTCCACATTGACACCCAGGGTGCTCAGGAAGAGAGGGACTTTGCAGAGGAACTGGTGGGAGAAAGGAGACCTGTTGCTCAGGCCATCCCTATCCTTAAGTCAATACAAAGGAGTATAGACCCTTCCCTTGTTAACCTCAATCTTACTAGGGCAGTAAACCCCAGAATTGAAAAGCTTTTCAGGGCAGCCCAATCTGACCCACTATACATAAGGGGACATCTCAAACCGGACTCCCTGGTTGTTACAAACACCCGTAAGAGGGCGGGAACACCCTTGTCATTGTCCGAAGCTCCCCCCGACAAGGAGAGCAAGAAGATTTATGGCTTGGGCAGGAAAGTAGCCTCCACTTCCGCCTACCAGGCAAGGATTGCAAACTCCACCACCGTGCTGGCTAGCTACAACTGCCACCAATGGGAAGAAGTCGCGGCTCTCATAGACTCCGCCCCAGAACCCTTAAAGAGCCAATTGGCACGAGTTTCGGCAGAGGGGAGAGCCGTGTCAGGTTGCATTTTAAAATCAACCTTTGATGCCGCGGATAACGCCGGTAGATTAATTGCTGAAAGCACGGTCATCAAGCGGCATGCTTGGCTACGGCAGTCTGGTTTCAAGGCCGAGACCCAAGCATCATTGATAGATAAGCCGGTGGAGCCGGATCTATTGTTTGGAAAGGCGGTCGAGGACGCGCTAAAGAATGCCAAGTACGAGTACGAGACACTCAAGTCCCTAGGGCAACTAACCAACAAACCCCCTAACCAGAGAGGGAATGGCAATTTTCGTCGGCCTCGCGGACAAAACTCCCAAAGAGGCTCAAACTATTCCCAAGGCCAGGGTACTACATGGAACACTAACCAGCAGTCTACCCAGAGTTATGGCAGGGGTAACAAAAGAGGTCGTGGCAGGGGTAGAGGCAGTCCCAATAAAGGAGGGGGCACGCCTCCACCAAAACAGTGACGCTCCGTTCAGGGTCCCTTCTCACGCATCCCCAGTAGGGGGACGCATTTCCATCTTCACCCAAGCTTGGGAAGAGATCACATCAGACAGATGGGTCCTGTCCACAGTGTCCGCAGGATACTGCATAGAACTCCTAGAGCGTCCCCGAAACCACCCTCCACGACAAAGAATACACTCCTTAGACCACCAGAAGATCCTACTCGAAGAGATCGAAATTCTTCTTGCAAAGGACGCGATAGAACTCCTCCCGGGACACCAGGTAAACAAGGGTATTTATTCAACTTACTTCCTTGTGCCAAAAAGATTTGACAATGCGCCCAGTATTGGACTTACGGCCTGCAAACAAGTATGTCAAGCCCCAAAAATTTCGCATGACTACTCTCCAAGAGGTAATTCCCCTCCTAAAAAAAGGGGGATTACATGGCAACATTGGATATGAAAGATGCCTATTTTCATATTTCCATGTTCCCAGCGTACAGAAAATATCTGCGCTTCAAGATGGACAGTCAGCACTACCAGTTCAAGGGACTGCCCTTTGGGATAGCCTCGGCTCCAAGGGTATTCACCAAGGTACTGGCGGTGGCGGCGGCACACCTACGCAGGGAGGCAATCCCAGTGTACCCTTTTCTGGAGGACTGGCTCATCACGGGGGAGACCCCAGTAATTTGAAGGACAAACATTCAAAGAACTATCAACCTCCTCTTCGAATTGGGCTTCTCCATAAACGAGAAAAAAATCAAGTCTGGTGCCCAGCACCTCCAAGCAGTTCCTAGGAGCTGTTCTAAATACTCATGAGGGGTTGGCTTTTCCTTCAGAGGAAAGAATTCGGAATATACTACTGCAAATTCCGTAATATCAAACCGGTCGCCAGATAACAGTACTCAAAGCAATGCTTTTGCTAGGCATGATGGCGTCATGTATTTACCTGGTCCCCCACGCGCGCCTGCGCATGCGTCCCATGCAAGAATGGTTGGCGAAACTGTGGTCTCAGGCAAGTGGTCAGTGGGACGATTTAGTGGTCGTTTCGCCAACACTTGTACAAAGCCTCCACTGGTGGACAAGAGACAATCTATCCAAGGGGAAACCCTTTTTCGATCCCGAGATACAGGCGGTAGTCACGATGGACGCATGCCTGACAGGATGGGGAGCTCACCATCTCCACCACACAGCTCAGGGTCTCTGGTCTCACATAGTGGCCAAGATCACATCAACCTGCTAGAGCTTCTGGCAGTTTTCAGAGCACTTCAAGCGTTCAAGCCCCACCTACTGAACCTGTCGGTGCAGATCCGAACGGACAGCACGACAGCCATGTTCTACCTGAACAAGCAATGAGGGACTTGTTCGCCAAATCTGTCCAGACTTGCCCAGAAAATTTGGATATGGGCACTCAGACGGAACATCTTTCTGTCATCTCAACATGTTCCAGGGGATCTCAATTCTCTAGCGGACGCTTTGAGCAGGGATCCCCTTCCGGAGGAACACGAATGGTGTCTACACAGAGATATCGTAGAAGATCTCTTCTCTCAGTGGGGTTTCCCCACTACAGACCTATTCGCCACAAGCGAAAACAAACAGTTCCCAGGATTCGCATCCAGGTTTCCCCAACCAGACTCCCTGGGGAACGCCCTGTGGATGAACTGGTCAGGGATGTTTGCATACGCTTTTCCATCAACTCCTCTCATCAGGAAGGTGGTGAACAAGATGAACAGAGAGTCGATGACGCTCGTCCTAGTTGCTCCCATGTGGGCGAGACAACCGTGGTTTCCACACCTATGCAGACTTTCGGTGTGCGATCCCATCAAACTCCCGGGCTTGTACAATCTTTTGTCCCAGCACCAAGGTCGGAAGTTGCATCCTCTACCCAACTCCATGAACCTAGCAGCATGGCTCCTGAGGTCATAGAGCTTGGACATCTGAATTTACCACAGAGATGTATGGACATCCTAAAAGAGTCTAGGAAACCGAACACGAGGCATTGCTACTTCGACAAATGGAAGAGATTCGTTATCTGGTGCCAGAATAAACAAATCAACCCAGTTGATTGCACTCCTTCCACAATTGTGACATACATGCTCCACCTGCTGGACGCAGGGTTGGTTTTCAACTCACTAAAGGTACACCTGGCAGCACTGTCCGCGTACACCACCTCACATAGCAAGGTGTCATGGTGGAAGGTACCTGTGGTTAAAGCATTCATGGAGGGAGTAAAGAGACTTCATCCCCCTATATCTAACCCACCACCAGGATGGGACCTGAACGTGGTGCTATCTAAACTCATGGGCCCCCCATTCGAGCCCATGCATAAGACAAGTCTCAAACACCTGACCTATAAGACTGCCTTCTTAGTAGCCATTACATCCATAAGAAGGGTCAGTGAAATTCAGGCTCTGTCAGTGCAGGATCCTTTCTTTACTATTCATAAGGATAAGCTGGTTTTACGGACACACCCTAGGTTCTCACCTAAGTTTATTTCAAAATTCCATGTAAACCAGTCCATCGAGCTTCCGGCTTTCTTCCAAAACCCACAAAGCTCGTCTGAGGTTAAACTACACACCCTATATGTGCATAGGGCGGTCCTTTACTACGTAAACAAGACCATACCGCTTAGGAAAACAGATCAACTGTTTGTCTCCGTAGCCACAGGCAAAGGGGGAGATCGCGTCTCTAAGGGTGCCATCTCCAAGTGGATTGTCAACTATATCCAGTTGTGTTACTCTCTTTCTGACAAAACTTTGCCCTTTACGCCCAGAGCCCACTCGACAAGAGGCATTGGGGCCACTCTGGCTTTCATTGCAAATGTTCCCCTTGACACCATTTGCAAAGCAGCTACTTGGAGCTCTATTCACACTTTCACTCAGCACTACTGCATTGACACCCATTCCAAGACAGATGCTCAAGTGGGACAAGCAGTTCTAAGACATTTATTTGCTCATGACCCTTCTCAAATCCCACCTCCTTCTAACATTGCTCGCTAATCTATGCACAGCATGTGATCTAAGCAGATTCCACAAGCCTCAGAATGGATACATTACTCACCGTAATCGTATTTCTGATGCTTGTATCTGCTTAGATTCACATGCAACCCACCCTTCCTCCCCTCTGAGAGAAGGCGCATGGATGCTTGTAGTCTTATCTTATCTATCTTCTGTCTGCTTGGATCATCCATACTCACGCTACTCCTCATGCTACCTCATGTCAGGAAAAATACAATCTGAGGGTCCAAGACGCGTGAGGTATCATGGGTACAGTGGACGTCACACTAGGGATAGTATTACTGGCACGCCCTGTGTCGACGCCCATTTTCGAGTTTCGAAAAACAAACTGTAATACTCTGCAGCTTCCACTAGATGTCAGCCTATGCACAGCATGTGAATCTAAGCAGATACAAGCATCAGAAATACGATTACGGTGAGTAATGTATCCCATATATATATGTATATATATATTTTTTTTTTTCTTTTGCTGTGTGGAAATTGCTGATCTTTTTTTTTGTTAGCAAAGATTTTATATGCTGGCTTGCTTAGATCTTCTTTATTAGGTGAATGATTAGTACTTGAGGCCAATAGTGACAAGAGGTCTAGTTGACTGGTGTGGGTATTAGATGTTAATTTGGTTTGTACATCTTGTGTAACCGTTTTATCGTTATGACCAAGGTGCGTATCCAGCAAATCGTTTTCCAAGCAATGTGATTTTTAAATTATTGTTTCTGGTGGGGAAGGAATGAACGCTATATTTGCTCTCTGTACGAGCTGATTTATCAGCAGACTCTGGGCATTTAATTTCTTGTATAAAGTTTTGAATAATTTGGTTAGGGAAATGGGAGCAGTGTTCATTACCATCATCGTTAGTTCGACGGTGTGGATGAAGTTGTGTTGGAGACACTGAATGTTGAATACGCAGTTTGTCCGCTTGTTTTCTGGGAGTGGGTTTTGCAAATGAAATGGAAAGAGTAGACACGTTGTGTAAGGGTTGGTCAAACATAATTGAAGACATTGCAAAAGGCGTTGCTGAGGTGGTGAAGTGTTAATTAAGGGGATGAATGACAAGGGGTCAGAAGGGATTATATCTTCATTTGTCTGACTTGCTGTGTTTGTTACACTGAGCCTGCTGCTCGCTGTTTGTTTTGAATAGCTTGGAGAGTTTGGTGTGATTTTGAATGTCTGTCTTTTGTTGGGCATTCGTAATGTGTGCTTCAGAGTGGATCATCGCAGCAGTGTGGAGTTCATATTGCTGATAAAGTTTGTCAGAGACATTGGGCCTCATTACAAGTTTGCCGTTCCGGCAGTAACGGTAAGCTACCGGCGCTGTTACTACCGGACCGGCAAACTACGAGCTGTGCCTGCGGGTGCCTGTGTGCCTGCTAGGTCTGAACGGGTGGGCGGACCGGCACGTGCGAGCACAGCATGTCGGATGCACCAGCACCATTCTGAATGGTG
The DNA here is from genome assembly GCF_040938575.1 of Ambystoma mexicanum. NCBI lineage: Eukaryota > Metazoa > Chordata > Amphibia > Caudata > Ambystomatidae > Ambystoma > Ambystoma mexicanum. The sequence goes on along the minus strand of NC_090921.1, from coordinate 778,392,759 downwards.
CCGGTGCATCCGGCCTCCCCATTCCGATTGAGAGCTGCTTATTGACTTTCTCCCATTCTTTCACATGGACAAACATTTAAACTAATCTAAACTTTTTAAGGGTTGAGTACTGATTTGGGTATTTTTTCCATGGACAATTTGATGTGAAGAGTATATTTCCAGTAATGTGCTGTATGTATATTCCTATTTTGTGAGCTTATGTAAGTGTAAATTATTTACTACTCACAATTTTCCCCTCCTGGGAGTGAATCCATGACTGCTCTGCCAGCTACCACTGTGAGAGTTAGGAATATATGTGGTATGCCGAAAAGGATGCTGGGCACTGAAGAAACAGCCAGTGGTTCTGGGGCACGAAGATGAGTTCAGACACTTAGTTTTCTGCAGGTGATGCTTCTGGTTCCTGATGTAAGGATTGCATGTGAAGCCCTGATGACAGAACAATGGAGGAGTGCAGGTAAGGTTTCCAGAGGACGACCCAGGGTAGTGGATGACAGAACAGCAAGTTACCACAAACGTAGCACTGATAGTTGAAGACTTCCATAAATTGCAGTGTTTAATATACAAGTTAATGTGCTGGAGTCTCTCAGCTATTATTTAATATACTAGTGGGGTTTTTCTTTTCCTTGATAGTCTTCTGGAGTTCGTCGCTCCACTCAACCTGTCACAAAACAGGTTTCTTTTTTACCTTCCATTTTGTTATAAGATTTGAAAAACTGAACAGAGGAGAATTGTATCTGTCCTGTAACCTAACTATCCTTTTTTTTGTCAGGGAACTCGTTTAATTCAAAAACATTTAAGCATGAATCTTTTTTCTGACTACCAGAAACATGGAAATACTTCCAATTGTTTAGGTTGGAGTTATATGTCTCCCCTCATCCAACTGCCTCCAAAGCTTACTGAATCACTGCTGGGGAATGGTGGAAAAGTGGAAATGATGTGCAAAGTGGGCAATGTAAACTATGTAATTAAGTGCTCAGCGGAAATATTGGAAATTTGCCATGATATGTTACCTAGTCACACTGTATAATGGCAATGATCTGCTAAGTAGGAATAAAGGGATTTGATAACTGGGCAGAATGTAAACTGCCCATGATATGCTAAGTGTTAGATGGATGGAAACTAGCAATGATGTCCCAACAGTTCTATGTGATAATAGTTTTTGTTAAAATCACTCTCTCAGTAAGGCTGACTGAATTTGGCCCTTTTTGGGTGAGGGAGGAGTCCACAACATTCCCCCCTCACTTTCTCCTTCCTGCCCTCTTCCTTCGCATAACATTTTCTTACGTTGTTTTTCCCTTTCTTCACGCACATTCTCAAGCCATTCCCTTCATGTGGGCAGTTTACATCTTTTCCAATGGAGTGTCACACAGACATGCGCCGCCAGGAGCAGGTTCCTTTGCATGTGGGGCAACACCTGATATTCATGCCCACTTTTCTCCACCCCAAACAAAACCAATAGCGGGTCCAGCTCCCTTCCAATGCCATGGATGTCCCTGACCCATTCCAAAACCTCCTTCCAGAAGAGACTTACCAAGTGACACTCCCACCATATGTGCCAATAAGTAATAGAGTTCACTACAGTTTCTCCAGCACAGGGGACTCACATTAGGATACATCTTTGAGAGCCATGCCGGTGTCAGATGCCACCTGAATAATATCCTAGCATTATGCATTTTATATTGTGTTGCAATGATCAAACCACCCTATGAATAACTCCCCTAACGTCCACGTCTTCTGGGAGCTTAAAGTCAGAAGACCAATGCACCTGTGTCTTCGGTGTCCCCAGGTGCCCCCACAACAGCAGCGCCAGGTATACTTGCGAGATAAGACCTTTAGACCCTGTATGTGTATTTAGGATATACTCAAACCAGGCTGGGGGATGCTTTAGATCTTCACCCCAACTCACATCCGTCATAACCCCCTTTTAATTGCAAGTATGAGAAAGGGAAGGGGGGGGGCAAACCCAAGGCTGTCTCTAGGTCTGTTCTGGCAAAGAACTTCCCCTCCCTCCACAACTGGTCAGCCCTGACCAACCCTGACCCGTAACGGGCATGAAATCGGGCAGGGTCCACTATCTTGCCCCAAATGGATCCAACCAGATGCAGCTAAGCGGGGAGGGCCACAATGTGACCCCATTCATCTCCATGGATCTCCTCCAAAGATGCCACACCACTGCGAGAACTGGGTAGTTGCGAATTCTCCAGTGGAGGCGACACTGGGGGACCCACAGCCATTCCCTCAACGTCACTGGTGCAAACAAAAGGCTTTCTAAGGCAATTCATTGTCTGTTTTTATTTTCTCACAGATGGTCGACCAGGACCCTGAGCTGGGAGGCACAGTAATATTCATAGAGGTCCGGGAAACCCACCGTGCAATCCCTTGTGTAGAATACGAGAGCAGTATGCTATCCGTGGTCTCTGGCCTGCCCATAGGAAGCTGATAATGGACCTTTTAACATTTCATTTACTCTAGTGGAGGGGTTTGAGTGTATTTTCAACTGTTTTTTGTCCAATTTGTGCTATTCTTTTGTGTTTTTGTAGCTTGTGACCCTGTTTTTCTGTGCTGGCCTGCATGAAGAGTGTGCAGTCCCTGGGGTGTGTAGTCCTTTGTTTGTGTCTGGCTTTCTCAGAGTCCCGCCCTCCCCTCTTGCAATAGGCTGGAATAGTCAGGTTTGTCCCAGCCTTGCTCTCTGCATCCATTTTCCCTTGCCTCCTGGACTGCAGTCTCGAAGGATCTGGTAGGGAAACCACTTGGGAAGCAGCTTTAGGGGCTGGTTGATGCTCAGTGAGTAGTTGTACATTGATTGTAATCTGTTTTTGGCCTGTTTCATGTACTCTAGTGGAGGAGTTTGAGTGTATTTTCAATCGTTTTTTGTCCAGTTTGTGCTATTGTGATGGGTTTATCGTGTGTTATTGTAGCTTCTGACCCTGTTTTTCTGTGCTGGCCTGCATGTAGAATGTGCAGTCCCTGGGCTGTAGTCCTTTGTTTGTGTCTGGCTTTTCAAAGGATGGGTCCCACAGAAGCGGCTCCAGATTGTGTCTGCAAGTTTCAGCAGGGGAGGCCAGCGACCAGCCGTCAATCAGCAGCAACCATCAAGGTAGGTGTGGCCTGGGTGGGTGTAGAGCAATCACTCTACGCCAGAATCCCTGCCACTCTACCTGACCTCAGACCATAGCAGACCAGGACATTAACACTAACCTGCTTAACAACTAGAGACAATTGTGAACACTAGCCTGCGTCACATCTAGATAGGATTGTGAATGTTAGCAAGTGCCACACTTAGAATTGTGAACATTAGCCTGCGTCGCATCTAGATATGATTGTGAATGTTAGCAAGTGCCACCCTTAGAACTATGAATGTTAGCAAGTGCCACACTTGGATAGAATTGTGAACATTAGCCTGCATCACATCTAGACAGGATTATGAATGTCGGCCAGTGGCACATCTTGGATAGAATAACGAATATTAGCCATTGCCACATGTAGACTGCATTGGGAATATTACCAATGCCACATATAGACTGCATTGGGAATATTACCAATGCCACATATAGACTGCATTGGGAATATTACCAATGCCACATTTAGATAGAATTGTGAATGCTAGCTTGCTTTGCATCTAGACAGGATTTTGAAGGTGGGCCAGTGCCACATTTGGATATAATTGTGAATATTGGCGTGCATCATATATAGACCAGATTGTGAATATTAGCCAGTGCCGGATCTAGATTGAAATGCAGAGATATTCATGTGCCCCATCTAGAACGAACATGGAAATTTAGCACATATCACTTCTAGATAGCAAGGTCAATAACCAACCCACTAACAATTTCACCCCTCTGCATACACTTCTCAAACTGTAACCAAACACAACCACAACCCTAAAGCACAACAAACTGCACAAACTTCACTACACTGCAACAACAAAACAAACCACACACAGCTCTGCACAACAGCACACGACGGCTACTGACCGGAAAACACCCCCAAGCTAAGCGAATGATGTTAACCGAACTGAAGCTGCCAACAGCACATCACTGCTCTCTTGCACTTATCCCGCTCGTTCACACTAACTCACCCTCCAGCCCCTTTCCTTTTCAGATCCGCCAGGGGACAACTCCGGTGGTGATAGTGCGCGGTACAAATATCCTTTAACATTAACATCTACATGAAGGTCGGAATTACAACGGGAATGGCCTGAAACAGGAAAAGGAGGACCTTCATTTGTATAGCAGTTAACTGGGCCACCCATGACAGCGTTCGCCTAGACCACCTATGGAGAACAGGGGGTGGAGGGTTTAGATTCTAAACAGTTTGTCCAGATTCACTGTGATAAATACACCAAGAAGTGAAAGAGGCGATACACCTTACAGCGGCATTGCCACTGTTTTGGTGATATTAACTTTGAAACCCGACAACCGACCATTATCTGCTATAGGCTGTAGAAAAGCAGCAACTGAAGTATTTGCTGAACTCGGTATGCCAAGATGTCGTCAGCGTACAGTGCCAAATTCTACTCTATAGCACCCCTTGTTAGGCCACGAATCTATTCATTCAAGTGTATGGCTAACGCTAAGGGTTCCAGAGCCAATGCAAAGACGAGCAGCGACAGGGGGCACCCCTGACGCGTGCCACGACTCGGCTGAAGTTCATGAGAGCGACACAATTCACTGCCACCTTTGCCCTTGAGTGGCGGTATAGACGCATCCCTCCTGCAATCCACCTAGAGCCTCACTGCATTTTTGCCAGGGTGGACAGCATGAACCTCCACTTGACCCTGTAAAACGCCTTTTTGTGTCTACCGACAGCAGGACTGCTTCTTCCCCACCAGCAATCGGCCTCTGCAATCAAATCCAAGGTCTTGCGAATGTTGTTCGACCCCTGTCTATCTCTAACAAAGCCACCCTGAACATTGTGGATCAACGTGAGGAGGACTAAAATCAACCTGCTTGCCAGGACACTGGCATAGATTTTTACGTCTGTATTAATCAAAGAGATTGGTCTGTAAGACCCACCCGCTTGACGCATCCACACCCTGCCTGAGGATGACTACTATGCGGGCCTATGTAAAAGAGCCCGGAGCGACACTGCTGTTGAGGATGGCGTTAAAAAGCTTGGTCAGGAACGGTATCAGTAAGGGGTCATGCCTCTTATAAAATGCTGGCGTATAGCCGTCATGCCCACGGGCTCACCCCAATCATAATCCTGAGATTGCAATACATATTTCCTCCCCTGAAATAGGCGCGTCTAGGACCTCCCGCTCCTCTGGGCTCAGCCCACGTAGTGGGAGAGAGCCCATATAAGCGCAAATCTCTCCCTCCTCCACGCGGCCCTCAGAGGTTTACAACTGAGAGTACAAATCCCTCAGCCTAACTGCAATCTCAACAGGGTCAACCATGAGTTCCTTCTGTGCCACCTTAATTTTAAAGACTGCCCTCTCCGCCCTATGGCACTTCAGACTGGATGCCAGCAGTGTGTGAGCCTTGTCCCCCTTCTCAAAGAATTTCTGCTTTACAAAGCAGAAGTTTGCTATTGGTTTTCCTTGCCATATATCTCCCAGTTCTCATTTCAATTCCCTCATTCCCTGTGGCAGGTCTTCCGAATGTCGCCCTCATGGTGCTCAACTCTTCATCCCTACCCTTTATCTGTTCTTTCAACTCGGATTTGCGTAAAGTCCTTTTCCTCTTTTTCACCTTCCCTTCATTAATAAAAAGGCTGTGAAAGGTAGCCTTCGCCGCCTCCCACACTATGTGAAGCAGGGACTCCCTGTAACATTGTGCTGAAATAAATCCTCCACCCGAAAGGCGTCTCTAAAAACCCCATCACGAAAGAGGGTGCAATTGCAAACCCAGCGTCAACCTATCGGTCCTCCCTGCCCCATGTCCAGTGTCACCACGCACATCTGATGGTCTCACCACCCCACCGCTTGGATTTCTTCCCTAATCATGACATGCTCATGTGCCGCAACGAGCAAAACATCTATTCTTCTTGTGGATGTTCTGTGGGGTGGTGAATAAAAAGTGTACCCACGAGAGTGGGTGCGCCACCCTCCAAGTGTCCACAGGAAAATGTTCCTGCAATATTACAGACAAAGCTGCCCCTTCCTGTGGCGAGGGAGGCACAGCCCTGCATCTCACTGATGACCATTCCATGCTAGAGTCCCTAATAAGGTTCAGGTCGCCCCCACAGATCAGTGTCCCTGTTCCCCCAGAATTCAGCAAGGCCAGTGCTTCCGAGCAGAACAGCAACTGGCACTGGTTGTGAGTATAGAGCGAGCACAGTATAACAGACCTTTGCCCCAGCAGCCCATTTACCACCAACAGTCGCCCATCCATACCCTTCTTGAACTGGGACACCTCGAACCCGAGATCACTCCGAATCAGGACACCCACCTCCACCCTCTTCACCAGGGCCGAAGCCCACCATGACTTCCCCAGTCCTTTTTCCCTCAAAGCATATTCCTCCCCTGCCCTAAATGTAGTCTCTTGCTTGTAAGAAAAGCACATCCAATTTGGATTGTTTAAACTCCTACACAACCATGGAGCACTTTTGAGATGAGTTCAGCCCCTTGACATTTAGCAAGCACATCCTGATCAGCTGCCGACAACCCTGCAGGGCTATCATTGATGCATATTTTAGAGGGTGCCATAGTTGGGACCCCCCTTCCTGTCAACAGAACTCACCATCCCGTTGCTTAACGTCCCACATCTATCCCCCCATTGTCTGCCCTTATATACAGCTTGAAAGGCCCCCTACCCCACCGTATTCTCACTGCTCCTTGCCCGCCCCCACTTCCACAAGGGCAGAAAACCCTGAGTATTCCCCCAGAGATGCTTCAGAAAGAAAGAGGAAAGGGCCACCAGGAAAAGGACCCCATTGGCACTCATGACCCACAAACCCACCACTAGCATAATCCACCTCCAACTGCCCACTTTGAAATGCCAAAACATAAGCTCTAAACACGAGAGGCCCCCAGGAATCCAGCAGGGATCAACTTGTCAGATTCCCTTTCAACCAGCAACAGTCACCAAAGAGAATAAAACGACCAGCTCAGCCTTAACCAATGTCATGGGGTATTAAACCTCTGAAACTTTCTCGTGCCCGCCGCCCTGCCCCTCCTTGTGCTGGCTTGCAGGTTCTGTGTGGGGCAGTCATCGTTACAGCATCACTTGCCTCCAAACCTCGATCTTCTGATTTCACGCGATTGAGCACCTCCCCTCTGTCTCCTCCAGTGAGGTGCCCCTTTATTCCTCCACACGATATTCGAAGGAGAGGGCAAACGGGAAGCCCCACTTGTAGCGTATATTCTTTTCTGATGCTTGTTAATCTGCTTAGAATCACATGCTGTGCATATAGTCTGACATTCAGTGGTAACCGTGGAGTATTGCATCTTGTCTTTCGAGAATCGAAAGGGGATGTTGACATGGGTGTGCCTGTAACACTATCCCTACGTGACGTGTAGTGTACCCAAAATCCCTTGCGTGTCGAGGTCCCTCAGATTGTTTTTTTCCGCCCAGCATACTGGTCGCCTTATGCAGAGCTTGTCCAGAGACATTGCTATTGTTATCCTTCGACCTATGGTCATATATTATTAAAGTTATTAAATATTATCCTACCGTCCCTTCCATCGACGGCTGTTTCGAGATCTCCTCTGAAGCCGGTTCCACGGATCTTCAACAGACAGTGTTCCGGTCGGCACTGCCGACCATGTGCCGGGCCTTCTGGCCGGCCTACACAGTAGGGAGAGTGGGGTTGGGGTGGACATTTCCTTTTCTAATAATGCCTTTCCCTTTACTAATAATGCCTTTCCCTTTCCTCTCTCTTTGTTCACTGGGTCATTTCGTCACTATATATTTCCTCAGCTATGGAGAGGTCTCCGTTTAGGTTTTGTCCTTCTTGTAAGGCCACATTTCCCTGGACGGATAAACACTAAGTGTAATCGGTGTCTGCCCCTTAATCACGACGAGACAGTTTATGTGGCTTGCAAGATCCTGTGTCCAAAGACACTGAAGGAGCGCTGTGTTAAGCGGTGGGCGGCCTACGAAATGTCGCAGGCCGATTCTAGTTCTCCCGCTGCCAGAACCGCCGATTGTGACGAGGGGCTGAGTGACGAACAGACCTCCGATTCAGAGACGATTGACCTCTCGGTGGAGCATTCCCGCTCTGCGTCGTCTGTCCCTGGCTCTGCTAGGCAAGACTCAGGTCCTGCTATGGGTACTGTACACTCCGGTGACAAAGACGCACACGCTTCACACACTAAGAACACAACCCCAGGGACGTCTTCGGCGAAACAGTCGATGCGGTCCATAACGCCAACAAGAATACTGGAAATTTAGCCTGTGCCTGCCGATCATTAGGATCGGCAGCCCTCCGCGCAACTGCAGGTGCGCCTTGCGACTGGGCCCTCTAAATTGAAGGGCGCTCCCCCCAATATTTGGGAGTCTGTCAAGACGCATCGGAAGAAAGCATCCATGGTCGAGAAGGCCCCAGTTCTGCGGAAAGTAACCGCAGGCCCGAACTTCACAACTTCCCGACTCTGACTTGATTACCGAAAGCATCGCTAGGATTATTTCAGTAGATGGTCAGAAGCAACGGTCCAAGGATTCGTCGAGACCCAAGGACATACCCAAGGATTCGTCAAAATCCAAGGATAGGTCGAAGGATTCAACGGAACACACAGAGGGGCCTAAGCACAAACCGAAGGACACGCGTCAACCGTCGGCCCCCCGAAAGGACTTTTTGGAAGGCACTGGAGGGATTTCTTGGATTTAAAGGAGAAATCTCGACATTTGGCGACGGAAGATCCATTACAGGAGGCCTTTCCACCCCTGGGCCCCTCTGGTTCATCTATTTTGACCAGGGAGACATTTGAGGGATGTATAGAGAGGCTAGAGAGATTTGTAGAACTCTCTGAGAAATCCACACCCAAAAGGCCTAGAGAGGAGAATCCCCCCCCTCTCCCTGTGACTAAGCTTCAAAAAGTCTTTGACGAAGAAGAAGAAGAGTATATTTATGACCACTGAGGAGGAGGTTCCTGTGGACCTATGCAATCAGGATGAATATCCCTTTGCTGACACTGAGGATGTTCATTTGGACTCCACAGAGGGTTGGGAGGACAACCCCCACCCAGTTGTTCCTCATCCTTGGCAGTCACCTAATCCAACACGGAACCTGATGCCTTGTGCTTGGATTACCCCCCAACCACACCCACTCGACAAGCCTCCCCGGTTGACGAACAAATGGCGTTCAATGCCATATTAGGGAAGCAGCGGAACATTTCCACATTGCTACCCAGGAAGCTGTTCCAGAAGCTGATTTTGTGGAGGAAATCCTAAAAGAAAAAACACCGGCCAGCCAAGCTATTCCTCTGTTAAATTCGATCAAAAAGTGGTTGGCCCCTTCTTTATTGACACCTGCCCTAAATAGATCAGTAAATCCTAGGGTTGAAAAATTGTTTCGACCTTCCCCCTCTGACCCACTTTACATCAGGGGCCATGCTACTCCAGATTCACTGGTAGTAACAACTATCGGGAAGAGAGCAGGCGTTCCCCTATCAACTGGGGAGGCACTCCCTGACAAGGAGTGTAAGATGCTACATGCTCTAGGGAAAAGGGTCACAGCGGCTGCAGCCTTTTCCACTTGCATCGCAAATAATACAACCTTGTTGGCCAGCTATGCCGATGCACATTGGGCCATGCTACAGGAGGGCCTTCAAGAAGTCCCTGAACCGCGGCAAGCTTGTCTGCTCTCCACGGTGGCTGAAGGCAGGCAGGTTAATCAGAGTATCCTTAAAAATACTTTGGATGATATTAAAGGCAATAAGTCAGACCTCCTTCTGGCCAGAAAACTAAGGAAGGAGGCGGGCGACAAGACGATCTTAAAAATAAAGGGGGAGGGAGGGGAGCTCTACACCAAGAATCCAGATATAGAGGGTGAATTTTGCAAATTTTACACAGTCCTCTATAGGCCAGGCGAACCCACACTCACGGAACAGGAGGCCTATTTACAAGAAACAGGCTGTCGACAGATCTCTCAGGACGAAAGGGAGGTGCTGAAGGTCGAGATAACCTCCGACGAAGTTAGAAAGGTAATTAACAACCTATCGTCCAGTAAAGCCCCAGGCCCTGACGGGTTTGTATCCGAATTTTACAAGATACATAAAGAAGTTTTAATCCTCATTCTTACCAAATTGTTTAATTACATAGAGTCCACAGGGGTTCTCCCCAACTCTATGAACGAAGCCAAAGTGATCTTGATTCACAAGAAGGGCAAAGACCCGACCGAGTGTGGATCCTACCGTCCAATAGCTTTAATAAATGTGGATGCCACAATACATTCCAAAGTTCTCACCAATCGTCTTGAAGCAATCCTTCCCAAATTAATACATCACGACCAGTCGGGCTTTATTAGAGGCAGGCAAACATCGGATAATTTTAGAAGACTGGCCCACCTGGTCGAAAAGGCACCGAAAAGGAAAATCCCGGCCCTTTTGTTGGCGATCAATGCCAAGAAGGCATTTGATCCGGTCGAGTGGGGGTTCGTGTTTGCTGCTATGGGCAAGATGGGTTTTGGCCCAGGATTCATCACCCGAGTGAGGGCTAATTACCTAAATCCAGTAATCTGATTAGCAATAAATGGCCACATTTCAATCCTGTTCAGGTAGGAAGAGGCACAAAACAGGGATGTCCTATGTCACCTCTTCTCTATGCCCTTCACCTATAACCATTCCTGGCGGCAGTGAGAGCTGTCGAAGATATAGAGGGAGTCAGTTTGGAGGCCTAATCCACAAGGTAGCAGCCTTCGCCAACAACATGATTTTGTCACTGACCCAAGCAGTCACCTTCTTGCGAGCAGTGGCTAGGGAATTGGATAGGTTTGGCCAAGTTGCGGGGCTAAAAATCAATATTCACCAATCAGACGTGCTCCCTCTCTCCTTGGCATCCAGCGCTGTGCACGACCTCAGGAGGGCATATAAGTACAGATGGGTGGACAAGTTGTTAAAGTATCTGGGAATTCATCTGACCAAGACCATAGGGGAATTATACAAGGCAAATTACTCTCCGCTCCTCCATGAGGGTTAAGTCAAAATTGGTGGATTGGGGGCCCCTGGAGATCTTGTGGCTGGGTAGAATTAACGCCTTAAAGATGGCGATCCTGTCACTGCTCTTGTACCATTTCTCAGCCCTCCCCGTCCCGGCGTCCTTCTTCAGGGCCATCCAGAGAATAACCAATCGTTTTGTCTGGAATCGAAAACGCCAAAGGTTAGCGCCCTCCCTCATGAAAGCTCTGCCAGGCCAGGGTGGTGTGGGTGAGCCGGACTTTAGGGTTTACTATTTCGCAGTTCAGATTCGTGTTATTAGAGATTGGCAAAGGAACGACAGGGGGAAAGTGTTGAGGCCGATGGATAGGGCGGTGGTGGGAGGGAACTTAGAGGGAGTCCTGTGGTTGCCGAGGCGTGATAGACCTTCCCAAATGTACTGCAGTGTTATAACAGCGACTACGGGCGTGGCTTGGGATCAAGCCATTAAAAGGGCACACATTACCACTTTCCCTTCCCCGTACACTCCCCTACATGGTAATCTGCAATTTACTCCAGCAACTACCAATGCGTTGGCTTTCGACCCTTGGTTCCATGGGGCCTGCCGGATGGTGCGGGATATGTTTGTTGGAGTCGATGTTAAACAATTTGAGCAGTGTAAAAAAATGCTTCGGCTTAGTGGAGAAGCAGAGGTTTTCATATCCCCAGATCAGGCATTGGGTTTCCCAGCCGTTGGTTAGGCAGGTGGGGTCTCGTTCTCTCACCCCATTCGAAAAGTATTTATTTATTTATTTTTATTGTTAATTTGCTTTTATTAGTTTTACAAGTGAGAGTCATGTTACAAAAGATATTACAGAGCTCATAGTTACGCAACAAACCAAAAGAAATACAGAGTAAGAAGAAAAAGGAATTATTTTCAGCACACCTTCTGACAGATGTGTTGGTCTTAGTTGGATTCCCTCGGAGAACATGTTTCCCACTCCCCTCTTTCCCTCCCCCCTACACCCTGTGGGTCATGCAGTTCATAGCTTAGCCAATGCAGCGGGTTGCAGCTGAGGATCACATTCAGGTATTTTGTAGGGCGCACTCCCAGAAGACGGGTTCTTGAAAGCAGTATCTAGTTGCTTATTTCTAAGTCGTTTCTTGTCCGTCGCCTTTACGGGTGTCATTTCTATTACGAAAAAGTCAGTTGAGGAGGTATTTATTCTTAAAGTCCATCCATAAGGCCTCAATTCGTGATGATTTGCCATGCAATGACGCTGTTATATGTTCCATTATACATATATTGGTGGAGACATTAATCCATTCACTTTTGGTGGGGACTGACGCAGATTTCCAGTTCAGGACAAGTGTCGCTCGAGCTGCCAATAATAATTGTGGGGCGAGGTCTCTTACCCTGACCCATTCATCTTCATCCTTCTCGAGACTGAATAGGATCAGGTGAGGATCAGTTGCTCTGGCAATACCATCGATCTCTTTGATCCAGCCCAGGACCTCATTCCAGAAGACTTTTATTTGCGTGCACCCCCACCACATGTTCCAGGAGTCTGCGTCGTCGCCACATCCCCTCCAGCATTTTGGGCTTGTCGTTTGGAACATTTTGGAGAGTCTAACAGGGTCGTATTGCCGTCTATGTAGCAATTTGATCGCATGTAGTTTAAATTGGTTCGAGATGGATGTCTGTAGCAGCTTGGCATATTGTGTCCCATAGGTCCGGGGTGATCTGTTCACCAAAGTAATTTCCCCATCTGTCTTTCAAGGAATCCGTGGACCCACCACCACCCCCTATTAGTTCTTTGTACATTGCTGATATTAGGCCTTTCATTTCCGTTCTCGAGTCTAGTATCTTCTCAAAAGGCGTGAGGTCCCTCATCAATTTGGACTTCCACATTGGTCTTGTCAAGATCCCCTTTATTTGTATATATTGGAAGGTTGATAGCCGGCCTATTCCAAGGGCTTCAGCGAGTTCTGGGTGTGATATGAAGGAGTCCTTTTTTTGCAGTTGGCCTACTCTCTCTAAGCCGGCTTCATACCAAGCCTGGTACCTTCCCATGTTTGGAATATGATCGTTGATCCCGGGGGACCATAGGTAGCTGAGAGGAGCGGGCCATGTGGTGATGTTTTGCATATTTTTACCCTGTGTCCAAATATCCCATATAGTGCTCAGTATCGGGTGGTCTTTAAGCTTTCTGCGAATTCTCTTCTTGGGAGACCAGAGCCATTTGGATACTGTAGCTGGTGAGAAGTAGTGATTGTCCATATTGACCCATTGTGTGTTGGTGTGGTTGCGCAAATGGGGAATGAGTATTCTAAGTTGAGAGGCTTCATAATATTTCTGTATATTAGGGAGCCCGACCCCACCCTTATCTTTAGGAAGTATTAAGGTTTTGTACGGAATCCTCGCTTTCTTCCCATGCCAAAGGAATTTAAGAATGGTCCTTTTGGTTTCTACGAAGAAAATGTTCGGGATCCTGATGGGTAACATCTGGAAGAGGTATAGGAACCGGGGGAGGGATACCATTTTAATCGCATTAAGGCGTCCCAGCCATGAGATTGTGAGTTTGTCCCATCTTGTCAGGTCAGCCCGGAACTGTTGTAACAAAGGGGGGAAATTCGCCTCATATAGATCATTCAAATCTCTAGTGATTTGAATCCCCAAGTATTGTAGTTTTATTTCCCAACTTTATTTAATAATTATACAGAAAATAATACAACTGAGTAACAACAGAATGGGAACAAGTAAGAGATTACTCCATATACATCAGTGCAACAAAATGCAAATTACTACTAAATTAACAGCTATTCAAAAGGAAATCCGAAATCATCCCCACCCACTTATCTCATGGCAAGACGTGACAACACAAAACACAAAAAAACAACAACAGGACAAAACATATACCCCTACCAACCCCCCAACCTCAATATCCACAAAATAAACCAAAGCCTACACCTCATCCAAATAAATCACTGAATGACCCCCATCGCTCCTCGTACTCAGTTTCCCGATGTTGTCGAATTGCCTGAGTCTTCTCATACCAAGAGAGCGTCCGCATATCTGACACCCAGTTCTCGCAATGTGGCTTCTTCCTGGATTTCCGCACCTTCATTATTTGTTTTATGGCCATCAACAACGCTCTATCAATCCATTCCGAACAATCCCACATCTCCACACTTCGACTATCAGTTGAAAGGAAAATCACTGACAGAAAAGTACGAGGCAGTGTCATACTAGTTACCATATCAATGTAATCCAAAACCTCTCTCCAAAAGTCCAGCACTCTACTACACTCCCAGAGCATATGTATATAGATCCTTCTAGAGCCTCCTGTAGTTTTGAGTGTTCGATTTTAAGACCCAGTGTTGAGAACTTGGTGGCATTCAATTCTTTTGGTCCCTGCAGGGGGGAAAAGCGTGGACTTTGCCTGGTTTACCTTGAACCCTGAGAGTTTCTCATATTCTTCCAACAGGGAGAGGGCCCTGGGAACGGAGGTTACAGTGTTAGTAATATGGAGGAGAATGTAATCTGCATAAAGCGCTATTTTGTATTCTGTTGGTCCCAGTTGAATACCCTCTAATATGGGGTCCACTCTCATTGTAATTGCCAGGGGTTCTAGAGAAAGTGCAAAGAGAATAGCAGAGAGGGGGCATCCCTGGCAGGTTCCACGTTTCAACTTGAACCATCTAGAGTATTCGCCATTTACGAATATCGATGCCTTGGGGTCTCTGTATACCGCGTGTATTGCCCTTCTGAACCTTGAGCCCATCCCTACTTTGCGTAGTGAATACCGCTTTCAAAAATCCCCATTCCACCCTATCAAAAGCCTTTTCTGCGTTAATGGAGAGCAGGACCGGGTCATTGGACATTGTTTGGGAGGCGTGAATAAGGTGTAATGTTTTGCGCATTGTGTCAGCTCCCTGTCTCCCCAATATAAACCCTACTTGGTCAGGGTGTATGAGTTGTGGCATCAGTGTTTCCAGCCTTGCGGGAAGGACTCTCGTATAGATTTTCGCATCAAGGTTGAGTAGGGAGATGTGGCGATATGATCCGCATTTTGTGGGGTCTCTTTCATCTTTGGGGATAACTGTGATCAAGGCTTTAGTGAATGAGTCTGGTGGTTTCCCGGAGTTCATTATTTCATTAAAGAGTTCCGCTAGGAAAGGCGCTAATGATGTGGCAAAGGTTTTATAGAATCCGGCTGTATAGCCGTCTTCCCCTGGGGATTTGCCTATTGTTAGTCTTTTTATTGCCTCCTGGATTTCCTGTTAATTTATGGAGGATTCTAGTATTTCAGCGTCTGGGTGTGGTATTTGGGGTATGTTTATAGAGGATAAGTAGGTATCTATCTCTGGATGTTCGGGATCAACCTCCGAGGAGTAGAGGGTTTCGTAGAAGTTGGCAAAGCATTCTGGGATCGTGGGATGATTATGTGAGGTGGTGGGGATATCTTCAGTGATTTCTAAAACCCTCCGCTCCGCCCTCTGCTCACGAAGTCTGGCTGCTAATAGAGCATCCGCCTTGTCTCCCTTTTCGTAGAATTTTTGTTTTAGGAATCTTAGTTTTCGGACTATCTGTTCGTGTTCTAATAATTTCAGTTTGTTTCTTTTCTCTCTTGCTTTATTGATTTTCATTTTATCAATCTCTGGCCCTCTCCTGATATCGTCGTCAAGTTGACGAATTTCAGTTCGTAGTCTCTGTTCGATGATGTTTCGCTCCCTCTTCTTTGTCGATTCTTCCCTTATTAGAATCCCTCTCCATGTGGCCTTTCCCGCTTCCCACACTGTTTGTTTCAACACTTCACCATTGTTATTCGTTTCAAGAAATTGGACGATTTCAGTTTCCAGTTCATCCTTGAAGACTACGTCTTTCCAGAGGCTCTCATTACAGCGCCATTTCCCACTCTTAGTCGGTAAATTCACCCATTGTATATCTGTAAGCACCAAGTCATGGTCGGACCAGGTGATTGGTGTAATTTCTGAATGTGATGCGATTCTGGTTAACATGCTATGCGGGGTTGAGCAAAAGGTATAGCCTTGTTCCTCAGGGTGGAGGTCTCTCCGCGCATCTCGCATGTTATACATTTCCATCATTCTTGCCAATTCAGTCTGCTCTGCCCTGTTCTGGTGTTTCGTCGTGGGTTTGCCAGGTTTCCGATCTCTGACAGGATCAGCCCATTGGTTAAAGTCCCCACCTAAGATGATGTGACCTGATGCTTCAAATAGAATCTTAGGAATCACTTTGGTGAGGAATCTGGCCTGTCCTGTGTTTGTTTCGTCGGTGAGTTAAGCCCTTTTACGTTGAGTGTCCCTACCCTTAGAAGGGCAGTCTTCCCTTTGTAAGTAATTGAAGCCATTGCTCAGTGTCATAAGAAGGTGCCTTCTGTTGTGTGATTGATAAAGTTTATTCATCTTAGACTGTGCGCTGCATTGGTTGTTTTGAAGTGTGATCGGTGCTGCTCTGACCCTTTTCCCTCTTTTAGACCCCTCCTGACCCTCCCCTCCCCTGTTGATGGCGTTCAATTGAACTCGGTTGACCGCACCGAGTCGGCATCGAACCACCTGTGGGGGCCGTTACTTCACGCCCCTTGTACAGTTGCTGCCTCTCTAATTGAATTGTGCCCTTCTTTGGTTCCCCCCTAAATTTCCTCATTACCATCTTGGAACTATGTACATGCTAACGTCTCTTCAAAGCATTGTCAAGTTAGTTATGTGGCTTTATCTTACCGGAGTCGTTTAGTTTCGGTTGTCCCCCTCTGGGGGGAGATTACCTCTCCGGAACTTTCGTGATCCTTTTACTTTATTTCTCCTGGAGCCTTGGATCCACCATTCTCGGTCTTATCTTTGTGCTTCTCCCCGATTGTCCCCCTCTACCTGCGTGCCGAGGAGGTCGGAGATGCATTTCTTTATTTCTTTTTCAGATCGCAGTCTAAATTTGGTTCCTTCGTATTCGAATGTAAGTGAGAAGGAGTAGCCCCACCTATATCACCTATATCGGACGTTCTTCTCCTTCAGTTTCCTCGTGAGGGGACCACACATCTTCCTGAGGGCTAATGTTGAGGAGAGATCTTGATGTATCAAAATTCGGGCTCCTCCCAGCGTGATCTCATCGCATCTTCTAGCTTTTTCGAGGATTCGAGCTTTATCTCGGAATCGGTGGAATCGGGCGAGAACTGATCGTGGACCTCCCAGAGGGCCATCGGCTCTGTGGAGTCTTTCCGTCATCGGTTCGTCCACAACATCGTCAGATACGAGGAGTTTGATAATATTGTGGAGCGTTTCCTTCAGGTCTGCCTCTGTTTCACCCTCTCTTTCCGGGATTCCAAAGATGCATAAGTTGTTCCGTCAGTCTCTGTTTTCCAAGTCATCGAGCTTGAGTTTGAACTCTTCCTCCCTGTGTTCCAATTCTGACAGTCTCTGATCGAGTTGCACCTCCAGGGTGTCAATGGAGGCCTGGTTGCTCTCTACTCCTTCAAGCCTGTCTTCCATATTGTCCAGTCTTTGAGTGATTCTGTCTATCTTGCTCCCTATGTTGGTGCCCAGGTTTTTAATTTCTCCCAGCAAGGCAGCAATATCGCCTTTTGTTGCTGCGGCAAGGTCGTCCCCCGTAATAATGCTGTTCGCCATCGGAGATTCAGTAGTTATATGCGGGATGGAGGTGTAAGCGAAGGGCGCCAATTTGTGCCTGATGTCCATGTGGTTCTCTGGTGATGTGGTCAGTTGGCCAGTAATCCTTGTCGGGGTCGTGAATCGTCCATCGCGAAAGGCAGAGGAGGCACACGCCCCTGTTTCGGGGGCCTTACCCTCTGTACTAGCCTGTTACAGGGCACGTGGGCTTGTACCCTTTTAGCAGTCGTGGGTTGGCTTTGGCGTCAAGTTAGGGCATTAGGAACATACTGCTGGGATGTTGGCAGCGTAAATGATCAGTAGGGGCCGTTTGAATGCGCCAGGAGGCCCACTAGTGCCCTTTAGAGGCCCTGTCCGTGGAGTTGCGTGGTGCGGAACTGAAAGGGTGTGGGCTGGGACGGTAGACTCCACGTCCCTGATTGCCGTGGGTATGTCCCGCTTCTGGGGTGGGATTGAGCGTGAGGTGCGACCTCTCCACGCCTAGCCCAAGCGCGGCCTACTGGTTGCTTGGGGCGGGGGCTTCCTCTTGGGTCAGCGCGGAGTTCCCCAGCTCTGTTATGCTGCCGTCTCCTCTCTGGGGCTTGGGATCCTTCCAGGTGCCCGGACCAGGGCAGGCGCACGTTGGGGGTTGGCGGGGGGGGGGTCGAGGCGAGGTGCCGGGTCCCAGATTACCTTCAAGGAGTAGGCCGCGGTCTCTCCCCAATGCGGTCTGGTGGCGACGGGGTGCGGATGCCTATCCTCGCGCCGCCTCTCACCTACTTTAATCTGCTGCTCCCTCGAGGCCGCAGGGGGGCGGGCAGCGGGTTCTGAGCGGGCCGCAGACCCCGCCATGCGCAGTCCGGCGGCGAGGTTCCACGGGGCTCCGCCGTTCTACTCTCTCTAGTGTGCGCTGGGGTGGAGGGGGTGCCTAAAACTGCTGGCTTTTTCGAGGGGAAGGACAGTCTGTTTTTCGGCAGATTTTCGATCAGCGGATGGGGGGCCGTGTCATGCCGTTGTGTTCCAATTTATACAGCCGGAGGGGGCCAAAAGTGGGGGCTCAATCCACTTCTTGGGGCTGCGTAACGGGAGCTCACACGGAGGACTTCCACATCCGTGCGCCCTCTGGTGGCCAGTTCGAAAAATATTTAGACACGGATACGGGGGACAAGGGAGTTTTGGCGTCCATCTACAAATTTATTAAATTGGGAGAAACCCTGCAGTCCAGGAAATATATGGACAAATGGGAGCAGGACGTGGGGACGGGCATAGGGGAACCGACATGGGTTAATCTGTGGTCTCAGATCCCGAAACGTACAAGATCCATCCAGATCCGGGAGATGTGGCTGAAACTGATGTTACGGTGGCACCTAACTCCAGTCAAGCTAAATAAAATATACCCTAATGTTTCATGGTTGTGCTGGAGGGAGTGAGGCGCAGTGGGCTCTTGGGCTCATATTTGGTGGAAGTGTCCAAAAATGTATCACTTCTGGACTCGGGTCCAGCGTGCGGTCGCTCAGGTGTTGGGAGTTAGGATTGGTCAAAATAGAGGACTTGGCATACTAGGCCTCAACGGGATGCTGGCAACCCTCGATACTAAGGCTGACCGCAAGCTGTACGTGATGATGATGTTGTCGGCAGCCCTAGTCCAGGCCCGAAAATGGAAATCAAAGGTCGCTCCACAGGAACATGAATGGGTTGCTAAACTCTGGTCTTTGGTGGCCTTGGAATGGCTCACCTACTCTATCCAAGGGGACCACTTGTGGTTCACTTCAGACTGGTCCAATTTACTGACATACCTAAGGGCGGGAGCCCACCGAGCCTGGTGCCCAAGGCTATGGAACTACTGGGCATCATTAGCCTCCTGGACGAGTCAGACCTGTGAGTACTATCGCAGCGATCCCTCCGAGTGGCCGGTTTGAGAAAATAGCTCAACGAACTACCCTAGCAGTCTGGCCGGTCATACATGCAATGTGTCTCTATTTCTTCTATCACAGGACCTTTTGGATCTGAGGGGGTTGGGAAACGAAGGGGGTGGTGGGGGGAGTTGTTGGTTAGGGTGCATTATGTACTTGTTTATCTGAAAAAAATGTAATAAAACCTTATTGGAGTAAAAATACTTTGGATGCGGCAGAGACAGCTGGCAAGATCCTTGGCTCAAGGTACCCTCCTGAAGTGGCACGCATGGTTGTGCAACTCTGGTTTTAAACTAGAGACTCAAGCCTCATTAATAAATAAGCCGGTGGAGGAGACTAATTTATTGGGAAAGGCGGTTGACGAATCGCTTGAAACTGCGAAGAAAGAGCATGATACCCTCAAGACTCTGAATCGGATCACCCAGAGGCCTTTTCCGAGAAGGGTGAGCGGGTCCAAGCGATCCTTTTGTGGTCAATATTTCCCTCCGAACGAATACAGCTCGGGAAATAATTGGTCCTCTACCCAAGGAGCCAACACCTACACCACCCGTATCCCCCAAGAGGCCAACGACGTGGTAAAGGAAGGGGTCGGAATTCTACCCCTCGAGGCTCCCCGGCCTCAGGCCAAAAATGACCCGCAATCCGGGTGCCCTCCCATGCCTCCCTGGTCGAGGGCCGGCTAACGTCATTTCTTCAAGCCTGGGAGGGGATAACTACAGACCAGTGGGTACTCAAGACCGTTGCCCACGTGTACTGTATAGAATTCTGCCAGTCCCCCCAATTCAGACCTCCACGAGCAAGATGCCTGATGCCAGAACATCTGTGCATCCTGCTACAAGAAGTCAAGACCCTGCAGGAAAAGGGCGCCATAGAAGTCGTGCCTCTTCTACAGGTAAACAAGGGTATTTATTCAGTGTACTTCCTTGTACCCAAAAAGGATCTCACCATGCGCCCTGTACTAGATTTGTGCTCAGCGAACAAATTTGTCAAGCCCCAAAAATGTTGCATTGTCACTCTGCAGGAAGTAATTCTCCTTCTCACACAGGGGGATTACATGGCAACATTGGACATGAAAGATGCATACTTCCATATTTCAATGTTGCCGGCGCACAGAAAATACCTCAGATTCATAATACAGGACAAGCACTATCAGTTCAAGGTACTACCTTTTGGCATAGCCTCAGCACCAAGGGTATTTACAAAGGTACTGGCAGTGGCAGCAGCACACTTGTGCTGGTTATCCATCCCAGTTTAACCTTAACTCGACGACTGGCTCATAACAGGGGATTCTTACGAAACATGCCTGTCAAATACCCAAAAGACGATAGACTTCTTATTCAGCCTGGGATTCTCCATCAACAAGAAGAAGTCCAGCTTAGACCCCAGTCAAGTTAAGCAGTTCCTAGCGGCTCTAATTAGAACAAAGGACGGCCTTGCCTTCCCCTCCAACGAGAGGGTCCAAAACATGCTGTTTCAGATCCCTCAATATGTAGCCAGTCAAGTGGTGAAGGTACGCAAGGCTATGCGACTGTTAGGAATGATGGAGTCATGCATTTATATGGTTCCTCACGCGCGCTTGCACATGCGTCCAATGCAGGAGTGGCTCAACAGCCAATAGTGTCAGACCAGCGGACAATGGGACGATCTAGTGGTTGTCTCGCCAGCCCTCGTTCTCTCGCTATGGTGGTGGTCGAGGGAAAACCTCTTGAAGGGGAAATCCTTCACCACCCCCGCAGTGGAGGCCACTCTCACTACAGACTCATCTCTCACAAGGTGGGGAGCTCAACTGCTTCAACAGCGCACAGAGTTTGGTCGTCAGACATAGCATCCAACCACATAAACCTGTTGGAACTATTAGCAGTATTAAAAGCACTGAAAGCTTTTCAGACACAACTGCAGGGGAAGACAGTCCTGATCCTCACAGACAGCACCACAGCCATGTATTCTCTGAACAAACAGGGGGACACTCACTCTTCAAGGCTGTCCAAACTGTCCCAGAACATTTGGAAGTGGGCTCTCAAACAAAACATGTTCCTGTTGTTACAACATGTTCCAGGGGAACTCAATCTTCTGGCAAACGTACTCAGCAGAGATTTCCCACTACCCATGGAGTACGAATGGCGATTACACAAAGACATCGTCTCCAACGTTTTTGCGGAATGGGGCTTCCCAGAGATCAACTTGTTCGCAACTCTGGAGAACGCTCAATGCCAAGACTACGCCTCCAGGTACCCCCAGAACTGCTCCAAGGGGAATGGACTCTGGATCACATGGTCAGGGAAATTTGTTTATGCTCTCTCCCCCTACCCCCGACTCCCTTACTCAACAAGATAGTGCACAAGATGCACCAGGAACCAGTCACCATGATATTGGTGGACCCCATGTGGGCCCACCAACCCTGGTTCGCTCATCTGATGGATATGTCTCTATCTCCCCCAGTGAAACTACCTTGCCCCTACAACATGTTGTCTCAGGACAAAGGGGAGACACTTCACCCATGCCCGCAAACATTGAACTTGGCGGCCTGGCTCCTGAGGTCATAGAGTTCGGACACCTACAACGCCCTCAGAGATGCATGGACATACTTAAGGAAGCGAGGAAACCTAACACCAGATATTGCTATTCCAGTGAATGGAAACGCTTTATCTGATGCAATACCAAGGGCATCAATCCCATTGATTGCTCTCCTACTCACATTGTTTTGTACCTGACTCACTTCCTTGACTCAGGCCTGGTTTTTAGTTCCCTTAAGGTTCACTTAGCTGCTAACTCAGCCTACACTACGTCACAACAAAAGGTGTCATGGTGGAAGATACCAGTTATTAAGGCTTTCATGGAAGAGGTCAAGAGGATTTCTACCCCCTCCACCCCCCCATTTCAAATCCAGCTCCCGGATGGAACCTGAATGTGGTATTAACCAGACTTATGGGGTCTCCATGTGAGCCTAGGCATAAGGGAAGTCTCAAAGATCTTACCTATAAGACAGCCTTCCTAGTTGCTATCACTTCTATAAGAAGGGTTAGTGAACTACAGGCCCTTTCAATTCTAGACCCTTTCGTTACAGTTCACAGAGATAAGGTGGTTCTCCAGCATGGGGTCTGGCATGGATTCACATGCTCATGAATAGTCCCCGTCGTCAGGCCGGGAATCCTCGGTAAAGAAAACATCAGTATCAGTTTTGTTTCTGATCTGTCTTTCTCAGTAGTAACCAATCACTGGTCCCTGGGTCATGCTGCCCCCAGCCAATGACTGCCCTCTCCCTAAGCCCCGCTTCTGGTAACCGTCTTCAGATTTTTACCGCACGCTCAAGTGTTGGGAGTCCTCGTGTTTAGCTCTCCAGCTTTTGCTGCGTTTTCGTGCTTTTTTCAAAGAGAATTTTTCATTTTTCGGTCAAATAGAGCCTCAAGCTCCACCGTCTCTACATCCGAAAAACGGGTATCCGTGTCAGATTTTTTTTCTACGCCCCTCAAGGGTGAAGATTTCGTCGAGTTATGCTTCTTGGGGGATTCCAGAAGTTTCTGCGGCCTACCCGAACATGGCCCAGGAGAAAGGAAGCTCGACGCCCGGAAAGCTGTTCAGGGTTAGCCCTGGATGCCAGCTACAGAATGTGTTCAAGGAGGACGAGCACTCGAAATGTCTCTACTGCCTTCATGAGGACAAAATGCACGTGGAGAAGGACTGTGCGTTTTGCAGGAACATGTCGGAACGGACCATCAGGGACCGACACCTTCGTCTCTCCAACTGGCTGGAAGGAAGGAGTCCGTCAGGTGAGAAGAAGAAGAAGTCCGAGGGGTCTTCTAAGTCCTGTGAGGGCGCCCCGGCGACGGGGGTCCAACAGAAGGCAAAGCACCGTGAGTTCGCTGGCACTGGGAGCGCCGAACGGTCGGGCTCTTCGGCTGCCAGGCAGGGCGCGCCTTCCCCGGCACCATCAACCACGAGCCAACGCTCTGGTTCGGGGAAGAGGAAATCCGAGAACCCGATTAAGCTTCTGGAGAGGCCCCGGTCGATCTCGAAGGATTCGGCCGAGGGGGAGCGAGGCGGTGACCCTCCTCCCCAAGGTGAAGGCCTCAAGCACACCTAAGGCAGTGAAGGCCTTGATTCACCCGGCCAAGGCCTATATCGAGGAAGTCGCGGTGGCCCTGGCGCAGCCTGTGGAGGCTACACCAGTGGAGGCGACCTCGGGGCCCAGAGTCCTCCTGCCTCCGCGGAGGGAAGCCTCTTTCAGACCCATCGAAAAGAACCCCGTGAAGACCCCGGCGGAAAAAGAGGGGGGGTGGTGGCCATTGTGGACACGGACACAGCATCCGAGGAGGAGCTGGTAGAAGTCTTAGAGGGTCTTGATGAGGGCGTCGAAGAGGCCCGTCCCCATGGGAGGGATCCCGACGAGGGTGACGGCGGCACCGGCGAGGGTCCTAGTCACCCATCGCTTCCGGAGCCGCAGGATAACTCGCTGCCATTTTGTTGGCAATACAATCCTTATGTTCGGAGAAAAGGACGAGATTGCCCTTACCACCGACGGAGGATCCGGAACCAGGCTCGACGAAGGAGCCAGAGCCGGGCCCGGCGGGAAGCCCCCCGAACAAGAGAAGACGGATCCATCCAGCCACGCCTTCTCAGCCCTCGCGGCCTGCTCAGCCTTTACCCACGTCCCCCGTCCCTGGGGATGACACGGGAACGGACACGGCCACGACGGGTACCGATGACGACGGTGATGACGACGGGACGGAGCTCCCATCGCCCCCAGCCCGGGCCTCCCCTTCCGACGAGATCGGATCTTTCCATGCCATGATTGCCAGGGCATCCAAGCTTTTTCAGCTCTGCCCCGAAGAGAAGAAGGAGGAAGGTTTCCTTTACCAACGGCGTGGGGCCAAGAGGAAGGCAGTCCTCGCCGTGCCTCTGCTGGATGACATCTGGGACGAGGGTCTCACCCTTCTCAAGAACCCGTCTACAATGCCTGCCAAGAGGGATCGGTACGAGAAGAAGTAATCGGGTCCCCGACGTGGCCCCTTTGTGCCTTAGGGCACAACCAACCCCTGACTCGGTCGTCTCAGCGGCGGCCTAGAAGAAAGCGGGGGGGTCATCGGCCTCAACGTCAACTTCCCCGCCGGACGGCGAAGGAAAGAAGCTGGACGCAATGGGACGGCGAGTTATCTCGTCGGCGGCAACAACGATTAAGGCGACCAACGCCTTCGCGATCGTGGCCCGCTACGACAGGGAGTTATGATACAAGATCACCCCCCTGTTGGACTTCCTACCGGACGACAAGAGGGCCGAGGCCCTGGAGATCTTGCAAGAAGGCGAAGTGGCGTCGGACCACGCCATTACGGTGGCAACGGACATTGCCAACACCGGTTTCCGCCAGCTAGGCAACAGCGTTTGCCTTAGACGACGAGGGTGGCTCAAGGCGACGGATTTCCGCCAGGACGTACAAGCCAAGGTTTTGGACATGCCGTTCGACGGGAACAATCTGTTTGGGAAAACAGTGGATGTGTCCCTCCAAGCCATCAAGGCGGACACAGAGACAGCTAAGGCCCTAGGTGTTCTCCAGCAACGAAGGCCGTCCTTTCGGAGCACCGGAGGCAAGCAGGGTGCCTCCAAGGGATTCGGCGGTGGCTCCTCTACGTACCGCCAAGCGGCCTGCTCCTCATCGCAGGAAGCCTATAGAGGACGAGGCAAGTCGGGTGGACCCCACCGTCGTCGCCAGGGAGGCCAAGGCTGCAAGACGTCCTCCAAACAAGATTGAACCGACAGCAGTGTCGGGCCCCCACTGAAGCACCCCGGTGGGAGGCCGGCTGGCGAAGTTCGTCAGCGTGTGGGAGTCCATCTCCACCGACCGTTGGGTGCTGGACGCCCTGGCCCAGGGACACGCCCTCGAATTCCTAAAAAAGTGCCCCCACATTCCACCTGTGGCCAGGAAGGAAAATCACGTCCCTCAACTGCTATTGGAGGTAAGGGCGATGCTCAAAAAAGGTGCCATTGAGCTCGTCCCGAAGAGGCTCCGGAGTATACTTAAGGTACTTCCTCGTGAAAAAGAAGACAGGAGGATGGCACCCCATCCTGGACCTGCGACGACTGAACAAGTACATCAAAGCACAGAAGTTCCGGATGGTCACCCTCCAGGGACAGCTGGAGGAGGGCAATTTCCTGTCGTTGTTGGATTTGGAGGATGCGTACTTCCACATCCCCATTCTAAAAGGACACCGAAAGTTCCTCAGGTTCGTGGTCGAAGGACGGCACTACCAGTTCAAGGCCCTCCCATTCGGATTGAAGTCGGCACCCAGGGTGTTCACCAAGTGCCTCGCACCGGTGGTGGCGCGGCTGCACCTGCAGGGGATCCACGTCTACCCCTACCTGGACGACTGGCTCATCTGAGCAAGGACAAGGGAGCTCGCCGTAGATCACACAGCGAAGACCGTCCAGCTGCTCACGGACCTGCGATTCTCCATCAACTTTCCCAAATCCCACCTGGTCCCGTCGCAAGTCGCACTGTTTCTGGGAGCCAAGCTCGACACAGTGGCGCGTCTGGCCTCGCCGTCGTAGGAAAGGACGAAGGCCATCCTGGGCAAGGTGCAGCGTCTGCTGGCCACAGATGTGGCCAGGGTGAGGTCCATCAAGTCCCTCCTCGGGATGATGTCCTCCTGCATATATCTCGTGCGCCTGTGCAGGCTTCGGATGCGCCCTCTGCAAGAGTTCCTCGACGCCCGCTGGATCCAAGCGACGGGCAGCTTCGAGGACAGGATCCCGCTCAACGAGACCTTCCGACGAGCGATCCGGTGGTGGGGCACCCGCGCTCATCTGACGGCAGGCACAGACTTTCAGACCCCATCTCACCAGATAACGGTGACGACCGATGCCTCCCTGGAAGGGTGGGGAGCGCACACCGGAGAACTTCACGCGAGAGGCCTTTGGCTCCCGCAGGAGAAGCCGCTCCACATCAACATCCTGGAGCTCCGTGCAGTGTTTTGGGCCCTCAGGTCCTTTCTCCCGTCCCTCAAGGGCAAGGTGGTGAGAATCTTCACCGACAACACCACCACGATGTTCTACATCCGGAAGCAGGGAGGAACCAGATCCCCAGCCCTCTCCAAGGAAGCCCAGGATCTGTGGCATTGGGCCGTCGCCCAAGGAATGTTTTTGGTGCCCTTTCATCTGGCAGGGATAAAGAACACCATCGCCGACTCACTCAGCAGGGAGCTGCGCTCGTGCCACGAGTGGGAACTACGTCAGGATCAAGTGGATCGACAATTCCGACGTTGGGGAAATCCGCAGATCGACCTGTTCGCGACGGCGACGAACTCCAAGTGCCAGAGGTTCGCCAGCAGGTTTCCCCAGCCGAGGAACATGGGCGATGTTTTCTCGTTCACCAGGGACGGCCTGTTCCTATATGCGTTCCCTCCGTTGCCGTTGCTGCTCCGACTCGTCAACCAGCTCAAGAGGTCCCGGTGCAGGATGATCCTCGTTGCACTGGCGTGGCCGAGGCAGATCTGGTTCCCGGACCTTCTGGACTTGTCAGCGTCCCCACCAGTCAAGCTGCCGACAGACGCGGATCTTCTCTCCAGAAAAGGAGATGCCATACTTCATCACGACCCAGAGTCACTGAACTTGCAGGCCTGGCTCCTGTATCACTAGAGTTTGGAGGGTACGATATCCCGGCTGACTGCAGAGAGGTTCTTGCAAAGGCCAGGGCGTCCTCAACTCTCAAGTGCTACGGACATAAGTGGAGGAGGTTCTCTGTCTGGTGCCGTGCACAGAAGATTAACCCTTTACGGATTACGGCCCCTCAAGTGCTGCCGTACCTACTGTCGCTGGCCAAGGCTGGACTGGCTCACGCCTCCATCAAGATACATCTGGCTGCGATCTCCCGATACAACAGAACCACAGGACGGGCGTCCTTGTGGTCCCATCTCTTGGTGAAGGAATTTATGAAGGAACTGTTCCGATCGTTCCCGGCGTGGGAGCTGAACGTGGTGCTGACCAGGCTCATGGGGGCGCCATTCAAGCCCCTGCATTTGACACCGTTGAGGTTCCTGTCGTGGAAGACTGCGTTTCTTGAGGCCATCACCTCTGCACGACGAGTGGAAGAGATCCAGGCCCTATCCTGCAGGCCTCCATACTTGACTTTTCACGACACGAGGGTGGTGCTGAGGACGCACCCCTCCTTTATGCCCAAGGTGCCGTCGGACTTCCACCTCAACGAGCCCTTGGTGTTACCTGTTTTCTTCCCATCGCCTTTGTCGCCGGCCGAGAGGACTTTGCCCTTGCTGGATGTGGCTAGAGCGCTGAAGTTCTACGTGGACCGCACAAAGAGTTTTCGGAAGACATCACAGCTATTTGTGAACTTTGGACCTGTGAACCAAGGGAAGGCTCTCTCGAAGGCCTCCATTTCCAGATGGCTCTCCGGCTGCATCATGCACTGTCATCGGTTGGCAAACCGGCCGTTGCCTAGCCGTCCGAGAGCCCATTCGGTCCAGAGCTATCGCTGCTACCACGGCGTTCTTGTCTGGTGTGCCCCTGCTGGACATCTGCAGGGCTGCTAGGTGGAGGTCGACGCACATCTTCACGAGATTCTACTGTGTCGACCGGGATTCCAGGGAGGAGTCCAGGGTCGGCCAAGCAGTGCTGCGCAACCTGTTCGCCTAAGGTGAGCCTGGTGAGGAGATAAGAATTGCTTAATGTTGAGTTTTTGATGTAATGCTTAATGTTGAGCCTTTGCCACCTCCCGTTGGTTGTGCATGTGTGTACTGCTATGTATTCTTATATTCATGAGCATGTGAATCCATGCCAGACCCCATGCTGGAGAAGGAACACGTTACTTACCTGTAACTGTTGTTCTCCAGCATGGGTCTGGCATGGATTCACATGCAAACCCTCCCTCCTACCCCTCTGCGGCTCTTCACTTGGTCATACTGCCACTTTGCATGCTACCAAATCTGAGGATGGCTGCCAGAGACGGGGCTTAGGGAGAGGGCAGTCATTGGCTGGGGGCAGTATGACCCAGAGACCATTGATTGGTTACTAATGAGAAAGACAGATCAGAAACGAAACTGATACAGATTTCTTCTTTACCGAGGATTCCCGGCCTGACGACGGGGAATATTCATGAGCATGTGAATCCATGCCAGACCCATGCTGGAGAACAACAGTTGTAGGTAAGTAACTTGTTCCTTCCATTTGGACTTTGTTGCAGCAGCTCTTCCAGAACTTGGATACAAATTGGCTTCCTCAGTCCGGGATGTTAACGGACGGGAACCCATCTAATCAATCGTACAAAGTTTGCCAGTAATGTTTGTGCAAGAGTCCCTGCATTCGGTAAGCCTTTCAGAGCAATGAAGTGCGCCATCTTTGTTAAAAGATCCACAACCACCCGAATGGTATTGTGCCCATTACAAGAAGGGAACTCTGTGATAAAGTCCAAGTTCAATGGGCAAAGTAATCCTGGTTGCTTAGTCTTTGGTGCTTTATTACGGTCGTACACATCACAGGTCTTTATGTATTGTATAACGTCTGTTCGCCAGGTAGGCCACCAGAAGTGTTGTTGGATTTTTGCCAAGGTTTTGGTGATCCCCGGGTGGCCTGCTGTCAGGGTATCGTGATAGGCGTGCAAAACCTTGCGTTGCATAGAGGAGTCTGGTAAATACAAGCGCCTTTGGTAGTAGGGTAGGCCGTCCTCTTATGGTTCGTTGAGGATCCTGGGAAACTCAGGCTCGCAAATGCTCTGGTTTCAAAGATTGTCTGACTTTCTTCGATAACTGGTCTAACGGTGGTAGTGTTGAACTTGTCAAACCCAGCAATTTGTCCTTGGGTATTATTGTGACTGGTTGTGGAGCTGCATACACATCCTTCCCTTATACATCCCTTCCTATGCGGGATAGGGCATCAGCTTTTCTGTTTTTTTACTCCTGGGTGGAACGTTACTGTAAAGTCATATTCCGTGAATAATTGGGCCCACCTTAGCTGGCACGGAGATTGTACTTGAGCTGTCTGTAAGTATTGCAGGTTGCGATGGTCCGTGTATATGGTGATCGTGTGCTGCGCTCCCAGCAAATGGTGACGCCATTCTTTGAAAACGGCTTTGATGGCGAGTAACTCCTTAGCAGTTATTGCGTAGTACTCTTACATCCCGTCCCCTTCCCTCCATAATGTAGGGCGTCCCTCGCGAGGGACGGAACCTTTTTCACCAGAAAAATGTTCTTCCCCTTTAAATTTAGAGGCGCAGGGGTGCGGCCCTGGGAGCATGCACTTGCCTGACTGCACCCACCGGTGCCACTCCTCGGTCCCCTTTTCCGCATCGACGGGAACAGGCCGAATTCACCAGCGCTCCTGGGTTTGGCTTCGGCCATGTAATACCACGCACTCTTCCCCGGATAGTCTTCTATCTTTGTCTTTTTTGTTTCATTAGGTACTTGGTCCTCCGACGCCACGCTCCTCCGTGGCACACATCGACTTCAGCGGGCTTCAGCAGGTGTCCAGCCTGCGAGGGGCTCTTCCCTACATCCGACCCCCATGCCCTTTGCCTCTGCTGCCTTGGCTCCGACCACGGCTGGGAAGGTTGTTCCGCGTGCAGCGCATTGACTCCACGGGTACTGAATAACAGGCTAGCTAGGTGGAGGGAGCTCTTCCAGAAGTCACCTACGGAGGACCTAAAGGACTTCGTCAAACATCGCTCGAGGCCGAAGGAAAGGCCTCTATTCAACATCACACCCCGTAAAGGAGACTCCTTCTCAAGGAAGCGCCCGACCGGGAGGAACCTGTTGGGTTCTAGTACCAGCACAAGTACAGAGGCTAGTCCAGCTACCGGCCTCACGGCCAAGGGGTCTCCGGATCCCTCCGGTGTCAGTGCTGAGGGACAGCAAGGTTCTTTTTCCCGGGGTTACTCACGCGGGGCAATGCCATAGTAGGGGCATAATGTCCAAGGGGGCGCCTTCACGCAGCACTAACGGCAGCTCTGCCAAGGGCAATACGCCTTCCAGGTCACGGCCTGAGGTGCAGGATAGGCCTTTTGTTCCAACACCAAGCGTCTTGGACAGGGCTGGTTCCAGCGATCTAGGCACCATGACTTGGGCACGTGGCACGCAGCTCAACAAAATGGCCGCTGCGCCAGACAAGATGACCGCTCATCTGATACCCCCTCTTGCGGAGCGGGTGGAGGAAAGGGTCACAAGGTGGGACTGGTGTCAACCAGGTGCGTGGCCTATAGTTTATCCATCAGCAGCACAGGGCAGGTTTCCCCTGCACCCCAGGCAAAGTGTGCCCCGGCCCCAGCTGCCCTTGGTCACTCTCTCAATATCACCTGCCACCTCTACAGCCTCCGAAGACAGGTTCTTTGAAAGGTTCCTAGGGCTGATGTGAACTCCCCAGATGGAGGACATCCTCCGGAATGCAATCAGGGACATGCTCCCTCAGGACACCCCACTGGCACCCATAGCCATTCCTCCGATGGCTCCGCGGCCACAGGCCCCAGCGCAGATGCTGCTGCCCCAGCCGGCTCCTCTGATTCCGGCTTCCCTGCCTCCCACAGTACAGGCGGTTCCACTCCGCAGCCCACAGCACCCATCACTCCTCCATCAGCTCCAGACCCCCGAGCCTGGTGGACACGGACGAGGAGGAGGACCACCCCTAAACGCCATCTTCAGCCAGGGCCTTCCACGAACGCCTTGCAGGTTTGGCAGAGTATTTGGGCCTTCCTAAACCCGAGGTAGAGTAGCCCCAGGAGGGGATCTTAGCAGAAGTCCTCACCCTAAGACCCCCTCTACGAAAACAGGGATCCCGATGCAGAAAGACGTAGTTGCCCTGACCCAAGAAGGGGTGGCTCAAGCCGCACTCGGCCCAGCCTGTCATTTAGCACCTCGACGCCAAGTACAGGCAGATGGAGGGGGACACACTCTTGCTTTCAGCGCATCATCAACCGCACTCTTCTGTGATAGCTGCAGCGTCCCTCTGTTCCAAGCCTCAGTCGTCCTCGGCCACCTCGTCCTCGACGCTCCTAGGCAAGGAGGAGAAGATCTTGGAGGCGTACGGGAAGAAGCTGTACTCCAACGCCTCCTTGCACCTGCTGCAGGCCAACGCAGATGCCATGTTGGCAACCTCTAACCAAAGACCCTGGCGGCAAATTGTGGACTTCCTCCCAGAACTTCTGGCACAGAGCCAAGCCTGCTTCAAGACGGGACTAGAAGAATCCAGACTGGTAGCGCAGGACATTATGGAATCCACCGTGGCCCACATTGATACCTCTGACCGGGCCATCTGTATTGCCACGGACATGAGAAGGACGGCCTGGTTCTGTGCTACTTAGTGTAATCCCGATGTCCAGGAACGCATATTGGACCTTCCCTTCGAGGGCAGTGACCTCTTCCACTCTACCACGGATGAGGAATTGGATAAACAGAACAGCAGCTCGCAAACTGCTAAATCTATTCTTACGAATACCACGCCAAGGCCTACACCCAGTCGCAGCAACGCTCTGACAAGGGGCGGGCGTTTGGCGAGTTCAGAGGCTTCCAAGAACGGAGGCCCAGACAACCGGACCGTTCTCCTAGTCTGTATCGGAGGAAACATCAAAAGGGGGGGCAAGGTGTTTTTCCAATCCCCCTTAGCAACAGCCTCAGAGGGAGAAAAGGCATGACACACCCCTTCGGATCCACGTGTTTCCGGTGGGGGACAGGCATGCCTTTGACATGCAAATTTGGTACCAGAATTCTTTAGACCCCTGGATCCTCTCCGTAGTCTCCACGGGGTACCGCCTACCGGTACCTTCCTCTCTTCCCTCCTCCCCTCCTCTCCCACAGAATGGGACAGCAATTCTGCTGGCAGAGATCCGGTCACTCGTCGAGAGCCAGGCTGTGGAAGAAGTCCCAACCTCCCAGCGAGGCTTGGGCTTTTATTCCAGGATTTTCACCATACAGAAGAACCAGCAGGCTGGCCTGAGAGTTGTGTTGGACCTTTCCACCCGCAATCTCTCCCTCCCTCTGCAAAAATTCAAGATGGTTACGCCAGCTCTTATTGCGGAAACACTGGACATGGGAGACTGGATGTGCTCCTTGGATCTGAAGGACGCTTATCTACATGTCCTGATTTGGAAGCCGCATTGTTCCTTATTGCGCTTCAGGATCATGGGCTTCCATTTCCAATACAAAATGCTACCGTTCGGCCTCAACTCGGCTCCCAGGGTATTTACCAGGTTGATGAATGCAGTGGCAGCCCTCCTCGGGGCCCAGGGCCACCACGTCTGCCCATACCTGGACGACTGGCTCGTCCGGGCCACCTCTCCAGAAGCGGTTCAGCATCCTGCCTCTGCACTGATGAACACACTCCACGACCTGGCGTTCACTGTAAATCTCAAGAAGTTTCAGCTGCAGCCCACGTAGAGCTTGACCTTCTTGGGCCTTATCTGGGACACAAGCTCTCGGAGAGTCTTTCTCTCGGAGGACAAGATTGCGGCCATCAAGAGATCTACAGCTCATTTCCTCTCCAGGCCCGTGACCTTGGCCTGGTGGTACCAACACCTCCTGGGGCTTATGGCAGCGGCCCTTTTGGCCATGGCCCACACAAGACTCAAGATGCAGAATTTACAGCTGCACTTCGCAGCCTAATGGAGTCAGGAGAAGGGCTCCCAAGAGGAGCCAGTCAACATTCCTCTCTTTCTCCTCTCGGACCTTCACTTGTGGTCTGCGGACTTCAACCTGAGGCAGGGCAAGCCCTTCCGGCAGCCGGCCCCTCAGGTCACAGTTACTACAGATTCTTCCCTAGAGGGCTGGGGAGCCACCCTGGACAACCACAGCATCCATGGAGTCTGGACTCAGCAGTAGCAGGAGGCGCACATCAATTGGTTGGCTCTCAAGGCCTTTCTCCCTCTTATCGAGGGTAAGACAGTTCTTATCCAGACAGACAACTCCACCAGCACGAACTATGTCAACAAGCAGGGGGGCACCAGATCCCTTCCGCTGTGCAACCTAGCAGTCGGCATGTGGGACTGGGCTCTGGAGAATGACATTTACCTCATGGTTGTCCACCTCCCGGGGGAATCCAACCTGGAAGCGGATAGGCTCGGCAGACTGGGGGCAGACAATTACGAGTGGCAATTGAACAACCTTGTACTGAAGGAGATCTTCCTCAGGTGGGTCGTTGGACCTCTTTGGACAACAGGAAATAACAAAAGTTCGCCTCCTGGCAGGGGCAGAGCTCCGGCTCCCTGGGCGACGCATTCTAGATCCAATGGAACTACATGACGGCATATGCTTTCCCACCGACACCGCTAGGCCACAGGGTGATCTGCAAGATAAAGGAATCCCAGCACCTCAGAATAATTTTGATAGGTCCCTGGTGGCCGGCCAGACCATGGTTCTCGGGTTTCTCAGCCTATCGGACAGACCACCATTCACCTACCAGCTCCTCTCGTGGCCAATCCACCCTGCTCCTCACAAACTAGCCCTCACAGCGTGGTTCCTGGGCAGGTCACGCTGGAACACTTAAGCCTATCTCAGGCATACCTAGAGATCATCCAGGGCGCTAGAAGCAAGGCTACTAGGAGCCAATATAAGAGTAAATGGTCTAGATTCTTTCATTAGGCCGACTCTAGGGAGATCGACCCTCTTAAGTGCACCTTGGATGACATGCTCTCCTTTTCAGCACACCTCTCCCACTACGGTGGGCAGGTGGATACATGCCACACCTATACGGCAGCCATAGGGACTTACTGGAACTCTGAGGGCCTCTTCTCCTCCTCCAACCCAGTGGTCAAACGACATCTGGCGGGCCTCCACAGACTTTACCCACCTATAAAGAAGCCACACCCGGTGTGGGACCTCAACGTTGTGTTGGGCGCCTTGGTGCACAAACCTTTTGAGCCCATGGTGACTGTGGACATCAGGCTGGTCACCATAGAGACAGCTCTGCTCGTGGCCCTCATCTAAGCTCGCAGAGTCAGCGAGATCCAGCCGCTGGTGGCATCAGAACCCTACACCGCTTTTCACAGGGACAAGGTTGTCCTGCGGACCCACCCTGCTTTCCTACCCAAGGTTACCTCCTCCTTCCATCTCAACGAGGAAATAGTCTTACCCACTTTCTTCGCCGACTCCAAGGACGTGCCTCAGAGGGTCTTGCACCGTCAGGATGTCAGACGCACACTGAAATACTACCTGGACAGAACCAAGGGCTTCCACAAGACGGACGCCTTCTTTGTCACTTTCAGGAGGGTCTAGGCCCAGTTATAAGGCCTCCAAGGCCTCCATAGCAAGGTGGATGGTGGCAGCCATCAAGGAGGCCTATGAGGGGCAGCACAAACCACATGCCCATGTGGTCAGAGCCAAGGCCACGGCCATCGCGATCCAACGGCATGTGCCGTGGCAGGTCATCAGCAGGGCGTATTCCTGGGCCACCCCTTCGGCTTTCTGTAAATACTACTGTTTGGATGCCACCTCTAGGTCAAACGTGCCATTCGGGCAGACGGTTCTAAGAAACCTGTTTTCTTAAGGAGGGGCTCTTCTCTACCCTGGGGCTACATTCAGTTGTAATCGCCCATACAGTATGGAGGAAAGGGGACGGGACGTAAGAGTGATTAATAGTTACTCACCGTAGTGACTAACGTACTCTTATTCCATAGTCCCCTTTCCTCCATACGTCCCAACAACCTCCCCCCCCCTAATAATACTGGTGTCATTATGCAATGCTGATCATTGTCGACGCATCAATGAGGACTGAGGAGTGACGCCGGTGTGCACTGTCAGACGAGCTCATGCTCCCAGGGCAGCGCACCTCTAAATTTAAAGGGGAAGAAGATTTTCTGTTGAAAAGGTTCCATGTGCCTTGCAAGGGACGCCCATACAGTATGAAGGAAAGGAGACCGTTAGTCACTACGGTGAGTAACTATTCATTTCAGTATGGCTGGAAAGAATTTCTTGAACCAGAATTCCACCGGATTCAATTGATTGGTTACAGGATCTCGTTGGGACAGCACGGCCCCCATTGCCTCACTTGATGCGTCAGTTTCAACCAGGAACGCAAGCTCGGGGTCCGGGTGCTTTAGTATTGGTGCAGAGGTAAACCGCATTTTGAGTTGGTTGAAGGCCTGTTCAGCTTTTGCGGTCCACACAAAGGGCTTGTTTTTCCTGAGTAATGAGGTGATTGGATGTGCGATATTCGAGAGGTTTGGTATGAATCGTCCATAGAAATTGGCAAACTCCAGGAAGCTCTGTACTGTTTTGAGGGATGTGGGCGAGGGCCATTGCAGGATTGCTTCTACTTTGCGGTTGTCCGTTTGGATGCCTTGCGGGGTTAGGATAAAGCCCAGGAATTCCACTTTGGTCACATGAAGGTAACTTTTCTCCAATTTTGCATATAACCGGTGTTGTCGTAACTTGTCTAGTACAGCCCTTACGTGGCATACATGTTCTTCCAGGGCGGCTGAATAGATCAAGATCTCATCAATGTAGACCATAGCGCAGAAGTCCTCGCAGGATGTCGTTCATAAATAACTGGAAGACCGCTGGGGCATTACACAGGCCAAAGGGCATAATAGTATACTCGAATATCTTGAACTTAGTGCGGAAGGCAGTCTTCCCCTCGTCGCCTTTTTTTACACAAACTAAATGGTATGCCCCGCAGAGATCTAATTTGGTGTATATTTTTGCATTATTCTTCACTTGGAATCAATGGTAGGAGATATCTATTTTTTATGGTGATTTTGTTAAGCCCTCTATAATCGATGCAGGTCCTGAGGTCCCCTTCCTTCTTGGGTACGAAAAAGAGCGCTAAAAGGCTGGGGATTTTGCGGGTCGGATAAACCTATTCGCTAAATATTGGTCCAGGTATTCACGTAAGTGTTGATTTTCTTTCTCGGCGAGAGCGCAGATGCGGCTTCATGGCACCTTAGATCCTGGTATAAAGTCTATTTGGCAATCGTATGGTCTATGAAGGGGGTAGCGTATTGGCCTGTGCCTTTTGGAACACATCTTGATAGTCTTCATACAAGGCGGACAATTTTCCGGTCATGCCAAGCAGCACTGTTTCTTCCTGATTTGGAGTATTAGACGCTGGTAACTGGGCCATGGTAGGTGCGAACGGGTAACAAGTATGAAGGCACTCTGAAGGGAAGACCATTGCGTAGGTTCTCCAGTTGATGACCGGATTGTGGCATTCCAACCAGGGCATGCCA
This sequence comes from Ambystoma mexicanum, assembly GCF_040938575.1. NCBI lineage: Eukaryota > Metazoa > Chordata > Amphibia > Caudata > Ambystomatidae > Ambystoma > Ambystoma mexicanum. The sequence continues at coordinate 778,356,062 of NC_090921.1, read as the reverse complement.
AGTATGAGCTGGAACTGGGGTGCGTTAATCAGATCGAATAGTATGCACTCCCGTTGGCCATCCCGACACAACAGTTTGACCTCTTCGGTACACTGAGTTATGGGCCCAGGTGATGGTTGTGAACCATCCACCTAGACTATGTTGTCTACCTTCTCCTTCCGTTGTCCAGGTACGCCCATCCGTTGGGCCACCTGCATGTCCATGTAGTTTCTGATTGCCCCACAGTCCATATAGGCTTCCATAGCATACATTTTCCGAGGTTGCCCTGGATTGATGAGGATTACGGGTATTGTAAGGTGTGAGACCGTTGATGTTTTTTCTTCCCTCGACAAGCCGATCCCTACTCTTGTCAAGTCATTAAGTTTTCCGACGTCAGTTTGGAATCCTTTGAGTTTGCTGAATTAACATTGACTGCTCCTAACGGCCTTCTACATGGCTTACTTGAGCAGTCTTTCAGGAAATGTCCTGCTTTGCCGCAATATAAACACAGCCGTTGTTGACGGCGCCTCTCCCTTTCTTCCTTGGTCAAATGCCCTATGACACTACCCAACTGCATGGGTTCCGGCGGAGTCTTTAGGGAGCGTGGTGATACCTCTTGTGGGCGTACGTACAAGGGCCTTCATTCCAAACAGGACCGATCCGTCTTTCTATCCTGTAATCAGTGGTTTAGTTGAACCACCAGGTCTATATATTCCGAGCAGCGCTCAGGCGGGTTGACCACATGGGCTAGGACATCCTTGAGTTCACTGCGAAGACCTCGGTAGAATAAGGTAGTCCTCTTCTCCGCCGGGCCAGTTTGTCTCAGCAACGAGTTGATTAAAGGCAGTGCTGTACACCAGCAAGTCTTGTGACCCCTGACGGAGCACCAATAACTCCCCATCTAAGGCCTGCCCCTGAGCCTGGTGCGTGAAGAGCTTATCTAGCTCACATTGAAAACCAGCAAAGTTATGCAGGATGGGGTCATCCCGATTGACTAGCGGTACTAACCAACTGGCTGCATGACACCGCAAGTATGCTGACACAAAGGCGACCTTCGTCTGATCCGTAGGGAAGGCCCCATGCTGACACAAGAATTGGAATCTGCACTGCTTCATGAAGATAGCATACTTCTGTGGATCCCCTAAAAACTGCTCAGGAGGAGCCAGGGGAACTGTTACAGTGGTGGTTACCTGGATATGGGGTGGCCCTGCTATGGCCCCATCTGGTGGGCCAGGCAATAGTACTTGACCTGCTTGTGTCATGGTCAATCGTTTTGCAAGATCCTCTGTCCTTTCCCGGTTCACCACTACTTCCTTTCTCATGGCATTAATCTTAGAATGAGCTGAGTGCACCTCTGCTTGCAAATCCCCCCAAAAAGGCTGCCAACTGATCTACCTCCGACTCCATGACACTCGGACAGGGCTTGAAACGTGGGCTTAGCGTTCTGTAATTCTTACCTCTGGTGCCCTGCAGGAATGCCTGATCCGGACTGTTCCGAAGCATTGCCCCCACTGGAAAACCTTGCTATGGTGGATACCCAAGCCATGCCTTCCCCCACTGGTTCTCTGAAGAACTAAAGCCCCAGTGAGCATTGAGGTTGGGAGAAGCCCGGTAGGACTCTGAGCCTCTGGTAGAATGTGCAAGGAGGTCTGGATGAAGACCTAGGGTTAAGAAAGTGCACATATTCAATATGTGTCTCCCAGCTTTCCCCCCACCTTCATTGGCGGTTGGGCAATGCTCGCAGAGGTTGATGGATGTGCAATGACTCTCTCTTGAAGGATAAAGAGGTCACCCAGGGGCTTCTATCTATTTATGTTTATATTTGTAACTATTTCTAAATAACCAGTATACAAGAATATTTTGACATTAATGACAGTGTCTGGCCTCCATTGACCCCGAGAAGGCCTTTGACTGGGTGGAGTGGATGTATATGGGGAAGGTGTTACAGAAAGTGGGATTCAGTGGTAACTTACCACAATGGGTTATGTCCCTTTATAGAGCCCCGACAGCAAGGGTGTTGGTGAACGGATTGCTGTCGGCTCACTTTTCGCTTACTAGATGTACAAGACAGGGGTGCCTCCATTTCTCTGCTGTAATACGCCCTTACAATGGAGCACCTGGTGATAGCCATATGGGAGAACCGGGGGGTTCAGGGTTATCCAGTGCAATGAGGTGGACTTTAAGATATCCCTGTTTGCGGATTATATTTTGTGCTACCTAAGGAAAGTTTGCTGTTCCCTCCCTGAGCTCCTAGTGCAAATGGGTTCCTTTGGCTCTTTCTCTGGCCTTAAATTTAATGTGGCAAAATCTAGTGTTATGCCTCTCTGGCACACAAACTCGTGTATACAGGACTGTGGGACGTTTAGGAGTGTGAGGGTGGAGTGGGAAGAGATTACCTACCTGGGGGTTTGTATCCCTCAGCAACTCCTATGTTAGCAGCGATAAAAGCAGATCTGACTCGGTGGGCACCCCTTACTCTGCCATGGTATGGTACACTGACTTGGGTAAAGATAAATGTTCTCCTGCGGACAATGTGCTTGTTCTCAACCCTCCCAATCTGGCTCTCAGAGTCCTTCTTCAAAGAGTTGAATGGCCTGGTCTCTAATTTTTTATTTTCTTATTTAATCTTTTTCTTGCAATATATCAAACCGAACATGAATTTGAAAGCAAACACATCAAGCAAACCCAACCATGTCCCCTATCCACCCCCAGATCCCACTCCAGTCCTACCCCCTCCCCCTTGCAGTCATCCCCGACCAACATACAGAGTAAGGGACATATATTCATACATGCAATGACAATGGAGGCATATCCAATTCAGGAGAGGGGGCATTGAAGAGAGAGTATGATCGGTACGAGAGAGATCAAAAAGTGACAATCGAAAGATGACAAAGTTAAGATTGAAATTAGAATTACATTTTAAATTAACCTGCTTATTAAGCAGCGCTCGACATGCCCCACCATCATCGCTCTAATCCGTAAATCTGTATAGCACAATACCCTTAAGGGTTCAAACAAATGAGTCAGCTAAATTAGAGAACCTTTCCACCCTCACTTGTCCCGCACATCTACGAAAGCAATTCCGTTCAGCGGAGCATATCTTACACAAAAGTGTCCGCCACTGTTGATATGTCGGTGGATCCGGCTTCTTCCAGTTCAATAGGATGGCTTTACGAGTTGCAAAAAGGGCAATATGCATTAGTCCGTGGGTCAATGCGTCGCTATGCTAGTTCTTGAGACCGTGCCCAAATAGGATCACTGCCGGAAGGGGCTCGATCACTGCCCCCTGCACACCCCGGAGATCATGGGTAACTTTAGACCGTTGTGGTTTGAGCCAATGAATGCCATCAACCAATAATTGGAATTGTGGAGGCTTTGCAATCAGGAACGAAAATAAAAGTGAGATTAGACTCTCAGGGCTCATACTCTAATTGGAGACTAATCGGGGACTCTGCCAGGTGTGTGTCCTCGGCCCGTTTCTTTTCTGTTAAAGAATATGCCTAATTGTTTGAACTCTATCAGGACTAACCCGCCTTAACTAGGGGGATCAAAAAGTGCAACATCTGACATACGCTGATGACAGCATCTTCTGCAATATGACCTCTATAGTACTCCTTAGAGTATTACAGGCGGTGGAAGAGTTCCTTAGTTAGCGGACCTTAAAATTAACAGCATAAAATCGAACATTTTGTTGCTGAATAGGAGGAAGTGTAAGTGGAAAACATTTGGTTGGAACTTAAAAGGCCAATCATTGGAGGTGGTTGTGTATTTGCGTTTCTTTATGATGGAACGAGTAGGAACGCGCCTGATGCTGATGTAAAGTCTACATTTCTGGCAGCTACTAGCCAATTAATTCAATTTGACTTTAAGTTGGGACGGTACTCGTTACTGTCTGTAATGAAACTATTCAGACAGCAAATTGTGTGAAAACCTATTTTTGACTCCCAGATGAGAGAAGATTGTACACCCTGGGCTAAGCTGGAGGCTAACCTATGGAGAAAAGTTCTGCGCCTGCCGGCCTCTGTCCCATTGGTTGGAATTTTATTTGAGCTCGGTCAGCACACAATTGAGACAAGAATTGACTGGGGAAAGCTGCACATTTTTGCCAGTATTGTCAGTCCTCCCAAGGCTTCCTCCTTCACTCTTCTCAATGAAATGTGGGTAAAGGGTAACTGCAGGGTTTTAGTGGAAAGGGTTGAGTGGTATACGCAGACTCTCGCAATAATTGAATCCTCGACGTAGGCGTTGAATCCTAATAAGGTAAAACAGAAATTATTCAGATATTTGGATTCAGCTTAGGACTGCACTACTGGAATATCAAAGTTTTGATGATCATTTCAATTGGTCAATAAAAAATTACAATATTTCAGCCCCATACCTGGGGAAACCTCTGTCGAGAGAATTTAGGTTCAAAATTTTGAGAGTAAAGTTACATTTGTGTCCCACTAGGGAAGTGTTATGGAGAAGGAGCAAGGTACCTAAAGGCAAACGACTGTCATTACTGTGCCCTAGAGGATGAGGCCTTAAAACATCTGTGTGTTTCATGTCCGGACCTACATTGTGTGAGGAAAAAACAGTTGTGTTCTGGACTAACTGAAGAGGACTTGTGTATCAGAATTCTAAATACTAATGAGCTCTCGCTGTCTTTAAGGGTATGCTATTTTTGGAAGATGTTCTTAAAGAGTTGTAAAAGGAAAGAATTCTGAGGTTTTATGTTAAAAGGATTTTAAAGGAATTGTATGTATTATTATTTGTATGTATTATTTGTATTAACTTTTAAAGGTTCTTAAATTTTTAATGTGATATGCATGGAATTCGATGAGTGATAAGTTCAGTTTTGTACTAAAACACAATAAATAAATAAATTGTGGTTTGAGTCTGGGGCAGTGCCAGAACATGTGTCCGATGGTACCAACTTTGCCACCCATGCCAGCATTCGGCGTCGCCCGTTAATGCCCATCCTAAACATTCTCGCTGGGGTGTAGTATGCTCTGTGAATGAGTTTGAATCGGATCTCCCGTTGGCAGAGACTTCAGGAAACATGGCAACTGTGGAAATGGAGTCATGTATGTCTCCAATTGTTAGTTCCTCCCCCAAATCTTCGCTCCACTTGTCAGCCAGTGTTTGGATACGTTTATAGTTGTTGTGCATGGTGAGCGTGTATATGCTTTTAAGCCTCAGGAATTCAATATGGTCTTGCATCACCTTCTTTTCACACTGCAAAGGTTCTGCGAGTCTGGAATCCCTGGTTGTGTTAGTAGCTAAAATAGGATGGAGGGTCTATGCTCGTCAGCCCTAGCCTGGTCATGGCGTTGGGAAGGGGATGGGCTTATCCTCTAAGAGATCCATGAGCCTAACATCTTCCCATCAGGCCTGGTGCTGTGTTGTGAACTGTGTAGGTGTACAGAGCTAGAGTAAGGCATGGAGTGAGATCCACTGCGGGGCTACGCGCATGTTTGTACCAATGAGTCTGCGCATCTTGTGCCATTGTGTTGAGATGGGGCCCAGAATCGGGTGCCGGGCAAGGGCCTTTGGGAGTCGCCGGAGCGGGATTGCCAAGATTACCTGAGGTGTAAGAGGGCAGAGATTTTACACCTCAGTGACCCACCAGCTTGTGTTGTCAGCTGTACTAAGCCATCACTTAGACCACCCAATCTGTGCCGCCATATAATAAACCTGCTTGAATGGGAGCACCAATGCCCCGTCCTGCTAAGCGGCATGCAGGATGTGTTTATTTAGCCTCGTATTAAGCGCGTTATAAATAACCAATCCTATCATATCATATGTTTGTTTCCCTTGCCAGATAAACTTCATAATCATGCGGTCAAATTCGGTGAATTGAGCCCTGGAAGGGGACATGGGGAGCATGAACACTAGGTTGATCAGCTTGGCCATGGAGTTCATTTTAATGGCATTAATCCTGCTGGATAAGGGAAGGGTTTCCCATGAGTCTGTTGTGGTCGGATCTCGTCTAGTAGAGGTGTATAATTGATCCCAGCGAGTGTGTGCAGCATCAAGCTGATCCATACTCCCGAATACTTTATGGCCTGCAATTGGAGTTTAAAAGGGGCCACCACCTCAGGGTCCCAGGGAATGTCCTGGCGTAATGCTAATACCTCAAACCTATCCCAATTGATACTGTTACCGGCCACGTGCCCATACTTGTGTCGTATGGTGTAGATGCGTGCAAGGGACCTGTTTCATCGACTGATAAAAAATAGATTAGCGTTGACATATCGGGAGATGCAATGCTCTTCCGGGCCCTTGAGTATGCCTGTCCATCTGTCCGTTCTCAGTTTGCCGGCTAGCGGCTCAATTGCCAAGGCGTACACTAACAGCACCATCTGACTGCGCTGCCGAGTCCCGGTGTGAAGGGCGAAAGGATCAGATGTTAGGCTGGTCATGACTACCAAGGTTAATGGTGCCCTTTACAAGAGCCCCACCATCTGCAGGAAGTACCCCGAGAATCCGAACTTGCGCAGCAGCTCGAACATGACGTCCCAACGCACATTGTCAAACGCTTTTGATGATAGGACTACATCCTCGGGTTGAGCCTCCCCTTCTAGTACATGTAAAAAGTGCCTGAAATTATCTGCCAAATGTCTGCTCATGATGAAGCCCGTTTGATCTTGACGAATTAGTCTGGGTAGCAACCTTTCCAGTCTGTTCGCCAGGCATTTCGCTAGGACTTTAACATCTGCATTTATTAAAGAAATCAGGCGGTAGGACCCACAATGTTTTTAGTAGAGATGTTGGGAGATGGTCAGAGTCCAGGGCTTTCCAGAACATTTATCCCATGTGCATTGCAAGCCCTTCCTGCATCAGTTTGTACATATCTATAGGCAGACCATCAGGCCCAGTCGCTTTTCCCAAGTTCAATCCCTGAAGGGCTCGGAGTACCTCTTCATCATCCAGTTGAGCATTTAAGATGCCAAGCTCGGCATCAGTAAGAGTTGGTAGGGGGATATCGTTGAGGTAGGCGTAGAGCTCCCGATAGAACTCAGCAAACCTCTCATTAATAGCCTAGTCCCCAGTAAGCATGTCTCCCGTAGAGCTCTGTATAGCAGTGATTAATTTGCTCAGTCTCTTTCCTTTCAGGGAGAGGCCATCATACGAAGGGGCCGATCTTCAGAGTCATATAGGTTGAGTGCCCAATTGGAAAATACCTTGTAGGCTCTAAGTATAGTGACGTGTGCTGTTTCAGAGCGCAGTACAAGAATCTTGGCGTATACTTGGTGGTCCCTTGTCGGTTTGTGCATGCGCTCGGCTGCGGTTAGATCCAACAACAGTCGGGTCTCCCTTTCTGCCCACTCCCTCTTCTTATAGGCCCATCTAGATATAAATTGGCCTCTGACGTGCGCCTTAAATGGGTCCCACCAGTGCAGTGCATTAGTCATCGCTTAGGTTGTCTAGCCAGAAGTTGCTCGCATTCTGCAACAAAAGCTCTGCTAAATCAGGGTATTGCAGGGCAATGAGATTCATTCTCCATGCAGGCATCATGGTAGGGGCGCCCGGCAGGGTGAGGCGCATAAGGACCATGTCATGATTTGATAGGGTCATGGGGAGGATTGAACTGCGGTCCACCATATGTATCATGGTACCTGGGAGCAGCCAGTAGTCCAACCGAGAATAGCAATGATGGTGGTTTGAGTAGAATGTGTAATCCCTCTCACATTCATGTAATTTTAGATAGTGTCTGTGGTCGGACCCTTTAAGCGCCTCGAAGAAGAGATTGACGGCCCGCCTAAATCTTGACACATCCACGGAATAGTTGTTGAATATGCGGATCATGTTATCCTCAAGACTGATGATAATCTGATTGTGATGGTGCGTGGCTGCTCTCCAGGCGATGGTTTGGGAATGGGGGCCCCGTGTACCCTTTCCATAATGTATGAGCGCATGTCTTCTATGTGCAGTTTTTCATGCAGAAAGCTATATACGTATCCCTCAATGTTGTTTTCTCAATGTTCTCTGGAAGCCCCACTAAGCGGAGGTTGTTACACCTAGACCTATTTTCTTAGTCCTCCAGTTTAGCTCCCAGCCGCTTTACCTCTCTGAACAGTCAATTGATGTCTGTTGGTTGTGTCCTGGCTATCCTCAAGCGTGCTGATGCATTGCTCGTTGTCTATAATGCCTCCGGTCATATCTTGCATCTCCTTCCTGATGTCTTGGACTGTGTCATTGGTTTCCTGGGTTCGCTGCCTGATGAGCTTCATTTCGCCCAAGATCGCCTGGAGTTGCTCTTGTATATCCATCTTTTGTATCCGCCTGGAGGACCTGCGAAGCTGGGTGGCAATAGGTTTGACGAAGTCCTCCTCACAGTCAGCCAGAAGGTTATCAAAGGGATGTTGCATACCCCAGCGGCACAAGGTATAGAACAGGCTATTATTCAAACTGGCAGCTCCAAGTTTCTTCGCCCAGATGGGTATGTTTCCACTGCAGTTTGCTATAAGCCTTATGCATAGGTGTACCCAGTGACCTTATCTGGGGGGCCGGTGGTGTTAGTCCGAAAACTAATCCCTAACCATCGTCTTGCCCCCCCCTGGGCAACCATGCACCAGTCTTAGACAATCTCCTAGGGGGGTGTGGATCACTATACCCCCCCTGTTTTTGTATCTTAGGGCCTTTGTGCACTGTGTTACTTCTATCTTATGCCTGCCAACATACTCCTATCATACAATAACATAAGACATAAAGAAAACACATGAATCGATTAAATTATAACAATGGAATACATGCATTTATGCACAGCAAAGCATAATGCAGACAATAATAAAACTCTAGCCAATATCGAATTTGCACCTTTTATGCTTCTGGTGCAAATCTACCATGCAATAACTATAAGCCTTTCAGGTTTCTAATGCAAGCCTGTGATGCAAGCCTGTAATTCTAATGCAGTCTAATGCAAGCGTCAAACATCCAGCAATCCTCTTTTTCATGCAGAATCAATCCTCTCCAATCCACACCATACTTCACACTCACTCTCTTAAGACAATCCCTGTCTGATTTCCCCTTCTCCCAAACCCAATGCTCTTTGCGTGAGTGTCTGTTCTAATCATGGGCGTAATTCTAGGGGGGGGACAGGGATGCCCGTCCCCCCAACCTCCATGGCACACCATTCTGTCCCCACTCATTTGGCCTGGGCACCTCCTTTTCAGATGTCCTGTCCTCCCCAAACCCATCAGCAAAGTTACCCCACTGGTTCTAATCAATCAGTTTGTCTAGGCCATAAACCATACTTCCCATTTGCTTGTGCCTCTCTGTCTCCAGCTCTGTCTTTGTCAGGGCCAGGTCTCTCCTCTTCCCGCTACTCTGCAATCAGTCAGCCAGCAGTGGCAGGCCCCTCAAGATCTGGTCACTCGAACTGCTTCTGCCAAGCTCTGCCATCCCTCTCCCAAAGCCATCGGATTCCGCTGCACCAAGACATCTCTCCCTCATTCTCAGAAAGCAGCTCCATCCAAAACTCCATCAGCAATTAACTCGAACAAACTCCATCAGTATCTTACCCCATTCTCCAACAGCAACTACCAACAACTAGGCACTCTTCTCTCGCTTCACCTCTGCTTATACTAATCCAATGACGCACCCCTTCTCCATGGTTACATGATTCTCTAAGCTAAGAATGTCTCTTCCTCTGTCAGCATTTAACAATGCCTGCCAGTCTGTGTTATGTGTGTTGTTTCGTGTTCTGGTCACTACGTGTTATGTGTCAAAGTGACATTGAACATCATATCTCTGCCTTGGCCTTCTGTGTGCGTTGCAAAACACCATCTATTCCTCCATTTCTCCATTCACTCCACTGTTGGCTCTGTCTGCATCACAAAATCCCTCTCTCTGTGCCCGTTTTCAAAGCATCTCATTGCCTGAAAAGGCTTCTCTCCCATCTCCCCATGTCGCGCTCCCACCCACCGTTGCTGTCTCCGCGGCACACAGGCCATGCTGATTAGCCAGGCCGTATCCCTGTCTAAGGCAAAGGTTCGTGTTATCTGTCTGTCTGCCTGCCAAGCAACTGTTTACAAATTCCTGGTACACTAACTCATAACAATCTCTCTGCACTCCACAGCGCAAACAACTTCTGTGTGTCTCCATCAGAAATGGCTTCAAATGCCAGCTAAGTGCTTTCTCTATTCTCAAATGTAGTGTCTAACACATTCAAACAATACCAAGCACTATCCTCAAAGCATAATGCAAATTCTAAGTGCACACTCAACATGCATACATGTGTACATGTAACTACAAAACATAACAATGTGTCATTCTAAATGGCTCTACGTGTCATTTTCAAATATGACAGTGTGTCATTTCAGGCCTCATTCGTTCTCTTTAGTGCCTAGCACGTTTCTCTCTTAATGGCACGCGCTATCTAAATGCATAATACATCATTCCAAAAGCATCTCTTTCAATCATATATGGCAATAACATAACTTAGCAAACCCTTCATACAACAGGGCCTATTTCTCTCTTCAAATGCATAATGCAAATGGCTAATGCATACAAAGTGGCAGTCTAATATATGGATGGTGTAATGATGCTACTTCTTCATGTACTAATCGGAACTAAACAGGATGCAATAATGGTTAACTAAACATGATGCAATCATTCCTAAAGGGATAATACTAAATAATGGTTCTCTAACAATGGGTAATAATCGGTAATGATTCTGTAACAAAGAGTACTGATTCTCTTATGATTCTCTAATGATAACAAATCCAGGCTCCCTCATTTTATCAGATTTCACAGTGGATGGCAGTGTGGGGTAGCTAACAGTCGCACACCGTTCAGATCCTGTGTGCCCTTCGGGGGAGGTGGCGTAGTGCCCTCTGTTTGTGCTGTGCAGTTCTTCTCTGTGCCCCCCCACACCACCTGTCCAGGCTGGCATCAGACTAGAGCAACCGCTTATCTGCGTAATTAAGCAATCATGCTGTCGGCTCACTTTGTATGTGCTTGGATCCTGGACTAGCAGATAGCCTGTTTGATGTGCGCGTGCCACACCAGGAGCCTGGGCATGTGCGGGAAGGGCCACCCCTTGGCCTGTGTGGTTGGCACTGGTTGGCGTTCAGAGCAACCTGGCATGGGGCCTCCCCATCCACCAAGGAATGCCAGCCAGGTAGGGACCTTCACAGTGAGGTTGCCCTGTTGTAAGGGGTCTTCATCAGTAGTCGGTGGGGCCCGGGGCAGGGACTTCGTGGCAGGGCTGCAGGTGGAGGCCAGCCAGGACCAAGGGCCCAAGGATGAGCCACACACAGCGCATGTTGCTGCTTCTTTTTGCAGTGTAGTGGGAACGGTCTTCTATCAGTGCTTACATGGGCCAGGTAGACCCCACGCCCCCCCCCCCAAACACACACGGTCGGCACGTTGGGGTGTTGTGCACTTAGCATCCAGCCAGGCAGGATTCCCTACTATTGGCTATAGGGGGCCCGGTAGGCGTCTGGTGAGGTGACCGATGTCTAGTTCGGGACTGGTATGCCTCATTGGGGAGCGACCATGGTGTCTTGCAGTAGTCTCCCCAGGCACGGCATTCCCTCCCTCTTCAGCTTACCTCCACCATTGCCGTCGTGCTCTGGAGGGGCCAGGAGAGCACGGCCTAGATGCACATGAATTAGCTTCTCCGCACCCTTGCTAGAGGGGACTCACATCATGGCATTTGCTCTCCGCCGCTAACCATGCAGTCTGCGTTGTAAATCCGGGCAGCAGCAGCGCTCAAGGTAAGGGCACAAGTCGGCAATATCATCTGCCGCGTTTCCTTCTCTGTGGTCAGTTGTGGGGTCAGCGCCTGTGCTACAGGGGACTGCGTAGCAACCCAGGTCATGCAGGAGTTTGGTGATGAGGAATGATGCCATACTCAGGTGTTCGGTCTTTCACAGCGCAGTGAGCCAGTCCACCAGTTCTCCTGGTGTGTTGCTTCAAATGCGGCTGTCATCGGCTCGCCCAGGTCAAGCATTGCGGGACAAAGTTGGACGCCAGTGCTCGTCAAACAGTGAGCTTCATCACCCAGCGGCCATCTTTCTCAGGCTCTTGAGTGCCCCCAGTCTCCAAATGTATTTAGCAGGGCAAGAGACCCAGACTCAAGAGGGCCTCCTTAACACTTCCTAGGGATTTCAGGGGATTTCGTTTCTGTGAAGGCATCATGAAGCAAGACACAGACAACCAATTCAAAGTTCAAAATAAAATGCTTTATTAAATCAAATGTCAGGATGGTAGAAGGTCTAACTTGCCCTTTGCTGAGGTGGGATGTCCCTACCTGAACGAAACTAAGGAAAATCTGAGTCAGAGTTCAACTTAAAAGTATGTCTCTGTCCAAAACCTATCCTTGCCCTCACAACTAAGCTAACAAATCTGTAGGGATGTTGATAATAAAAGAAATGATGTTTAACACACACAACGTTCTGAGCTTCTTCCAGCTCAAGAAAGTTCCACAAAAGTCTCAAAATTACCTTTCTCAAGTTCAAGGCAATACAGTTCCAGACAATACTCTGGGTTCCCTTCCAAGTTTCAAGCAACACAGTTCAAAAGAAAAGGGTCTTGAGGCTTAATTCTCAAGACAACACTGGCAGTTCCTCAAGTCTCAGGGTTCCCTTCACCAAGACTTTAACTCGTCCACTTGTACTTATTTGTCTTTTCAAAAAGTGCAACACAACTCGAGGTCAACCTGACCCTCCTTCTGGATTGCATCAACAGTTCACTTACAGTGCTTCTCCTTGGTTTGTTTTACAATGTCAATTCAGGGCTCACTGGTCCAGGCGCAGTTGTCAGACCACATGGTCCCCCCCATCACAGTTTGCGCAACCCGGATCCCTAGACCGTTCAGCCCACACAGGTTCTTCTGTACTTGCCCATGTGTACAGAGTCACATTCACTTAGTTTCTATTTATCGGCCTCTTAGCTTTATGTACAGTTTTACACTCTTCTGGCTTCTCCTGGTTTCTCCTGATTAGCCTCTTGACTCTGCCATAACGAGTCACACACCTCTTGCCAGTCTTTGGCCTTGCCGCACTGCATCCATTCATAAAAGTTCACTTTGTGGTGGTCTTGTTCATGCCCCACCTTTCTATTGCACTCTTTCACAGTAGTGCTCCATTTCGTAAATTGCTTTCACATGAGCACTTTTCCTTTGCCCGTCATCTGCTATTTGCTTTGCCCATAAAGTTTTATTCAAGTCAGTATTCAATATGCTTAATTTTAAGGTTTCATTCAGTTCAGTATTCAATATGCTCAATTTCAAGTTTCCCTTCAGTTCGGTATTCGTTACTTATTCGCAGCCCACTAGGAGCACCTCAGCTTTCGAGTGGCTTTCACTGACATTCACTGTTCCTCCCTAGCATCTTCTGCTGCTTCCCTTCTGCTTCTCAGGTCAATGGGCTGGCTTCTGTGAGTCCTGCTCGCACGCCGGGTGCTGTCTTGCACACACCAGAAGCCCTGCTGCCTCTGCACGAACGCGGTCCTCTGGGACGTGGGCCGGCATCCTGGCTCCTTCTCAGGTCCCACCACGGCAGCCTCCCCATAAAAAAGGTCCCCTGCTGGTCTCTCCCACAGAGGCGCCTCTGTTGCTCTCTTTGCTGTTCTCTTGCGCTCTCTTTATATACCTGCAACCACTTGACAGGTTGCAGGTGTGGATTCTCAATTGGGCTTGTCTGACTATAATTAAAAGGACATCCCTGACCGTCAGTCTTCTGCAGGCATCTTCCTCATCCCAGTACTAAAGTGGTGAAATGGATTTTTAGCGTTCATCACTCTGGATATGTATACGCATCTGAAAAAAGTTGGGGACCTCTTGTGGTCTCCGATAATGGCGATTCTCTAACAGATCAGGGGCCATCTGAGTTTAGGAGTGTTGTGGACCCTATGGAAGAGGGGTGGGGGAATGATAGACTTACGTCCTGGCCTTCTCCTATGATTTCCCTGTGGATGGTCCCTCTCGACCTGGGAAAGCTGGGCTTTCGTCATTTTCAACTGTGGTTAGATAGAGGTCTGGCAAGAGTGTGGGTAACTGTTCAGGAAAGGAGTGTTTTAAGAGTTATGAGGAGGTTGGTGAGATGTGAGTCATCCGTTTGAAGGGTATTTTGGCACATGCTAGATAAAGGGTTGATCTGGCACGTCCCCTCACACCTTTGGAGAAAAGTATTGATTGTGCGGTGATCAGGAAAGGGATCCTCTCGAAGCTCTATAGGGTTCTGGTAACCCCCTGTTCTTTAGGGGAGGCAAAAGTTCAAAGAGTATTGGATTACACTATGCAGGGGGGAGACATTTCATGGTAACCTTTTTACAGCAACAATGGAGCATTACTTCAAGTTGCTACAAAGCTGGCATCTGGACCCTCTGAGACTAACCAAAATGTACAGTGGTGTCTCACCGCTTTGCCCTAGGGCCTGTGGTCAGGCAGGATCCTTGTTTCACAGGTGGCAGTTGTGCCTGTGGATCCAGTTTTACTGGGTCGAGCTCCTGAGTTGGATAAAAGATATAGCTGAGTTGGATACGCTACAATTGATGTTGGGTGTCCCGGTGGGGGACACGGAGAAATCCTGGTTCCCCTGACTGCGGGAAGCTGTACTCCGGGCGAGGAGATTGGCGATAGCACAGAACTGGAAGAGTGTGAGCGCCCTAACTACGGCGGATAGGATGAATGAGTTCTGGGCCATTTTTATAATTGAGAAATTGACTGTGTTGGTTAACAACTTCATGGGGTCTTCATCAGTAATGAGGGTTGTTTGTTCTGAAATCTGGCTATCGTAAACCTGGTATTGTGTGCTAGACTGATGGGGGATGGCCGGTGGTCAGTACACAGGAGCAGACCCCATGGGGGAGACTCGAGCAAGAGGACGCCTCTCCAGTGGGGTGTTTGAATATTGTGTGACAAGCCTTGGGGAGTATTTGGGTCTGATTATTATTAAGGGAGCATCCCAATGGTGGGGGACAGTAATGGTTGGATGCATTGGTATTTTTTGCTTTTTTATGCTTTTATTTCTATCTCCATTTCAGCATATGAGGGGGTAAGAGCAGTTGTACGCTCTGTAGTAGAGTGCAATTTGTGTTGTTGGGGGTGTTTCTTTTTTTGGGGGGGATTGTTTCTGAGTAATTATGAGACATTAATATGTTTATTGAAAATGCTAATAAAAGTAAGTTTAAAAGAAAATATATTTGACGCCTTATTGTAACATTGCCACGATGTACTACTGAGTAGTCTGAAAAGCAAGTGATTACATAGGCTGCACTCGAGAATATCCAGATTTTCTGGTCCTATCTGAAAACAAGATGGTTGTGCTGGGTGAGTGGCTGAGAATTCCAAGTTTTGGAGCAAGAACAGACAAGGATGAGTTCCCAGATCTCAATTTGGGGAATCTCAGAACATTCAATTAATAGTCCTGAGCTTGATCTGAGATGAAGTGAGTGGTGATATTTAGTACATTTGCCCAAGACAAATGGAGGACTGGTCCCAGGGTAGGCCAGCTGAAAAATGCACATGGTCTTCAAGCACACATGCTGGCTTCTTGCAGCAGAGGAGTGTGTGAAGATATACAGGATAATTCATAGAATTTCGCACAAAAGTGGCGCACGCGGCTGGCGCACAGTGTTCGCATGCGAATGTCTGCGCCAGCCGTGTGCGCTAAAATCGATTTCCGCGCACAGCGTATTCATGGATTTTAGCCTCCTAAACTAGCCGTGGCGCAGCGACCCTGCAGCAGCGCCAGTTACGCCCCCAAGAACGCCCTCGCGCAAGGAAAAGCCATCAAAATTCCCAATTCAGCGCAAAGGGCTGCGCTAACCCTGGACCACTTTACAGGACTGCCAAACAGCAAACGCCAAGCGGGGAACATGTATTACTGGGGTGCGCGTGAAGTTTCACACGCGAAAGGGCCTGTGCGAGTGGGGTACGTGTATTACTGGGGTTCGTGGGAATTTTCACACGCGATTTCAGCAGGGTACGTGTATTACGTGGTTCGCAGGAACTTTCACACGCGAAAGGGCTTGTGCGAGTGGGGTACGTGTATTACTGGGGTTTGTGGGAATTTTCACACACGATTTCAGCAGGGTACGTGTATTACGGGGTTTGCGGGAACTTTCACACGCGAAAGGGCCTGTGCGAGTGGGGTACATGTATCACGGGGGTGCGCGGGAAGTTTCACACGCGATTGGGCTGGGTACGTGTATCTCAGGGGTGCGCGGGAAGTCTCACACGCGATTGGCCTGTGTACGTGTATTTCAGGGGTGCGCGGGAACTTTCACACGCCATTGGGCCTGGGTACGTGTATTTCAGGGGTGCGCGGGAAGTTTCACACACGATTGGCCTGGGTACGTGTATTTCAGGGGTGCGCGGGAAGTTTCACTCGCGATTGGGCTGGGTACGTGTATTTCAGGGGTGCGCGGGAAGTTTCACACGCGATTGGGCTGGGTACGTGTATTTCAGGGGTGCGCGGGAAGTTTCACACGCGATTGGCCTGGGTATGTGTATTTCAGGGGTGTGCGGGAAGTTTCACACGCGATTGGGCTGGCTACGTGTATCTCAGGGGTGCGTGGGAAGTTTCACATGCGATTCAAGCAGGGTACATTTATTTCTGGGGTTCGCGGGAAGTTTCACACGCGATAGGCCCTGTGCGAGTGGGGTACGTGTATTTCTGGGGTGCGCGGGAAGTTTCACACGTGATTCCAGCAGGGTACCTGTTTTTCTGGGGTTTGCGGGAAGTTTCACACGCGATAGGCCCTGTGCGAGTGGGGTACGTGTATTTCGGGGGTGCGCGGGAAGTTTCACACGCGATTCCAGCAGGGTAGGTTTATTTCTGGGGTTCGCGGGAAGTTTCACACGCGATAGGCCCTGTGCGAGTGAGGTACGTGTATTTCGAGCGTGCAGGGGAGCCCTATACGTGAATTGGCAATGTGGGTCCTCCCAGGTGTTCCCTCTACACCCTCCACGGCCCCTGCAGGCAGCCCACACCACAGGGGACTACCCTGCACCCCTGGTCATGTCCCGCAGGCAGCCCATCCACCATGGGTATGCCCCCCAGCCAAGCCACATGTCACCTTGCACTAGTGATCACCAACGCATTACCCCCTTGTACCCCCAGCAGTGCAGGGCACCTGCCAGCAGGCCCCCACTCATGTCCCCTTGCACACCCACCCCCCAGCACTGAGGGGCACCTGCCAGCAGGCCCCCACTCATGTCCCCTTGCACACCCACCCCCCAGCACTGAGGGGCACCTGCCAGCAGGCCCCCACTCATGTCCCACTCATGTCCCCTTGCACCCCCACCCCCCAGCAGTGCAGGGCACCTGCCAGCAGGCCCCCACCCATGTCCCACTCATGTCCCCTTGCACCCCCACCCCCCCAGCAGTGCAGGGCAACTGCCAGCAGGCCCCCACTCATGTCCCACTCATGTCCCCTTGCACACCCACCCCCCAGCACTGAGGGGCACCTGCCAGCAGGCCCCCACTCATGTCCCCTTGCACACCCACCCCCCCAGCACTGAGGGTCACCTGCCAGCAGGCCCCCACTCATGTCCCCTCGCACCCCCACCCCCCAGCAGTGCAGGGCACCTGCCAGCAGGCCCCCACTCATGTCCCCTTGCACACCCACCCCCCAGCACTGAGGGGCACCTGCCAGCAGGCCCCCACTCATGTCCCCTTGCACACCCATCCCCCAGCACTGAGGGGCACCTGCCAGCAGGCCCCCACTCATGTCCCACTCATGTCCTCTTGCACCCCCAGCAGTGCAGGGCACCTGCCAGCAGGCCCCCACTCATGTCCCCTTGCACCCCCCACCCCCAGCAGTGCAGGGCACCTGCCAGTAGGCCCCCACTCATGTCCCACTCATGTCCCCTTGCACACCCACCCCCCAGCACTGAGGGGCACCTGCTAGCAGGCCCCCACTCATGTCCCCTTGCACACCTACCCCCAGCAGTGCAGGGCACCTGCCAGCAGGCCCCCACTCATGTCCTACTCATGTCCCCGTGCACCCCCACGCTCCAGCAGTGCAGGGTACCTGCCAGCAGGCCCCCACTCATGTCCCACTCATGTCCCCCTGCCCCCCAGGTCATGACGATCCTCAATCATGGCCCTTATGGCCAGCCTCCCCAGCCCAAAGACCCAACCAAGTATTGCATCCACCCACATAGAAAAGGCAATTACATGATACAACCCCAATGGCAAGAATGTAAATGAACACATGTCCGTCACACACACACAATGGTTGCAAGTGAATGTGAAAACCCATATCATGACATGCATGAAACCAATGAGATAATACCACACATCGAAGTATGAAGCAAAACATGTATTAAAAGCAACATGAATGGAATTAAAATCAAACAAACAGCAATGGGAATAAAAAAAGAAAAGCTGCATGTCCGTAAAATAATGAAAAACAAGAAATCATAATCTAAAGGAAAGGTGTCCAAATTCACAGTCCAACAAAGCAAATCCAAGGGAAAAACAAAAGTGAAAACCATTGCTCCATGGGGAAATCCAAAAAAAAGAGATGAATCCAATAGTGAACTATATACAGATGAACAATCCAGGGTCCATGATCCCAACTGAAGAAATGAAACCTATCAAAAATACTACCTAATGAAAAACTATATACAGAAACGTGGTGAATTGTCCAAGCGCAACCAAAATAAAAAACCAAAGGAAACCTAACATTATCTATCAGGGGCGACGACATGTTCTCCTCCAACTCCCTGCGAATTGCCTCGAGGCACTCGGCCCGCCTCAGGGCCCTCTGCATGGAGTTCTCCGCCCTGACCATTGTGAGCCGTGCCTCTTCTGCCCGCTGCCGCTCTGCATCTATGGCATGGCCTAACTGCTGCCACACAGAAGACACTTCCCGTCCTGGGTCCTCCTGCCCTCTGGCCGATGCCTGCCCCTCCGATGACGAAGGCCCCAAGCCATCATTATTATTATTATTATTACCTGAACTTGTAGAGCGCACGGTCGCCCGGGGGCATCATGGCGCTGGTGAGGAAGCTATCAAACAAGAGGAACAGTAATAGTCAGAGTTAGAATAGAGTAGTTTTGAGGGCTTTCCTAAAAGCCAAATGGTTGGAGATAGACTTGAGTGGCAGTGGGAGGGTGTTCCACAGCCTTGCCGCAGCAATGGAAAAGGCTCTGCCACCGAGTCTTTCCCGGTTATACTTAGGGACCACCAAAAGATTGGTGTTCAGGGAACGAAGGTTGCGTTCTGGGATATACCGAACAAATTTGGTTTGAAGAAACTCAGCACCTAGGCCCTGGATAGCTCGATGGACAATACACAGTGACTTGAACTTAACTCGCTGGGCCACTGGGAGCCAGTGGAGTTGGCGAAGCACTGGCGAGATATGAGCTCCATAGGGGGAACCTGTGGCCAGTCTAGCTGCCAGGTTCTGTATACGTTGGAGGCGTTGGAGAAGGCCCGTCGGCTGAGCGAGGTATAAGGAATTGCAATAGTCCAGCCGTGAGAGGACTAATGCAGCTACCACAGGAGGACGCATAGCCTCTGGGATCATAGGGAGGACCTTCTTAAGTACCCTAATCTGGTGATGGGCGGATTGACAGACCGTAGAGACCTGATTAGTCATGGACAGGGAGGTAGAAAGAATGACTCCTAAATTCTTTACTTTGCCCACTGGACAAGGCAGAGGGCCCAGTGAAGTAGGCCAAAAAGCAGGGGTCCATAGTGACGGGCAGGGAGGACAACCCACCAACATCACCTCAGTTTTATCGCCATTAAGCTTGAGCCAGTTTTGGTCCATCCAGACACCAACTGATGTCAAACAGTCATGAAGAGAAGCTGAGACCTTGATATGATCCTGATCCAAACGGATCAGGATTTGAGTATCATCCGCGTAGGAATAACAGTTAAGTCCATACGAGCGGATAAGGCAGACCAGCGCCCATATGTAAATATTGAATAGAATAGGGGAAAGAGAGGATCCCTGGGGAACACCGCAGGTGAGGGCACAAGGGACAGAAAGGAAAGGGGGCATAGCAAGGGTCTGAGTGCGGTCTGCAAGAAAAGAGGTGAACCAGGCCAGGACTGATCCAGAGATCCCGATTTGTGCTAGACGTGAGAGGAGAATAGGATGGTCCACTGTATCAAATGCAGCGGACAGATCCAACAGAATCAAGGCTCCAACTCCACCTGCGTCCGCAAGTCTAGACATGTCATCTTGCACTGAGACAAGCACGCTCTCCGTTCCCCTTCCTGGCCTGAAACCTGCCTGGGCAGGATTAAAGATCTTAGAGGATTCCAGAAAGGAGGAGAGAAGGGGTGTGACCAGAGATTCCAAGAGTTTAGACAAGAACGGGAGCAGGGATATGGGGCGAAAATTAGAGGGGATAGTAGGGTCAAGGGACGGCTTCTTAAGCAGGGGAGTAACCCTAGCAGATTTGAGTTCCGGCGGAACCAGGCCAGACTGGCATGAGTTATTTATAGCCACTGTGACGTCAAACAGAATGTCTGGGGCAATAGACTTCATCATACTTGCTGGAATGGCATCCTCTGGAGAAGAGGACTTAATTTTAAGAATCGCTGCTAGAACCTCTGCCTCAGTGAATAGAGGAAAGGTGGACCAGCTGGCAGGGGGGTCAGTGAGGGTGAGTGGCAAAAAGCTAGTCGTGCCGGAAGGTTGCATAGCGAGAGATTTGGCAATGTTAGATCGTATCACATCGATTTTCGTAATAAAAAACGATGCCAGGTCATTGCATAGCTTTTGCGATGGTTTAACCATCGAGGTGAGGGGTTCAGAAGAGGAGAGTGATTGAACAATAGAGAATAGTGTTGGCTCCCACCTTGTTGCTGCTGCTGTGCCTCTGCCCGTGCCCTGGCTCTTGCTGCCTGCACATCCTCCTCCGACTGGGGTGCAGTTGTTGAGGTGGCCACCCCTGCTGGATGTCCGACTCCCGACTGTAGCAGGGATGTGTCCTCCACCAGCCTGGCCGCAGGGTCAGAGGCAGCTCCACAGGGCACGCAGGTGACACATGGGTGGGAAGATGGCACGGAGTACGACTGGTGCATAGTGGGTTCAGTTGAGGAGGGGGTCGGAACAAGGCCCAGCAAACGGAGGAATCCGGCCCTGGTGACCTGTCCCAGTAGGTCAACGTGGTCAATGAGCCATTCGAGACGACATGCAGTCTCCCCATGAAAAGACTGCATTTCGCCTCGCATGGCCCGTTGACGCAACGCCACACCACCCAGGACAGGCTCAACCCGGTCCCGGATAGCCACATCCGCAGGCAGAGGAAGGCCAGTTGTCGTAAGCTCATCCCCTGCCTGAAAACGGGTCTGGACGTAGGTATCCCTGCTGGTGCAAGATGATGCAGTCACAGGATTACACACATGCACCTCCGCGGCGGCCTGTGCTGTCTCCTGTCCCTGCCCCTGCACTGCACCACTAGCACCAGTGGAATCCCCACCTCCAGACCCCGTCTCTGTTGCTTGCACACCCTCCTCCTCCACCACCAAACCCCCCACCAACCTGGATGACTCCGTGCCATCTTCCCCCGTTGGGCCCTGTGGGGTCCCAGCTGCCCCTTCTGCTGCCGAGGATTCCAACTCCGACCTCCGCCTCTTGGACCTCCCCTCGGCAGCTGCGACCTGGGACGCGGCACCGGACTACTCACTCCCCGACGAGATGACAACCTGGGAGGGGAGCCGGGCCTTGCGTCTCCGGCTGGCGGTGCAATCCCTGCCGCTGTGCTCCACAGCACCCTCTCCGCCCTCTTCATCAGTCGACGCTGCAGACAGGGAGAGATAGGACACAGGCATCAGGGTGCTGTACAATGGACTCATACACACATGACAGTTGCACACGAGTGTCATTGTCAAACTTCAGACATGGCATCACAATCCCCAACACACGTCATTTCAAATCACACACATGAGCTATTCCACAGCCATATCGCAACAGCCAGCACCATCCATACACATACAACAGCATGAGCAGGCAAAGGTGAGCCAGACATCACATGAGACACAGGGAGTGCACTAGACATGCACACACGCCACCACACTTACATGCATGTGTACACCTCCACCAAGTGTCGCAGTGATGAGATTGGCATCCATGTCACATCTGGCAATCAGTCTTCTACATATCAGTCTCACATGCATCCATGTTGCATGACAGTTGCACACTTGTCAGATACACATACATGCACATGTACACAGTGCAGATACATGCAGCTAGAACCAACATCCATGTGTGACACCACAACCTTGACAACTGACATACACAGTCATTCAAACATGTGTGCTCACACATCTGCATTTGGCCTGCATGCTTACCCACAATTACACCATCCATGTGTCTCACACATGAAAGGACTTGCATGTGTCAGCCTCACGGCCCTGTACATACACATCCATATATGGCCCTACAAAACCACATGTGCAACCTGCACACTACTGGCACACCACCACACGCACAGCTTCCAATCAGTATGCATGTACACTTACTGCTCGACTCCAGAAGGGTGGGCCTCTCAAGGACCTGGACGTGGAGCGCTGGGCATACGCGTTCCAGGACCCTCATTTGGTCTTCCAACAGGTGGCCCCGGCGCCCCTTAGCATCCGCTGCCTTAAAGAGGCGCCGGGCCTTGTTGAGGGTCCTGGACCTGAAGTCCTCCCAGCGCTTCTTGACATGATGGAATTCGCGGACTGCCACCCCTTCCGCGTTGATGGCAGTCACGATGTCCGTCCAGATCCTGGTCAGTCCTTCCTTGTCGGCGTGCAACCTTCCGAAGAGGGCATCATACTGCCCCAGGACTTGCTCCACCAGGACACCAGCTTCGGTGGCAGTGAAGCTGGTGGCCCTCTGCCTCTCTGGCTGGGGGTTGCCAGTGCCGCCAGATGGTGTAGTGCTGGACATGGCAACCCCAGAGGCAGGAGTGGGTGGGCAACTGGGTCCTGGGGCTGGGCTATGGAGCGATGGAATCCCAGTCGGGAGTCTTCGGTTCCAGCAGGGGTGGTCACAGCAACAGCACCCCTGGCTGACGTGCAGGCAGCAAATGGCAGGGCACGTGGGCAGCAGGCAATCAGGCAGCGGCAGGTGGGAGCGTGCTCGGGGCTTTGGGGGGCAGTAATTCGGCCTTCTGGGCAGGAGCGTGGTCTTCCGTGTGTGAACGCGTGGCCGCTTGATACGGAGTGATTTGGCACGTGAAAATCTTGCACGTCCGCTTGTAATTCGAGGAAAGGCACTTAGTGCGTAAGCGCATCAGCGCACGTACGCAATTTCATTGGACCAAAGGCCCTTAGCGCGTCTGTGACGTGACGCGCGCAGGTGTTTCCCTCATAGCACGTGATGACAGAGCACACGTGGAAAAGCTGCACGTCCGAGTGTCAGCGCGTGTAATTGGAGGAAAGGGCGCGTACA
Source organism: Ambystoma mexicanum (assembly GCF_040938575.1). Lineage (NCBI taxonomy): Eukaryota > Metazoa > Chordata > Amphibia > Caudata > Ambystomatidae > Ambystoma > Ambystoma mexicanum. The sequence continues at coordinate 778,332,742 of NC_090921.1, read as the reverse complement.
CGCGTAAGTGACGTGTACGTGTGTGCCGGTTTAAAAGGTACGTGTAGGACGCCATTTCCTTGTACGTGCTTTTTGTGGAGAGCGAGTGGGTGGATTCTGTACTTCTTGTCGGTTCACACGCGATTACTTCACAGCGTTTCAAGTTCGTACTCCCTGTTACCTCTGACAGCTTTCATTTTTCTACTTTTTTTGGGCCTGTTTCCTCAAACAGTGTTCACTTCTCCTTTTGTCCTGTCTCCTCAAACAGCGTACAATTCTTCTTTTGGCGGGGGTGTTGCCAACGCGCACACACGCATATTTTTCACGTTCTTTTTCCAGGCAGACGGTGAGTTCCGCACGTACTTAGCAACTGTGCTTGCCCCGTGTGTCGCGTACCCCTTCAGAGGTCATTGTAGGCTGCGTGTATCACGCGTACGCTTATTTTTGTGTTTCTGGGTGCCACAGCGTAGTGCAGGTTCATTTTTCCACGCATGTGGTCTACGAGGGGTTGCGTGCACGTTTATTTTTGTTTTTGGGCTGCCTGTGCGTTGCGTGACCCGTCATCTTCCCCCAGGGGTCACAGACAGCCTTGTTAGAGCACTAGGGTACGAATTCCATCTAGTACCCTACCCCTTTGACCCCCAATTGCCCAGGACAATAGTTTACTGCTCCTCCCATACGCACAACATCAGTGCCATGGTTGGGAGGCGACCAAGCGGTAAGGGAGGCAAAGGTGGGCGACCTTCAAAAGGTGGACGTGGTGGGCGCGGTAGGGGACGTGGCCAGGATTTGCAGGGTGCCCCTATACCCCCATGTGTGGAGGATCAATCAGGGACACCCATGACCCCCCCCCCCCCATGGTTGAGGGAAACGTGGCTGAGACCATCCCAGCTCAGCCCTTGTTGGACCAGCCCATTGTGGCACCTGACCTGGCACAGGATGACTCCCTGGCTGACTTCCAGGTCAGCAAGTCTAAGCCACGTGTGGCGGTGCAAGTTGTCACCAAGCCATGTGGATCTGGGGCCTGCTATGTCATCTGCTGCCCCAAGTATGCAGGGTGGTGAGGCTGCAGGGGCAGCTGCAGCTCCATCCGCCCCAGCTCTGACTCTCCCTGCCAGGACAGCGTCGGTCCTGGTCCATCATACTGATGTTCCCCCTGCCAACATCACACTTCAGACAATGCCTGCACCAAGTCCTATGGTCAATGTGCATTCGCACACTCCAACAACCCAGTCCACCGGTGATTCTGCCCCTACTGACCAGAGCGGCGTTAGCCACTCTGGCTCCGCTCCACCTTCTAAAAAGAGGAAGAAGGGTGCTCTGGCACGACAGGCTGAGACCCCAGGCACGGCTACACACTCCGGCACGTCAAGGAAGCCTTGCTTTAATGACGCGGAGCTTAATGCACTTGTGAGCTATGTGTTGCAACATAGCCACGAAATGGTGGTGACTGCAGGGTCCAAGACCACACCTGGTCAACGTAAGGCACACTGGCAGACCATCGCCAGCCATATAAGTGCCCTTGGATTTGTGAGGCACTCAGCTGATGATTGCTACAAGCGGTGGAACAACCTGAAACGCAGAGCAAAGGACAAGCTGGCCTCAAGTCATGCCGCTACTCTGATGACTGGCGGTGGGTCTCCACAAGAGGACAACGAACTCACTGAACATGAGTCTGTTGCTGGGACCTTCGTCACAGAGGAACAGATCCGAGGTGTGGGAGTACTACCCGATTATGACACATTGTCTGGTGAGTGCCCATGCGTGTGTGTGTAATGCATGTGTATGTTGTTTGGGTGACGGGTTCTGATTGAGTGCCAGGTGAGGGTGTGTGTGACTGAGTAGTATGGGTCACCCATGTGCTTCATCCAAAACATTCTGCGGCCTTGAATTTGGGTGTGACACTATCCCTTCTGCCCACAGTAGTAATTTAGCGCAACATTACGGCAGTTGCCCTTGAGGTGGCATCATGGAACAACATTGTTTGTATTTTTCAGTGTTCTTTCAGGCTGATTGTTTCAATTCTCCCACTTTTGCAACACATTCCTCAGCTCTATTGTGACATATGTGACATGCTTCTGTCATTGAAGAACCCCACATGTGTCACCTTGGTAGTTGAATGATTTGGCTATTCAGGCTGAATGAGTATTGTCCTGATCACATGATGTTTTTGGGCCTGTTTGAATGTGGAACATGCTAGTTGTTTCCTGTCATGTTGAAGTGCACAACCATTGATGTGTACATGGCCCTGCAATCACTGTATTTTTGTACACTGGATGTGTTGCAGTGTGTGGCACATGGTGTATCTTTTTACACTGTGGCATTTTTCATCTCTTCATGTCCATCTAACATGGATGGGTGACAGTACTCATTCACTGACATATGGATGTACTTGTGGAATGTACCATGGCTATGGTACATGCAATCTGCGTGATGGCATGTGTCATTTATGTGTATAGGACATGCCACTCACAGGCCAATGTGTGATGGCAGTGCTACCCAGCATGCCTCAAATGTGTTGCTCTTCCATCTTGGTGTCATCAGTGTCAGACTTTTGCCTCCCCTTCCAACTCTGTGACAGTGCATGCATGGGAGGGTTATGGTCATGTGGGACATGTGTAAATCATGTACTGGTTCGGTAGCTTGTCAGGCCTATTTGTGTGCTATGGTGCTAATGCCTGTTTCCATTTTTTGTCTTTCATGTTTTTGCAGGGGATGACGCACTTGATGCTGTTGAGGTTGAGGAGATGGTGCAGACCCAGGAGGAACCTGAGGCACAAGGGGACGTGGTGTGGTGGTGGGTGAGAACCCACTCTTGCTGCAGACGATTCTGTCCAGGGGTGTCTCTGGGTGCACCTCCCCAGACCTCTATTCAGGTGTTGATTCGGATGATGAGACCTATGTGGCGTCGCAGGTAAGTGTTTCTGGAAGGGGTTCTGTTCTGACCAACCCACCTGCACCAGGGGTAGAGCCCTCTATGGGTATGTCAGTGTTGGTTAGTCAGCCTTTGGCGGTTACGGGTGCAGGGTCACACTCCACAACATCTGATCCTGTTCCTGGGCCAGCACATCAGAGGGGGAATGCAGTCCTGCAGCCTCAGGCAGTGCCGGCACAGCAAGGCGCAGATCGCCTTGCCCCAAACCGGTGTGGTGCCCGCCGACGCGGTGGATGTACGCCACCAGGCAATACCGCATGGGAAGAATCCATTTACGGTATGTCAACCCAACAGGCAGCATCAGTTGAGATGATGGCTCAAGCAATGGAGAGGGTGGCCACTTCCATTGTCCCCCCTGAAAGGCAGATGGAGCTACTAAAGCAGGCAACAGACTCCATTTGCCAATCACACAGGGAGGACATGTTTGCGTCCAACAGGGACAGACGGGCGGCACTGGAGACTCTCCGCCAATCGATATCAAGAGTCCCAGGGCCACAGGGAAGCCCTGAGGGTTGAACTCCATCACCTCAGGGAGACTCTTGCTGACCTTGAGCCTTCCACTAACTTGAGAACAGAACAGCAGCTGGCGCGGCTCACACGTTCGCTCTCAGCTGAAATGCAGGCAACTCGAGAGGAGATCTGGGCATCACGTCAGGTGCTGCATGGGGATCTCCGCACTGTAATCCTCCAGAACGAGACCTTCCACACCCGCATGCTTGCTGCCATGGAGGACCATACCAGGGCTTTGCGTGGGCTGCCTCCCATAGCACCACCACCACCTGTGGCAGCAGCAGAGGGTAATGAGAGCGACAGCAGCAGTTCCCCCACATTGGCATAGCCGTGCAGGCCATGAGCCCATGGAGGTGTTTTTTTTTCCCAACATCCACACAGGCGGCTGTTGGTGCGCACCCTGCCCTCGGACCTCCTGGGTGGCCCCCTCCCAGCCCCCCCCCCACCCCCCGGCCCTCACATGGCCATTTTTTATTTTTTATTATTTTTTAAAAGTGTGTTGCCTTGTGTGGCTCCCGTGGGCATCCACTGTATTCCGGCTGGGCACATGCAGGCTTGTCCTGAGTTTGGGTTCAATGCTTGTGTTCGTGAGACACACACCCCTCCTGCTTCCCGTTTCCATGGGCTTGCAAAGGGTGTGACCAAGTGACAGTGATGTACACAGTGATGTTGGGCTCCCATGAGCTGTGTGGGCAGTCTGTAGTCAATACTGTGTAGACATTCCTTGTGTATATTGTTGTTGTATTGTACACTGCATATTGGAATTAGGTATGCTTCTGCTTCCATGTCTCCCTCTGAATTTGTAGGTTCATTCCTCATGTCTTCACAAGGCCGTCTACTTTGGAGATGGAGTTCATGTTGTATGCAGTACACAGACAAGTTTTGAAGACTGCAAGACTACAGTTGGAAGGGGGCGATGTGGTGGCATATTCAGGTTGTAAGACTACGACTACTTTAACTTAGTACTGTGATGTTTTAGTTATGTTTGAGCTTGTGTAGCTGCATTGTATTGTTGGTAAGTATTTGGTCATGTGTGTTGTTAGTTCAACATTACTGGGAGCATATTGTGTGTGGCCAGTTCCCAATAGGGACACTGTACTTTGTGACACTTGTGTCAGGTTTGCGGGATTGCTTTGTTTGCTCTCAAATAGCATGACATGCCATGGTGTGTTGGGTGGCGGTGCTGGGGAGGGGTTGGGTGACATGGCACTGGTCTCATGTTGTATTTTGCAAAGGGGTAATGCATTTTGCAGCATATGTGTCTTTTGATGACACAGCATTGGTGGTGTTTCTGTAGGTAGGGATGCACACATTGTGACACTTCCAGGTGACCAATCTCAGGCTGGTATGGTTGTCACAGTTCACTGTCCCTTGTGTCATCATCGATTGTCAGCTGGTATGTGGCAGGGCTGTGTGCACTCCACAGGGGTGTGATTCTAAGTGAAGTAATTAGCCACCAGCTGCGTTCGGGCTGCCTCACCCCGTGCCCTTTCCCCTCCCATGCGCAGCGGGCTTGCATGTGGTTGGGGATGTGGGGGCACCACCATGTCCACCGGCAGGCCCCGGCGTGTTGCATTGTTGTTCAGGACACATGCTGCCACTATGATCCTGCACACTACTGGGGGAGCGTATAACAGCTTCCCGCCAGAACGGTCAAGGGAGCGAAAGCGTGACTTGAGCACTCCGAATGTGCGCTCCACTATGCCCCGGGTTGCAATATGGGCTGTGCTGTATGTTACCTCGGGTGGCGTGGTGGGGTTCCGAATTGGCGTCATCATATGGGTGTTCAGAGGGTAGGCACTGTCCCCTGGGGAGGTGGTGATGGGTATCATTAGTAGGGTTGTGACATTACTCAGTATCTGGCATGCATGCATGTGCTGTGGCATTTATACTCACCGAGCAGCCATGTATCGCCATGCCGCCCAGCTTCTAGGTCCCGGTTAAGGGTTGACATTCTGTAAATGAAACTGTCGTGGGTGGACCCTGGATAGTTGGCATATACTGAGGTGATGATTCCCTTGGCATCACATACTACCTGGACGTTGATGGAATGCCAGTGCTTGCGGTTTCTATAGATGTGCTCTGATGCCCTGAGGGCACGTAGAGCCACATGGGTGCAATCAATGGCACCTAGGATTTTGGGGAATTGTGCCAGCCCGTAGAAATCCTGGACGGCAGCCTGCCTTTCTGCAGGTGTTCTGGGCAGGTATATGTGCCTGCGGACTGATGGGCGTGCAGTCATGATGGCCAAGACCTGGTGTAGGCAGCGTGACTGCGTGGCCTGTGACACCCCCCTCCACTATGGCACTTGTCCGCTGAAATTATCCGGTGGCCAAAAAGTGCAGTACATTGAGGACCTTCTCCAGGGGGCTGAGTGCTTGGGAGCAGAGGGTGGGTGATGTGAGGTCATCCTCCCACTCACTGACCAGGTCGAGTATTATGTGAGGTGGAAACCTGTACCTCCCATACACCTGGTCATCAGGCATGCCAAAAAGGCTGGTTCTGGGTGTGAAAATTCTGGGCCTGACTATCCTCCTCCTGCGGTATCCCACGACCACTGCTGCTAGGAACGGTATGTTCATCCTGGCGCCTGAGCTTGCTTGTTGTTTGCGCGCACTTTTATGCTGCGCGGGTCCACGTACGCCTGCTTCCTGCTGGCGTACCTGTTTCCGGATTAGCGCATCTTTTTTGGTTTGGCGCGTGCGTGTGGGCGTTCCGCGCATTTGCCTCCTGTACTTCCCCGCCCACCCCAGTAATACACGTACCCCGCTCGCCCAGGCACAATCGCGTGTGAAACCTCCCGCACACCCCCGAAATACACGCTATTTTTGACACAGCGGGTGTCTGTGTTTGTCGCGTACCCCTTTGCATTTGTCCTAGAGGGCCACAGGATGGGACATTCATCAGAGCTGTATATACGGGCTTTTTGTTAGCGCACATTTTTTAATGTGCATGGACGCTATCGCCTGCCTTCGTGTGGCGGACATGTGTTGATGTACATAGTTGACTTTTGGTTTGTGTCATGAGATCGCCATTTCACTGCTGGGGGGTGGGGGTGCAAGGGGACATGAGTGGGGGCCTGCTGGCAGGTGCCCTGCACTGGTGGGGGGTGGGGGTGCAAGGGGACATGAGTGGGGGCCTGTTGGCAGGTGCCCCTCAGTGCTGGGGGGTGGGTGTGCAAGCGGCCTGCTGGCAGGTGCCCCTCAGTGCTAGGGGGTGGGTGTGCAAGGGGATATGAGTGGGGGCCTGCTGGCAGGTGCCCTGCACTTCTGGGGGGTGGGGGTGCAGGGGGTCATGCGTTGGTGATCAGTAGTGCAAGCTGACATGTGGCTTGGCTGGGGGGCATGCCCATGGTGGATGGGCTGCCTGCGGGACATGACCAGGGGTGCAGGGTAGTCCCCTGTGGTGTGGGCTGTCTGCAGGGGCCGTGGAGGGTATAGAGGGAACACCTGGGAGGACCCACACTGCCAAATCACGTGTAGGACTCCCCTGCACCCCAGATATACACATACCCTACTCGCACAGGGCCTGTCGCGTGTGAAACTTCTCGCGCACCCCCGAAATACACGTACCCCGCTCGCCCAAGGCCAATCGCGTGTGAAACTTCCCACGCACCCCAGATTTACACGTACCCAGGTCAATCGCGTGTGAAACTTCACGCGAACCCCAGGAATACACGCACCCCACTCGCACAGGGCCTATCGCGTGTGAAACTTCCTGCGAAACTCTAGATTTACACGCACCCCGCTCGCCCAAGGCCAATCGCGTGTGAAACTTCCCGTGCACCCCCGAAATACACGCACACGCTATTTTTGACACATCGGGTGTTTGTGTTTGTCGCGTACCCCTTTGCAAGTCATTTGTCCTAGAGGGCCACAGTATGGGACAATCATCAGAGCTGTATATACGTGCTTTTTGTTAGCGCACATTTTATTCATGCGCAGGGACACTACCGCCTGCCTTCGTGTGGCGGACGTGTTTAGGCCTGTACGCGTCTTCGCCCGTGCGCTGGTTTGCCCTATTCGATTTCATGAATACGTGTTGTATGCGAGCATGTGGGCATTCCGCGCACTTGCCTCCTGTACTTCCCCCGTGACGCTCACATTTTCATGCGTTGTTCCCCATTCCGCGTGTCATGCCCCGTGTTACGCCTACTTTTGTTGTGTGCCGCGCTATGTGCGCTTTCGCTGTGGCCGTAGCACACGCCGTTAGATGACCTGTGCGCCGGAGTGCACCACGCAGATTTTCAGCGCACATCCCAGATTTTACTTGCGCACGGACTTCTATGAATCGATGTGCGCGGGTTTTACTGCGTTTTTCGCACTTGCACTGCGATTCGCACGGTTTCGCACGCTTGCGCGGGAATTTTTAGCGCACATTAATTCCATGAATCGGCCTGAAAATTGATATGCTCTCCGTGCCCCATTGTGCATTAGGAGATGGACTGCAGGATTCTGAACTACCTGCAAATACCTAATTGACAAGGCAGGACATCCTAGATTACGCACATTGGAGTAATCTAGCCTGCTAGAGACAGTGTCCATGACCACCATCGTTCTGAGTAAGAAGGGCAAACGTTTACTCAGAATGTTCAGCTGAGAGTAGCGGGTGCTCACAAACAAATATCTTTGAGTTTTCATGGAGTGGGACTTGTAAAATGGAAACCCCACATATATTTTTTTTACATTATTTTTTATTGTAACTGGTTTATTACAAACCTTGTACAACTCAATTCAAAGTAAAACATCAAACATAACAATGCATTCACCATTATACAATCCATAAAAACATTTTACATTCTGATTGCCAACCCACCAACAAAATATAATTGCGTGAATAGCAAATACAAAATTATTTTAAAATCATTTTTAGAATACATCATAATTTTCTTTCCCAGTCTCACATTTAATTGCTTTCAAACTTCTTTATACTCATGGAATGTTGATAATCTACAGGAAGTTAACTACCCTAATGACAAGTGCGGAGGTTGAGCCTGGCAAGAGATATCTCCAAATATTTTCTGAATTCAATGAGTTAATTACATGGACAAATCCACAGAAGACATCTTCTCTCAACTTCTGAAGGTGCCTGCACACAATCATTAAGTGTTTGAGGGTTTCTACTGCCATACCAAAGAAGCGACACATTGCTGTTTCTCCTAGGCCTCGTACTATTCTCACCTCTCCAGTCAGGATGAGATTGAATCGAAACCGTAAGAAGGTTTCACTACATAAACTATACTGCGCCATTTTTTCTAAAATCCATATCCAGTCTGTTTCCATCATTTTCTGCTTTACCTGATTTGCAACAGTAATTCTACGGGCACCTCATTGTACTCCATGATCGACTCACATTTCTCCTTAATTTCCGCGAGTACACTCCCCTCGCCCGAGTTTAACATCTGACTTGCCAATAAGGCATAAAGTGAGTTTCTTTCCACCTACCAACACTTTGCAAAATAGTGAGATTGTCTTCTGCTATACAATGGCCTGGAGAGAATTCAAACCTAACTCAAAACGGACTAAAGTCAAGGGGACACCATTAGCCAACCAAAGCGTTTCTCCATATCAAGCCTTCAAGTTTATCCAGCTTCAGTTTATCCATCCTGGAAAAAATGTCCAAGCCATAAACTAAGACTGGGATCAGAAAAAGGGGGGGTTGGTTTAACCTGGATATCTTGATTCAATTGTTTTCAAGAAAATTATTTTCCACGCAGTTTGTTGACTTTTTTGGCGCCTGATTGTGCAAAGGGGTTTGTTTATTGGTTTTGAAGTTTTAGAGTACACCCTTCTTTAAGGTACAAACGTGGCTCTAATGTCCCCATGTGGTCATCCAGCACGTGTTTCGACCCGTAGGTCTTTCTCAAGGCCCATCTGTTTGTAGTAGAAGATATTTATTACATTTGAGCCAATTTTTAAGTGCTTGTTTTTTCTTTCTTTACCAAGCACTATATTGAAATTTTCTTAAGCATGCTTCTCATTTCCCTTTTCCTCACTTGAATCTCTTCGACGAATGCGTGCAGGCGATTAGAGTGCCCACTCAGCCTCCTAGGCTGGGAGCAGAGATTAGTTTTTTCAGCAATGAATATCGGGAAGCTCTCTACTCCCCAATTCCTTAAATTTTGTCTCCTGCCTCGTGCCCAAGAAGAGGAGAAACCCGGAAAGAATGAGAATATTGAACTTAACATAGGGGCCTTTCGAGATAAATATGAGCCACTTGGCCTGGAACTCCCTAAGGTAACGAGTGGAAATCACTGTCTCTTCAAGAGCAAAACAAACAGGAGGCCGGACTAGGGATGGGGAGGAGGGGTGGGGGTGGTCACATGGGGGTAAAGGGGGATGCAACATGTTCTGCTACATGTTTTGGTGTGTTGAAAACCAATAAAAACCTAAGTAAAAAGAAAATGTTTGCCTCCTATGTTGTTGTGGCCCCAGAAATCCCTAATAAGGCTATTCATCTGCTGCATACATTTCTGACTCCACCTCAACCTATTCTTTTGGATATTCACTACTACATTTTTACAGTTAAGTCATTTCAGGGGGAGCAATCTTTAGATACATTATTTTAATTACTTTGTCATGTCTTAGACTCAATAGGAGAAAAGAGGGTCTGCTTAATGACCAAAGGAACAATCCCCCTTAGACAAAACTCGACAAACTATAAAATGGTCCTATGGTCCTTTGTCAGTCTCTGCTCTGGTACACCCAAATAGCAGTCCAATACCAATGCAACACTCTGTGTCTGTGTACGTGGTTGAATAAATCTTCTTCAAATAGATCAGTTTTAGATCTCAAAATATTTTATTTGCTATACATGATTAGGAATCAATATCATTGTAGCAGCATTCCAGCTAAACACATTTCTTACTTCATAAGGTGGATATTCCAAAAATAGTGTACAAACAGATTTGTTGATATAAATAAAACATCATACAAAAATTGTTCCACGTAATTGTGTCAATATAAACACTTCACATGCATGTCACTCATACAACATATTTACACTACTACTCTCTCACCCAACATGTTTCGTTCCTTTCATACTTAATAAAAGTGTTTATGGAAATTCTTCAGGGGAATACTGAAAGAATATCCACTACTTCCTATTCCACAAATCAAATTGCCATCCCTTGGTGTAGTTTCATCTGGTGTCTTCTTGGACACATCAGCTGTCTACTGCAACACCTTGTTGGTCGTATTTCTTGATTCTTCACCTGATGAGTGTTTTCGGGTGTACCCTACAGAAATGATACATTATAAGTTATAAACTTCCAACTAGCGTCATTTAAGAATACTTTTCTTGGGCATAATTCCATTGTGTAATGGAGATTTATTCCCTAAAACTTAACACAGAAAAATGTCAATTGCATTCCACACATACTCACCCTCCGTGAGTCTCATATGGGCCCAAAAGTTTTAGGTATGGTTTACTTCCCTTTGACTTCATACTTTAGGTTCATTCTCGGTGTCCGCCTGCTCAACTTGGTGCTGAAGGTTATCATTGCGAGCATCTATTTCAAACATGAACTCCCTCCTTAATCCAGAGGTCTTCGTTTGGGGCCAGTGCCTCTGCGTGGAGAAACGTGGGGAACCGTAAATGAGGAAATCTGGAGGCTGCCGGTACACCCAGTCACTTTTCTTAACGGAACCGATGGTGTCCTATCAGTTCAGTGCCTTTTCCAAATATGAGCGCACCATTTCTGTGCTTGTTCTCGTTAATCTACCTAATTATCATTTCTACTTTCTTTTTTTGGTGGTTCATGACAGAAATGCATGTCGTACTGCTGCTAGCAGCCGGTGCCCTATAGGTACAATGCCTTTTCAAACATAAGTGCACCATTCCTGTGCTCATTCCCTTAGTTCTACTAAGTTGCCATTGTTTCTTTCTACCTTGAGTCCTTCATTGCAAACATGCAGGTTGTACTGTTACTAGCGCTCTCATTCTAATTCACTACTTTCCTTTCTCAGCAGGAAGTATTATTCCATTAGTTTAAACCTTTCGTTTGGCCCATTATTGCAACTCATACCCCTACTTTAGCGAGAAGCAAAAGCACAACGCAGCACTCACCAAACTGCAAACCTTGCGTGGTGCTGCCTTCTCCGGAAATGAAGAGCAAGCTGCTGGCAGCGTTAAACCGAACAGCGTGCTGGCATCCTCAGTTGCCACATAGATTATTCATGCACAATACAAAGGGCACGGTAAAAGACGATTTGCTAATTTCTCGGCTTATCTCCCTTCTCTAGCGCGCAAAGGCTCTGCTTACAATTCTGTCCGGTTGCTCGATCCTCCCGGCTCCTCCCACTACAGAAGCTTGCTCACTCTAACGGATTGTCATGGTAACCAGCCTAATGTACCCGCCAGTTCTACGTCCTTTCCTCTAGGCACTGCCTTCTCTCTGTTCAATTGCAACTGTCAACACATTGTGTCTGTTTATATATTCTGCTCCATGGCATGTCACAATATCATACACTGCCCGGGTTACCGTAGCATTCCTGAGGAGTTAGATTCTGTTTTAGAATGCATTCTCATAGCTCTATTTCTGAGGTCTTCAGCCTTATGTATAAATTCAATAAAATGGCTTACCAAAGGTGCTGTGTGTATTCTATCTTTTATGCAACTGGAGGCACTGGCCCCAAACAAAGACCTCTTGATTAAGGAGGGAGTTCATGTTTGAAATGGATGCTCGCAGCAGCAACTTTTAGCTCCAAGTTGAGCAGACGGGCACCGAGAATGAGCCCAAAGTATGAAGGTCAAAGCGAAGTAAACCATGCCTAAAACGTTTGGGCCCATATGAGACTCACGGAGGGTGAGTATGTGCGGAATGCAATTGAAATTTTGCTGTTACATTTTAAGGACTTAATCTCCCTTACACAATTGAAATGTGCCCAAGAACAGTATTCTTAAATGATGCTAGTTGGAAGTGGGTAACTTATATCTTCCAATGTGTCATTTCTGTAGGGTACACCCCCAAAACACTCATCAGGTGAAGAATTAAGAAATATGAGCAACAAGAGGTCACAGTAGACAGCTGATGTGTCCAAGAAGACACCAGATGAAACGAAATCAAGGGATGACAATTTGATTTGTGGAATAGGAAGTAGTGGATACTCTTTTAGTGTACCCCTGAAGAATTTCCATAAAAACCTTTATTAAGTATGAAATTAATAAAACATGTTGAGTGAGAGAGTAGTAGTAGAAGTAAGTTGTATGAGTGACATATGTGAAGTGTTTATATTAACACAATTACGTGGAACAATTTTTGTATGAAGTTTTATATTAAAAAATCTGTGCACTATTTTTGGAATATCCACCTTATGAATTAAGACATTTGTTTAGCTGGAATGCTGCTACAATGATATTGATTCCTAAGTAAGTATAGCAAATAAAATATTTTGAGCTCTAAAACGGATCTATTTGAAGAAGATTTCTTGGACCCTGTACACAGACAGAGTGTTGCATTGGTATTGGACTGCTGTTTGGGTGTACCATGGCGGAGACTGAAAAATACAAAATTGAGAAAACTGGCCACCCCACTCTATGACCAACCAGGGCTGGCATGGTGATCTACAGAATTATTGTGAAAAAAAGACTTTCACCTACAAATTTGGTAAGCCACACTCATACAAGGCATATCTCATACTTTGTGCAAAAGAAAAAGGAACCATCCCACTCAATTAATACACTCACAACATAGCAATTTCTTCAATAAGTCCATATCAATTTATTAAATGTTAAGACCAATTTAGAAAAATTAAAAAAGAGAGGGAGAATAAAACAACAACATGTACATTAATCATAATACATCAACATATCATTCTCGCTCACTTCTTAAAAAAACAGTATGCTTTATATGGGGGTTCATTGCCTTAGTCAAAACCACTATGTACACTTCAGCAGTTTACAGATACAAGACTATGTTATTTAACTAGTCTATTGTCAAGTGTCAACATGTTTCGGCCATTTTAGGAGATGAAACACTATCCCTAGTGTTTCTACATCCAATACTTTATGCGGCCTTCTTCAGGACAGATAATTTCTTTTTCAGATGTTGGACACCTCTTTTCAAATCCCCCGTAACAGGATAAGCACAATCTAAAAACAAACATTTATCCATTTATCACATTGTAAAACAATGGTTCCATTTCAAATGCACAACTCTTTCTTTATTCTTTATCTAGTTTATTTAAATGCATCGTATTCTCATAATACCTTCGGCACCGCTTCTTGAAAAAACCTAGAAAAAACCCACAGTTGAAATGTGAATACTCGGGAGTAGGAATTAAGCCCAGCAACGACTAGGGTTACCTAGCACAAAGCTCAGGTCCAGCCAGGATGTAGGTAAAGGCTAGTGTGATGTATGGTTTATGGGTACAATATTATTGTGATAAAACTGTGAAGTAACTGCAAGATATTATTAGAATACGATGCATTTAAATAAACTAGATGAAGAATAAAGAAAGTTGTGCGCTTGAAATGGAACCATTGTTTTACAGTGTGATAAATGGATATATGTTTGTTTTTAGATTGGGCTTATCCTGTTACGGGGGATTTGAAAAGGAGGTGTCCAACATCTGAAAAAGAAATTGTCTGTCCTGAAGAAGGCTGCATAAAGTATTGGTTGTAGAAACACTAGGGATAGTGTTGCATCTCCTAAAATGGCCGAAACATGTCGACACTTGACACTAGACTAGTTAAATAACATAGTCTTGTATCTGTAAACTGCTGAAGTGTACATAGTGGTTTTGACTAAGGCAATGAACCCCATATAAAGCATACTGTTTTTTAAGAAGTGAGCGAGAATAATATGTTGATGTATTACGATTAATGTGCATGTTGTTGATTTATTCTCCCTCTCTTTTTTAATTTTTCTAAATTGGTCTTAACATTTAATAAATTGACGTGGACATATTGAAGAAATTTCTATGTTGTGAGTGTGTATTAATTGAGTGGGATGGTTCCTTTTTCTTTTGCACAAAGTATGAGATATGCCTTGTATGAGCGTGGCTTACCAAATTTGTAGGTGAAAGCCTTTTTTTCACAATAATTCTGTAGATCACCATGCCAGCCCTGGTTGGACATAGAGTGGGGTAGCCAGTTTTCTCAATTTAGTATTTTTCTGATAGTGTGTCTCCCGTTCTGAGATACTGGCTCCCCGAAAACAAAAAATTGAGGTAATTGAGATTGTAGAGATAACCCATAGCAGAGACTGACACAGGACCATAGGATCATTTTATAGTTTGTTGAATTACTTTGGCTGCTGATTACCTCGAGCCTTGTTACCTCACGGGCTAAACCGTCAGAGGCTACCACGTAATCTAACCATGATTTGAGCTCCTTTCTCTGCCATGTGGGTTGGCCTGGAATATCCCCAATTGTGTATCCATTTAGGATTGACAAACCCCAACCTTCCCAGAAGTCCCTCCACTGTGCACCCTGGACGACTTGTAAAGCTGCATGAGGGCTTTCACAGCTGAACTATCCTCCCAACTCCACAATGTGGGACAGGCAGTGAGAGTTGAATTCCCCAACCGTTAATATCTCTTAAGCCGCATCTTCTATTTTATAGGTTCCTATTATGTCGGCCAAGGCCGTCAACATAACCATGATATCACAATGGGTACAAAGCCAATATACATTTATCAGCAAGATGTTTTTACACATCGCATTCGATCCCAAATCCATGTGCACTCCCAATATGCCCCTCTGGTCATTGGCAATCAAGGTTCCTTTGATGCCAACCCCCTGTTTGATAAACACTCATAAACCGCACGATGGTCAAACCGCATTGGGTTTGTTGGCCCTTTGTTGGAAACAGAGATACCCATCCCATCCCATCACATTATTATCATCATCATCACATCCCAGAACAAGTCCTTCATAGCACACTGGAGACACACTATTGGATACTCTTTTTTTTATAGACTGTCACATTCGTTAGTTTACAGAAACCCCTGATATTCCATGTCACTGATGAAAAGCTTAGTTGTAGTGCCTCCAATCCCAACTTCTTAGAGCTATGGACTCTTGTTCCCTCATGGGTCTTGATGTCTGTCGTCCCACACCTGATCTAGGACTTCATTGACTTGTAACCAGTCAATTTGATCAGCTGGGGTCACCCTCTCACTCCTCCTTGTGGGTCCCTGATGGCCATTTCCATACTTTCCTGCTGACACCCATTGTTGTATCTTACCCATATCAACCGAACCCACCAGAAATCCTTGGTTCTGCAACTTTTCCCTTTCCAAGAGCACTAATTCTAGAACCAAGTTTGAAATGAAGTGTACAATTGAGCAGTTAAGATCTCTTTTGTCAGTAAATTCCACTCTAACTATGTCCCTAGTACAAATTGCTCTCAGGTTTGCTATCTGGGCTAGGATGATGAGAAGAATGTTGCCTCCATTTAAACATAAATTCTTTCCCCTTCCAAACGTGTGGGTAAACATAAGTTGCAAACCATTTAGTCGATGACTCTCCCTCTCACCCTCAAGGGTCGGATAGGTGCCTTGTGATATGTTATTACTTTTTCCCCACATCCCTGGGAAATCATCCTCCCTTCTGGGGCCCAGTAAGTGCTTTCCCTGCTGTCTATCTCCCAGGACCTGATTGTACTCCACCTCCTTTGATTTATACATGCAATTCAACAAGTCACCCAAATCTGTCTGTGCTATCTCTTGTGAACTGGGTTCCCACACTCTGAAGATTCAGTTCACATCTTTCAGCGCGACTCAACCCTTGCGCCAAGCACTCTCTCCTCTCATTTACAGGATAAACCAAGGACCACCAAGACCACAATCCATCATTCCTTTCCTTCAAACCTGACACCAGCTGTGACATATCTTCCCTCTTTCATGAATCTTCATTTTCCTTTATGCCGGTCTCCCCCCTCTGATCATCCCTGATGGTATTTCCCTCCCTCCTCCACCTCATAATAGGACGGCAACTCTCTTTTTGTGCTCCCGACCGGCCTTCATTCAACTTAACTTAACTCACTCTCCCATGATTCTGGGTGTCATACATTGCAGGCAAATTGCTAGTTTGTCTCTTTTCCCACTACATCCTGACCTGTAGTGTGTGTTGCTCCTTTTGTTACATTTGTAGTACCTCTTCTCCAGCATGGGGTCTGGCATGGATTCACATGCTCATGAATATTCCCCGTCGTCAGACTGGGAATCCTCAGTAAAGAAAAAATCAGTTTCGTTTCTGATCTGTCTTTCTTAGTAGTAACCAATCACTGATCTCTGGGTCATACTGCCCCCAGCCAATGACTGCCCTCTCCCTAAGCCCCGTCTCTGGCAGCCATCCTCAGATTTTTACCGCACGCTCAAGTGTTGGGAGTCCTCGTGTTTAGCTCTCGAGTCTTTTACTGCGTTTTCACGCTTTTTCAGGAGATTTTCTCATTTTTTCGGTTTAATTGAGCCTCAAGCTCCACCGTTTCTACTTCCGTTAACGGGGACCCGTTTCGGAATTCTTCTACGCCCCTCAAGGGTGAAGTTTTCGTCGAGTTTACACTTCTTGGAGGATTCCGGAAGATCTGCGGCCTACCTCAACGGACATCGACGCCCGGATCCAAGCTGTTCAGGAACTGCCCTGGATGCGGATTATATATCGTTTTCAAGGAGGACGAGCATTCGCGATGTCTCTACTGCCTCCATGGGGACAAGACGCACGTGGAGAAGGACTGTGCGTTCTGCAAGAACCTTTCGGAACGGACCAAACAAGATCGTAGTTCCCGCCTCGCCACCAGGCTGGAGAAGGGCACAGCAAGTGAGAAGGCAAAGAAGAAGGCTGAGCGGGCTTCTAAGTCCTTTGAGGGCGCCCCGGCGACGGGGGCCCAACAGAAGGCCAAGCTCCGCGGGCTCCGGGAGCGCCGAAAGGTCGGGCTCTTCGGTTGCCAAGCAGGGCGCTACTTCCCCGGCACGTTCGACCACGAGCCAGCGCTCTGGTCCGGGGAAGAGGAAGTCCGAGAACCCGGGTAGGCCGCTGGAGCGGACACGGTCGACCTCGAAGGGGGAGCGAGGCATTGACCCTCCCCCCAAGGCGAAGGCCCAGGACGCACCTAAGGTGGTGAGGGCCTTGATCCACCCGGGTAAGGCCTCTACCGAAGTGGTCTCTGCGACCCTGGCGGAGCCGGCTGAGACTACGCCAATGGAAACGGCCTCTGGGCCCAGAGTATCCCTGCCGCCGCGGAGGGAATCCTCTTTCCAGCCCACCGCTAAGACCCCCGTGAAGCCCCCGGCTGAAAAAGAGGGGGGGGCGGTGGCCGTTACAGACTCGGAATCAGCCTCTGAGGAGGAACTGGTGGAGCCCGAGAGGGGCCTCAATGAAAGGTCCATAGGCCTCAACGAGAGGTTCGAGAAGGTTCGATCCCAGGGGACGGTCCTTGCTGACGTGATCGAAGACAGCGACGAGGACGACGAACAGGGCCCAGTGGAACGGCCATCCCGTCCGTCGCAGCCATTGCCCGAGCCCCAGGATAGCTCGGCAGCCATTTTGTTGGCAATCCAATCCTTATGTACCGAGATAAGGACATGATTACCGACGGAGGATCCAGAACCAGGCCTGTCGGGAAACCCTCCGAACAAGTGGAGGAGAGTCCACCCCTCTCTGCCCTTCGTGCCCGTGAGGCCGGTGAACCCCTCATCCCCCTCGCCGGGAGAGGATACGGCGACGGGGACGGACGACGATGGCGGCGATGACACAGCTGACATCCCTTCGTCGACCCAACCCCCCCACCCCCGCGGGCGTCCCCAGCAGACGAGGTTGGCTCTTTCCACGCCATGATAACCAGGGCATCCGAGCTCTTCCAGCTCTGCCCTGAAGAACAGAAAAAGGAGGGGTTTCTGTACCAACGACGAGAGGCTAAGAGGAAGACGATCCTCGCGGTGCCTTTACTCGACGACATCTGGGACGAGGGGCTTGCTGTCCTCAAGAACCCTGCCACGACACCCGCCAAGAGGGACAGATACGAGAAGAAGTACTGAGTCCTCGATGCCGCCCCCTTGTGCCTCAGGGCCCAGCCCACGCCGGTCTCGGTCGTCTCGGCAGCGGCTAAGAAGAAGGCAGCGGGCGCGGCGGCTTCAACTTCCGCTTCCCCGCCGGACAGCGAGGGTAAGAAGTTGGAATCTATGGTACGATGAGTCATCTCGTCGGTGGCGACGATGATTAAGGCGGCCAATGCCTTAGCGATCGTGGCCCGCTACGACAGGGAGCTCTGGTTCAAGATCACTTGCCTGCTAGATTTCCTGCCTGATGACAAAAGGGCGGAAGCCCTAGAAATTCTGCAGGAGCGAGGTGGCGTCGGATCACGCCATTACGGTGGCAACGGACATTGCTGATACTGGATTTCGCCAACTGGGCAACGGAGTTTGCCTCCGACGACGAGGATGGCTCAAGGCGACAGACTTTCGCCAGGACGTCCAGACCAGAGTGTTGGACATGCCGTTCGACGGCAACAACCTCTTTGGTAAGGCGGTGGATGAGTCTCTACAGGCCATCAAGACCGACTCGGAGACGGCCCGGGCCCTTGATGTGCTTCAGCAGCGACAGCCCTTTCGGAGCTCTGGAGGCAGACAGGGTGCCTCCAAAGGATCCAGTGGTGGCTCCTCCACCTACCGCCAGGCGGCACGCTCCTCTTCCCAGGAGGCCTACAGAGGTCGCGGCAAGCAAGGGGGTTCCCGCTGTCGTCGCCAAGGAGGCCAAGGTGGCAAGGCCGCTTCCGAGCAAGACTGACCCGGCCGGGTGGTCGGGCCCCCTCCGAAGCACCCCAGTGGGAGGGCGACTGACGAAGTTCATGAGGGTGTGGGAGTACATCTCCACCGATCGTTGGGTGTTGGACACCCTGGCCAACGGGCACTCGCTGGAACTCCTAAAGAAGTGCCCTCGCATTCCTCCTGTGGCCAGGAAGGAGAATCACTTCCCTCAACTGCTGTTGGAGGTAAAGGCGATGCTCAAGAAAGGTGCCATCAAGCTTGTCCCCAGGAGGCTCCGGGACTCCGCAGTATACTCAAGGTACTTCCTCGTCAGGAAGAAGGCAGGCGGTTGGCGCCCCATTCTAGACCTGCGTCGGTTAAACAAATACATCAAGGCACAGAAATTCAGGATGGTCACCCTCCAGCACGTACATGCATCTACCTTGTACCCCTTTGCACCAGTGGCGGCGCGGCTGCGCCTGCAGGGGATCCACGTCTACCCCTACCTGGACGACTGGCTAATCCGGGCAAGGTCAAGGGAACTCGCCGTCGATCATACGGCGAGGACCGTCCGGTTGCTCACGGAGCTGGGGTTCTCCATCAACTACCCCAAATCCCACCTGGTTCCGTCGCAAGTAGCACTGTTTTTGGGGGCGAAGCTCGATACAGTGGAGCAATTGGCCTCCCCTTCAGAGGAGAGGACCAAAACCATCCAGGGCAAGGTACGGCGACTGTTAGCCACGGACGTTGCCAGGGTGAGGTCCATCAAGTCCCTTCACGGGATGATGTCCTCATGCATCTACCTTGTACCCCTTTGCAGACTTCGGATGCGTCCGCTACATGAGTTCCTCGACGCCCGCTGGTTTCAGGCGGGGGCTGCTTTGAGGACATGATCCCCATCGACGAGGAGTTCGGTCGGGCGATCCTATGGTGGGGCACCCGGGCTCACCTCACGACGGGCACGGACTTTCAAACCCCGGCGGTTCAGGAGACGGTGACTACGGACGCCTCTCTGGAGGGTTGGGGGGCCCACACTGGAGATCTCCACGCAAGAGGCCTTTGGCTCCCATAGGAGAGGTCTCTTCACATCAACATCTTGGAGCTCCGTGGAGCTCCGGGCACTCAAGTCGTTCCTCCCGTCCCTCAAGGACAAGGTGGTGAGGATCTTCACCGACAACACCACCACGATGTTCTACATACGGAAGCAGGGAGGCACCAGATCCCCAGCCCTATTCAAGGAGGCCCAGGATCTGTGGCACTGGGCCGTCGCCCAGGGGATGTTTCTGGTTCCCTTCCACCTGGCAGGAATAAAAAACACCATCGCCGACTCAACTCAGCAGAGAGCTGCGCTCGTGCCACGAGTGGGAACTGCGCCAGGATCAAGTGGATCGACTCTCCCAATGATGGGGCAAACCCCAGATCGACCTGTTCGCGACGGCGACAAACTCCAAGTGCCAGAGGTTCGCCAGCAGGTTCCCACAGCCGATGAGCATGGGCGATGCTTTCTCGTTCCATTGGGACGGCCTGTTTCTATACGCGTTCCCTCCGTTGCCGTTGCTGCTCCGCCTCATCAGCCAGCTCAAGAAGTCCAGGTGCAGGATGATTCTCGTCGCACCGGCGTGGCCGAGGCAGATGTGGTTCCCGGACATTCTGGACTTGTCAACATCCCCGCCAGTCAGGCTGCCGGCGGATGTGGATCTTCTCTCCAGAGAAGGAGGCGCCATTCTACACCACGACCCACAGTCGCTGTTCTTGCAGGCCTGGCTCCTGCAGCGCTAGAGTTTGGAGGGTACGATATCCCGGCTGATTGCAGAGAGGTTCTTGCAAAGGCCAGGGCGTCCTCAACTCTCAAGTGTTACGGTCATAAATGGAAGAGGTTCTCTGTCTGGTGCCGTGCACAGAAGATTAACCCTCTACGGATTACGGCCCCTCTAGTGCTGCCGTACTTACTGTCGCTGGCCAAAGCTGGACTGGCTCACGCCTCCATAAAAATACATCTGGCTGCCATCTCCCGATATACCAGGACTACGGGACTGGCGTCCTTGTGGTCTCATCGCCTGGTAAAGGAATTTATGAAGGGACTATTCCGTTCATTCCCGCCGGTGAAGGCTCCTGCCGCGGCGTGGGAACTTAATGTGGTGCTGACCAGGCTCATGGGAGCCCCATTCGAGCCTATGCATTCGGCGCCCTTGAAGTTCCTGTCATGGAAGACAGCGTTCCTCGTGGCCATCACCTCTGCACGACGAGTGGGAGAGATTCAGGCCCTATCTTGCAAGCCTCCATACTTGACTTTTCATGACACAAGGGTAGTGCTTAGGACGCACCCCTCCTTCATGCCCAAGGTGCCGTCAGACTTCCACCTCATCGAGCCCTTGGTGTTACCAGTTTTCTTCCCGTCGCCTTCGACACCGGCCGAGAGGATTTTGCACTCGCTGGATGTAGCTAGAGCGCTGAAGTTCTACGTGGACCGCACGAAGAGTTTTCGGAAGACGTCACAGCTATTCGTGAACTTTGGGTCTGTGAATCAAGGGAAGGCTCTCTCGAAGACTTCCATTTCCAGATGGCTCTCCGGCTGCATCATGCATTGTCACCGGTTGGCAAACCGACCGCTGCCCGGCCGTCCAAGAGCCCATTCGACCAGAGCGATCGCTGCTACCACAGCGTTCCTGTCTGGTGTACCCCTGCTGGACATCTGCAGGGCTGCTACGTGGAGGTCGACGCACACCTTCACAAGATTCTACTGCGTCGATCGGGACTCCAGGAAGGAGTCCAGGGTCGGCCAAGCAGTGCTGTGCAACCTGTTCGCTTAAGGTGAGCCTGGTGAGGAGGTAAGAGATGCTTAATGTTGAGTTGTTGTATTGCTTAATGTTGAGCCTGTTGCCACCTCCCGTGGTTGTGCGTGTGTATACTGCTATGTATTCTTTTATTCATGAGCATGTGAATCCATGCCAGACCCCATGCTGGAGAAGGAACAAGTTACTTACCTGTAACTGTTGTTCTCCAGCATGGGTCTGGCATGGATTCACATGCGAACCCTCCCACCTACCCCTCTGCGGCTCTTCACTTGGTCATACTGCCACTTGGCGTGCTACCAAATCTGAGGATGGCTGCCAGAGGCGGGGCTTAGGGAGAGGGCAGTCATTGGCTGGGGGCAGTATGACCCAGAGATCAGTGATTGGTTACTACTAAGAAAGACAGATCAGAAACAAAACTGATACTGATTTTTTTCTTTACCGAGGATTCCCAGCCTGACGACGGGGAATATTCATGAGCATGTGAATCCATGCCAGACCCATGCTGGAGAACAACAGTTACAGGTAAGTAACTTGTTCCTACCTTGGCCATGCAAGCCGCAAATTTCTAGCCCAGTTTGAGTACACATACATATCTCAGTCATACCCCACCTTCATATCTTTTGGTGGTACCATCTTAATGTCCTGCTTAGGAGTGTTACTTATTGCCTCGTCTTGCTTCGCCTGTTTCCTGCCGTTGGATCCAATGTTATCGCTGGAACATTGTTCCATAGATAGATGTCCCCGGGCACTGTATGATCCAACAGTTTAGGGCGTTGATCAGCTTCTTCAGTTCCCAGGCCCCCCTACTTTCAGTTCCCCTTGAACACCACCAGTGACGAATTACAACGCATTTTTCATTTTCACGTTTATCAACTTTTTTGGTCTTTTTTAATTTTGTTGTGTGTGCCCCTCCTTCGGGGCCTCCTACTCTTTTTACATATAGCAGGGGGATCCTGAGGTGCCACGTTAGACAATATAAATATAGACTGCTTTGAACTTAGTCCTTCACCATTCAATGACTCTGGCATTCTTCTCCGTTGTACGACACTAGCCACCTCCTCAATGGTGGAACTGGTAGGAGGAATAGTTTTTTCAGTAGTGTGAGAAACCTTAAGGTGTCTCACTAGCTAGTCCCCTTGGATCTGTAATCCATTTGGCCATGACACGGCCATCGCTTTTGGATCCAGTTCCTGTGGCTGGACCAGTGCGGGAGGATAACCTGTATGTGGGGTCCTCGGGGAGTGGAAGTGGGATATCGATGGGTGAGAAGCGGTATCACCCTGCTTATAACACCTTTTCCCCATCTTACTACATAGGATACTGTAACGCTCACCTGATTACCACGGAGGCGCTGGGCTGGGCTGAGCTGTCGCCGTGTCTTCTAATGTGACTCGTAGATCTCGGCCTTCTCCTAGGGCTGGTCCCCTTCTCACGATGTACCGGACGTGTAGAGTGAGGTGTCTGCAGACGGAAGAACAAGGATTTAGGAACTGGATTGACTGAACTTCTCCTTCCTCAGTCCTCTTATTCGAACCAAGGGCGTGGCTTGCTCACCTTAGCTATATTAAGGCCGGGCTCTCCATCCTGCGTCTTTGCAGGGGCGCAAGTACCAGTGACTTCACTGGTTCACTGACAATCCTCTTGATTGCAGAGGTTGATGCTGGAAGATACCGCCGTTTACCGCACGAGCGGTTTCTTGATAGTCATTGGAGCACCCTTAATTTAGTCCCTTGCTCAGTCTCAGGGTGTCAAGATTGAAATTGTAGAGGAATGATGCGGCGAGCAGGTGAGTAGGAAAGATGACCAGTTGCTGTCACCCTTTCTAATGTCTCTCTTTGTCCTGCAGGTTTAGGTGCAATGGACGCTGATGAATAAGTGCCCAGGATCGTGCAAGCGCGTATGTACGAAGAAGATGAAGCGCGGTGCACGTAAATAAAATGACTGCTGTTTGTCTCAAAAGCACGCCTTAATGTCTCTTTTGTCCTTGCAGATTGTGGATGCAGAGAGCGTGGCTAGATGGATGCCGGCGAACGTGCGAGCGCGTAAGTAGAAAGTTTATGGTTGGTTTAGAATGCGCCTTAAAGTGTCTCCCTTTGTTTTGCAGATGCCGGCATGCAGCGCTTCTTGAAGATCAGAACGTGCGGAGCGCAGGTAAGCGATTCAAGAATGCAATGCTTAATCAAGTCCTTTTCTTTGCAGATGTCGATGGGGAGCCGAAGAAAGCGGCGGAAGGCTTTGGAAGATGCCGCCGTATTTGGTAAGTAAGAGCGCTGCTCTCGAATTGAGTTCTGCTAACCTGTTGTTTTGTCTTGGCAGGTGCAGCTGAGGATCGGATCTCTAGCAGGTAAGGAATTCGTTTTCACAGGAACTGGAGCTGAAGAATCTCAGGAAGACTGGAGCTGACACGGTGAGCGTCCTGCTGCAGATGCAAAATAACGCGAAGCACGTTTCATCAATCGGGTGTGATTTAAATAGCCTTCTGTAGTGCTTAGGAGTCTTCTTCCACAGCCTCGCCCAGGTAAGAAAAGAGTTCCTGTGTTCTGATTCCAGGGAGTGGCTCCTGCCCCACCCAGACAGGAAAAGTAGTTCCAGGCAGAGAAGGATCAGAAGACCATCGAGCTGGTAAGTAAGCAGCATGGTCTGCTGCAGGTAGGTCCACCCAAGCACTCTTAAGCATTATGAACCCGGCGCTTCCAGCGCCGGGACCGGTCATCTTTATGAGCCTGGTGCCACTGGCGCCAGGACAAGGTCCAAAAGGTCCCGATAGGGACTGGCTGGTACCCAGGATCAAGGTTATGGGCCTGCTTCCAAGGATGTGAGGCAAGTCCTGACCCCTTGGAAGCAGGGATCATGACAGATACTCAAACACTTTATCCCCACGCCTGCGCCCTTTCCGGACACGAATACTTTTGCACAACACGAGAGATGACGGACATACACCAGAGCCGTTCACCTGACATGTCCCAACACAAGGGTCAGATAAAGTCAGGAAATTGACAAGAATCACACACACACACACACATGACGGCCATTGCCCTTCCCCACAGGGGTAAAAGGTGGCGCACGAGAGCACAATATGAGCAAGGCAGACCGCACAATGAGAGAGCTAACCCAGCACAGCAGTTCAAGAGGCAGAGAAAGGCGACCACTACAGAAAGGGTGACAAGGAGAGACGCGACCTTGCCCTTTCCAACCCAGGCCCGCGCAACCTCCGTGGAAGGAAGCGTAAGACCGCAAACAAAAGCCGACGTGTGTTGCAGCCGATGTCAACGGTACAGAGGGCCCTCCTACGCTGATAACCAAGCCAGGGAGAGATGCTTTCCACTGTGGTACCGTCCTTGACTCCAGAGACAGGAAAAGCCAAGCGAGGCGGGGCCCCTCTACCAGGGGCCCCGCCTCACGCTATCATAGCGAAAATATTGAATTATTTTTTAATTTTTTATTTTTTTTATTTGAATATAGTTTCTTACAAAACATTTATACAAACTAAGAAAACCTATCACTTATTACTTCAAAACATTTGTTATCATTCCATTTCTTATTTTTTTTTAAAAATCGAGAGAAAAGGAAAAAAACCTCTTAATTTCTACTCCCAATAGTTCAAGAATAGAGAGAGATTGGAACATTTATAATACTGTGTTTAACTCGTTCTTTCTGTTCCAATTAATGTATCCAAATAGTTAATGGTAGCGCAGATTAGCATATAATTTCTGCCAGCAATTAAAGAATTCCACCACTCCTCGCTGTCAGTATAGTATGACACAGAAGACCCTAATGCAGTGGTTCGTTCCGTAATTAGTTGTGGACATTCGATAACTAAATGTCAAAGTGATTCTACGCTTTTGTCGCAGAACCGACAGATGTTATCAGCGGTATTAGTGTCATGTCTGAGGAAAAGCATTTCTTTAGTTGGTAATACATTGTCTCATTCGCAGAAACATATTGCGATTTTGAAGGAAAAAATTGAAGAAATTTCAGGACCTGATTTGCTGCACGCATATCATATTTTTGGAATAAACTTGATTTCAGCATCTGGCGTTTGTCTAGGGTATTACTCCAGTCATAATTGTGCACTTTCTTTTTAACTGCACAAGGATTTTGGCACAAAAGATCTGTTGATGCGCCAACATGCTCGAGATTTGCAAGCGCAGCTTTCGACCAGATTTGGAGCAAACCATGGTCGGGACTTAATGATGACTCTTTCAGAATGTTATAAGGTGCAATAGATCCCGGTAGTATCAATTTCCTATAAAAGGAAAGGGATTTCCATAATATTGCTGCACTTAAGGATTGAAATCTAAGTTCGAATCTGATATCAGCTATTGCAACAAAGTTAGGTAATCTTAAGACTTTTCACCAAAATTGAGCCTCTAGTTTGTCCCATGTTTTAGGATCAATATTAAAGCCAGCCTCACCTCCAAAAGCGATCGCAGCTGTCACTTTTTGACGCTAGAACAAGATGACTGGCATCATCGTAAATTTACCAGATTCTCGATGTAATTTTGCACCTTGTAGAGCAAAGGTATTCATTTGTACCTTTAAATCTTCAATCCAGTACCCTTCTCTGTTGGATTTGTTGAACAATATTCCCATATACCTGATGCTGTCTGTGCTGGCTAGCAATTTCTGATCAACATACCACTTAAAATGCTTATTCTTGTAGCCAGATTGAGGCCCCAATGCAATGACTTTTGACGTATCTGTATTTATTTCCATGCCGATTGAGACAAGATGAGTGCTTAAGTGTGTTAAGAGTCTTTGGAGCCCAATAGGGGTGGAATCCATCAGCACAATGTCATCGGCATATGTAGCCCAACTAGTTGGATGTCCATTTATTCTTGGTGGAAAGGATTTGGCTTTCTTCAGGGCAGCTATCATATTTGCTAGATACAGTTTGAATATCAAGGCTGCCAACGGGCAGCCGTGCTTGACTCCTCTTTCTGTTTTGATGCTATCAGAGAGTTCCCCATTTGTATTTAACCAAACACGGACTGATGTATTTGTATGCAGTTGGATTAACATCTGTAGCAAGTCTGGTGGACATTGAGCTTTTGTCAGTTTGTCCCACATGAGATCACGGTCGACTTTGTCAAAGGCTTGCCGTAGGTCAATAAATGAAAAATAGATTGGTTTATGGCTTCTCAATGATTTTAACTTAAGGAGTTTTAAGATGGCAAGATTTAATTCGACACCAAGCCCCTTTGTGAATCCAGTTTGTCTTTCATCTATGAGGTTGATCTTAGTAGCCCATTTTGCCAATCTTATTTGCAAAAAAGATGAAAACATTTTTCCAATTACGTATAACAGGGCAATCGGACGGTAGTTGGCTTGGTTAGAAAGGTCGCGTTTCTTAAAGATTGGCACAACTACCGCCAATTGCCAGGAAGGCGGGATCCTTCGTGTCTTAACTATTGCTCTAAATAGAATGTCAATGAAACTTGTCCATTGTTTTGGATTTTTTTTCAAGGTAAAATTCGACAAGCCGTCTGGGCCTGCTGCTCCACAGTTTTTAAGTTTCGCAATTGCCGCTGTAATATCATCCTTGCTTACTTCAAGCGTCCATTTAATCTCAGAATTAATCCACTTCCTCTCTGTACATTTATAGGGGAACATAAAAACGGTTGGCTGCCCATCTGGTTACGAGTACCTTCATTAATTATGGCCCAAGTTTTGCGGCTCTTCCTTTGGCAAATAAGTTTTAACATTGCCTCCGCTTGTTCTTGCTCGCGGGACCATCGAAACAAACAGACCCAATTGCGATAAGCTTGTCGTCGCAGTCTTATCGCCTCATGTTTCTCTGTATTTAAGTTGGACCTCTTTAGTTTAAGATCTTCACGTAGCTGTAGTTTCTTTTCTGCAACAATTTTGCTTGAATTATAGAGATCGAGAAAAGATCCGAGAATTCTTTCGTAAAGGCGGCAAAATAACCCAAGCGTCAGCAGCGATCACTGCGTACCCGGACTACACCATGCTGGTACAAAGACAACGATACAACTACGTGGCGATTAAAAGAAGATTGCGCAAAGCTGGACTGAAATATATGCTCATATCAGGCGAAACTAAAGTTCTTGCACAAAGGCAAAGCACACTTCTTTGAGACCCCGGAGGATAGGCAAGCTGGTTGGATACGCAGGGGTGCCCAGAGACGGAGGAGGACCGAGATGGACAGGCTAAGTGATCCGAGGTCATGAGGGCTAAGGATGGGGGCGAGAGACATTATAGTCGAAAAGGTGTGGGGATTGTTGAGGCCGGGTTGCAGAAAGGCGGGGACTACTTGCCAAATGTACTCGCCAATTGGATATTGTGGACTGGAATATAGAAGCGAGTAGATTAGACATGTGACTCTCAGCGCAGCGATTTATAGTTATATCGGAGCCACAGGACACATGCATTCTATCCCCATTAGGTGAAATATTAGGTGCGCCAATAGGGCAGCATCTCCCCACTGGGTCCCAAGTACAGGCAACGCCGAGAAAAGGGCTAGATGTGGGGGAGCCTGAGATCCAGGGATGGAGCTGGGCAACAGTTGGGGGGGTGATGGGAGGGGGCGGGGAGTTGGGAGTGGAGTTGGGAAGGGTGGAGGGAGGGGTGGAAGTAGGGGGAGTGGTAGTTGGGAAATGTTGGGGTAGGGTGGGAAACGAGCTTACACACGCGTGCGGTGGCCTCCGAACAAAGCCTGGAGATAGACAACAGGAGGGGAGGGATGTGATGAGGCTATGGGGACCTTAAAGTAATCACCTGGAATGTCAGCGGGCTCAGTAGCTACTTAAAAAGGAACAAGGTTATGATGTACCTGCGCAGACAGAAGATAGATGTAGCCCTGATACAAGAGACTCACCTCACGAGAGACAAACTGGAGGTGGTCCGGAAGAAGTGGAGGGGGATCGTAATGGGTGCAACATACTCTGCTTATGCTAGAGGGGTGATCACCTGGATAGCACCGCATGTTCCATTCCAGATACTACAGTCCACAGTGGACGCAGATGAGAGGATGGTGGCGATAAAGGGGCTGGTGGAAAATAAAGAAATATGTATTATAAATACATACGCTACAAACTAAGACACAGTGGCATACTTCAAGACCTTATACAACAAAATGAGCATGTACCTAGGGGGGAGCAGTGATTTGGGGAGGGAATTTTAATTGCACGCTAAACCCGAAAGTAGATAGGTCAGACGACAAAATAGACAGACCCACTCCCGCTGCTAGGGCGTTGCAGTCAGTGTTGACAGATTTCGGGCTCGAGGATGTATGTAGAGTGTACCACCCACAGGATAGACAGTATTCACATTACTCAGCCCCACATAATTTGCATACTAGGCTTGATTATATGTTTGCCACACAGGAGCTGATGGCAGAAATAGTACAGACGGAATATAAAGCGAGGGTCTTATCATACCACTCGCCACTGACCCTAATGTGGCAGTATCGGCCCCCAAGAGCTAGGATTCTAACATGGCGGCTTCGGGCCGAGGCAGTAAAAGATATAATATTTAGGGAGGATCTGAGAGTAGAGATCATAAATTATTTTGAGACCAACACTGGAAGTGTTGACTCAGCCGGTATGCTGTCGGAAGCCTTCAAGGTGGTAGTAAGAGGGATATCCATAGCCAAATCCAAAGGATTACAAGAAGGGATACTGAGTGAACTGCAGGAAACTGAAACTGAACTAGAAAGTGCCCTGTGAAGAGGAAGTGGCACTAAGGAATACGTTGAAACCATACTTACACTGCAACAGGAATGTATGTAGCACTGGGAGAGACTATGTAATCTGAACTATAAAAAATATGTTGAGAGGCAGCATGCGGGAGGGGATAAACCTGGGAGGATGCTGGCATGGTTATACAAAAACGAGACCCCCAGAACCATAATCCGGGTAATAACAAGGGAAGATGGGCAAATAGTGGACACCCAGGAGAAGCGACCGCAGGGAAATAAGGGAAACATTGGAAGACATAAGCATGCCACAAATTAGCATGGAAGAACGAGAGGACTTGGGTGCCCCTATCACCTTAGCGGAACTGGAAGAGGTGGTAGGTCAGCTACCCACTAGCAAGACGCCGGGGTCCGATGGACTCCCTAGCAAATTTTATAAAGCATATAAAGACGAGGTGCTTCCTCCGCTTTTGGCAATGCTGAATGAGTCATATGAAACAGGAAGACTGCCAGAATCGCTAAGAGAGGCAATCATTATTCCACTCCCAAAACCCAATAAACCGGGCAAAGATTGCGTATCTTTCAGACCGCTATCGATGCTTAATTAAGATAGTAAAATGCTCACAGCGGTACTGGCAAATAGAATGAAATGGATCATTAATAAATGTATACACCCGGATCAGACCGGATACGTGCCACACAGGAACATATCTGATAACCTCAGGCGATTACACCGAGTCATAGAACATACGAAAGAGGATTCGGGTGAGATAGCAATCGTATCGCTAGATGCAATAAAGGCTTTTGACTCAGTCAAATGGCTATGGCTGAGTGCGGCCCTGGCTAGTTACGGGATAGGGCCTGGATATCTCAAATGGGTCAAATTATTATATAGTGCACCGCTGGCCAGAGTCAAAACGGGAGCCATAATATCGGAGAGGTGGCAACTCAGCAGGGGTAGTAGACAAGGATGTCGGTGGTCCCCGGTGTTATACATCTTCGCACCTGAGGTAGCAATACGACATAATAGGGATCAATATCAAAGGGGAGCCGCACTTAGTCTCGCTGTACGCAGATGACATGCTGCTCTACTTACGGTACCCTGAAGAGAATCTCCAGTATGTCCTTGAAGTGATGGAGCAGTTTGCAACGCTGTCTGGCATAGCGGTGAACCCCAAAAAATCATGTATATTTCCTCTGGGTAGGTATGTGTGGATCCCACGGTATCACGGTAATAATATCGCCACATATATGGCCGCCGTAAATAATATAGCCGGGAAAATGTCGTGGCGATATTATTTGGGTGACCATATATGTGGCGACGGGGAGCATGTTCCATGCAATAATGTCGCCATAAAAAACGACCATTTGTCGGCGATATTTTAGCATGGCGATATTTTTGTGGCGACATTATTACATGGAACCAATCCCACTAGATCAGCTACCAATCTTACAAATACCATGGGAGATAAATACGTTTAGATACCTTGGGATAGACATCTACCACACGGTAGAGGCAGAACACCAACATAATACTGAGAAGGCGATAAAAAATATCAAAAATAGCATGAGGTTCTGGGAGAAACTCCCCTTGGCAATGATGGAAAGAGGGGCAATGCTGAAGATGGTAGTTGTGCCGAGATTACTACATTACTTTGGGAATATACCCTATCTGATACCAAGGTGATTTTTTTGTCAAACTGCGCAGCATATGCAGGGACTTTCTCTGGCACGGGCCGAGGAATAGAATTTCCCTTTGGAAGTTACAAAATGCGTATGACAAGGGGGGTATAAAACTGCCAAACTACGAGATTTACTATCTAGCGAGCCATTTACAATATGTGGCAAAATGGCTATCGGAAGGTCCAACCTCAGAATCTAGGTTGTTTAGACTGGAATGTGCCCCATTCTTCCTGAAAGAAATAATATGGTTGCCCAAATCAGATATGCAAAAGCGCCCAGAGATGATGATATTGGGGTGGAAAATATGCCATAGGGCCTGTCAGGTAATGGAAATCCCAACCCTGTGTTCCCCCCGCAAGCGCCACTTCTCGCACTGACAGGGAAAGGCCAATTAATGAAAATGATCAGGAAGCACTGGGAACTGGTGGGGGTAGCAACAATGGGAGACATATGGCAAGAGGGGAGGATAAAAGAATTTGACATGTTGGTGGAGGAAACGGGGTTGCATACGGGACAATATATTACATATCATAGGATGGTGCGGCGAATCCAAGAGACATGGTCCGAAATAGTATTAGAGGAACAACCGGACGCTGCCACTGAAATGATGTATCATATAGCAGAAGGAGGGCACGAGATATCTAGGATATATGAGCTGGTGATGTCCAAAGTGGGGAAAGAAGTGGTACAACTGAGACAGGACTGGGAGGAGGAAGTAGGTGCCCCTATGAGTGATGGGACATGGCAGCGGGCCCAAGGGTAGCACAAGAAAGTGTTAATGAATGCGAGGCTACAGCAAATACAACTGTATATAACCCATAGGGCTTATATGACACCCCGGAGGATAGCTAAATTTAAGAATGCAGAACGGCAAACATGCCCCAAATGCAACGAGGAAAACGCTGGGATGACGCATATGTTCTGGGCATGCCCAGAAATTGAGACTTTCTGGGAAGAAGTAGCCCACAGATTAGAAGGAAAAGGGATTAAGTTAACTGTTGACACAGCATGGGCATGTCTGTTGGGGGGATTTCCCAGACCACATAAACTTAAACATGTAAGTAAATTAAAGAACTTGCCATATATACTTGCGAAGCGGAGATTGCTATGGGATGGAAGGCATGCCATTGACCAAGGATAGACATATGGTGGAACGACCTTCAGAAATGGGCAGAAGCTGAAACTGCAGTATGGGAAGAGGTGTGCAGTCATAATGTCGACTGCGAATTACAAAAATGTCGAAAACAAATAGTCGAAAAATGTTTTTTCGAATGTCATTTTTTATTTTAAATGTATTTTTTTTGGCTTTCGTGCGTTTAAAAAAGTTTTTTTTTTTTTTAAGGGGGGTGGGGGGAACCCTCCCATTTCGAACAGAAAATGTAAAAAAAAGGACATTCGAAAAAGAATTTCTTCGACTATTTGTTTTCGAGATTATGACTTTCGACTTTTTTACATTCGAGATTCTGACTATGAACCATGGGAAGAAGCTAGTAACACTGGAGGGGATGAGGAAGCAGAAACCCTGACAGCCTGGAAACATTTAATAGCCACACTGTTTGGGCCCATTTAGGACTGGGCGAGCAACCAGGACTCAGCCGAGAGTATAGGTGTCATGATGCCTACCTCCAAGGAGCCGAGTCCGACCCAGCAACCCCAGAGGCAGGCATCATTCCCCCCAGGGAAGTGCCAGCGGGCCCAAGCTGGGGCCCTTTGGACACAGTCCTGGCGCCTTAGGCGCCAGGCTCATGTCGGACCCCTGTCCTGGCGCCTTAGGCGCCAGGCTCATAAAGCTAGACGACATGTGTTCAAGTGTTTCAATGTGCACTTACCTGATGCAGACCATGCTGCTACATCCAGGCCCTCTTGAGGCCTGAATGGAACTACTTTACCTGTGGGACTACTTTCCACCTGGATGTGGTCGGGGAAGGATACATACCTGATCGGTGGAAGGATACATACCTGGAACTTCTTCCAAAGCTATTTAAACCACGCCCGATCAGCAACTCTTGCTTCGCTTTGTTCTGCTCCTCGCAGCTGGACGCTCACCGTGTCAGCTCCTGCATCTGGACTTCAGCCATGCCTATCAGCATCCTGGGTCACCTGCAAAGGGAGATAAGAGAGAATTGGTAAGAGAAAGAAGACCTTACCAGCTAAAGCTGTATCACAGAGACATCACACCGACGATCCTGAAAGGGAAGACATCATTTTTAAAAGCATTTCGTTTCGATCGCTGCAGCGCTGCATTTCACTCACCTTTCCTGGGCACCTCCATCTTCAGCAGCGATCATCTGGATCCGCAGCCACTTCCCAGTGCCTAGAGAGAAAAAGACAAGAACACAAGGTGAGAGAAGGAAGGGAATAGGAAAACCTCAGTTTCCTTCTAAGACTTACCAGTTGGGTCATTCCCCTTTCATTTCGGGTCCTGCCGCTTCCTGGCATTCCGGACCCCGGCCCCTATGGGGAAAAAAGACAAAGACATTGAATGAGCGAATGCAAAGACATTACCCGAACGCTCATCCAGAACTTACCTGTCATTTATTGGAACTGCACGTTTCAGTTCGGGTCGGCGCCATATCTCCGGCATTCCGAACCCCGGCCCCTAAGGGGGAAAAGACATAAGCGTTAGCGCTTGCTGCAATAAGACAATGAACATTATTAAGCTTGAACTTTTGAACTTGCAACAGAACTCTTACAGCACCTTACCTGAATAGTCAAGCTTATTTGAACT
The DNA here is from genome assembly GCF_040938575.1 of Ambystoma mexicanum. NCBI lineage: Eukaryota > Metazoa > Chordata > Amphibia > Caudata > Ambystomatidae > Ambystoma > Ambystoma mexicanum. The sequence continues at coordinate 778,298,766 of NC_090921.1, read as the reverse complement.
TCCATCAAACCTCAATCCAGTGAAGTAACTGGGTTTCAACGCGCCCCTGCATCAGAAGCAGGATGGAGAACTCATCCTTCCAGACCCTAAGGTGAGACTTCACGGGGAATCGTGGAAGGGTATCGTGGAGGGTTGGAAGGAAGTGGGAGGCTTGAGCATTATTGCGTCAGTAGGTAATACTCCCTTTACACGCACAGGGGAATATTCCTACGAGCCAGAGAAGCCAGAGTAGAGGGGCCCTACCTGTCCATCTTCAGAGTCCTGCGCTTCACCATTGAAGAAGCATCAGCACACGAAGCCAGACCTGCGCCTCCGTGGGAATCCGGTGAGCGTGACAATAGGAGAGGGAACCCCTCTGCAGGATGAAGAAGCAGATCGCGAAGTAGTGTAGGCTCGGATTGGGGGGAGGGAATGGGAGACGTAGAAGACATTGTTTGAGTTGCACAAACTGAAATACTGTAATATGTACTGCAAGTTTGGTTTTTTGTTGTGTGTTGAAATAAAATCAATAAAAATTGTTTTAAAAAAAAAAAAAGATTTTGTGTCTGCCAAAGGAGAAAGCGTGTGGAGGAGAACCATAGTGAACCCGACAGAGGGAGGCTGTTATTCGAGAATGGTCTGAGCCCGGAAGAGGGGGATCCAGAGGTGAGAAGCAATCGCCCTAACACGTGAATGTCACGTATAAATGTGTGTGGATACAAGCCATAGTGAACCCGATGGAGGGAGGCTGATATTCGAGAGGGGTCTCTGCCTGGAAGAGGGGGATCTAGGGGTGAAGAATGATCACCCCAAGTGCAATCCAAAAGGAACTTTTGTTTGTTATTTTAAACCTACCAGTCCCTCAGAAGCAAAAGAGTTAACCACAAAGGTCCTGAAATCGATAGGAACTTTTGAGGATCGGAGCACAGAAGAGGGGGACCCAGGGGTGAAAAGTCATCACCCAAGGTACAGACGGAAAGGAACTTTTTGTTTATTATTTTTGATACATCTGGTCCTCTGAGGCAAGAGACTTTTCGTATTAAAGAGACTTAACCACCAAAGGCCCTGATAGCTGAGAACAGAACTGTTGGCTCATGCTGGGAAAGCTTGAGCGTGTGCTGTGCTCTGGAATCCCACCTTGTCCCCTGTTCAAAGCGTGGGGAAGGGAGACCTCCGGCTACCACATCCTGACTTATTATTTGTGTACACTTCTTTATTTCTTATGATCCTTATCCCACACTCTTTTTTTGTATTTTAGTGTAAGGATTGGCAATAGGTTTTTCTTCGTGTAGGCCCTTTTATTTGACAAGATGCCACTGGGACTGCCTTATTATTATTTGATGGTTGTAGCTTGCTCCCATCTTAGATTTAGGTTTAGATTAGGCGTTTTTCCAACCTTCCTATACAGTTTAATACACACCCTTGAACTGTGATCACTTGTGTCTGTCTTTACTGTTGCCACCATGAGTTCCTTACAGTAGACACCTAGAGGCAAGATTTTTCTTCTTCAACCGTTTCCTGCGTATTCCCTGGCAGCGGATACTGCAACATGGTTAATTCGTCTACCCATGCGGTAATGTTTGCCAACATAATGGAATTCACCCGCACTTCATCCCCTATTTTGTCATACAACATCACAAATGAGTTCAAAAACATGTTTAAGGCAGAGAGTGTAGGGGGACATGAGGAAGATTCGCTCATCAACCTCTCAAGCTTTGATGGATCTTAGTATTCTCCTCTAAATGACTGCTCTGTTGCTCCTTCGTAGTAGTGCCCCACCCACCCGCTGTTTTCCAAAAAGGCAATAAGGTCTGAGGGTGACTCCTGTATATGCAGGTCACAGGTCTGATTCACTATGGTGATCCCCAGCTGGACATGGATTCCGTATTTTCAATTAGACTCAAAGCATGTACCTCATTCATATGAGTCCTGTCCAGTCATGCAGTTGTTTTTATCCCCACCACAGGGGTGGAATGAAAAAAATCCCAGATTGTCTTACCCGCAATCAGCTTGTGGTCGGATGCGGGGAGGAACTATGTCCACTGAAGCACCCTGGTGCTTTTACTAAGACCTTTCTATGTTTTGGACAAGCCCCCAAATCTGCACCTTCTTCCTGTGCTGGTGTCTCCTTTGTATAGGCCCCCTTTGCCTCTCCTCCGTGCGTGAGCTAATACTGCCCATTGCCTCACCCTTAAGAACTTCAACTGGGGTGACTTGTGGTTACATGTCTTTATAGTGATAATGTTATAGCGAAACGCACATATATTGTGTATTTTGTAACGAAAACCTGTATACCGAATGCATTTTTTGGGGGGACCAAATCCCACATTTACCACCCTTTGAAACCCACCCCAAACATTTCCCCCCAAAAATTAACCCTTTACCCCACCCAAAAAATGTTTTGTTATAAAATCCTGAATATGTGTTTCTCTATATGCATGTTTAATATAAAGACTGGATACCGTTACCTGTGTGTGTCCTCCCCTTAAGAATTTGTTATTCTATTACTTACACGGTTAATAACATAGTCTGAATCTGATACTCCATCGTGTGGGTATGAAGTTATATCCAGCAACCCCAACGTTTGGCTTCGTAATCCTGTACGTACTGCCATGATACCAAAATTATGAGGCAAATATATGGAATTGCAGTGCATACAACGTGACCGAGTGTGTTGGTCTGCCCCTCACCACGTCTGTTGAACTTCCTCATCAGCAGAGTTTGAAGTTATATTGCTCTTTATATCGTTCTTTTCTAAAAGCAGACTTTAGGAACAAAATCTATCAAAAATATCGGAGGCTCCAAGGGCACAGCCCCACAGTCACCTCCAATATTATATTACGTACCATAGCTCACTGGATCATTTGGTCGGTCTGGTCTGTGGCTATACTAGATCACAGCAGGAGATCGTGACACCTCGCTCCAGTGGACAACTCCCCAGACTCCCACGGACCACCACTTTGCCGAACCACTTAGCCACCCTGCGTACCGTGGGTAAGTGAAGATTTTAAGATCTTGCAATCAGTTCTGGATCAAAACCACTCCTCCAACCTGTAAAGATGAAAGAAATCCTCCTCCACCACAAATCACTTTGGCAAACCACTTAGCTGCTCCCGACATATACTAAAACACAGTAGGGATAGAAGGAACCCAGTGGAAACCACAAATTAGCGAATGGGATCTAGAGATATATGGTGTAATCAGAACAGAGTGAGTGAGAGCTGCCAGAAAAGGATTACATCCAGGGAAAGGTCCGACTGTTCTAAGCTGAGCAGAAGCAGTGAGTGGTCGGCAGTGTCTGACGCAGCCGACAAATCCAACACTGCCTCCATCTAGTATTGGTTATAAGTAATCTAATAGATTAGACGGTGACCAAGAGTGATTCTGTTCCTCAAGACAGATGGAGAGCAAGGACGAGGTGGCATTGTTGAAATTGTGTATTTGGTGGTTAACTGCTTTTTCTGTTTTTTATTAGCAGTTGAGGAGGGGGTGAGTGAGACAAGTTTGCTGGGTCAGTTTGTTTCTTAAACAGAAGAAGATTTCTAGCCACCTTAATGGTTGGAGGGCACTAGGTCCTGAGTCAGAGGTTGTTTACCAGGTTTGTGATTTTGGGGAGATTAAGGGAAGGTAGTCTTTGATCACTGTCATAGGGCAAGGGGCTAGGGTGAGCTACTTTGGTAAGTGCAGTCAAGGTGAACCGATTCCATTGGAAGAGAGGAAAGGCACACACATACAGGTTTCCTAGTACCTGACATTTTGCCACAAAAGGTTTTCCGTTTTGTTGGTCTTACCCTTTCAATATAGTATACACCAAGCACTTAAAATAATTGTATGCATTTGATGAAGAAGCTCTGAACAAAGTTCCATAGCAAGTATTGGAAATGCGGCCTGATTCTATTTCCTGAAAAGGGGATGAATATTTTCAAAACCACCTCAGAACCAAAACTAGAATTTCAGTCAGGAAAAAGGAGGGGGAAAGAGAGGTGTTAGCAGTAGATGGTATTGATGGGTATGGAGGTTAAGTGCAATCACTTTAGAGGGTGTGGGTGAACCTCCTTCTAAAGTAAAAATAATGGGAAGATATCCTTTAAAGAAAAGGAGCAGGAGAGTTTTGGTGGAACAAATATAGAAGAATCATGTGACCAGCATACCAATGGGATCCAAATACATACATCTTTGGAATGTTGGGTGTAGCTACATTGGTAGTTCTTACAGAGCCACAAAATCTGGAGAACATCACTGTGTCCATCATATAAAGTACCACCTCCATTATCTTTTTCTTTACCTTCACAGAGTAATACTCTGGGACACTCATCCTTCGGATATTCACTGTTTATTACAACAGGGGTAAAAGGTTATTCATAGCATATCGGGTAATTGTTATTAATATACAAGATGTTTTAGAACAGGCTGTATATCAATGTTATAGTTTAATCTTAACAGAAACATCTTTTATGACTAAGGTTGCCACATTTTCTGAATTCATACAGACTGCAACCTCCCTGCATTTATTCTATTCTTTTTTTTCCTGAATTAGTGCTTAAAACGTCAGCTAAACCTGAGGTGGTAAACTCAACAGAACTGCCGTTGCTACGCCAGATCGAGGATATGACTTTAGTGGACTCTGAGGAGGGGAGCATGTCCAATGTTAGTTTCTTCACTGATGAGACTCATAGTGATCGCTTGACCTCTGATAGCTCAGATTTGCCTCTGAACGAAAGCTCAATTGAAGCTCTTGACTCTGTCAGTGGTCGTGGTTCAAAGGTGAGCCGGGAGGGCAGACACAGCAGGACTTCTGGCCCTCCTCGAACTAGCCTGGCAGGCAAACTACAGCAATTGTTAACACCCACTAAAAGGAGTTCTGTACGCTGTCAGTCATCCCATGTGGAACAGACATCAGGATTAAAGGATGGGAAGTCTTTGCGCCGGTCTTCAGAGCAACGACAACATCACTCCATAAAAAGCCAGGTGGAAAGTTTATTGAAGACACGTGAGCGGCCAGACTCTACTGCCTCTGAGGTAAGCAGGGCACAGTTTGCCTTTTTGAGGTACAGTGTGTGGTCAAAAGCAGGCATCATGGGTACAAACTAGGAGTGAAGAGCGTCCAAGTTTAGAGGTCTGAGGTATGATGGGGAAATCAATGTTAAACCACTTCTGAGATACCGACGGGAAGGGGAAAAGCTTTAGCCACCTCAGGGGTACAACATTTTATGCTATGAGCCTACACATTTGTGGTGTACTCCATCACCAGGGGCTTTTGGTAGGCGAAGTGTGGGACAGTTTTGGTTACCTCAGAGGTACTGTTGGAGAACAGCAGAATGCCACAAAAGAAGGGCAGCAATTAAGTATCTGGGCAAGACCTCTTCTGAAATATGGGGCAAGGGAGGAAGCAACCATCGTAAAGGTAGTCTGAGGTGGAGTGAGGGGCAGGGGGCTACAACCAGGATTGTGGACCAGTACTGGGCAGCATCTGCAGTTCTGATTGGGTGAATGTAGTCTTAACGACCGCAGACATCGGGAAGGACTAAACCACCTGGGAAGATACATTGCAGGATGCTTGCCCTAAACTAACACGGAGATGCATTTGGAGAGGATCTAAATTCTCATCCACTTTGGAAGTGCTGTGTGAAGTAAGACTGTATCAAAACACTTTCTTTGCTTAGTTTGGTTGTCTAATGCCTTGAAGTATAATTCATAATTCGCAGAGTGTTGTATCCTGAGGTATAATATAGGTTACCTCAGAGTTGGCTTTTTCAACACCTGACCATGTACTAAATCCAGTGGATGCACATACCAGTGCACAGACCTCAACTAACAGTACTGAGCTCCTGTTAAAAGATGATAGCCCAAATGATGGCTACCCATACTCATACCCTGCTGCTCTCAAGCTAGGTCCACGCAGTTAAACAGTAAAGTAAAATAAAATAAAACCCCTCTTTGCCCACCCTCCATTTTATGACTGTTTGCTAAAGATGTTCCTCATTCATTGATAACACCTTTTGTGTGCTTCCTGTTTCAGAGCTCTGTGTCACTGGGCAGTGAAATCGATCTGTCTGATAATTCAGTCTGCAGCTACAACTTCCACAGGTCAACTGACCGCCTTACAGAGAGCAGTGAGGAGAGCCCCATTGTTGAGGTCAGAGCCATGGTATATGGAAAAAAAACAGAATTTCATGATTTAGACATTTTGTGCTTGAATACTATTTTATTTACTTATTACTGTTTGTACCTTCCCTCTGCACTTTTTAATACTACTACTGTTTTTCTCTAACCCTCTCCTCCCATCTTTCTCAGATGCATTCCTTCTCTTTGACTATCCTGTGGCATTTGTCACAGATAGTTGGATATCCATGACTGAACAAGATATTTCCACTAAATGCTTACTGGTCGTCTATGCCACTGTCAATTCATGTTTTTTTTATCAGTAATATTACAGAAGGCTGTTGCTCACTGTTGGCTAGTTATTCAGCCATACATGAAACAACGGTCATACTTTTCATAATGATTATATCAAAAGGAGTGTGTAATGAACCTGCATATTATAGTTTGGGTTGGTGTGCGTTATGTCCTGCAGCTATGTTATGTCCCAAGTTGTATATACACACACAGAAGTGCTGCTTTATATACCATAACGTATGGAGGACCCAACTGAAATAGGCTCGTTCACTGAGCATTAAATTCTCTTTTTGAAATAGCTTTTACAAATAGTATGTGACTGTAACGCTCACCTGATTCCCGTAGAGGCGCCGGTCTTGACTGGGCGTATACCGTATCTTCAAAGGTGATGTGTAACACACGTCTGGCTCTTTGGGCTGGACCTCTGTGCACTGTATGTCTGACTCGAAGGGTAAGATGTCTGCAGATAGAAAATATGGGATTAAGGAACTGGGTTATTGAATGTCTCTCTCTTCTTCCCTTTCTCTTCTTCTGTAGAACCCCAAAGGTTAACGCTCTCACCTTAGGTAAGTGAACGCCGTGCTCTCCATCTGCCTCGGGGCAGGGTGCTGTAACCAGTTTCTTCACTGGATAAGGGGAGCAGGCCTCTTGACTTCAGAGGACTGCTGTCCGTCGTTTACTGCACGAACGGTAAGTTTCGAGTAATTCTAATGTCTTTAAAGTCTTTAGTAATGATGTTTCTTGTTTTGCAGGGTTCCGGCGATGGCGGGTGACGGGCTGAAGTGAGTTGAAGATGGAGCCCGTGTGATGAATAGAAGCGCCTGGAAGCACGTAAGTAAGCGCTTGTTGCCCGCTTCACGATGCGCTCTAACTGTCTTTTTATTTTGCAGGTACGAGTTCGGAGCGGCTGCAGGGTGCCGGAATACCCACTGGGTTAGATGTGGAAAGGAGTAATGGCACGTGAGTATTAAAGTTCCCCAATGTCTTTAAACGCACCTTGTTTTGTCTTTCAGATGTGGGATGCAGCGCCGAAGGCCTCCGGAGCGTGCGAAGAGTTGGTAAGCTTTTGTCTTTCAGATGCCGGAATGCAGTGTGAAGACCTCCGGAGCGCAAGAAGAGTAGGTAAGCCTTTGTCTTTCAGATGCCGGAATGCAGCGCGAGGCGTTGGTGACAGCCGATGGACCAGGTAAGTGAAGAGCTGTCACTGAAGACCGTAATGCTAACCTGTTCTTTCTTGTCTTTATAGGTGTTGCTGAAGACTGGATTTTCTTGTCTTTATAGGTGTTGCTGAAGACTGGATTCAGGATGGTAAGCCTTTTTCCTTAGGCCCAGGATCAGATGCAGAAGACACGATGAGCGTTCTGCTGCAGAGGATGCAGAATAACGCAAAGCAAGATTCATCCATCGGGTGTGGTTTAAATAGCCTCCTGTAGTGCTTAGGTGTCTCCTTCCACAGCCACGCCTAGGTAAGAAAAGAGTTCCTGCTTTCCAGAAGAGTTCCAGTGTTCTGAATCTAGGGAGTGGCTCCTGCCCCACCCAACAGGAAAAGTAGTTCCAAACAGAAGAGGATCAGAGGCTCAACTGGCAGGCAAGTAAGCAGCATGGTCTGCTGCAGGTAAGTCCACCCAAGCATTATGAGCCCGGCGCTTCCAGCGCTGGGACTGGGCATATTTATGAGCCTGGTGCCACTGGCGCCAGGACTGGGTCCAAAAGGTCCCAATTGGGACTGGTTGGCACTCGGAACCTGGGTTATGGATCTGCTTCCAAGGGAGTTGGGAAAACCCTGACCTTTTGGAAGCAGAGATCATGACAGTGACCTTGAGAGAGCACGAGGTGACATGTGAAACAGATGGCGGCCTACCACACCTTCCATATACTTACTGGTCAATCTACATGACCTCAATATAGGGTTGCCTAAATTACCAGTTTTGTAGGAATTAATACAATGTGGTACTGAATGCAAATGGCTGACGTTTATTTCTTGTACAACATAGTATCAGCCCAGTAAAGCCATAATTAGGTTGCTTAGATACCAAGCTACAAATGTGCATGGCCTCCCTATTTGGCAGTGGGTCAACTACAACTCCCAATTCTTCATGCCTAGGCAGGCAACCTTCACCCAGCTCTACCATGGTGCAGCATTAGCCTACTTCTCACCATGAGCTTGTATTCTGCTCTCTCGCGTCAATGTTTTTACCTCCCATTCCCAGAGCATGAGCACCCTCATTGTATGGAAAAGTTCTGCAATAACTGTGGTCTGTAATATATCTGCTCTCCTTCACTACATCGTAAAAGGGCATCCACACCCTCAAAACATTTGATAACTTCTGTTTGCCAGTGCCCATATCTTTTCCATAGCCACAACCCCCACATTTTCACCCACCATAGTGCAAAACAGGGACCTTCTGAAGGTTTACAGCCAGCTTTGCCGCGGTCAGGAGGTGTGATCAAAGCAGCTGATGCTATGCTTGCCACAGAACTGCCCTCCACAACCGCCCCCCATCACCACTATCTCCGGAACCATTGGTAGGGTAACCCCTGTGATCTCCCTGATATGCCCCAGGATCTCCTTCCAATAGAGTTGTGCCCACGGGCAGGATTATCACATATGGCCTAAATTACCCATTCCCCCACATTCTCTGCAACATAGGAGAGAGGAACCGCCCGTTATCCTGCTAATGCACTGGGGCGTTAAGTACCAACAAAGGCAGATTTTCTATGCAGATTCTTTTATAGAGGCACACCTTGAGGATTTGAGCCCCCACGACTCCTTCGGGATATCAAACCCCTGTTCCCTCGCCCATCTGGGAATGGTCAAAAATGAAAGTCGGACACAAAGTTGTCATGTTTTCGGATAAAGACTTTTATTCAACTTAAATGGGTTGGGAAAATGCCTCTGTGACCCGATTCTAAAGAGGAGTTTCAATGGATTGCTTTTCTCCCGCAGATTCCTCATCATGATAGATATCCATCATCCAGCTTTGCTGTTGGGAAACATTTAGACAGGTCGTAGTGGACCTCGGTTCGGCCACCGATCCATCTTGTCTGGCTCTCGATCGTCTGCTCTGGACATGACGTCATGTGCCGTATATATACCATGTCACTACGCCCATGCCTCAGTTCCTTTTTTCTGCATGCTTGCACGCTGCATCGGGAACACAACTCAAGTTTACTCAACTTTCTTATTGTACTTTGTACGTTTTTTTCTTCAAAAACCTCAACGCATTGTCGTCCCACAGGGTTTCGGGCTTCAAGCAATGCTGCAATTGCAAGGCCAAAATGTCTATGACCTACCCCCATGACGTCTGTCTATGGTGTCTGGGCTCTAGTCACGACACAGAGGACTGCGCATTGTGCGCAAAGATGCAGCCAAATCCCTGCGTGAGAGGGCTGGGAAACTGTCCTTGGGCCGACCCATCGCCAAGTCCCCGACGCGGTCCCTTATCCGGTCCTCAGAGGGCGAGACTGAGAAGCCCTCCCCGACAAGGGGAAAGAACGACATTGTAAGAAACTGTCCCATTCCAGGAGCCATTGCTCCTCAAATTCCTTGCGGAAGAAGAAGCAGCACCACCGCCATCGACGCAAGTCCAGATCCTCGTCGCAACGAGGTAAGCCCTTTGTGGGGCCGACCACTCAGGAAGAGTGGCAGAGTTTTAAGACCTCTATGTTAGAAATGTTTGACGCAAGCAGCTGTAGGTGCCATTCCGGCCCCCGACCAGCAAGATTTGGCGGCTAAAGCCGCGCTCGGTGCTCCCAACCCCAAGCCCGTCATATTGTCGACATCGTCAGCGGCGAAAGCGTCTTCAGGTGTTGTTCCCGTCAGAATAAGTCACCGGAAGGCCATAAGGCTGAGGGTCCCGACACTCATTGGTTACCCGAGCTTCCCTCAGTGCCGAAAGAACCTTCGGCATCGAAAGCCTTTGTTCAAAACCCTTTGGCGCTGACATTTGGCAATGGTTCATTTGTGCCACTGTCGAAATCAAGTTTCTTTGATTCCATGCATTCCATTTTCGGAGTCGAGGGACACGATGACCATGAAGACCCAGCCGACCCAGTTTACACTGGAGCCAGTAGCGTCGACTATTTCGACGACCAGGTTGATTTATTGGCTTTGACTCAGGGTTTACATGATGCCAGTGGTCTGGATACTTCTCCAGACCTGGAGTTACAGCAAAAACAGCCCTATACCCACGCTAGTGTGAAGTTCAGGGAGCTGATTCACAGGGTAGTTGATCCTTATTTACTCGCCACACACCCTTCCCCGGAAGGGTTGGTTATACAGGCTGCCACTATTTCCACCAGATCCACGGCATCCACCTCTAATCTGCCTACGGACAGAGAGGGGAAAATGTGACGAACATGCTGCTGAATATGTCTCTGAGGGTGCAATGCGGACAGATTTTTACTGCTGGTGGAAGATGGGAAGGAGGTAGCCAAACAATCATTACAAACAGTCCTTGACGTAGCAGACTGTGTTGGCTAAGGAATGGGTTCAGCAGTTGTGATGAGAAGCCGAGCATATCTTAAAACTTCTGGCTTCTCTCCAAATATCCAAAACATGTTGCTGGACATGCCTTTTGAAGGTGATGTGCTTTTCGGGCCGAAAGCAGACAAATCCTTGGAGAAATTCAAGGAGTCAAAATTGGCTGCCAAATGTTTGGGCCTAGCAGCGCAGCTGGCCAAACCTGCCTTCAGCTTTTTTTTTTTTTTAACATTGTATTTATTGAACAGGTCAACGTATAACAGCAGAACCAGGATGCCCTGGTCATTACTCTCCAAAACAATTACAACAGAAACATGTCAGAATTAACTCCCTTCCCCCCGACCCTCTACCTCCCTCACATAAGCTTACCAGGCCCCAATGGGCGGCGGACACACGAAGCAACGGAAGAAAGAATTAAAATCAAAATACTAGGCTAAACAGTTCTTAGTAGCTGACATCTTGGGGTCTCAACTCCTGTCCATGATAAGGGGCAACACATTCAAGTCAGGTGAATAATCATGTAAGAGAAAACACAAAAACTTCCTCAGCTCTAAGAGGCTAGAGTCTCATCGCTGCACATTGATCATTCAGAAGAACTCCCATCCAATCCTGCACAAAAGACGGCATGGCATTGTTGGTTATTGCAGACAGTTTTTCATACGTAAAAATTGCCCCCAGTTTGCTGAGCCATTCTGCTTTAGAGGGGGCGGATGCATCATTCCATTTTTGGGCAAGGGCGAGTCTCCCCGCTCTCAGCATTGCCACAACAACTTCGGGGAAAGCAGACTGATCAGTTTCAGGCATAGGCGTATCCAGGAGGATCTCCAGGGGATTGAGGGACGGACCCATACCCACAATGTCCTTGATCCAGCTTAGCAGTTCCGAATGATAGGGCATTCCCACCACATGTGATACCAAGTGCCCCGCTGTGAGCACAATCTGGGGCATGTCGGGAAGACACCCTCAAACATTCTGGGCAGGGCAGCGGGGGGAGGGGGCCATGCCAGGAATGCAGCATTTTAAAACTGTGTTCCATAGCGGAGGTGTACAAAGCCCCTGAAAAAATCGACTTAAAGACCTCCCTCCATGTCGGCTGCCCCAGATATAGTCCCAACCTTTCCTCCCAGATCCTTTTGAATGGCTGTTTGCCCTCAAGGTTTGCTGTGTTAAGAGCATTATATATTCTGGAAAGGGAGCCCTTCCTGGAACTGGATTCCACCAAGACTCTGTCAAAGGGGGTAAGGGGGCGAGTCAGATCAGCAAGCCACTTGGGATTGGTGAGTATCCCTTTCAGGCGAAGATATTCAAAAGCTGTGGGGGGCTTATCCCCCAATGCCTCCACAAGCTGGTCATATTCAATGAAAACACCCTCGCCGAAAGGTTGCGCTGCCCTCTCCAACCCTTCGTCTGACCACGATTGTGAGTCTTGGAAGCCTCTGGAGCCAAGGTTGAAGGGGGGGCCCCATAAAGATGATAAAGAGGATGGCCAGGAAGAGAGCCGCATGTTTTCCTTATTTGGCCTCCAGGACTCCCACAAGACAGCCAGGGTCGTATGAGGCTTGAGACCCGCGGGGAGGAGTTTGGAGAGGGGAGCAGAGGAGGTCTCTAACTTTTTTCGGGTGGGAATGGGAGTCTTCCAGAAAGGTCCAATAGGTTCCCAATTGATCCCTCATGTGCTCTAGCATCTGTGCTGCCTTATAATATAGCCTGATGTCGGGGAGGCCAAAGCCTCCATGGGTCCTGGGTAGGGTCAATGTTGAGAATTTAATTCTTGCCCTTTTGCCATTCCAGATGAAGCGGAGAAGTCGGGATTGTAGCCCCTCGAAAAAAGACTTTGGGACGGGGGTGGGAAGGGTCGAGAAAAGATAAAGGAGCCGAGGCAGAATATTCATTTTTGACTGTGGTCATGCGCCCAAACCACGGGAGGGTGAGGGGAGTCCAGCGTTTAAGGTCATTGCGGATTTTTGCCAGGAGCGGGGGGAAATTAAGTTCGAATACATGGCCCAAATCCCTAGGAATTATAGTACCTAAGTACGGGGTGGCTTCCCATTCAACTCTAATTCCCTGTACCTCGGTTCTACCCCTGATTTCAAAATCCCTGACACCCATCGGCATTATACAAGACCTGGCCACATTAACCTTCAGCCCCGAGAATGAGCCGAAGAGGCCAATGAGGACGAGCAACCTGGGAATCGATTCCGGGAGATCGGACAGGTAGGCTAGTATGTGGTCCGCGAACAATGACAGTTTAAATTCGCTTTTCCCACACTGAACTCCAGTGATCCCACTGTCCGCCCTGATCGCAATAGCGAGAGGCTCTATCGCCAGCACGTACAAAAGGGGGGACAGGGGACACCCCTGGTGAGTTCCTCTGGAAAGATGTAAGGCTGACGTTGTGCATCATTTAACCAAGATCTTAGCCATGGGACCATTGTATAAAGCCGAGAACCAACCACAAAACCTCTCGCCCAAGCCCATTTTTTTGGAGCACCTTCCCCATGTAAGGCCATTCGACACGGTCAAAGGCCTTTTCCGAGTCCAGTGAAAAGAAGGTAACCCTCAAGATTCTGCCTCTTGACCTCATACAAGAGGTCCAGCGTCTTCCTCAAATTGTCTGAACCGGGAATGAGGCCAACTTGGTCTCCGTGGACAAGGGACGGAAGATGTTTCGCCAGCCTATTGTCCAAGAGTTTGACCAGGATTTTAATGTCTGGATTAAGGAGGGAGATGGGGGGGTATGACTGACATTGGGAGGGGTCTTTCCCCTCTTTAGGAAGAACCACGATAAGGGCAGACATCATGGACAGCGGGAGGGCTCCCGTTTCGAGGGCAGCATTATACATTTTGGACATGAACGGGGCCAGAGTGGAGCGGAAAGTCTTATAAAAACACACAGTAAAACCATCATCTCCCGCAGCTGTACCACTCTTTAAAGAGGAGATTGTGTCCACTACTACTTGCGGGGTGATGGGGAGCTCCAAGGGGTCAGCCTTGTCTGGGGGTAGACAGGGAATAGGCAAGGAGTCTAGAAACCGATCGACTATTGTGCCGTCTCCAGAGTATTCCGAGGAGTATAAGCGTTCATAGTATTGCCTGAATTGGTCTGCTATAGAGTCCTCTCAAAGAATATTCTCACCTTTGGCGGATCGAAGCGACTTCACTCGTCTGCTGATCCGGAGTTCCCTAAGCCTCCAGGCTAGTATCCTATCTTCCTTTTCTCCTTTCTCCATATATTTCTGCTTTAAGAAGGCTAACTTCCTTTCTTTCTGGCCTACAAGGCGGGCGGCTAGCTTCGATTTGAGTTGTTGCAGTTCCTCCCACTTGCCCGGGAACATATGTGTCTTTAATTTCCCCCCAGGTTGAATGGCTGTAATCTTCTCCCTCAATATCTTTTCCTCCTGGCCCCTTTGCCTCTTTCTCCTCGAGCCCATCTCCATGAGAGTGCCTCTAATGGTGGCTTTGAAAGCGTCGCAGACCCCCCTGACGCCCACTTCCCCATTATCATTAATGGCAAAATAGTCCTTTATGGCGGCCAGGAGCGTCTGCCTCAGTTCACTGTCCTGCAGCAAGAGGTCGTTACACTGCCATTGGGAACCCGAGGGGAAGGGGGGGATGCCCAGCCTGATCCTAACCAAGTCCTGGTCAGACCACGGAGCCACTTCAACTCCAGAGTCAAAGACCTGTTCATTGAGTGAGGTGTCTAGCAGAATGTAGTCTATTCTGGAGAGCGTCATATGCGTCGTTGAAAAAAAGGGGAAGCATGGATCACAGCCCTGTTTTGAAATGTGTGAATCTAGTAAGCTCAGTTCCCCATTGACCCTATGAAATACCGCGGCCAACCTTTTCTGGAGGGGAGTCTGAAGTCGGGTTGGGAGATTTCCTATCCTTCTCTGGGCAAAGGACCATGTTAAAGTCTCCTCCCAGCAATAGGTTCCCTTCTTCAAAAGCTATGACTTTCTCCTTCATCCCCTCCCAGAAGAGATCCTGCGCTTCATTTGGGTCATATATTCACACTAGGGTGAATATTTTGCCTCTAACTTCTCCCTTGACCATGACATACCACCCTTCTGCATCGGTTTTATGAGTGCAGGGTGTGAAGTAAGCATCGGGCGAGACCAGGAGAGCAACCCCTCTTTTCTTTGATATGTAGGGGAGGCAAACACATGCTGAATAGCTCTAGCCTTGTGCTCAGGCACTTTCTCTTTTACCCAGTGAATTTCTTGTAAAAACAAAAAATAGAGTCGGAGCTGTCAGTGAAAAAAGTGTGTCATTCATCGAGATGAATCAGGCAACTCATGGCTCCACCTGAGGAGCCCGTTATAGCCTTTCCCCCATTTTGCCTCCGTGGACCACACTTACTCCAAAAAGATCCCATAAAGCCCATGCCCCCTTCGAGGCCTGATGAGCATAGAACAACGCTCCGAGAACTTAACTCAAGTGCTCTTAGCCACCCCCCCTTACCCCCACCCTGAACGCCTGGACACCATGCGCCGTCAACTTGCTGCTGTGCCAGGCCACCAGTGTCCCCCTCCTCCGAGCCCGCTAACACATCTGCTACAACAACCAGAGCCCCCCTCCCCCACCCCCCAGGAACAGTATACAAACATTGAATGAATACAAATACAGTGCAACAAGAACTTGTGTAATCAGAGCCCCTCACATTAGGCACTCCAGCCTCCCTTAGGCGGAAACAAATGGATCAGGCCACCATCCGTCTCCAAAGCAACATCCGATATTGCCTTTGAATGCCTCCGTTTTTGGAAGAGTTCGGTGATGCCGGGGCGATCCTCCTAAATTTCCTGTGCCCTCGGACCTTATGTCTTTCCATGGCTGACTGGGAGCTCTGAGGGCCAGACGGGGCTCGCTCTCGACCCGCAATGGCGGGATCCTTGCTTGTCTCACCCAGGAGTTCCTGAGAGACCCTTCGGATATCGTCCTCTGTGACCAAAGCATATTTGAAGCCCTCAAGTTCAAAAGACAAGGAAAAGGGATATCCCCACCTGTATTGAACCCCTTTTGCTTGAAGCATTTTTGTCAGAGGGGAGTAAAGCCTTCGCCGGCCAAAGTAAATGCAGACAGGTCCTGGTAGATCGAGATTCGCTCGCCTTCCCATTCGACCGGGCCCCTCCTCCGTGCCAGCTCCAAAATGTTATTCTTCTCCGAGAAGTAGTGAAAACGAACCAGGACTGATCTGGGGCCTCTATTGGAGGCGCCGGCTCTATGCGCCCTGTCAATGGTAGGCTCATTGGTTTTGGCATCCTCGAAGAGAGAGCTAACCACAGCGTTGACAGCCTTGATAATGTCCATTTGCGTTTCGCCCTCTCGCTCCGGAAAACCCAAGAAGCGCAGGTTGCATCAGCGCTCCCTATTTTTCAAGTCATCAATTTTCAGGGAACACTTTTCTTCTCTTCTTTCCAATTCCGCCAGGCGCATAACAAACTGAGTTTCAAAGACATCAACTGACGCTGTGTTAGCTTCCAGAGCCTGAACCTGATCATCGATGGTATCGAAATTTTTATCTAGCATGTCCAGCCGCACTGCTATATCTTCCCTGAAGCCCCGGATCTCCTCCAAAAGGGCAGCCATACCCTTGGTGACGGAATTGGCCTCCATAGAGTCTGGGTGCAGGGGAGCCGTCGTGGTGAGGCGAGGAGGCGAACAAGGAGATGCCCGGTGGAATTTCTGTAGGGACTCCGCCCAGCTCATGGAGCCTCCCAGCCCAGGCCCCTTTGGTGGAGGCCGAGTGGGGCAAGGGGAGGCCCGACCGAGAGGGCCCCCGGGGGGCTGAAACGCTGGTACCAACCGCTGGTGGCTATCTCGCGGGGGTGCACTAAGAGGAGGGTGGATGCCCGCCGCAGGGCCACACGCAATTCTCTGAGCGAGGATTAGGATGGGAGGAGCGGGCCTCCAGCCATGACCGCTGCACCGGGCTCTCTGCTCTAGTACCCCGAGCGCACTGCCCCTCCTTCTCGATCCGAGGGTGTGCTGCAATGCTGGAGGTTGATCACACTGCCTAGGGGCCCGGCTCTGGTGCCAAAACCCTCACCCCGCCTCCCCCCCCAGGAACAACACGGGATGGACACCCAACAGCCCCCCCTCCAACACTGTATTGAGGAGGACCCCCAAACACCTCCCCTGCGCCCAGGCTAGGCCCGCAGATCGCCGGACCAATGGATGAAGGGTTTTGTCGCTGCAGCACCTCCAGCCAGCCGTGCTGGCTCTTCGCCTTCTCCCACTTGCTATGTCCTACAGGGCTCCAGCCACGGTGAGGAGATAATGCGGGTACCCCGAGACGTGTAACTGCGACCCACGCCACGGGCCCCCACGCCCGAGGTTTGAAAAAGCTCCTGCTGGTACCCTGCGACGGGTGTACAGCCCTCTGATGACCCGCCAATAGAGTTGACCAATGAGGGAGGATGCACGATCCAGGGTGGGGGGAGACCCCCACCCGTAATGGCCGCTGCGGTGTAAACCCCCAATTACTGCCGGTGGGCACGGGCAGAACAAGTGACTGGGGCAGGTTCCTTCCACCCTCGGCCCGGCTCCCCACGTCGCTGGCCCGAAGGAGGCGGGGGCACTCCTATGCCAGCCGCACTGTCATGGCACCACCTGCCGCTCACCTGCTCTTTAGAAGTACTGCCGCACTTCCCTGCACTGCGGGAGGGCTCGACCGCTCTCCTCCTGGGCTGCTCCATCCTCTCCGCGGCGAGTCCTCCTAGGTCTGCAGGGCCTCCTGTCGGGAGGGAGGGAGAGGGAGCCCCGCGCCCGACACCGCGCACGGCTGGCAGGCTGCGCACAAGCCACGCTGACCACCAGCCCGGGCGGCCGCACCAGTTGAGTGGCTCTGGTGCTCCGCCTCCCTCTCGAATGGGCTGTATCTGCGCCAAATGGTGGGCTACGAAAGCCGGAACCAGACCTCTGAATGCACCGGAGGATAGGGTCGCCCCCAGGGGGGTGGGGGGGGGTTCATCACTCACTCCTGGAGGGGTCTGGGGGGCTCAAGTCCCATTCACTCGACCCAGAGGAGGAGCACGACGGAGATGTGTCAGTACATCTCGGCGCCCCCTGGAGGTCTCTCTTAAGCGGCATTGATTTTATTTCCCACGATGCGCCGGTTGGTGGACTGTTGGTGGGGCATTGGGCCCAGTGGCAGGAAATAACTTCCGACGCCTGGGACCTCCAGTTCATTTTGTGGGGTTATTGTCTGCCTTCTCTGAAGAGGCCTCCAGACAGACCTCCACCTCCCCCGATCCAACCGGGACAGGGGCTTCAGGAAGAACGGTGAGCACTGTTGTTGAAGGATGCCGTGGAAGAGGTACCTGCCGATCAGAGAACGCTGGGTTGGTATTTCCTGGTACCCAAAAAGGGAGGTGGACTCCGTGCCATCCAGGACCTTGAACGAGTTCCTGAGGAAGGACACATTCTGGATGGTGACGTTGAGAGAGATTCTCCATGCTCCTGAACTTCAGGACTGGCTGGTGTCGATAGACCTACAGGACGCTTATTTCCATGGGCCGATGTACCAAAAGCACAGGAAGTTCGTAAGGTTCCTCATTGGCGACACTCATGGCAGTAGTGTTATTCCTGTACCTGGACGACTGGCTGATCCGAGGGAAGTCGGCGGGGCAAGTCTTGTCTCATCTGGAAGACACATGCCTACTACTGCACAGGCTGGGCACTCCCTCAACTGTGAGAAGTCCCATCTGACGTCAGCTCAGCGGCTCCAGTTCATTGGAGCAGTCCTAGACACCCGGGTAGGGAAGGCTTTTCCTCCCGAAGAGAGAGTCAGCAGCATCGCGCAGATGGTGCAGTTGTTTCAGAACCACACCAGTTTTCCAGCGGCTTCCTTCCTCCGCCTCTTGGGTCTCATGGCCTCCTGTATTTTTCTTGTGCCAGAGGCAAGGCTGCGTATGAGTTCCCGTCAGTGACTCTTAAGGGACCGGCAGTCTCAGTATCTGGGAGCTCTCTTGGATCGCCTTTCAGTGCCCAGCCAAGTAGCCCGCGAACTTGGCTGGTGGAACACGCGCACCAACCTATTGGCGGGGGAACCTTTCTGGCCTCTTTGGGCCCTGGCCCAAGTGGTCACGGATGCGTCCCTGAAGGGGTGGGGCACCCACTTGGAGGATGTGCAGGTGAGCGTCCTCTGGTCTCCATCAGAAGCCAAGTGGCATAACAACGGGCTGGAGTTGCGGCCATCAGGTTAGCTATGAGGGCCTTTGCCCTGTCTCTGTGGGAAGCATGTCCTCATCCTGACAGACAACACGGTAGCCATGCACTACCTCAACAAGCAGGCTGGCGTGCACTCTACACAGAGGCAATTCAGCTGTGGTTCTGATTGCAAGAGAACCAATTCCCGGTCTCGGTACTTCATCTGGCGGGGACAGAGAACGCCTTGGTGGATGCTCTGAGCAGGCAGAGCACGCTCTCACACAAGTGGCGAGTGTGCCAGGAAATCTGAGAGGAGTTCTTCGCTCTCTGGGGTACCTGTTCGCCATGGAGTCCAACAGGAAGTGCGAACAGTTTTGCTCGTGGGAATTCCCAGCGAACGGTGCACTGGGGGACGTGTTTCTGGTGGATTGGGGCTGCCCGCTCCACTATGCCTTCCCTCCAATTCCCATCATTCCTTCGGTTCTTAGGAGGTTGAACAGATTTTGAGCTACCATGATCCGAATCGCTCCAGATTGGGTGAGGAGATCTCCTGGATCTGACCATTTGTCCGCCTCACCAGTTGCCTCGGCATCCAGTTCTCCTAACCCAGTCGGAGGGCCAAGTGCTCCACCCGACCCCGGATTCCCTCAACCTACATGCGTGGCTCTTGAGAGGATGGGTATGATGACTGGGATCTCTCAGAGGGGGGGTACTTGAGGTATTGCTGGCTACACGCAGACCTTCTACTAGATCTCTGTACGCGTACAGGTGGAGGAGATTAGAGGCGTGGTGCAGGGAATGCGAGACTTACCCTATCTCTTGCCCCACCACCACAGTGATGGAGTTCCTTCTGTCATTGGCGCCTTCAGGTTGCCACAGTGAAAGGGTATTTGGCGGCCCTGTCTGTGTTCAAGAGATTCCCAGACCAAGGTCCTTTTTTCACAATTTCAGACATGGCCCAGTTCCTGAAGGGCCTTTCCAACAAGTTTCCGCCAACCCCCTTTGGTGTCCCAGATTGGGATCTTAAATCTGGTTTTGACCTATTTGATGGCGAGTCCATTTGTGCCTTTGCATTCATGTTCTTTGCGGCTGTTGTCCCTTAAAACAGCCTTTTTGGTTGCAAACACATCTGCCAGGAGGGTTTGCTAACTACAAGCTTTGCGCTGCAAACCTCCTTTTCTGAAGATCTTTCGTGAGGAAGTCTCTCTTAAAGTCAGACCCGGATTCCTTCCTAAGGTGGTTTCAGAACTCCATCTTTCCCAGTCTATTGATTTACCTGTCTTTTACCCTCCTCTGCATCCTTCGAAGGAGGAAGAGCAGCTCCACTGCCTTGATCCCAAGAGAGCATTGAGATTCTATGTCGCTCGCATGTCTGAGTTTAGGAAATCAGACCAGTTGTTTGTGGCTCATTCACTGTCTTGAAAAGGCCTTGCCATCACTAAACAAACCCTGTACTTTGCTTTAATTATTTATAAAGCGCAAACCATGAACCCGGAGGCATTAGGGTGCTTAAACATTGAAAAAAAAGACTGGCAGAAAGGATGAGAGAAGTAGGAAGACTACGCTATAATAAAGTTTAAGCAAACAGCCAAGTTTTCAATTTTTTCTTAAAAGAATCCACATTGGGATGGCACCCAAGATCGAGGGGGAGATCATTCCAGGCTTTGGACGCTTAAATGTAAAATGCTTCCCTTCCAGCCTTTCTAGTTTTGCACCTGGGGAGCAAAAGGAGTTTTTTATTACTAGATCTAAGCAGTCTGCTTTGGACCTTATCCACCAACAGGTGTTGTAGATAACCAGGCATAATAACCTGACCACACTTGTAGGTGATGACCGAGAAACGATAACGCACTCGAGCCTTCACCGGGAGCCAATGTAGTCCTCTTCTGGCGGCAGATAAATGATCGCGACGGGAAAGCCCTATCACCACTCTCACCGCCCCATTCTGGATAACCTGCAATCGGGTCTCCTCTGCTTTACTGAGACTAGCTAGCAGGCTACAACAGTAGTCAATTTTCGCTCCGACGATGGCTCTAGCGATGGTCTCGGCATTGATCTTTGTGATAAACGACCGCAAATGGCCCAAAAGCTTAATATAATATGCTGCCGATGAAACAATACTCCCCTCATGGGATTTCATGATGAGTTGCTGGTCGAGAATAAACCCCAAAGTTTTAACCTTCTTCAAAGGTATAATTGTAACTTCGCCAAGTAGGCCGTACCTGGATAGGGTAGATTGCGACCCACAACCAATAGCTCTGTCTTGCTCCTATTAAGAGCTAAGTTATTCTCCACAGTCCAGTTCTCGATGATGGTGTAGGCTCTGTTCAATTCTGCCTCATCCTCTGAGTGAGTACCAGCAACGGGGTCAACACACTGAGTGTCATCCGTGTAGTTGGTAAACAGGAATACCCTCTTAATCCAGCAAGACAAAGAATGGCACCATAAATATATTGTAGAGGCAGTGGGAAATACAGGCACCCTAAGGGACGCCAAACTCAATAGGGACAGGGGTAGCCTCTGCCTCCCCGGAAAAAACTTGACTTTGGCTGTTGTTCAAGAAGGAAGTGATCCAGCGAACTGCTACTGGTGAGAAATTAGCCACTGCCTCCAACTTGGTGACCAATAAAGAACGGTCAACCAGGTCGAAGGCAGCCGAGAGATCCAGAAGCATCAACATGGAAGCACGACCCCTGTCCATCCGTTCCAGTAGTCTATATTTAAGCTCCAATAATGCTGTTTCCGTGCCGTAGCCAGCTCTGATCCCCGATTGACGTGGGTTGAGTACTGGAAAATTGTTTAGGTGTTGAGCATTCTGACCATAAGATACCCTATCTAACATTTTCAATAAAAAGAGGGTGTTTGTTATGGGCCTGTAATTAAGTGGCACCTCCTGAGAGAAGCCTGTTTTTTTAATATAGGGGTAACCCAGGCTTGTTTGAGGTCCACAGGCACGTGTCCCTCCATCAGTGATGCATTGATGAACTTACATATAGCAGTTAAACGCAGAGGGGGACAAGTTTTAATTATAGTGGCAGAACAAGGATCACCTTTGCAGCATGTTGTTTTAAGTTGGATAACAATAGCTTGACAATTTCTCCTCAGAGATAGGGGAAACATTTTATTGGGGTATGTAAGGGCATCTATTGAATAAATCCTTCCTCAAAACAGTAGAGCCCTTAAGAGCAGCCTCTTTCCTGTGCACTATGTCCAGTCTAATGTTCAATTTGTCCGCCATGGTATCCTGAATAACCTGGCACCAAACCGCATCCTTAAGAGGTTGATTCGTGGACGAAGAACTGGTAACTTCCTCCTCTCTAAGTATTTTAAAGAGTTCTTTTTTCTCAGATTGGGCATTGGAGATCCTGACATTAAACTGTTTTTTCTTGGTTTCTACAATAGCAAGCTTATCAGCTTTGAAGCACTTTTGTATTTTAACAAAGCGTAAGGCAAAGGATTAGATTTCCAACTATCGAAGGATTTGAAAGTGGAGGTTTTTCGTTTTTTTAGATCGGGAGAAAACCATGTTTTATTACGAGCCCCTTCCCTGACGTTTCTACTTTTGAGGGATGCCAGTGACTTAGTAATCACCTCAATATTAGATAAAAGTGATTTAGACATGTCAGTAGAAGAGTCATGCATTGATAAACTAATAGAGGAACTAAGCAGTGGTTCAACTCTTTCTTGTGTAACTTGTTTAAGATTTCTGCCAAGAATACCCTGAGTCACTCTACTCTTCAATTTGACGGGGAAGTCCGCCTAGATGGTAAAATGAACAGACGCATGATCGGACCATGGCCAAGGTACTACAAAATGGTCCTTGGTTATGACATTAGAAGCCGAGATCCAATCAAAGGTGTGACCAAGATTGTGAGATGGTAAGCAATTCAACTGCTCAAAACCTAGCGTTGCCAAGGTGGATTCCACTTCTGCGGCAGCAAAATCCTCCTTATGCCCCAACCAGAAGTTAAAACCCCCTAAAAGTAGAAAACTCTAGTTAGGTTTTAAAATGGCCAACAAATAATTAGAAAGTGCTAACATAAAATCATCCATAAGGGACAGGGGTCTATAAATAAGAATAACATTCGATGTAGATTCTGCGTTAAGTCCGATTTTTACATCGAGAGACTCGATGCCGTTCATAATTGACCCTTTTGTTTCCCAGATATTGAGAGAGGATTTATAAATCAAAGCAACCCGCCCCCCCTGAAAACCCCACCAACTCCAGTTCTTCTTCTCTATCTCATCTCAGCACTGTATCCGACTGGGATAGCCATGTTGAGCATCGGGCCAGCTGCGCTATGGCCCCAGGTCTCGGTTATTGCGCAGATGTCAATATT
The DNA here is from genome assembly GCF_040938575.1 of Ambystoma mexicanum. Taxonomy (NCBI): domain Eukaryota; kingdom Metazoa; phylum Chordata; class Amphibia; order Caudata; family Ambystomatidae; genus Ambystoma; species Ambystoma mexicanum. The sequence goes on along the minus strand of NC_090921.1, from coordinate 778,275,420 downwards.
CATATTGTTGATGTAAGCTCCTACTTCACTAGCATGCATCACCAGAGATCATTTGTTTAGAAGCAAGGAGTTAGATACTGACAGGCTTCAAGCTGCAGCAAAATTTATCCACGGGGGTGCAGCCTACTCCTCTGGCATCAGAGAGGTTATGTGTAAATAAGTACATTTCCTCTGGAAGAGGCATAATAGGGGAGGAACTAGAAAGCGACAATAAAGGCACCATAGACTGCAAATTAAGGCAGCCCTTGCAACTCTGATCATTGTCATTAGAGAAAGTAGACTACGGCGACTCCATTCCTCCAGCAGGGGTAATATTATCAAGGGATTGCAGGGAGTCCTGATGATTACGCCCTGTTAAAGGGGAGGTAGGTGTGACTGATATAGCATCATACAAATTCACTGAAGCAAGGCCACCGGGACTTAATATATCATGCAGTGTAGAGATTTGTTAATACGGAACAAAGATATTCCTGGCAGCTGCGATCGCTGCTAAAACCTCTGCCAGCCCCATGCAGACGAAAAAAGTGAGGTGAGGAGCTTCCTCTCTTCCGGTCCTGCATGGACCGGCACAGACCGGCAGGCTTCTTCGCGCGGTCACGTTTGCACCAGGTTTCAAGTGAAGAGCGCGCACAGAACTACATAAACAGAGGGAGATGTAGTTCAGGGCTCCCGCTGCAACGTGCGTGCAGAGTCTAACTCTTCTTTAAATCGCACGAACGCGGGTAAAGCAGCAAGATGACTAATTAAGGATAAAGCACAAATACTAGGCAATATAAAACGTGTGCAAAGGCTAAAATAACATTAAAAAGAAATTGAGATAAAATTAATGAAAGTTAATTTAAAATAACACCAGACACTAGCAGCAATAAAGTAACAAAACCCTGTCACTGTGGATTATTTTGTGCATATCCGAGTGTCACCAGTCGGCAGGCAAGGAGCTTCCAGTGGACATCAGGGCCCACTCGACAAGAGGGGTATCAGCCTCTACAGCCCTCCAGAGAGGGGTCCCTGTTAGGGATATATGCTGGATGGCCACTTGGTCATCATTGCATACCTTTACCAAGCCCTCTGCCTTGGATGTTGCACGGGGAGCTGATGATAGGTTTGGTAGGGCAGTTCTACAGAATCTGCTGGTTTAAATCTTCTGCTTCCTCCGTTATCCTAACTGCTTGGGGAGTCTATCATGATGATGAATCTGCAGGAGAAAAGCAATGCATTGAAGAATAAATTACCTTACCGTAATGTTCTTTCTATGGATTCTTCTCCCGCAGATTCCTCATCGACCCTCCCATCCATCCCCACTCAGAAAGTTCTGTGGGTGGTTGCTTCTGTCCAGACGAGAAGCCATTGGTTGATGGCTCTGGGATGACCGTTTCTGTCTTTTAAAAAAGGGGAAACAAATATTTTTTCTTCACACATTGTTGCGGGTTCACCCCATTGGGGTGTATCCTTGTTAATGTTTTAACGGCTGGTTAGCCTCCCCCTGTGGTTTTTCTTCTGCAGCATTCTATCGCACGGGGAACAATTTGGAGGAACTGAGGCATGGGGTTTAGTGACGTGGTATATATACGACACCTGACGTTGCATCCAAAGCCGACAATCGAGAGCCAGACAAGACGGATTGACGGCTGAGTCAAGGTCCACTACGCCGCCTGTCGAAAAGTTTACGAAGAGCAAAGCTGGAGGATGGCTATCTATCATGATGAGCAATCTGCGGGAGAAGAATCCATGGAAAGAGCATTACGGTAAGATCATTTTTCCTTCCCTACCCACAAACCAAAAACTAAGGATCTGTCTTTGTCAGGGTGCCATAAATCAAAAGATGTCCTTGTGTTCAAACATTCTAACCTGACCCTCACACTAAATCAAAATAATAAAGTGACTTGGGAAATTTCTTAAACCTGGTATTTGCAAAAGTGTTCTTAAATAAAAAGTAGTATAGATCCAACGTAAATATTCTCAGAAACTGGAAAGGACCTTAATTCCAGATGGTGCTTTCCTTCCCCTGGATTCTTCACTGGTATCACAAATGTCTCTGAGTCTAACAGTTCTTTATATGCCTTGAAACACTTGTGTATAGGCGCGTTACAAATGCCATATCATATTGTATCATATATCATATCATATGCCTTCCATGGTCCACAAAAATCGTATTGGATGATAAATGTTCAACCTTGTAATTTCTTCTGCAACAAATAGTTCCTTCTTTTAAACACAAGTTCCTTCTTTGTTTAACAAACACTGTTTCTGCTTGACAGGTTTGCAATTTGCCTGGTATATTTTCCTTCCAGGACTCTGTATTCACTTAGACTTGCCTGTTGTACCTTCCTGCCTTGTGTACTCTCCTGCCAGGACTTCTCTTGTATTCACAATTGCCTGGTATACTTCCCTGCCAGGACTTCTCAGACCTTTTAGCTCCTCTTTATATTCAAGTGGCATATATCTTTCTTGCTGGCTTGGTATATCTACTTGTTTCACTGTTCTTTTAAGCTTTCCCCACCTTTGCATACATTTCTTATTGTGGTTCGGGTTGGCACTTCTTCGGCTCCCGGTAAGGACAACACTGCTTCTCCTGGCTGCCGGACGCCCAAGGACCCTCTCACGGTTCCTGCCATCTCCACCGCATTGCTTGATCGCACCACATTTCTTTCCTTCTCTGCGGTCGAGCTCACTCGTTTCGCCACACTGGCTTGCGCCTCCAGCTTCTGCACATCGGCTCGTGCCTTCAGCCTCCGTATGCCTTCATTGGAGATGTCACGTCTTCTCCTGAGCTCCCTCTCGCAGTCCGGTGACCATTTTTAAAGGTCCTGCGCACATGTGTTTTCCTCCAACAACTAGCACCCTCATCGCGCTTGCTGCTCTGTATCAATTCCTTCATCCTCCTCGTCTCAGTACAGGTGATTGTGGGAATTAAAGTCCACTGATATTAACGGAGTATTTTGGTGGTTGTTGGAATTAAAGTTCATTGAGGGTTTCTGATGCGTAATTGTTGGAGGGTCCTTTTCAAAGATTCCACATGGACAATCAGATGATCAGTTCTGCATAAAGGAGAACTAGCATGGCAATAGGCCATTAGGGTATTGGGCAATTGGGGGTCTTCCTCATTGGAAGGTGGGGGTACAGCGCCTCATCCAATCAAGCCATAACATCTCCCTTGTGTTTATCTCCTCCCATGTGATCCTCTCATATATGCACCCCCAGGTTCAGGATCAGGTAGCACCGGCCGTCCCCTGGCCAAATGAGAGGAGGCTGTCGCTGGGGAATCCTTGATGAATCCATTGGCATCATCACACATCTCCATGCACGGAAACCTTTCCCCCATTGAGGCCGCATCCATCCGTTCATGCATTCCCAAGACAACTTTATGCACCCCCCCAGGTCCGGCATAGAAAGTTCTGTCTCCACCAGATCTCTGTATCCCGCCACCTTCACCCCTTTATTGGCTATCCAATGCCTCAACTGAGTATATCGAAAGCGTTCCTGCTACCTAATTTTAAATTGGGCATTACATTGTACAAAGGTGAGTGGTAACCCGTCCTTATACAAGTCCCTCAGTTCAACTGCTGTCCAGCCCTCCCATCTTGCCCAAAAACTTTTCTTGTCTGGACCCAAACTCCAGGATATAACAAAGCGAGGATAGGGATCCTAGCCCCACTGCTAATCACTTCATCTTCAACGCCCTATTCCAATAGCCAAGTGAGCACCTGGTTGTATCTAATATACGCTCCTCTACCTATACCTCTAGCTCCAACCCCCAAAAATTGAAACTCTGCCAGTGGGATGAATTGCCCTCCTTGTTCCACTTCACATCAACCCTTCCTGTGATTTTTGCCCCTGCCAATCTAGCATTGACACAATTTGTGCTGCCATCAGATATCTGTTAACATCTGGGATACCTAACCCGCCCATCCAAAAGGATTGTGTAAGCACCTTTGCGATATTCTAAGCCTCTTCCTATTCTGAATGAATGCAAAAATGTCTTTCAACAACTTCTGAAACATCACCCCTCAGATTTTAAGTGCGAGGGTATGAAACACGTGTAAAAGTCTAGGGAGCAACATAATTTTTGTCACGATTTGCGGGGACCACAACAGCTCCTGCATATCCCAATGTTTCAGGCCCTCCATTAACTTGTTCCACAAGGGTTGGATGTTAGATTTGTAAAGGTCCTTATAAGCTGGCGTCAGTTGGACCCCCAAATACTCCATCTCAGGCTGAGCCCCAAACCAAGGGATATTCCCTACCCCATTCCGTCACTGCCTCCCAGTCCTCTGAGATGTTAAGTGCTTTCGACTTTGAGTAATTTATCCCAAATCCGGAAACATCCCTGAACCACTGTAAGATGTCCACAACCCTCAGAATTGAGTGGCAATGTTGCGCAGAAAACAACAAAAACGTCATCTGCATATAGTTGAATTTTTGTGGGCCTTCCCATTGCATTGTGTTCCTTCCACTAACGGATATTGCCTCATACACGCAAGAGGCTCCATTGCCATTGCGAAGACCAGAGGCAATAGCAGGCATCCCTGCCGCCTGCCCCGTCTGATAAATGGGGCTGATTGGATCCCGTTTCAATTGAGTCTCATAATTGAAATTTGGAAATTCGCCAGCACCCTGATATGAATTTAGACCCAAACTCCTCCAGCATACACCTCCAATACCCACAGTCCATGCTATCGAAAGCTCGCCTTGCGTCCAATGCTGCCAACAACATGCATTGGCCCGTTCATCTGGCCCAACCAGTCAGGCTGACCCCACGTCTGATATTGTCATAGGTACTAGGCCCCTCAATAAAACCTGATTGGTCTGGGTGAAATGATCTTGAGAAGGACCGGCATCGACCAGATTGCAATTATTGCATCTCTGTGGAGGAGCGAGATGGAGTTGTAGCTAGCGCACTCGACCTGGTTTGAAAAGCAACGTTGTAGTGGATAAGCCCATATGGATAAGCCCATATTCTGCGACACCACTCCCCTGCACTGTACCACATTAAATGATTTCATAAGAGGCTGGAGCAACTTTATAAAACCCATTACCGAAACCATCTGGCCCTGGTGCTTTGACACTGCAACGCATCAATAGCTTTCTCCACCTTCTCCTAACCAATTGGAGCCTCCAAACATTCTCTATCCTCTGCCGTTACTTCGGTCAAGTTAACTGTGTGTAAAAATTCGACCTGTTTCCCATCTTCCATCTTCTCTTCTTCCACTAACCGCCTATAATAGGACTCCACAATCCGCATCTTATCTCTCTCCTTCCTCCGTAGCTCTCCTCATCCTCCCGCAATTCCACAATATAATTCCTCTGCCTCCCTTTGCGTAGTTTAGCAGGTAAAAACCTATTAGCCTTACTTACTTTCACATAATAGGATTGTTCCGCCTGCAGCAATAATTGGGCCAACCGGTCTGTGCATCCAGAAGACTGCAGACCTCTGTTAACTCCCTCAGGGACCGCAGCGTCCCCTTAGTTTTATGTATACTCTCTGCTTCAGCCGCCACCCGTTCCAACTCTATTAGTGTAGCTTCTCTGACCTGCATAAAAGCTGCCATCTGGCTTATAAACTCTCCTCGCAACCCTGACTTCCCGGTGTCCCATATGACCCTCACATCCGTAATCCCATCCTCATTGTCCTGAAAGTACTTCTGGATCACCTCCTCCATATGAGCCCTAATCGCCACATCGCAGAGAACCATTTTGTTCAGACACCACTGTACCCTTCTCTTTTTGACTACCCCCTCAGGCTGGACCAGCGCATGGGCAGACAAATAAAGAAGCCCTATCTCTACCAACGTAACCCTGGGGACGAAAGTCACCAACACAAACATCATATACATTTGCGAGAAGCCTCTTTGTACCGCCGAAAAACACTAGTTCTTCTCCCCTTGCCTGAAGAACCTCTACATCTCGATCATCTCGATCAGCCCTAACTCCCTGAGCAGCTGCGCCAACTCCACTCTATTTCTACTGTCATTCCCGGTGCGAGGTGGCATTTTATCGAGAGCCGGATCCATCACACCATGAAAACACCCCCAACCCCGCAACCCCTGTTGACTACCTGCTTCTCATAGGTCCCCCTCAGCTTAGTTAAGAGTGCCCTTATATATTGGCCCTGTTGCTCATTAGGGGCGTACAAAGCCACCAGTGTATAGGTCTGTTCATCCTAAAGCCACTCCAGAACCCAAATTTCTCCAGCATTGGATCTTTCATGGATTCACATGCTTAGAATATTCCCCGTCGTCAGACTGGGACCCCTCGGTACACATATATAGCCTTTTCCAATCGGAAAACTTCCGACACTTTTGTGTCCTATCTACGTCCTTTTAGGACCTGCCTACGCATGCTCCGTAGGCCGTCCCCGTATAAGAGGCCCGCCCCCGCGGTTCCCCTTCAGATTTCAACCGTCTCCAAAGTAGTGGGATCTCCTCGCGTTGTCTTACTATTTTGTACAAGGTTGCGTTACTGGAATTTGAGTACAGAAAATGTCCTCTGGGTCAGGAAAAGCGCTGTTCCGCCCATGCGCGACGTGCGGCTTGAAAAAAGTTTACGAGGGGGACGGACATATGGATTGTATATATTGCCTCCACCCTCATCATTCGGCGGATAACTGCGACATATGCAAAGGGTTTTCTCAAAAAACCCTCAAAGACCGCAGTCGACGACTGGTGGCATGGCTGAATGAGGGAGCGGGGGCATACCCCCCTTCCGAGGTAGGCTCCACACAATCGGCGAAAACATCACGCGTGCTACCTCGTCGGAACCACCGGCGAAGAAATCTCGACCGACGGAAAAAGAGTCGTCTGGAAGTCACTCAACTAGAGACTCCTCGTCAAAGAAATCATCTTCATCAAAGGAAAGGAAATCCTCCTCAGGCGATCATCATAGATCGACCACGAGTCGAGAGTCGAGTAAAAGCAAGCCAAGTGTGGAAAAGGCGGGAATCCCAAAACCACCTGCTAAGTCACCGTCGTCGACGGCGGCCCAGTCATCGGCCTCCACCCTGCCACTTACGCAGGTGGCATCCACCGTCCCACCGACGACGACGTCGACGACGACGTCGACGATGGCCTCGTCGACGGGGGTTCTACAGGAGGCCTGGAGGCCTGAAGTTTTTGATCCGATCCCCCCGGATACTTTACTACAAGAACAGGCTGTGTTGCTGTCCTCGGAGGACGAGAATGAGAGAATAGCTGGCCCAGCAGACCTAGGGCTACGAGTGGCTGACAAGTCGTCGACGAGGGGATCCGTTATACCGGTATCTGCCCCTCTTCTCAATCCTCATTCTGTGTTGTCGTTGGGAATTCTGTCCACGCTTCAATCGTTGTTACAGTCGTTGGACCAGAGACTACCTCAGGCAAACCTGCCACAGTCACCCGTCGACGAGCCGGGCCCGTCCCGTCAACCAACGCACCTACGCACGCCAATCTCAGCACTGGCACAAGAGGAAGGTGAGCTGCCAGATTCGGAGTCTGACAGGGGAGCCATGTCGGATATCTCATCATCCCCCTCCAGGGATCCAACCTGGGAGTCAGAGGTGGAGTTGGAAACCCCTAGAAGCCCAGCTCACCCGTCCCCTCAGGACGACATTGCGTCATTCCATTCTATGATGGAGAAGGCATGCAAAGAATTTGGTTTGTCCCAGGAAGAACAGAAAAAGGACTTTTTTGTTCGACCACATGGGTAAGAGAAGGAGGTCTGTGTTCTCGATACCAATACTACACCATGTATGGAAGGAGGGGTTGCAGACAATGCGTCACCCGTTTTCAGAGCCGGCAGTGAAAGGACACCTGGAAAAAAAGTTTAAGGCTCCAGAGTCTACCCCCAAGTGTTTATCCTCCCAACCAACGCCGGACTCGGTGGTGTCGGCGGCAGCGGCGAGGAAGGCGAAGGCCCAGCACAAGTGCACGACTCCTCCTGAGAACGAAGCGAGACGCCAAGATGCCTTTGGCAAAAAAGTGCTATCCGTGGGAGCGACCACAGTAAAGGCTGCAAACTCTCTGGCAATTGTTGCCAGATACGATAGGGAGATGTGGCACAGGCTAGCTCTGTTGCTTGATCATCTTCCGGAAGAGCATAGGAAGACAGCGATGTTACTCGTCCGAGAAGGTGAGGAAGCCTCAAATCACGCAATAAACATTGCGGTGGACCTCGCTGAGTCAGGCTTCAAGCAAGTCAATAATGGGGTCGTATTACGTCGACAGTCATGGCTTAAGTGTACCTACTTCAGGCCAGAAGTACAATACAAAGTTTTAGATATGCCCTTTGAGGGAGACCTTCTTTTCGGTGAGAAGGTGGACGAAGCCCTAAAGGGAATGAAAGAGGACTCGGACACGGCACGTTCATTGGGTGCCCTCCAGAGTGGCAGAAACTACAAGTCTTTTCGTCCCTTTAGAGGGGCTTCAGGTAATTCAAGATTCTCTGCATCTGGAGACAGATCCTTTGGCAGATCAGCTTACCCCTCCCAGGGATACAGACGTGCCTCCCAAACGGCAAACCGTCGCCGGAACTTCCAGACTTCCAGAAAAAGACCATCATATCCGTCGTCGTCGAGAGACCAGCAAAATAAAGATCAGCAGTGACATACAACACACTGTTCTGGGGGGAAGAGTTTCAGCATATGTCGACGAATGGGAACGAATCACGACGGATCAATGGGTGCTGGATACTATAAGAAACGGACACTCTCTACAATTCAAACACAGCCCTCCGCAAATTCCACCTGCGTTCACCGCTCATTCCCATCTGAAGATACTGCAACAAGAGGTAACACTCATGTTAGCAAAGTGCGTGATAGAATTAGTTCCAACATCACTGAGAGGTCAAGGAGTCTACTCAAGATATTTCGTCGTAAAAAAGCCGAACGGCAAATGGCGTCCCATTTTAGACTTACGCGATCTCAACAAATCTTTGAAGAGCCTAAAATTCAAGATGCTCACTCTGCAGGAAGTGATCCGCGCTGTTCAAGAGGGGGATTTTCTAGCGTCCCTGGATTTACAGGACGCGTATTTCCATATTCCAATGTGTCGGAAACACAGGAAATTCCTAAGATTTGTAATAGGGCGGACTCACTACCAATTCACGGTTCTTCCTTTTGGGCTCAAGACCTCCCCCAGAACGTTCACGAAATGCCTGGCTCCAGTAGCGGCCTGGCTAAGGAAGCAAGGCCACCATGTATACCCATAACTCGACGACTGGCTGGTAAGGGGATCCTCCCCAGCGTCGACCAACACAAGTTTACAAGCCACCATGCAGCTTCTACAACAGCTGGGATTCGCCATAAACTTCGAAAAATCCTCTCTGCAGCCATCGAGATCGCTGGTATTCCTGGGGGCACAGTTTGAGACCCAGTTAGGGCTAGTGAAACCTTCTCTCGACAGAACCTCAAGACTCAATCAACAAGCATGCCGACTACGGCGAAACACCAAGATCTCAGTGAGAAAATACGTTTCGGTCCTAGGGGCCATGGCATCCTGCATCCATCTGGTGGAAAACTGTCGCCTATTCATGAGGCCAGTCCAGGAATTCCTCGCGGACCGATGGACGCAGGCTCAAGGATCGTGGTCAGACAAGATAACCATCGACGACGACAAGCTGCTTCGGACCCTTCAGTGGTGGCAGAGTTTCCACAATCTGAACAACGGCGTACCCCTACAGGAGCCGGAGTTTCAGCGAACCATAGTCACGGATGCGTCCCTAACCGGATGGGGAGCTCACATGGGTGCTCTCCAAACGCAGGGTCGCTGGTCTCCAACGGAGTCACTCCTACACATAAACGTGTTAGAACTCAGAGCAGTACGATGGGCCTTGAAGGCATTCCTACCACACATTAAGGGCTCACGAGTACGAATACTGACCGACAATACAACGGCCATGTTTTATCTGAGGAAACAAGGAGGGACGCGATCAAGAACTCTTTCCATAGAAGCCCAGAAAACATGGCATTGGGCATTAAAGCACGAAATTTCCATTGTGGCTCATCACCTTCCAGGAGTGAGGAACTCCCAAGCAGACTCCCTCAGCAGAAGCATGGCCCAGATACACGAGTGGGAAATGGACACAGTTCACCTGATGAAAGTGTTCGAGAAATTGGGTCACCCCCCTCTGGATGCCTTCGCGACCCAAAGACAACAAGAAATGCGAGCAATTCGCAAGCAGATGGCCTCAAGAGGGCTCCAGGGGGGAGGCATTCTCCTTCCCATGGACGGACATGTTCCTCTATGCTTTTCCCCCGTTCCCCCTCATACGGAGGACAATACAGTGGATACGCAGATACAATTGCCGGATAATTCTAGTGACACCATACTGGCCAAGGCAACCGTGGTTCTCCGACCTGCTTCACCTGTCGCTGGAACATCCCATAGGGTTTCCGAAAGCCCCGAACCTACTATCCCGGGACAAAGGCACGGTGTGGCATCACGACCCGGACAGTCTCAACCTTACAGCCTGGCTCCTGACTTTTCGGAGTTCGGTTCTTTAGACGTTTCGGAGGATTGTCAAAAAATTCTGCAGGCGGCTAGAGCCCCTTCTACAAACAAATCCTACTCCTATAAGTGGCGGAGGTTCTGTGAATGGTGTAGGGGACATCAGGGCCTACAACCGTTGTCGGTGACGCCGGAACAAGTTCTACCTTACCTGCTCCTCTTGGCGGAGAGGGGATTATCCTTCACATCGATAAAGGTGCACCTGGCGGCCATCTCGAGGTTCACAAGGAAAAGGCAGTCGTCTCCTCTATTTAGCGACAGACTTGTAAAACACTTCATGAGGGGTTTATTTCGAGCTTTTCCCCCGGAAAAACGTTTCCCCCTGACTTGGAGTCTCAACACAGTGTTGGCAGGCTTAATGAAACCGCCTTTGAGCCTATGGCCACGTCCGACATAAAATTCATTTCGTGGAAGTTGGCATTCTTGATTGCTATCACATCAGCTAGAAGAATCTCGGAACTGCAAGCGCTGGTCGTAGATCCGCCATACCTAAGATTCTTTAAGGACAAAGTAGTCCTGGCAACTAATCCTATGTTCGTCCCGAAAGTTCCGACAGTGTATCACAAACACTCGTCCATTGTTCTCCCTACTTTCTTCGCCACACCATCATCGGCAGCAGAAAAAGCTCTTCATACCCTGGACGTTAAGAGGGCTCTGAAATTTTACCTACATCGTACACAGGAATTCCGGTCTACTAGACAACTGTTTGTCGCATATGGTCCGTCGATGAGAGGAAAAGCAATCTCTAAACAAGGATTGGCTCGATGGGTCTCATCGACGATTGCGTTTTGTCACTCTAAGGCCGGAAGGCCACTGCAAGGACATCCTAGAGCCCATTCTACAAGATCGATGTCATCCTCAACAGCTTTATGGGCAGGAATTCCGTTGACGGACATATGCCAAGCTGCGGCATGGTCAGTGCCCCACACGTTTACCTGCCACTACTGCCTTGCCAGGCAGCATGCGGACGAGGTGCAGATGGGAAGAGCTGTCCTGCGCCATCTGTTTCAGTAAGGTAAGCTCCACGCTGTGGAGAATCTGTTGTCTACCTTTTTTAATGACAGTTTATTTTAGGTGGGTAAGGTTATATGCGGTAACTTATTCCGACTGTACATATGCATTGTGTAGTATGTTGAGGGTATATTACATTACATTCTCACCGCTGTCTCAAGTGTTACTGCTATACAATCTATTCTAAGCATGTGAATCCATGAAAGATCCAATGCTGGAGAAGGGAATAGTTTCTTACCTGTAACTCCATTTCTCCAGCATTGGTATCTTTCATGGATTCACATGCGCCCGCCAACCTCCCCGGAATGTAATGTATTTAATTGATAAATTTAACCCTTCCTACTTTGGAGGGGCCGAAATCTGAAGGGGAACCGCGGGGGCGGGCCTCTTATACGGGGACGGCCTACGGAGCATGCGTAGGCGGGTCTTAAAAGGACGTAGATAGGACACAAAAGTGTCGGAAGTTTTCTGATTGGAAAAGGCTATATATGTGTACCGAGGGGTCCCAGTCTGACGATGGGGAATATTCTAAGCATGTGAATCCATGAAAGATACCAATGCTGGCGAAATGGAGTTATAGGTAAGAAACTATTCCCATCTTCCCCACCCGGTCTCTGTAGACTTCTTGCTTCACAAACTTAATCGCCTTGGCAGTCAAAATCGCCACCCCTCGTCTCTTGCTCCCACTCGAAGCAAAGAATTGGTGTGGGAATGCCCCATTTTTCAATCTCTGCTCATCCCCAGCTAGCAAATGTGTCTCTTGCAGAAACGCTACAGTCGCTTTCAATTCCCCTAACCTCCTCAGAATGCATCTCCTCTTTGTGAGGGTAGGTGGGAGTGAAGTCCTCGAACGTTCACTGAGCCAAAGCTCAAATCACACGCCATCATCATCTACTCCCTGATCGTCTATAACACCCAATTCCAGAAAATTGTAACCTCACACCACAATACCTCCTCCCTCACCTGTGACAAAACCCTACGACCAAACAAATCGGTCAAACGTGACCACCCAAAAATGTGCAACCTATTTAACCTCACAACCCAACCTCTCCCACCCCATTTACAGAATGCAGTCATTGACCAACAAAAGGGGTCTGTTTTGGGAGCCCCAAACCGGAACCCACCCCGCACATCAGCCCCCTAATTCCCACATCACATACCACTCCACCAACAAGGACATGAAGTCCAACTGCTTTGCAAAGCCTCCTGTCCCTCAAGAACAGAATGCACCAAACGTCTTTGCAGTCTGCCTCCCCCCCCCACTCCCTTCCGCCAAGGAGAGTACCCATACAACTATTTAGAAAAATATAATCTGTCCCTGGCGTCGGCCCCCAAATAGTCAAGTAATTTTTGGAATTCTCTTCCCACCACTTCGCCTTCTGGGGTACGGTCACCTCTGCTTCCATCCTTCCTTTCCAGGGCCAGGCCTTGGGGCTTCCATCCTTCCTTTCTAGGGCCAGGCTTTGGTCTTGAGTCACGTTCAGTCTCCGGGGATGACTCCCTCTGCCGGTCTCTTTTGCCAGCTCCATTATCTCTGCGACTTCCTTGTCCTTCGTGGCGCTATATGGTTTTTCTTGACATTCAAATTGTAACCAGCATGGGAAGGTCAGTCTCTACGGCACATCCCTTTCCTGAAGCCAGGTTGTGACTTTTCACAAACTTTCTTTTCTGAAGGATGGTCTGCTCCAAATCCTGAAATAACTCCATGAAGGCGTCTCTGAATTGTATCTTTCCTTGATCTCCCTACCTTCCTAATCCTCTTCTTAAATTGGTAAAGATGTACTTGCAAAAGCACATCGGGTAACAGATTTCTTGCTTGCTGGAATGACGACTACACCCGATGTGTACAATAAAGGACCACCGCTTCCTCATCTGGCAATCCCAGTATGTTCCGAAGTAACGCTGGCACTAACTCCTCTACCTCCCCATCGGTCAAATGCTTTGGGATTCCTCGCGAATGGATATTATGCCTATTTTCAACATCCTCCTGTCTTGTTAATACAAACTCCAACTGCTGTTCCAGGCTCGCCCACGCTTTCCATCAGTTCCACCTGCTCTTGGCCTTGCTCGCAAAGAGTAGTTTCCATCTCCTCCAGACATGTCTCTGCCGCCCTGACATGATTTTCCAAGTTCGCTATGGATTTGGTCAAGGTGGCCACACATTGGAATTCGTCATAGCGTCTTTTCCCTGCACCTGCAGACTCTGAGGGGAATGGATCAGGGCCTGCACATGACTCTGCTTCACCCACTCTTATACTTCCATCATGGATTAATGTCCCCTGCCAGCGCCACTCTTTGCTTAGCTGGTGTTTTGGCCATGGCAAATATCCCTCTCCAGCCCCCTCTTCCACGACCTGCTTGTAATGTCTCACGGCCCAGATGGCCCTCTGGTTGTCAACACTTCAGCCGTCCCCACCACTGGCAGGCCAACCGCCCCCAGTTGGGTAGGCCCCCTTCACTATTGTCTGAATACCTCTTCTTTATACCCAATCAACAGGCTTTTTGTCCACAGAGCGTGTTCCACCAGTATTGAAGACCTGTGCTACTTTTGGGCTGAGCCCTGCCTGCCAAACTATTGCTGCTGCTCACTTCCCCCTTACTGCCACATCCGGGCTACATCCTTCTGCAAACACCAGTCTTAAGCTCCCCCACGGGTCGCCGGTTCTTCCGCAATAGGGCCTCATTCCTCCGCTCTGCCGGGGCAGTACTGCATCCAGCAGGAACACTGTCACTCCTCCGCTCCACGCACCTTGCCACCGCAAGGCCTCCATCCCTCCTTGTCCATCAGGCTCCTCACTGGGAAGGGACCCCGGGCTGCCTACGAATGGGCCCGACTCTCCCGGGCATTGGCCACCACAGTTCCTCCACCTGTGCCTCTCACAGATCTCGCCCGGCACCGGACTGCGCTGAGCAACTCTGCGACTGCTGCAGCTCTCATTTCACCCTCTGTCCGCTCACTATTAGGCACCATTTCACTAGCGCTATTCCGAACGATATGAATTTCGCCCTAAGAAAACAACCTTTAAGGAGGGGTGCCGGTCTCTGCTACATATTCCTTGAGAGTTCTGACCCTCACACGTTCCTCAGGACTCTCGATTGCAGGGCATAACGCAGGGTGCGGTAGTGATCACTAGGCCTGGCTCCAGAGCTCAAAGGGATAGCGACTCCATGCTTCCCTGCTCAGCCACGCCCCCGTACATTTTTTGCTGCCTTATAGCCATTTGTGCACTGCAATGCTCAAAACGGCTGGCCATATTGTTGAAGCTCTCTCGTTTTGCTTCAGTGGCCTTTTTTCCATCTTCCACGTGCCCCGGTCATCTTCTTTGCCCAGAGTCCAGGAAGTTGCCTTTTGTGTGCATAATGATTCAGGCTGGGTAGTGCCTCAGACAACACCAATACATGACCAGGACCTTGTGTGAGGTCATGGCAGCACCTGAGCCAGCAGATGATGATTTGACAGTCACCATGCAGGTTCCCCAATAGGTGGCATGGAGTACCCTAGTTCTAGATTTTGTATATCTGGAGCAGTGTTTTGACCACTGGAGCAAGGATCGTAGGAGGATGCCAGGACACTTTTTTGCTGGGACAACCGTGGCCCGAGCCCTCTAATGCAAGGTGAAGCGCTGCTCTTTTATCGGCAGGGGTGACTTTCCACAGTGCCTCCTTCCCTTGATCTGGTAGTCCCAAACAGCTTGGAGTCCTACAATGCCAAGATTATCCTCATGGAGCTCTCTGAAGAGGATACTTCTACTGCTGCCAGGATCTCTCAAAGCCTGGTTCTTTGAAAGCAACAATGCATCCTCCTTGTGGGCTTTGGACATCGATGCGCCAGGAAGAGTCAACATTTTGGAGACCAATTCTTGAGGTCCTGATTCATCATGCCTGCATACCCTGTATTCATACCCATTGCTTATGTGGCATTCCCTTCTCCAGCATGTGGTCTGG
This sequence comes from Ambystoma mexicanum, assembly GCF_040938575.1. NCBI lineage: Eukaryota > Metazoa > Chordata > Amphibia > Caudata > Ambystomatidae > Ambystoma > Ambystoma mexicanum. The sequence goes on along the minus strand of NC_090921.1, from coordinate 778,259,986 downwards.
CATGGATTCACATGCTCATGAATATTCCCCATCATCAGGCTGGGAATCCTCTGTAAAAGAAAAAACAGTTTCACTTTCACTTACAGACTGTCTTTCTTCTTTAAACCAATCACTGTCCTCTGGGTCATACTGCCCCCATCCAATGACAGTCCTCTCCCTAAGCCCCTCCTCTGGTAGCCATCTTCAGATTTTTACTTCATGTATCAGTGTTGGTAGTCCTTGAGTTTTACCCTTGAGCTACTAATACGTTTTTTAATTTTTCACTGGAAAAAGATTCTATTTTTGTTCTAAAAGAGCCTGTGTGCTCTTCTCAACATCTGCTAACAGCGGAGACCCTTTGTCAGTGAATTTCAGCACCCCTCAAGGGCGAAGATCGTCGAAGTTTCCAGAAGGCCATCAGGCCTACTTCACGCACTCCGACAATGACGGAGGAGAAGGAAGGAAGGAAGATCCCTCTTCAGGCCCTGCACCAAGTGTGGGCTATGGAACGTTTTTGTGGAGGACAAGCTCCTCCAATGCCTCTACTGTCTTCATCTAGGCCACAAGGAAGGAGAGTGTGAGATCTGCCTCGGCTTCTCCAAGAAGACGACGAAGGATATATACAGTGTTGGGGGTCACCTGCCATGGACATCCGGCAGGCGCCCCGGGGTGCTATCTCTGTGAGCACGACACAGGCCCACTATGTGTGGGGGTTGGGGCCTGCCCTGGACATCCGGCAGGCACCTCGGCGCTATGGACATCAGCGCCATCGGGGTGGGGCACAGCCTGCCAGGCCCCTGACCGTGTGGACCTCAGCCACCGTCCTGGCATGCAGGTCCCACGGCATCCGGGCATGTAGGCCTGTGCCTCCGCATGTAGGCCTGTGCCTCCACATGTAGGCATGTGGCCTACATCAATCATGAGACACGGACTCAGTCGTTCCTCTTTGGGAGTCTGCAGCCGTTCTGTCTCACGTGCCTGCAGGGGCTCCTTTTATTAGCTTGGGCCATGACACAGTCATAGCCCATCTTAAAGGGGCCATACACGTGAATAAAACACATCCCCTTAAAGGGGCAACGCACACAGGAGGGTCCCACCTAACATACAGTGGACTGGCAGCGTGGCTGAACGCCAAGGCCTCTGCTCCATTGATATTGATATTTTATTTGTATCTTGCTCGTACACAAGTGTTTCAGAGCGCGGCAAGGCAAGGGAGGGGAACAAAACAGCGATCTTACTAGGCCCAGTGACATTGAAAACGCGCAAGTGCATGGGAGAGGGAAAGGGGAAAGTGCATGGGAGGAGGGGAGAAGTGGAAAGTGCTGGGCAAGGGAATAAAAATAAACATTAAATAGATAAATAATAAAAAGCAACAAACGGTGGTAGTGCAGCCAGTAGATAGCAACTGCTAGGTTTAGGGCAACAGACAGGTTGTGTTTGATAAGTGCAGAAAGGGGGGGCTGTAGGGTTACAGATACAGACCCCGGTGCAAGGGATTGCCAGGAGGCAGTGCGGGTGGGTGGCAGGATGAGCAGGTACCTGGGCCCGAAAGTCAGAGGGTAACCAGGTCCGCGATGCCGAGACAGAAAAGGCCAGCAGGGCAGAAGAGTAGCGAAGGCAGAAGCAAAGAGGAAGGTCTTGAGGTGCTTCCGGAACCGGAGATGATTCTCCTCAAGTTTCAGAGTGGCAGGGCGGCTGTTCCAGAGAGAGGCCCCATCCAAAGACAGAGATCTACCCCCTGCTCATTTCTTTGAAAAACGGCTCACCCTGAGGGAGTTAGAGGTGGAGAAGCGAAGGACTCGGGAAGGAAGGCAGTTACGGAGGGACAGCTGAAGGTATGTTGGACCCAGGCCCCAGAAGGCCTTGTGGACAATGCAAAGGGTCTTGAATGTAATCCTTGCAGCCACTGGGAGTCAGTGGAGAGATTTCAGGGCTGGAGACAACTTCCCAGGGCTTGAGGCCAAGGACAAGTCTTGCAGTCCTGTTCTGCATAAGTTGCAAAGGGCGGAGAATAGAAGCAAGTACATTTAGAAAGAGACTTTTGCACTAATCCAACCTAGAGAGAACCAGGGCTGAAGAGACTGAGCTTCTGGGGGAAGGAGAGGAAAGGCAGACTACCTCTGAGGAGGTGAAGTAGAAAATTAGACTTTTTGGAGACAGATGTGGGCAGAGAAGGAAAGCGTGGAGTTAAAGATGACCCTGAGGTTCTTAGCCTCGCAGGTAGGGGTAGGCGGAGGGCCAAGAGAGGCCGGCCAGAGAGTGACAGGAAAGGGTGAAGGTGTGCCGATGATGAGGATCTCCGTCTTGCTGGCATTCACGCAGAGATCATTGGCGGAATCCCAATCCTGAATGCCAGATAGGCAATCGGAGATGAGCAAAGGAGAAGAGGTGGCTGAGGGAAGCCTGAAAATGAGTTGTCATCAGCATAGCACTGAAAATAGGAGCAGAAAATTGCAATGCAGTGGGCGAGAGTTGCCAGGTATTGATTGAAAAGCCAGGGTGAGAGGTTAGACCCCTGGGGAACATCACGGGTAGAAATGGATGAAAGGAAGGACCCAAGTTGGACCTGGGAGGCTCTATCAGAGAGGAAGGAAGTTAGCCAGGCCAGATCCTGATCGGTGATACCCAGTTTGTCACGCAGTCGGTTGAGCAGGATGGTATGGGTGACCGTGTCGAAGGCAGAAGAGAGATTGAGTAGGATGAGAACAGAGGGGATGTTAGTCAAGTTTGGAGAGTAGATCTTCACAGATGTTCAGGAGAGCAGTTTCCTTGTTTCTGGCAGCTCTAAAGCCAGGCTGATGGTCACGGAGACAACCAACAGAATTTAGAGTGAAGGTTAAGCGATGGAGATTGGGCAATAGTTAGCCGTACAGGAAGGGTCAGCTGTGGGTTTCTTGATAAGAGAGTGCACAAGAGAGTGCTTCAGAGGGGAGGGGAAGGCTCCTGAGGTGAATGAGAGGTTGCAGGAATCAGCCAGGACAGGAGAGAGGGTGTCAATGCGGTACTTGATGGTTTTGGAATAACAGCGAGGAACCTGTTTTGACGAGACATTCATAGATCAGACTTGTCTAGAGACCTTGTCAGGGGAGAAAAGAGGAAAGGACGAGAAAGAGGGTGGGGGTGGCTGTAGGAGGGCCAGAGTTTACAGAAGGAGAGAGGGGGGGGAGACAGGGAGGGGAGGACAGGGTAGACAGGATATCCTGGGTTTTTTAGATGAAGTGAGAGGCATAGTTTGTGCAAAGGGCCTGGGAGATGACAGGAGAGGTAGAGACTGCAGCAGGGTTGGCCAGCTTCTTGCAGATTTTAAAGAGTTTGGCTGAGTTGTTAGATGCCACAGATACACAGACATGGATGTGGGCTCTCTTCTTATTGAAGACAGGGAGTTGGTATTGCCTTTGGAGCAGGCGACAGGCCAGTTTGTCAGAGGATGAACAAGAAGCCCTCCATTTCCTCTCAGCCACCCTACACTTAAGTGTAGCTAGGTCAGAGTCATACCAAGAATTGCACTTGGCTTTGGGCTTCAAGCAGATCCTCATGACAGGGGCAAGAGCATCAAAAGTCTCGGAAATCGAAGAGTAGAGCATATACAGGGCTGTATCAGGATGTGAGTCAGCCAGAGGTGGAGGGGGGGAGAGAATGTGGCGGCAAAAACCTCAACTGGCACACGCTTCATGGGCTGGATGTCCAAGAAGGTAGGTGGCAGCTTTGGGGTGGACTTGGCCTGGGGGGAAGAGAGGGAGAGAGGAGAGGAGAGGAGGGAGTGATTGTTCCAGGATAGAGTAGTGGTCAGAGCGATGGAGAGGGGGAGGTTAAGAGGAGATCAAGCCATCAAGTGTGTGCCCTGCAGAGTGAGTTGGGCCAGAGGGAAGATTAGAAAGGGAGAGGGAATCACAGAGGTCACGGAAAAGTACAGAGGAGGAACAAGGAGATTCTACATGGATATTGAGGTCACCAAGGAGGAGTTGAGTGATTGAGGCCAGGAGTGAGGAGGAGAGCCCCACCCACTCAGAGAGAAATTAGGTGATCTGACCAGGAGGCCTGTAGATAGTAGCCACGGTTAGAGAGTGGCTAAGAGAGAGAAAAAGCCTGCAGACAAGACATTCGAAAGAGGAGTATGTCTGTGTGGGAATGATAGAGGCAGGAATTCACTCAGGAAAGATCAGGGCTACACCCCCTCCAGACCAGGTGAATCTGGGTGTGGAGAGGATCTTGTAGCCATCAGGGAGGAGAGTGTCTAAGCTTTTGACCAAGCTGTCCGTGAACCGTGTCTCGGTAAGACTGAGGACATCGAGGTCAAGCTCTTCCAGGAGGTGGCAGATATCAGAAGAGTGTTTGACAACAGAGCGAGTGTTAAGAGTGACAAGATGAAGAAGGTTGCCAGCCCTAAAGGCCTTCTGAGGAAGGGTACAAATCAGAGGTACGCCCTGCGGAGGTGAAGAAGAAGCCTGAGGTGGGGCAGAAGAGGAGGGAAGAGAGGGCAAGGTAGCCAAGAGGGGGAGGAGAGGACAGCAGGAAATTAAAGGAAATTGATGAGGCAAGGGAAGCACCTATCGAAGAGGAGGAGATTGGCCTGAGGGCCTTGGACCATGACCATGCCATTAAGGTAGACATTAATGATGACTTTAGAGGAGTCGAAGGGAGCCATGAGAACTTCCCAGCGGGTGCCACCATTAATGGGAGAGGAGGAGACGGGATAGAGCACAGAGAGCATAGGAAGAGTCCATAGATCTGGTGAAGGAACGACAAAGAGAATGTCAGTGAGGGTCTGTCGGGAGGAAGCGCTGGAATAGGTGTCACCGATAGGGAGACCAGGGTTGGAGGTCAAGATATCCTTTTTGAACTTCTTCCTACCAGACTTAGTGAGAAGGGAAAGATAGTCAATGGAGAAGCAGTTAGAGAAGGTAGGAGAAACAGATTGGTGAAGTCACTGGGCCAGCAAGTTACAGAGAAGCAGCAATACAAGCAAAGTATGGATCAAGTTAGCAAAATACAGCTAGATTTGACTTTTAACCAAAATGCAAAACTCAGCTAGATTTTTTTAATTTTTTTATTTACGAGATTGAATCACCAAAGTGATTTTTACAAGTGACGAACAGTAGAATCATAAAACAAGCAGAAGAGTTGAAGAAAAAAAAAAATCAAGTTGCAGCTAAAGAACCCTGAAAAGGGCGCTTGTTCCAAAGTCATTCGACTGTTAAGGTTGTGGACACTTAACCCACCAGAGTTATTGGCCCCAGGCGAGGACTCCCATCCTTATTGTTGAAAATCAAGTCCACGATTTTAGCTGCGACTATCGCCCATGATGGTCTGAGCCCCCTATCAAGCGGGCCCACCACAACTCTTCTTCTGCCAAGAACCCTTTGGCCAAATGCGAGGTCAAATACGGCGTTCTGCAATGCCTGGTTCCTGGGCAAGATAGTAGCAGGTGTTGCAGCGTTTCTGGACTCGTATTGGTGTTACAAAAGCGGCAGCTGTTAGTTGGTGGAATTCCTCTTATGTTTAGAATCTCATTTGATGGCAGTAGGTTCAACCTTGCCCACAGAAGAGTTGATCGAAGTTTTCTGTTCGGATGTTTCAGCAGGAACGGTTGTAGATCGTTTAGTTTTCTGACCGCCGGAGGCAAGTGTAGAGTCAGTTTGTACTTCGCAGCTTTCTCTAAGGTGGAAATCCAGTCCATCTCGATTAAACGTTTTTTCGTTTTGGTTGTATTCAATAAAAGTTCTTCAATTGAGCTGCCGCATTCGACCAGATTCATTTTGCAGCCATTTTCCCAAAGAGACAGAATTTTGCACTGTCCTGAACTCATCTCCTCTTTTGCTAGAGTGAAGATTGGTGGGCTAGCCGGGCCCATGATTTTTCGACATAGCATAGTGCTATTTCGCGACACAATTGCCTCAAGGGACGTTAGGGACAATTCGCGTCTGATTAGCACTATAGGCGTTGATTTTGGAAGATTAAGAATGGATCGCCAGAACAGGCTTTCTAATGTAGACCAAAGCCCTTTCGGAAGAAAAGGCATAGCTTCTGCACCGTATGTGATAGTAGGGATCACCTTTGCCCAGTAAAACTTTATTTTCGGGAGTAAAGTGAACCAGCCGTATTCTTTGTCTTGGGAGATAAGGTTTCGCATTTTTGCGCGCAGATGTTGTTGCATAGCGTTTTCCTTTTTTGAGGAGTCGATCAAGACCCCTAAATATTTAAAGTCCGAGACTTGTTCAACTTTCACACCTTCTAAGTACCAGGACGGTTTACCTTGTTTTTGGCTTTGTTTTTCTAAAATCAGAATCTTAGTTTTGAGTGTGTTAATTTCAAGGTCGTTGTCTACAGTGTATTTAGAGAGTGCCTTTAACTGACGTTGCAGACCTATTGGTGTTTGATCCAATTGGATTAAGTCATCTGCGTATAAAATCCTAGGGACTTTTACTAGGCCGATTGCTGGAGGGAAAGATCTTGTCTCATCGTTGGCTTCCTTATAATCACCAAAATAAGCTAAGAAGAGCGCCGGGGCGAGTGGACAGCCCTGCTTGACTCCTCTGGCTGTTTGAATCTCAGACGATAGCAATCCTCTGGAGCTCACCCGGACTTGAATACTAGTGTCTTTGTGCAAAGCTTGGAGGGGGCCAAGAATCTCTTGCGGGCAGTTCCAGCCTGCTAATTTCTTCCAGAGTTTGGATATGTTCACAAGGTCAAAGGCCTGAGTGAGGTCTATGAAGGCCAAGTAGATTTTTGGACTGCCTTCCAGGACTTTTGATTTAAAAATGCTGAGTAGCATGATGTTAATGCTGGTGCCTATCCTCTTCTTGAACCCAGATTGCAAATGGTCGTCACAAGGGGCTTTTTTTGCCCAGGATTGAAAGTGGTTCAGGAGCAGACTCCCATAGACCTTGCCAATAACATCAAGCAATGCCACGGGCGAGAATTCTTAGGATCATCTTTTCATCCCTTTTTGAAGATGGGTACGATCACCGATGTTGCCCACGATGGCGTATTTGCCTTAATTTGCCACATCTTTCAAAAATTAAGCTCAACAATTCAGCCCATTCTGCTGGAGAAGATTTTAGGTTCTCGTTGGTTAAGCCGTCCAGCCCTGGAGCCCTTGAGTTTTTCAATTTTGATATCGTTAACATTTATCAGTGGTGTCATGTAGATCCACCCAAGGGACTGTTTCCTGGACAGCTGAAAGCGTTTGCTTCGGCTCTGGAGATTTTAACAGATTTGAGTAGAATTGAGTCCATGTAGACTCCCCAATGCTGTGGGTCAGGATTATGTCAGTGGCTTTGCCCAAAGGTCTTATCAGCTTCCAGAATTCTCGAGAGTTCTTATTGTTAACTTGTGTTAACATAATCTCCGAGTCCTGTTGGTAAAGGGTCTGAGGGTATGATCTTAACCATGCCTTGTAGCTCTTAGAAGCCTCTTTTGCTCGCATTCTGTTTGATTCTCTATTGTGCCGTAATGCTGTTCTTTTAGCTTTGCGGACCATATTGTGGTTGGACACCAAAAGGGCGTCAAAAGTGTGAGTGTGGCCAGACTCCTTAGTGACCTTCCTCGGGCAGGCTAAGTTGACACTTCTAAATGTTTCGAGGAGTGGACAATAGTCAACTTTGGTAGGATTTTTCAAGTTCCTGTAGGCTTTTGTTAAAGCTTGGATGTTGTTCTGTGACAGCCGTAGGCGATTTCCGTTGCCTGCTGGTTCGACAGTTGCCAAGTAGTAAGAATTGTGGGGCTATGAGGCTCGCCATTCTAAATGTAGCAGGTTGTGGTCACTTTGCGTGGTTTGGATGACCTTTATTTCCTTTAAATTGGGAAGAAAAGATTGAGCGGCAAAGATGTAATCAATCGTTGAGTGTGACGCGCCTCTCTTCCATGTCGGTGTCTTGCAATTTGGAACCAAGAATGTGGCCGTATTGAACAGATTTCTGGATGACATCAAATATGACAATTTCGTCCCACGTGAGATAGACTGAGTGGCTGAACTGTCTTTTCAGTCATTCACACTCGGAGAACATGTGATGTTTAAGTCACCGCATATCAAGATGTCCACGGCCTTCAAGTCAGCGTATGAAAAGTCCAATACAGATAGCACCAGGTTGAACAACACTTCAGTTTGGATTCCCTTAGGATTCCAATAGATGTTTATGATCACGAGAAAAAATGCTTGGGGAAATTTAGTTCCTGGGTCTCGACGGGACCATGAGAGGAGAACAGCTAAAACAAAGGATGATTCTAGGAGGACTTTTTCGAGCTGTAGGCCACTTCCCAGGCGGACTGCAATCACCAGGCCAGAAGTAGGTTGGCCTTTATCACCTGACATTGCCGGTGAAAAGGCTATTTCGAAGCCGTCCAAGAGTGGTTTCTGTTTAAGCCACAGCTCCTGCAGACATAATATGCCGTACTCTCCTAAATTGATGTCTCCGGGGACTGTTAGATGGAGAAATCCTCTGGTATTCCAGCATGCTAGCAAAATAGGCAAGGTCGGAGAGTTGTTAGTGTCCTGCGTTGGTGGCTATTTATGGAGTCTTGATTTCAGGACTTTTGGCAGCCACGACCACAATAGTTGTTGTAAGTCTGGCTTATGCTGGTCAGCTTTTACAGAGACTGTTAGATCTCGTGCTGACTCTGATGGTTCTTTTGAGATTTTGGCTGAGTTTTGTGGTCGATGAGTTAGAGCGGATCTTGATTCCGATGTATGAGCTGTGTCCGAACTGTGGCACGGTGAAGGCCTTGCACAAAGCCTGGCCTCTTCAGGGCTTGCCACCTCTCTGTTTTGCCACGAGGGGGAAGATTTGCCAGAAGGACAGCTAGATTTGACTTTTAACCAAAATGCAAAACACAGCTAGATTTGACTTTTAACCAAAATGCAAGGTACAGCTAGATATGACTTTTACCCAAAATGAAAAACAAGCTAGATATGACTTTTTAGCAAAATGCAAAACACAGCTAAATATTACTTTTATCCAAAATGCAAAACACAGCTTGATTTGATATTTACAAATGGGTTCAGATGCTAGCAAAGGGTGTAAAAAACGTAATGCTATTGAGAATGTAGACATTGTAGAAACAAGCAGAGAAGGACAGTGAAAGTCAGAAGAGGGTTGGAGTGAGTCCCGAGGGAACTGACCCATAGTTAAGGAGGTGTGAATGTCGTGGTAGTCCGGATTTCTTTGAAGAGTGAGGTAGCAGCATCATGGAAGTTCTGGTGCTGGGGTGCAGAGAAGACCCCAAGTAGCGTTCTGGTAGGGGACAGGGAGCATATAGTGCCATGACCCTTGCATCTGGCCCTCCCTGAAAGTCAGCCTTCCAGTTAGGGCCAGGTCAAAGGCCTTAAAACCTCATCCAAGACTCTCTTGGAGTCAGTCCTGGCCCCTTGGCGCCAGGCTCATAACCATCATGAAGACCAGCATTAGAATGGGACTATTTACTTGGGATTATTTAACTTGGGGGGAGGGGGGGGGTTCAGCCAACATGGAGGCACACACATAGCTCAGTTACAAGGAACTGAGCTATGCGGTCTAGTCTTTTGGGTGTAGCAGGCCTGGGACTACTTTACCTGGACTACTTTGGGTGTGGCAGGCCTGGGACTATTTTACCTGGACTACTTTACCTGAGACTATTTAAACCGCACCCAAACAGCAGAACATGCTTTGCGTTATTCTGCTGTGGGCAGCGTAACGCTCACCGTGTCCAGTTCTTTGATGCCATTTTACCTGAAACCAAGGATCTTCAGAGAGAGAAATAACACTACGAAACTTACCTGGAACAGTATCCTGTCTTCAATCCATCACCGACTTCAGTTCCACTCACCTGAAGGTACAAACTCCATCATCCGGCACCGCATGCATCCTGGAATACCATAACCTGGAAAGAGGAGAAAGAAAGACAGCATTAGTAAGCGTTTACTCACGTTTTCTCCCGAATGAAGAAAGCCACACAATTCTTACCTGGTTAGTCATCTGCCCCCCGTGAGTGCCTGTGTGCCCCCCTGCCCCCCGTGAGTGTCTGTGTGCACCCCTGCCCCCCGTGAGTGTCTGTGTGCCCCCCTGCCTCCCGTGAGTGTCTGTGTGCCCCCCTGCCCTCGTGAGTGTCTGTGTGCCCCCCTCCCCCCCGTGGGTGTCTGTGTGCCCCCCTGCCCTCGTGAGTGTCTGTGTGCCCCCCTGCCCCTCCGTGAGTGTCTCTTCGCCCCCACGCTTGCCTCCCCCCCTCTTTTGCTCTGCCCTTCACGCCCCCTTCCTGCCCCCTTCCCCCTACTCACTTCCATCCTCTTCCATTACCTTCCTACTCCCCCCTCTTATACTCCCTCCTCTCTGACTTCCCCCTCCTAGCACTTACTCCTATCATCTGTTCCGTGACTCTTGATAGCAGCTGGTCTGTCCCCCCTCCTCCCCCTTGTTCTCTCCCTCCTCCCCCTCCCCTGCTTTCCAATTTTGTCACCGACATTTTTGCTCAGTAGCGTGCCTTGTTCTCCTTCCCCCCTCCGTCCCCTTGCCCCCCTCCCACCCCGCCTCTTGTTACCACCTGCACTGCGTAAATTGTCGTCAGACATAGTAATGTTACTGCTTGCTTTGTTCTCCTTCCTATCCATTACCTCTTACCTTACTTGTCCATGCACTTGCACTATCAGAAATGTCAACAGGCCTATTATGATAGTTATTTTCACATTCTGTATTGTTTCAAGGACTCTTGCTGAATGTAACTGTATTTCCTATGTCCCCTCCCTCCTTGAAGCGCTTTGAAACACATTGTGTATAGGCGCTATATAAATAAACTATCATATCATATCATATCTCCTGGTCAGTATCATTGCTGGAACATTACGGCACTCGGCTAGGAACATCGCAACCTGCAAGGAGAGAAAAGACGCAGGTTAGCAATATAAAAGGCAAAACAGCACCGCGCATTACTCACCGGACAGCATCACGCACACCGCGCTTTCGCCTACCGGCCCATGCTCCTCTTCAAACTGCATGATAACACCAAAATACCTTTGCATACTTAAAAGGAAAGAAGCAAGACATTATTATTCGAACTAAGAGGAACATAAGAACTGCATATAAAGACTGTAAAGCAGCAAACCTACGGAGTCGCAGCAGAAGTAACTTGGCTTGGTCGCTGCTTGCCCCCCCCGCTTCCCCACATCTACGCGCCCCTGCCACGAGGAGCAGGACGGAGAATCCACCTTTTACAATATTAAGGTGAGGAGAGGACCCAAGGGGGAGGGAGGAGTTGAGGCCAAGGGAGGTGGGAAAACATAAAGACAATCTGGTATTGAATCCAGCTCTCCTATATTGCAGACCCGTCTTTAACCAGAGGCCTTACCAAGGGACCGGGAAAGGGTTAGAGAGTGCAAATCATCGAACCAGGGCTCGGTGGCATTCCCGTGGATACCAGGTGAGCGTAACGGATAGGGGCCTTCGTTGTGGACCTTAGTACACTGGGCCGGCTCCCGCCTCCCAGTTGCTCTGATTGGCTCAAGAAGCAACGTGCAATCAATGGGAGGAGGAGCAGGGCCGGGCTCAGGCAAGCAGGGTATGAGGAAAATGAATCGGCCATGCTGGAAGGCCAACAAGCCCAAGAACAATGCTGATTGTACCCAGGTAAATGGTGCAAAGGAGGGCAGAGATAGCAAAAGCCCTCAGATGTGATGATTCAATGCAGATCTCGACGTGCGCATTCAATAATGGATTTTAAAAAGAATAATCTTGTAAAAAAAGCAATCACACTGCCGTGCGCTTGACAAATATCACCAGTCTTACCCCAGTGACTTGTAGTTGATGTTGCAGGCAGGAGCAGGCTTTGTGTTAGGGAGAATTCTCTGTTTAGGCTGAATTTCCTAACCTAGTGAGTCCCCCAGCAGCTTTGCTGGATTTTTGGGGTTTATTTTTTCTCCTGCCAAGAGTGAGACTCTTTTACCCTCACTCTTGGACATGACTTGAGAGTGTTTCTGTGACTTGCTATGTGCTTATGGGCTAGGGGGTATTTTTTCCCCATAGGCTATCATTGGTTTTTGAATGTGTTACACAGCACCCTCAGTGCAGTAACACAGGGGTGTCATAGAGACCCCCAAACATAGACTCCACACCCTGGGACTGACTACTGTCTCCCTGGGTCTGTAAAGTCACCATTGACTTTACTAGTCTTAATTTAGGAACTTAACCAGTACAAACCATCTTACTGTGGAAGTACTGGTAGGGGCAATTAGATTGCCCCTGGGTCTGTTGTCGAGGGGGTACTGTCCCGTCCCCCCTCGCCGAGTTCTGGCTGGTGGCAGTGGATACCACGGAAATATTCCACCGGAATATTTCCCAATGGGATTTCCCATTGTTTTTAATGCACCACTTTTTGGTGCAATGTTAAAGATACCGCCGGTTTATTTGTTTAATATAAATTCACCGGTTGGGATTTTTTGCCAGAACTCGCCGCCAAAATGGCGTCTAGGTTCACTTCAGTAACCCTGAACCCGAGTCGAGCCTTTGTTCCACTTTTGGCGGGCTTCTGCACAGAAGCCCTCCACAGTGGTGCCATTCTGTCTAGTACCACAGGGGGTGTGGGAGGGGGTTTAGGCACCCTGGACTGAGTTGCCTTGCCAACTCATGTCGCGCTCTGGTGTGATTGGCCCAAGTGGTGAGCCACCCCGCTCACCACTTAGCATGTTTGAGTGACAGCTAGGCTGTATGAATGGGGGTTTGCTGCATAAAAGCAGGGTTTTTGGGACTGGCTCTTCAGAAGTCGCCACAGGACCTAAGAAGCCGAAGAGGGAGAAGCCGAGCCGACCTGCCAAGACGACACCACCGGTGGAGCCCTGCGGAACCGTCTCACCACTTTTTCCGACGACAGAGGAGATCTCCAGCCGGAGAGTCTCCTTCCCTTAACTGGTGGGGACAACCAGTTGCTGCCTGCTTTTCGCCGTCCCGAAGCATCTCGTGGCCGCCTTGCCTGTGCCAAGCACCCCGGCAACCGGGATACCACTTTTTACCTCAACCGCGAAAGAGGGGTAAAATCCTTTGTGACCGGAAAACTCCACGGCTGGTCTCATCCCTGGTAGTGCAACGACCTTCAGCTTTCCTCCACGTCGAGATCATCTCTTCCTCTGGACGACGCCGCGACTTGCACCCACTACCAGGAACAACTACCACTGCTGAAGGATCCTTTCCACTTTTAAAGGTACTGTGTTCCGCCCGGCTTCCCTTGCCACCGATTGTACGGGGTAGATTTAGCCCTCGGCTCTCGAACCTGGGTAAGCCTGGGACACCCTAACTAAACTTTTTCTAAATTCAGTAAAACCTTTTCTACTCACCTGCAAAGACTTGTGACATTGTGTGATCTTGGGCATATTTTCGCCTGGCTCTCTCTAAAGCGGGCCACGAACCAATTCTCCTTGTTCCACAATTGACTGCCTTTTCTAACCTTATGTGAAAAGTGTTTTACCTTGCTGCTTTCATTACTTCTGCTTTTTTTCCCCTCCCTTTTCTAATAACTTGTTGGAGTGCCATCTGACGTTAAGCGCTCACCTCTGTTTGGAAATAAGTGGTGTTAACTTAGACTTGTCCAACAAATGACTAGGGATGTACATATAAGTAATAGTGACTGTGTTTTGACTTACTTACCTTTTTCTGTGCTAGTGTAATTTATGAGTGTGCCTTTAAAATAAATAAGTATATACTTTTACACCTAGCTCTGGTCAGTGTTTGCTTGTACTACTGTGCCTCTGTACCTATCCTGTATCCTCTATATACTGCCTAACTCTTCTAGAGGGAAGTCTGACTGCTCAGCCACAGCTACCACAGTGAATCTGTGTGTTGCGGACTACTACCAAGTGGGTTTACTGCCAACACCTGTAATCTTAAATCTTTTGCAGTGGTCCCAGAGGGAACTGCACAGGTTTCTGCTTAACAATGTTGCAGGCAGGAGCAGGCTTTTTCGACATCTTCAAGCAGCAAAGCGGTGAAAATATATCCCCCATGCTCCGAGCAGGATCATGCCTCACCCAGGACTGGCCGGTCCGATGAGCAGGCTTCTAAATCCTTTGAGGGCACCTCAGTCCTTGGGGGCCCAAGACAAGGCCAAGCACTGCAAGTCTAGTTCCCTCGGGGTCGCTGTGCAAGCGGGTCCCGCGATGGACAGGGCGTTATCAACATCACCGTCCTCCCCGATTGCCAGCCAGCGATCAAGCTCCTCCTCGAAGAGGAAACCGTCCAACCTGGCTAAACTGCAAGAGAAGCCAGGGACGGAGTCGAAGACAGCCGAACTGCCCAAGGAGGCCCAATCGGCTCAGGAGAATTCATCGTCGACGATAGAGCTGTTGGCGGCTGCTCACACGAAGGCAAAACGGGCTGTCCCCGTAAAGGTAACCCCCACTGCGCAGAAGGTGTCCCTGCGTCTGAAGCGAGTAACGGCCGCAGTGACTTAGGCACCGTCTGCTGGCACGCCGGAGAAGAGGATGCCGTCTCTGAGCCCGGCTCTGACCCCTCAGGGTAGAAAAAGGGTGCGGGGCACGGAGGCTGCAGACCAGCCCCAAGCCTTAGCCCAGGCCATAGAAGTTTTGTCCACAAACGACAAGGCCGTGGAGTAAGAGGACGACGACAGCGCAGGGCCTAGTGTTCCGATCATGCCAGCTCAGCCGAGGGATGTATCTCTGGACGTCCTGTCACCCTCCACACTTTGGTTGGTGTCAGAGATCCAGAAGAAGATGCTGCATGGCCCAGGTCCCATGACACCCCCATATCCCTGAACAGCCTCTGGCAAAGAAGAGGAAGCGTGATCCGACACCCTCGTTTCAGCCTCCACATCCGCTCCTGGCACCCTCTCCCCCGGTGGACCAGGACACGGAGACGCATATGGCCACAGCGATGATGATGTCGCAGCGGGTGGCAGGACTCAGCATCGAGGGTGTCCCCACAGGATGATTCCTTGGTCGCCAGAGCCTCCAAGCTTTTCCAGCTTGTGCCCGAGGAAACCAAGGAGGAGGATTTCCTGTACCAGAGGTGCGAGGCCAAGAGGAAGACCATCATGGCTGTGCCCCTTCTGGACAACGTGTGGGAGGAGGGCCTGGCCCTCTTGAAGAACCCTTACATGGCCCCGGCCAAATGGGATAGTTTGGAGAATAAGTACCGGGTGCCGCAATCCGCACCCAAGTGCTTGAGGTCACAACCATCACAGGATTTGGTGGGTTCAGCGGTTCCACCAGCCGCAAGTAAACTGTCTGCTAGCCCATCCTCGTCTTCAGTCCCTCCGGACAGCGAGGGGAAGAAGATGGACACCATGGAAAGGAAGGTAATTTACACTGCAGCGTCCACCATTAAGGCGGCCAATGCACTGGCGATCCTGGCCTGGTACAACAGGGAGCTGTGGTACAAGTTGGGCTTGATTCTGGAGTTCCTCCCCGATGACAAGAGGATGAAGGTGATCACCCTCTTCCAGGAGAACGAGGTAGCGTCAGATCACGCCATCACGGTGGCATTGGACATCACTGAGACAGGGTTCTGGCAGATAAACAGCATCTGCCTTCGTCGCCAAGGCTGGTTGAAGGCCACGAATTTCTGCCAGAAGGTTCAGACGAGGGTACTGGACATGCCTTTCGATGGAGACAACATTTTTGGGAAGGTCGTTGACGAATCTCTGCAGGTCACCAAGGCAGAGACAGCCCGTTCCCTGGGCACGCTCCAGCAGCACTGCTCTTCCTTTTGCTCCTCCAGAGGGAAGTCGAGCAGGTCGTCAAAAGGTTTTTCCTCATCGTACTGTCAGCCTTCCAGGTCCACGACTCAGGAAGCCTACAGAGGTGTTCCCAGGCCTATGGTGGAGGAGGTCAGCATGACCATCGCCTGCAGGGCAGGACGCTGGCACCAATGCAGGCCTGAACCCGTCAAGACGTCAGGCCCCCACCCGTGCACCCCAATGGGAGGCCGGTTGATGGGCTTCTTCAGCGAATGGGAAAAGATCACCACCGACAGATGCGGTGCTGGATGCTTTCACCCAAGGACATACCCTGCAGTTTCAGCACAGGTGTCCGCAGATCCCTCCAGTGGCCCGACAGGATCAGCACATCCCTCAGCTCTTAGAGGAGGTACCGGCCATGCTACAAAAAGGGGTGATAGAGCTGGTTCCTCAATGACTCCGGGGCTCTGGAGTCTATTCCAGATACTTTTAGTCAAGAAAAAGACTGGGGGCTGGAGGCCCATTCTAGAACTGGAACTTCTGAACAAGTACCTCAAGTCCCAAAAGTTCAGGATGGTCCCGCTGCAGCATGTGCTCGGTCAACTGGAGGAGGGAGGCTTCTTGACGTAGCTGGAGTTGGAGGATGCCTACTTCCACATCCCCATCTACAAGAAACACCGAAGCTCTCTACGCTTCGTAGTGCAGGGACAGCACTACCAGTCCAAGGCCCTTCCTTTCGGCTTGGAAGTTGGCCCCCAGGGTGTTCACGAAGTGCCTGGCACCGGTGGTGGCCGATCTGCGTCAATGGCGGATACACGTGTACCCATACCTCGACGAATGGCTCATTCGGGCCCGTTTGTGAGAGTTGGCCATCGGACACACGGAGATAACCGTCCAGCTGCTGACAGAGCTGGGATCCTCCATCAATTATCTGAAGTCCTGCTTGACACCAACGCAGAACACTCTGTTCCTAGGAGCCAGGCTCATGACAGTCTCATGCCTAGCATCGCCCTCGGAGGAGAGTGTAGCGGCCATTCAGGGGAAGGTGCAACAACTGTTATCAATGAAGACTGCCTCAGTGCGGACCATCAGGTCACTGCTCGGCATGATGTCCTCTTGCATCTACCTTATCCACCTCTGCAGTTTGTGGATGCGGCTGCTTCAGGAGTTCCTGGATACAGGTGTCCGGAAGCTTCGCAGACAAGATCCCGCTCCACGAGGAGTTCCGCCGGGCGATAATGCGGTGGGGCGTTCACTCCAGCATCGCCCGGGGCACAGGGTTTCAAAACCACCCATACCAGGAAACGGTCACCACGGATGCCTTCCTGGAAGGCTGAGGAGCCCACACCAGACGTCTGCACACAAGAAGCCTGTGGCTGCCGCAGGCGAATGATCTCCATGGTTTATAGTGATAATACCGAACGCAAAAATCTCGAAAACAAAAATATCGAAAAAAAAGGCCGAAAACAAAAATATCGAATTTTTTTTTATGACGTGTTTTTTTCAAAATGGGGGGGTTCCCCCCCAACTCCCCTTTTTTTCTATTTTTTTTTTATTTTAACCCTTTTTTTTTACTTACCTGACCCCCAAAAACACATAAATAAATAATTAAATTATTCGATATTTTTTTTTTCAAGATTTTTGTCGTTCGGTATTATTGATTCGGCCTTTTGACTGACCACCGATCTCCATATCAATATCCTGGAGCTATGGGCAGTGTTCTGGGCCCTCAAGTCATTCCTCCTGTTTCTGAACAGTAACGTGGTGAGGATCTTCACGGACAACACCACCACGATTTTCTACATCAGGAAGCAGGGGGGCACCCGATCCCCGGCACTCTCCCAAGAAGCCCAGGACTTGTGGCACTGGGCCATCAGACAAGGGATGTTCCTCTTCACATGGCGGGATTCAAGAACACTATTGCGGACTCCTTCAGCAGGGAATAGCGCTCCTGCCACGAGTGGGAACTTCGGCAGGACCAGGTGGGCCGCCTCTTGGTCAAGTGGGGCAGGCCCCAAATCGATCTGTTTGCAACGGTGGCGAACTCCAAATGCTAGAAGTTTGCTAGCAGATTCCACCAACCGAGGAGCCTGGGGGACACGTTCTCCTTCCAGTGAAAGGCCTGTTTTTGTACGCGTTTCCACTTTTGCCTCTCCTGCTACGAGTCATCAACATGCTCAAACAGTGCCAATGCAGGATGATACTAATCGCCCCAGCGTGACTGAGGCAGATTTGGTACCCAGACCTTCTCAGCCTGTCAACGTACCCTCCAGTTAAGCTGCCAGTGGTTCCGGATCTTCTCACAAGGGAAGGAGGTGCAATCCTTCACCACGACCCAGGATCACTGACCCTGAGGGCTTGGCTCCTGCAGCCCTAGAGTTTGGAGGGTATGAGTTGCCAGCTGACTGCAGGGAGGTCCTCGCCATAGCCAGGGCGTCGTCGACTTTAAAGTGCTACGATCACGAGTGGAAGCGTTTCGCTACGTGGAACTGGTCGCAGAAGATTACCCCTCTGAGGGTCAGGGCTATGCAGATTCTTCCATGCTATCACTGGCCAAGTCCGGACTGGCACACGCCTCTATCAAGATGCATCTGGCGGCTATCTCCCGCTACACCAGGGCACCGGGAAGATCTTCACTTTGGTTTTGCCAACTCATCAACAAGTTCTTTAAAGGACTTTTTTGATCTTTTCGCGAGTGAAGGTTCCTGCCCCGGCGTGGAAACTCAACATGGTGCTGACGAGGCTCATGGGGGCCCCCTTCGAGCCTATGCATCAGATCAGGCCCCCTCTCAAGTTCCTCTTGTCGAAGACCGCTTTCCTTGTGGCCATCACCACTGCCAGGAGAGTAGGTGAGATCCAGGCCTTGTGCTGCAAACAGCCATATTTCACTTTCCACGAGTCGAGGGTGGTGCTGCGGACACACCCCTCTTTCATGGCGAATGTTCTGTTGGAATTCCACCTCAACAAGCGTTTGGTGTTGCCTGTTTTTGTCTCGAAGCCTTTGTCGCCAGCTGAAAGGGCCTTGCACTCGCTGGACGATCAGGAGTCCAGAGTCGGCCAAGTTGTTCTACGCAATCTGTTCACTTGAGGTGAGTCTGTTCCAGAGGTAAGAGTAATTGCTTCTGTTGAGCCTTGCCACCTCCCGTGGTCGTGTTGTACTGCTATGTATTCGTTATTCATGAGCATGTTGTTAAGACGGATTTCTGAACTCTGTCCTGGTGGCGCAGAAGTTCAGAAGGCCAACCTAATTACTTGGAACAGGGTAACCTCTGGACAAGCCAGACCAATCAAGGTAGCGATCGCGGCGGTCAAGACTAGGTCTCAAGAGGGGTGAGGGTGACTGAAAGCAGTGAGCACACAAAGCAAGAGCGCTTACAAACTACTCCAAACAGTTGTTATATCAAAAATAGATACACATTTATTTTAAGGCCTTTAAAATAATGACCGTAGCGAGAAAATCACAATATCACAATATTAAACCAACACATACCATATCAACACAATATATATACAAATACACAGTCGCAAGCGTTTAAAGCACGAAATATGTAGTCCACCTGAAAGGAAAGGAAAACAGGCAGTGCGATAACGCTTTAGACTCAGTTCGCCTTCAGAGGCACCTAACTAGATGGAAGTCCGAGCCAAGCGAAGAGTGGAGCCTTGTGCTCAAAGTACCTGCCACGCCGGTGCCAACGGGCAAAAGGGGAAGCTCTTCGGAGGAAGTCAGGCAGTTCGGGTTAGTGCACAGCAGAAGGAGAACAGGTTCCGCAACTCAAGCGCAGCCTCCACAGCGGGCAGAAGCAGAGCGCGAGTACGGCCAAAAGGGTGCTGTTTTTACACAGCAGGGAAAAGCAATGGGATACTGCAGGAGGGCGACCAGATCCTAGCTAAACTACTCACCGGTCCCCGAAGCAAGCAGACCCAGGCTTCTCCACGTTAGTTTCAGCAGCTGGCAGGTTCAGAGGAGCAGGGAACGCCTCGTAGTCGTGTAGAGCAAAAAGACGTCCCAATCGACGAAACCAGCACAGTTTGTTGCCGCAGCAGGACAACGGAGCGGCCGTGTGTATTCGAGCCAAATGTACACTCCTCCCTTCAGACTTGGGAACGCCAAGTGTACGAAGCGTGGGAGAGTGACAAGGACTCGAAATACAACACAACCTGGCGGCAGTTACAGAGCAGGACTCCCTTGTAAGCTGGTCAGTCAACTGGATGGCCCAGAGACACTTCCGAAGGCTTACTTGGCAGGAGATGATGAAGTCGCCGGGAATAGCTGTTCCTGCTATTCCAAAGGTCGAAGCACCAGTACAGGCCTTCTGGTTCGATCAAAGGAGGAAAGGGTTTCACAGGACGACAGCAGTGCAAAGGAGGATTCCTTCAGCGGGTCACCAGCGATTCCTCGGTCCAGCCTCTTGGTTGCAGGATACTTGGCTCCTGTATTCCTTCGTTCGTGAGAACTCAGGAGATCGACCTGGTAGTGGTGTTTCCAGCTCCCTCTTATCCACGGTTCCCTTCGCGCCAAAACGGAGGGGAGCCAATGGGAGATCCGCACATCAACACACATACCATACGTGGACCAATCACGGACCACGGTGGTCCCAGGCATTCACACCACCCCAGACTCTCTGGCACCCAGGATGTGTATTGGGACCAGACATCCCAGCCCACACCCTGGAGGCACACAAACGACATGTAGAAGCCCGCGAAAGCAACCACGTTTCGCGGGAAAGTACATGCCCAAATAAGGAAGGCCCCGGGTCGCCCGACCTGGGGAAGGTGAAGGGAGCAAGACGGTCAGTGGACAGGACAAAGGAGCCTCGTGGTCTGGCCATTTTGGGAGCCAGGCCACCATTTTGGGTTCAGTGCGAAAAACGTGCTCAGAACGCCAAAAGGAGCTAAAAAATAAGCAAAACGATCGCTGCCACCATTCCAGTCCCTGAATGACTTGCACTGATCAAAATACCATCCTAAAAGAGTATCTAGGGCCTGTAGAAGGCTAGAGACCCAAGAGAGCTGTAACTTAGCTTACAGTGCCCTCTTGTGTCATGTTGCACTAAAGCCGCAACATGATAAAAGAAACTACGGGAAACAGCGTTCCCCGGTACTGACTGTCTTAAGGGCATGTCAGTTTCCCCATAAGAAAAGGAGCGAAAGCCCAGAGGGGTGCGGCAGAAGGCTGCACTTCTCTGGCAAAGTCAAGAACAAGGGGAAAAACAACAGCAAAAAGTTTAGGGGTTACCACATGGAAGGAAAATAACTTACAATTACGAAATCTTTCCTAACACTCGCCCCTCCCAGACTATGGACAGGGGGAACTAATCCACCCCTGGATGAGTCTCTTGTTCAGGTCGGTTAAACATTCTGGACAACCCATCAGCATTGCTATGTTGGACACCTGGCCTATGCTCAATAGTGAAGTCGAAGCCTTGTAGACTTATGGACCACCTAAGCAACTTTGGATTCTCCCCCTTCATGTTCATTAGCCACTTTAACGGCTTATGGTCAGTCTGCACAGTGAAGTGGGTCCCATAGAGGTAGGGCCTCAGCTTCCTTAGGGCCCACACAACAGAGAAACATTCTTTCTCTACCGTGGACCATCTGAGCTCTCTGTCCTTAAGCTGGCGACTAATAAAACCGATAGGGTGTTCCTTACCCTTCTCATCTACTTGTGATAGTACAGCTCCTATCCCAGTGTCAGAGGCATCCGTCTGCCCGATAAAAGGTCTTTGATAATCAGGGGCCCTTAGGACAGGGGCCTGGCACAAGGAGTCTTTTAAGCCATTGAAGGCCTTCTCACACTCGTCGGTCCAAGTTACCTTCTTGGGTTTCTTCGGAGTTGTGAGGGCAGTCATAGGAGCAGCTATGGTGCCATAGTCTGCCACAAAATTGCGGTAATACCCCGTGAGTCCTAAGAAGGCTCTCACTTGGGTTTGCGTAGTGGGGGTAGGCCAGTCTTGTACTGCTTGTACTTTACTGGGTAGAGGCTGTATCCTCCCTCCACCTACTTCATGTCCAAGGTAAACCACTGAGCCTTGTCCAATCTGGCATTTACTAGCCTTTATGGTCAAGTGGGCTTTCTGAAGAGCCTGGAGCACAATCCTGAGGTGTTTCACATGGTCTTCCCAGGTGGCACTGAAAACTGCTATATCGTCCAGATATGCAAGGCAGAATTCGTCCAACCCATTCAACACATGATTCACAAGCCTCTGGAAAGTGGCAGGTGCATTCTTCAACCCGAACGGCATTACCCGGAATTGGTAAAGGCCGTCTGGAGTAGAAAATGCTGTCTTCTCCTTGGCATGTTCTGCTAAAGCTATTTGCCAATAGCCAGCAGTGAGGTCAAACGTGCTGAGGTACTTGGAGGCACCCAAAGTATCCACCAGCTCATCTGTTCGAGGCAAGGGGTGTGCATATGTCTTGGTGACAGCATTCAGAGCCCTGTAATCCACGCAGAACCTCAATTCAGAAGTGCCTGCTTTTGGAACCAACACCACTGGGCTGGACCAAGGACTACTAGAGGGTTCAATCACCCCAAGATCTAACATCTTGTTGACCTCGGTCTTAATATAAGACCGTACTTTGTCTGACATCCTGTATCCCCTACTTTTGGTAGGTACACTGTCTCCTGTGTCAATGTTATGTTTGCACCAAGGTGTCAAACCAGGGGACTGTGAAAACAGGGGGGAAAACTGCCTAAGCAAACTTTTCACCTCAGCCTGCTGATCAGAAGTCAGGTGAGGGGCCACTCGGACACCCTCAAAGGAGCTATCTGAAGGACCGCTCTGGAACAGGTCGGGGAGAGGTTCAGACTCCTCTTCCTCAACATCTGAAGCCAGTAGCAGTGCTGCGATTTCGACTCTTGGGACGATAGCCTTCAGCCTATTCACGTGAAACACTTTTGGAGCCTGTCCAGGCCTTCCAAGGTCCACTAAATAGTTCACCTCACCCAGGGGCTCCACCACTGTGTAAGGGCCTGACCACTTGTCCTGTAAAGCTCGAGGCCTTATGGGATTCATGATCAGGACTTGCTGACCAGGTGTAAAGTTGATGAGGGAAGCTTTCTGGTCGTACCAATGTTTCACCAGCGCTTGCCCTGCCTTCAATTTATCACTAGCCAAGCCCATCAGAAGTACCATCCGTTTTCTGAGCCCTAGCACATAATCAACTACATTGGTAGTAACAGGGGGAGTGGGCATCTCCCATCCCTCTTTGACGATGGCTAAGGGTCCCCGTACGGGATGACCGAACAGAAGTTCGAAGGGGCTGAAGCCAACACCCTCCTGTGGTACCTCTCTGTAGGCAAACAGCAAGCATGGTAAAAGAAGATCCCATTTTCTTCTCTGAGGCTCCTCCAGAGCCCCAATCATGCTCTTTAACGTTCTGTTGAAACGTTCCACCAGACCATTGGTCTGGGGGTGGTATGCAGAAGAGAACTTGTAGGTGACCCCACATTCTTTCCACATAGCCTGCATATACTTCGACATAAAGTTGCTGCCACGATCTGACACAACTTCTTTCGGGAAGCCAACCCTAGTAAATATGCCGAGTAAAGCTTTTGCAACTGACTTGGCAGTTACAGTTTTCAATGGGATGGCCTCAGGATACCTGGTTGCATGGTCGACCAGCACCAGGATAAACCTATTGCCCGAGGATGTTTGCGGGTCAAGGGGACCAACGATGTCGATCCCTACCCTTTCAAATGGTACCCCCACAACTGGGAGCGGTACCAACGGAGCTTGGATTGTCGCGCCAACCTTACCAGACAACTGGCAGGAGGCACAACTCCTGCAGTGACTTTCTACTT
Source organism: Ambystoma mexicanum (assembly GCF_040938575.1). Taxonomy (NCBI): domain Eukaryota; kingdom Metazoa; phylum Chordata; class Amphibia; order Caudata; family Ambystomatidae; genus Ambystoma; species Ambystoma mexicanum. The sequence goes on along the minus strand of NC_090921.1, from coordinate 778,236,558 downwards.
GCACCCCCATCTTGGGCCAGTAGAAGTGCATGGATAACCTTTGCTTGGTCCTCTTCATACCAAGGTGACCAGCAAGGGGAACTTCATGCGCCAACTGCAGGAGGAAGGGCCTAACAGCAAGGGGAACCACCAACCTCCTATGGTCTCCTTCTGTAGACTCTGTGGGCTCACTATACAGGAGTCCACCTTCCCAATAAATCCTATGCTTCCCAGGAGGTTCACCCTCAAGCTGGGAGCAGGCCTGTCTCCTTAGGCCTTCCAGAGATGGGCACTCACGTTGGCCTTAACTGAATTCGTCCCTATCAGGACCTCCTTCAACTAACAAGTCTTTTAGTTCAGGATGATCGTTGGGGTCGAATACTTCAGGCATCGCCACCTCCTCGTCAGGCCCGGGCGATTGACCAACTTCCTCCACCGCAGTGGTAGGCGAGCTCGGGGGAATATTCTCTTTCCCTCGTTTTGACTTGTAGACTCCTTTCGCCTTGGGTTTCCCCTTCGGCTGGGGCGGCGTATTGGACTTGGCCAATGCTGCCCGTGCTTGAGACGGTGTGTAGGGTCTTTCGGCAGTGTCTCCTACGAGCCCTAAAGCTCTGAGATCATTACCTAATAAGACCTTTCCCGGGACGTTTCTCTGAATGCTCACTGGAATCCTGACTGCTGTACCATTTAAAGTAAGATTTACAGGGATCACGGGAAACATACGGAGTGGGCCGTCAGCCAACTTAGTGGGCATCAGAGTAGCTCTGGCAACTTCCTCTGAGTCTACCAAGGTAGAATCCACTACAGTGCGACTGCACCCACTATCCCTAAGAGCTGGAGTATCCACTCCATTGATCAGCACACTGTCTTTAAAGTAGTGCTTGGTATTATCCGGAATCCTAGCATAAGCCTCTGCGACTTTAGGCTCCCAGGAACCCAGGGACACTAAAACTACCTCAGCCTCTATTCCGCTGGGAAATGAGTCTGAGGAGAAGGATGCTCCTGTAATCTCTTCTTCCTCGTAGGAGGAGAAGGCCAGATTAGCGGAGTGGACCCCCAAAGGTCTAACCTTACACCGGGGATCCCCCTTCACATGGTCAGTTGCTCCACAAGAAAAACAAGCCCCAGGGGGTCTGTTTACGTAGGGAGGCTTATTGTAACCAGAGTTCTGTTTCGGAGGCTGACCTCCACTACCCTGTGAGTTCTCTTGTGTTTTACCCTTGTTTTTCTTTTTGTGGCCCTTATGGGAAGAAGATTTAGCAGATTCCCCACCCTCCATATCTTTGGACTTTTTCCCTTCCTCCTGCTTACCAGGATGAGTTTTGTCCTTATGGGACACTCGATGTGACACCCATAAGTCTGCTGCAATGGCCAGCTTCTTAGGATCTATCTCCTTCGAATCGGCCAAATGCTGCTTAAGCTCCGGGGAAGAAGAAGCAAAAATATGTTCCAGCATGACAAGATTTATCATGCCTTCGAAGGTAGAAACCTTATAACCTTCGACCCAGCCAGTTAAGTTTTTCAAAGATTCAGCGACATAAGATACCCAAGTACCACCTTCCTTTTTCTTATACTCTCGAAAACGCTTTAAATATTGGGCCGGAGTCTTCCCAAACTTTAAAATGAGAGTTTGCTTTAACATTGCGAAATCAGCTCGCTCAGCCTTCGACATTTCCATAATGGCACTACAGCCAGAATGGGGCAGTCTACTGAGCAACCACGCAATCTTATCAGCATTGTCAACTTCTTGAACCTCGCATGCATACTCAAACGCATTCAGCCAGTCCATAATGTCATTCCTTTCTTCATACACACTGAGCAGATCTTTCGGAAACCGTGGATGAGAGGAAGCCCCAGACCCATGTCCAGGACCCTTGGACCCATTTGCAACCTGAAGCTTGGCCAGTTCCAACTGGTGATACCTGTCTTTCTGTTTTTCTGCCTGTTCGATTTTTAGTTTGGCTATGCTGAATTCAAGCTCCTGCTGCCTAAACCGCAGCTCTTGCTTCTTGAATTCAAGCATAGCCTCCCCATCAACACTGGCAGAGGAAACATTAGACATCACATCCTCCCTGTCCTCGTGGTCGCGATGGATCAGTGCAGCGGCAGAACCGTCGGTTCTACCATTGAGAGCAGCCCCACCACCTTCTGCACTGTCCTAGGAAGTTATAGCGTCAAGCTGCGCTTCTTGCCACGCCACGATTCTTTGGATCATTTCCAATTTAGTGCCTTGAGAGGAAACACCTCTCTCCGCACACATCTTTTTCAGCGTTTCTGATTTGGAAGCATTTAAAGTTAACAAGGTATTTGTTTCCATACTGTTTGATAGGACTATGGCCTTTTTAAAGTTATACTACAACAATTCACTACGTGTACTGGTTGGAATAACCTGAAATGCCTTAGTTCGAGCGCAACACTGGATACCTTCAGTCGTATCCCACCGCTGCCACCAATTTGTTAAGACGGATTTCTGAACTCTGTCCTGGTGGCGCAGAAGTTCAGAAGGCCAACCTAATTACTTGGAACAGGGTAACCTCTGGACAAGCCAGACCAATCAAGGTAGCGATCGCGGCGGTCAAGACTAGGTCTCAAGAGGGGTGAGGGTGACTGAAAGCCCGCAGTGAGCACACAAAGCAAGAGCGCTTACAAACTACTCTAAACAGTTGTTATATCAAAAATAGATACACATTTATTTTAAGGCCTTTAAAATAATGACCGTAGCGAGAAAATCACAATATCACAATATTAAACCAACACATACCATATCAACACAATATATATACAAATACACAGTCGCAAGCGTTTAAAGCACGAAATATGTAGTCCACCTGAAAGGAAAGGAAAACAGGCAGTGCGATAACGCTTTAGACTCAGTTCGCCTTCAGAGGCACCTAACTAGATGGAAGTCCGAGCCCTGCGAAGAGTGGAGCCTTGTGCTCAAAGTACCTGCCACGCCGGTGCCAACGGGCAAAAGGGGAAGCTCTTCGGAGGAAGTCAGGCAGTTCGGGTTAGTGCACAGCAGAAGGAGAACAGGTTCCGCAACTCAAGCGCAGCCTCCACAGCGGGCAGAAGCAGAGCGCGAGTACGGCCAAAAGGGTGCTGTTTTTACACAGCAGGGAAAAGCAATGGGATACTGCAGGAGGGCGACCAGATCCTAGCTAAACTACTCACCGGTCCCCGAAGCAAGCAGACCCAGGCTTCTCCACGTTAGTTTCAGCAGCTGGCAGGTTCAGAAGAGCAGGGAACGCCTCGTAGTCGTGTAGAGCAAAAAGACGTCCCAATCGACGAAACCAGCACAGTTTGTTGCCGCAGCAGGACAACGGAGCGGCCGTGTGTATTCGAGCCAAATGTACACTCCTCCCTTCAGACTTGGGAACGCCAAGTGTACGAAGCGTGGGAGAGTGACAAGGACTCGAAATACAACACAACCTGGCGGCAGTTACAGAGCAGGACTCCCTTGTAAGCTGGTCAGTCAACTGGATGGCCCAGAGACACTTCCGAAGGCTTACTTGGCAGGAGATGATGAAGTCGCCGGGAATAGCTGTTCCTGCTATTCCAAAGGTCGAAGCACCAGTACAGGCCTTCTGGTTCGATCAAAGGAGGAAAGGGTTTCACAGGACGACAGCAGTGCAAAGGAGGATTCCTTCAGCGGGTCACCAGCGATTCCTCGGTCCAGCCTCTTGGTTGCAGGATACTTGGCTCCTGTATTCCTTCGTTCGTGAGAACTCAGGAGATCGACCTGGTAGTGGTGTTTCCAGCTCCCTCTTATCCACGGTTCCCTTCGCGCCAAAACGGAGGGGAGCCAATGGGAGATCCGCACATCAACACACATACCATACGTGGACCAATCACGGACCACGGTGGTCCCAGGCATTCACACCACCCCAGACTCTCTGGCACCCAGGATGTGTATTGGGACCAGACATCCCAGCCCACACCCTGGAGGCACACAAACGACATGTAGAAGCCCGCGAAAGCAACCACGTTTCGCGGGAAAGTACATGCCCAAATAAGGAAGGCCCCGGTTCGCCCGACCTGGGGAAGGTGAAGGGAGCAAGACGGTCAGTGGACAGGACAAAGGAGCCTCGTGGTCTGGCCATTTTGGGAGCCAGGCCACCATTTTGGGTTCAGTGCGAAAAACGTGCTCAGAACGCCAAAAGGAGCAAACGATCGCTGCCACCATTCCAGTCCCTGAATGACTTGCACCGATCAAAATACCATCCTAAAAGAGTATCTAGGGCCTGTAGAAGGCTAGAGACCCAAGAGAGCTGTAACTTAGCTTACAGTGCCCTCTTGTGTCATGTTGCACTAAAGCCGCAACATGATAAAAGAAACTACGGGAAACAGCGTTCCCCGGTACTGACTGTCTTAAGGGCATGTCAGTTTCCCCATAAGAAAAGGAGCGAAAGCCCAGAGGGGTGCGGCAGAAGGCTGCACTTCTCTGGCAAAGTCAAGAACAAGGGGAAAAACAACAGCAAAAAGTTTAGGGGTTGCCACATGGAAGGAAAATTACTTACAATTACGAAATCTTTCCTAACACATGTGAACCCATGCCAGAACCCATGCTGGAGAACAATAGTTACAGGTAAGTAACTTGTTCCTTCTTCACCTTCACCCTGGGTTGTGCTTGGGTCCCTTTGGAATATTTAGGTTGCTGATGGAACCACTGGAATCCTACAATGGTATCTATTGTAACCAACAGCCCTGACCTATCTAGAGTTGTTTGTTCTGGTAGAAATCTGAGGGACTGGTTTGAATATTGGTTTTAGTCACCCCATTCGCAAAAAAAGGGTGTAAAGCTCTATTTAGTGGCTACCCTTAACTCTCGGTGGTGGAACCATGGGTTATAATAATGTCTAGGATCCCCCTGGACAACTGGGATTGGGTGCTGCCCCTTCCTTTGCATGAAGCCTACTTTTAAAATAATTGTATTTGGGCCATTGACTCTAGTACTGTCTACCATATTGAGCCTATGTATTTCCTATGGAAAAACTGTGAACAGCTTTCTAAACTCCCCCAATGTAACCAAAAGTTAGTTGCTAACTGTAAGTGAGATTTGTCCACAGCCGTCTGGACAGCGGTGTGAAACCATCTATCCTAAGGCGAAACAAGGTTCCAAACCAAAGGAAAGACCACATTCTCTTTCGTAGCAGATTACCCACAACCTAGACTTAAGTACTCACGGCGGTGCTTTCCAAAAACACTGCTCAAGAGCGGAAAAACAACCCAGTGGGTAAAATATCATCTCTTGCTGTGCGGTTTGCAGGATCCAGTTACCCAGTGGCTTAATCCCTAGACCAGCAACCACCCAAAAGAAGAGTATTTATCCCGCTAGCCAGAAAAGAAAATGAAGGCAAAGATGGCTTCAGAAAACGGAACAAATGACCATGCAGTGTCTGGCGGCTCTAAAGGCAAAGAGGTGCAGCCAGTCAGCAGAATATGGTCCCAAGGAGAAAGCCACGGTGGAGGCGGCCCAGTATGGCCCAGATGAACAACAGAAGGGGTGGTAGTGACTCACCACAACCGTTTTGGACCATGGAAGCTTCCTACCGCAAGACGCAGAACCAAGGAAGTATGCTGGTAAAATGCCAGTAAAAAGGCACAGAAAAGATCCGAGCATGAGGGTCACAGCCCATCCAGCTTGGAGGGCCAGGGGGAGAATGAGGACAGCCCAGTAAGGATGTACAGCAGCCAAAAACGATAATCCGGGGCACAGGGAAGGACAAATGACCCTGTCAGTGGTGTCAAACCTTGTCCTAAATTGTAGAAAATAAGCAAACCTTCAAAATTGAGGCTGGATTAGGGTCTTTTATAGCGAAACTGTGACACTGCTGGATCAGCCCTCCAATCACACAGGGGCACTCAAGCCATTGTTTTGGCAGACAGCTTATCAAGCTGCCCCTAAAAAAACACCAAACACCAAAAATGGTAAAGAAAAAAGGGTTGCCGTTGCAGGGGATGTCAGAAGGCGTCCCTCTGACCAAAAGAGATCAGAGATTCTGAAAACCAAAGAGGAAAAAGTAAAACTTTTAGTGGTCCAATAAAAGGAACCGCAAAAACCCTAAACATTGAATTTTGCCCCAACGCTTATCTTGGACACCAGTTTTTAGCATAGGGATTGGATTCATTAAGTTTAGCTACTGTGGACTGGTACTGCCTTATAAATTATAAGGCCTATGATAATTTGTTAAACATCTCCCACTTTAGGTTGAATTGTAACACTACTTACCTTTAAAGTGCCTACATTCTAAAGTGTGTTGTGTGTTCCATTTTCTTCACCGAACTGATATTGTATGGGTATGTTACTTCTCTCGTAGTACTTTCACTTAATTAATCTGTGTTGATAAAGGATTGTTCTTACTTGTGAGGACAATCTAATGCTTTGAAATCTCTTGTTTGTTCATTGTTAGGAAAGGTTTTCTTTTTTCTGCTTTTCTCTCATAGACGTCTATGGGACATCCTTTTTTGTTGCTTTGTTTTGACTGCTCACCTGACATTTTTGATTAACTTCCATTTTGTTTTTGCTAATTCTTATGGGCAAACTGATCGGAAACCTAAGACTCAGTACTGAGAGAAAGTGTAAGCTCTGTTCGGGCTTTCCTTTGAGCTCTAGGTATATCCCTCTGGGTCCCACAGTCCAACCCAACTTCTTCTGAGGGTGTCCTTGCTTCCTCCCCAAAGGCAAGGACCTGCGCCTCCTTCCAAAAGGGCTTTATTCTGGGGCATGTCCACCAAATATGGGTCCATGAGCCTATTCCCCGACACACCCTCCAGCATGTCTGCAGGGAATCCGGGTAGATTTTATGGAGCCGGACCCGGGTGAAATGCCACCTGAATATCAGTTTGTACCAGAATTCCTGCAACTGTGACGCCTTCACCTATTTGGGTACGAGTCTCCACAACCTTTCCCAATCCTCCCAAAGTTTTTCCCTCCCGAGCGACTTCTCCCACCGCTCTGTGTATGGCCAAGACTCCTGTGGGGTAGAGTCATCCTAGATTTTATAGTGGCCTGATATACGACCCCTTGACCCATTGTGTGTATTGAAAAACCTTTCAAAGGGCGTAAACTGGTGAATTGCTGCTGCCTTCATCTCCGGGTTTAGAAGCCAGTGCCTCAGCTGAAAGTACCTCTACCTTTACTTTTCGTTCCCCCACAAAGCATTGTTTATTTGTTTGTTTATTTATCTGGTAATGCGCACCAAACCCTCAGGTAGCTGGGCGCAGCAGTTACAAGAATATTTGAAGCTTAGTTACAACATGTCGGTAGGTACAACACATACAGTTTGGGGGTTCAGAGGGTAAAGTATACAGATACAATATACAGATACAATATACATATAAATATATATAAAATATACAGGATATATACAGTAGTATAGTCGGCAGAGTGATACATTTAGAATCAAAAGAGTTGTCCAGAAGTCAGAAGCACAGATAGGTAGAGTGGGTGGGCAACATATTAGATGTCCTTAGCTCGAGGCCAATTTTGCAGATTGCGTCTAAATCTGGAGTATGGCTGTTCCGCTCTAAATGCAGGGGGGAGTGCATTCCAAGAAAGAGCAGCTTTAACTGGAAAACTAGCTCCACCAGCTTTGGAGAGTCTAAATCTGGGCACTTCTAGGCAGTGGTGGTTGGATGATCTAGTGTGGCGAGTGGAGGTTGTTCTGGTCAGTCTGGCAGAGAGATAGGGGGATGCGGCATTATTAAGGCATTTGAGGTGAGAGATACTGTTTTAAGGAGTATCCTGTCACTGATTTTTAGCCAATGCTGGTCTCATCGGGTGTTGGATATATCCTCTTTGCAGGGTATGTTCAGAGTTGCTTTCAAAGCATTGTTTTGTAAAATGTGCATTTTATTTAGGATATGTTTGTTAGCGCCTACGTATAGGGCGTTTCAGTAGTAGCTTGGACATTATTAGTGCATTGGCGAGCGTGATACATCTAGCTTTGGATAGAAAGGGTCTGCAGGCCCTAATCAGTTTACAAGCATAAGCTGTTGATGAAGCCATGGCGCTAACTTGTTTTTTTTAGTGATAAGGTAGAGTCAAGATAAAAACCTAATGTTTTTACCTCAGTTACTACTTTGATTACGTTGCCGTCAATGTTGAATGCATCATAGCTGGGGCTAAGTTTTTTTAGGATAGAGTCACAACCCAGAATCAGAATCTCAGTTTTGTCGTCATTCAGACAGAGACCACGTGAGGCCATCCATGCCTGAATGAGGAAATATATCTTATTTACCAGAGCTGTGTCTTCGACGAAGTTGCCCAAAAGGGGTATGAGGATCTGGGTGTCATCAGCATAGTTAGTGTATGTGACGCCCAGCCTGTCAAGTTTGTCGAAGAGTGGTTTGGTAAAGATGGTATACATTGTCGGTGAGACGCATGAACCTTGTGGGACACCACAGGTAATTTGGATTGGGTCTGCGGAAGCTGAGGGGGAGAACACTCATCATACGGTTAGCTAGGAAGGATTGTACCCAGGGTATGGCATCACTCGAGAAATGGGCAGCTGATGCTAGGTGTTTGCATAACACTGCATGATCCACCAGGTCAAAAGCTTCCGATAGGTCGAGGAGGAGTAGCATAGCTGTTTTACCTTTGTCCTTCAACTCGTTGATTTGTGTCTTTAAATCAATTAGTGCCATTTCTGTACCGTGTTGTGGTCTGAATCTGGATTGGCGCGATCCTAGTAGGTGGTTAGCCTCAAGGTAGCTCTGTATTTGGAGGTAGGCTACTCTGTCAATAATTTTGAGGAGGAACGGGACTGTGGCAATCGGTCTGTAATTAGTAGGGATGGCCGGGTATAGGGTCTGTTTCTTAAGTAGCGGTAGTACCCAAGATTCTTTGAGGTTGATTGGGACAGTGCTCGTCTTAAAGGAAGCGTTGATTAGCTTGGAGATAAAGGGTGCTACATCTCTAGCTGCATCCTTAATTATTTGTGCCGGGCAACTGTCACCCTGGCAGTTAGAAGGCTTCAGAGATAGTATAACTTTTTCAGTTTCAGGTATGGAGATGTTAGTGAATCTGAAGTAGGTATCCGAGCTGAGTGTTACAGTGGGTAGGTTAGGATGCTGTGATGCTGGAAATGCATTGGAGGGACAGGGCCTCCCTGTCCTTGTCCTGTAGTCCTTTTTCATTTGTGTTCTGTATTGTTTTCTGCCCGGGAGTTCATGTGGGACTCCTGGCAGTGCAGCTCTTCCTGTATTTGGTTTGGTGTACAGACCCATGGGATACCCTTATGGCACCCATGGGTGGGGGTGCAACCTTGTGCCCCTAGTGTATGTTTTTGGGCACCTGTGTGCGGCCCACAGAGCAGGGTATGGGCTGGTGGCAGCTCCATGCTGAATTTGACAGGTGCTCTGAATATCCTCCATTTTGGGATACCCAGGCCCTGCTATTGGAATCAGTTGATTACTGATAGGAAACAATATGGCCACTGTGGCCTCTTGCTTTCTATTGCCTGTTACCTTGTTTTCCCAATGTCCTGGGAAGCCCTGACTCTGTCCCTTCCCCCTGACTGGCTGTTGGGTGGAAGTTCCATATAAGGTGTTGTTGTGAAGTCCAGGCCCGACTGGCTGGAGCCTTCCCAATGACTGTATGTTGTGGGTACACCCTTTGGGTGGGACCTGGGTGAATGGATGAATGGAGTGTGTGACGAATATGCACTCCTTGTTGTGGATTCTGGTGTTTGACATAATGACTGAGACAGCCCTGCCCGAAACTGGTATAAATGCAGTGTGGAGTGTTGAATGGCTGGGTACGTGTTCCAATACATATAACTTGTTGTGAGTGTCTGGAGAGAAGTGAATGGCCTGAATACACTATGCACCTGATTGGCTGCCTGCCTGTATGAATGTCCTTCTGAGTGATTGGTTGCCTGAGTGTGACCCTGCAGAATGAATGGGAGATCAATTAGTATATCTGGGGGCCTCTCACTGCTAGAATTCGTGTTCAGAAGCTGAAGAGAAACTGGAGTTGTAACTGAAGCTTAACCTTGAAGCCCTCCTTGAAGAGAAGTCTTGCTGCTGCTCTACTTCGTCGATCCGAAAGCTGCTGTGTCTCCAAGGACTGACCCAGAGAGGACCTGGTTAGGCGCCCTCTTCCCAAGCTACGAGGGACCATTGTGCACTGCTAATCTTTGCCAGGGCTCCCTGGTAGACAGACCTACGAAAGGCTGCCGACCGGAGACGGGGACTGCCACGGAATCACAAGGAGAAGAGCCCGGGCACTGTTTTCCATCACCGTCGACGACCGCCGGAGCCGCCGTGCTCCCTTTGCCTAAGTAACATTTGATCCAAGGACGCTCTCGTCTGCACTGTCGACCGCTTTGTCCCCCCGGAGAAAGTCGAGGCCGCCGACGCACCGAAGAGCATCCGCCGGTGGGTTTCCCGCCACCTAAAGACCACAGAGATGCCGACGACTCGACGCCCTTGCTGGGCCACAGTTCTTCAAACTCTTTGTGGTCCTGAACTATCGTCACCGAGGTGCCCGGCACGCCTCTTCCTTGTAGGACGCCAACGCTCCGTCGTCAACGAGCACTGCTAGGAACGAAGTTGCCACCTCACCGTCGTCGTTCAACCCTTTTCCTCGTGGGGTCTCAACGATCCGTGGCTCCTGCTTTAAAGGGAGCCGCACAAGAAGGATCCGTCGACGACCCGACGACGAACTCTGCTATTCCAGGTACATTAGGGTTGTAGAACTACTTTAGAAGGAAATACAACTTTTGTGAACAATATATGGACTGTGCTGGTGATATATCTTTACTTTACAGGTTGCCCAGTTGGGGGGGATCTCCACACATAATTGTGCGTAGGTGGTAGGGGCCAGTATTCTGCCAATTGTTCTAACCAACTGCTTTCCTCCTATGACTATTGTTGGTTACCTTTATTAATTGATTTGTGTGACATTTTACCAGAGTACAGTTGATGCACTTTAATGGAATCTAATAATAATTGTGGTACCACTTAGAACTGTATATATTTGCCATTATAGAGTAACTAAACACAAAGTGAGTTATTGTGATTGTATATAACCTTGAACTTAATTATAAAAGACTGTGTTTTAACTAATACAGTGTGTGGACATTCCTTTGTGGGGGCTTGGGGACTACACTGTACTTAAGAACCAGCCTGCATCACCTCCTGAGAAGCTAGGCCTTGATTGCTCGACTACGTTACCAATAATATTGAAGCGTTTGAAATGGCTTGTGCAATTCATGTCGTCGATAAAAGAAATTGGGCTGTTTGTTTGTTAAGCAGAGTGCCTCAGACTGGATATGACTGTATACTGAAACTAAGTGTGGAAGAAAGTGGTCAGTATGAGTGCATGAAGTCTGCTTTGATTGCCAAGTTTGGCAAGACACCTACCCAATACCTTTAAAAGGTTCAGGGATTTTAAGAAAAGGGAGAATGTGTCTTGTGTTGACTGGATGAGTGCTGCGCACAGGAACATGATGGGGTGGATTGATGGTTACAAAGTGAAAACGTTTGTTGAATTGTCTTACCTGCTGTTTTTTGACCATTTTTCTGAAGCATGTTCACTAGAGCTGCGTCAGTATGTTGCTGACAAGAACATTTTGGATCCCTTTAAGCTGGCCAGGCTAACTGACAAGTGGGTCCCCCACTGGGTGTACCCTAAGGACTCCAGTGGGAAGGACAAGGACAAAGAAAAGGGGACCTCTCAGAAAGCTGAGGAGGCCCAAAAGCAATCACAGTCGGGTAAACCAAAACCCTCCTCTCCTAAGACCCAAAAATCTAGTGGGGATAAGTCATCTGTGGGTGGAAATAAGAGTAGTGGTCCATCTGCTGCAAAGCAGGCTCCAGTGGTTCCAGTACCGTACCCTGCATTCCTGGCACTTGTTGGGAATGTAGGGCTCTGGATTACAAGAAGGTTGGCTCCAAGTATAAAGGTAAGGCACTTGGAGTACAGGCTGTCAGCCTGCGCTACCCTTACCCCATGTCTGAGGTGGAGGCCACTGTCCTCCCCTCTTCTACAGGAATCACATTTGGTGCTCCTGTAGAGATTTCCTTAGTGTCCCTTGGGGCCTGGGACCAGTATGCAGAAGTACTGGCAACTATCCCAGAGAACACCCGTAGGTTTTTGAGAAGTGTCCTCTTGAATGGCCAGCCTTCTACTGGTTTAAGAGACACTGGGGCAAGCATGACAGTGGTGGACAGGACCCTGCTCAAGCCAGAGGACGATGTAGGTGCTCCTCTAAGAACCACCAGGTTAGCTGGTGGGCCTCCCAAATTATCGCATGTAGCCTTAGTCACACTCATGATTGGAAACAAGACAGCAAAGATTCCTGTCCTGGTTCAGGACAATGTTCCTGCTAACATTCTGTTGGGTAATGATCTAGTGGAGTTGGGGTTGATCTCGGATGGTCTCCCCATGGCTGCTGCTGCAGTCACTAGGTCACAGGTGACACAGGGTCTGGCTGTGAGTCAGGTACCCGAGCCAAAGGTGAGGTCTTAAGGCAAGAAGACGGAAGAACAAGAAGGCCACCTCTGTGAAGGGGGCTCCTTCTCTTCCTGCTGTTCCTACAGCACCCATTGGGATCCATGCTCCGGACGGGCTGGATCCAGTGGAAAACCCAAACTCAAATCCTGAGGTAGAAGAGACAGAAGACACTCATGTGGGAGAGGTTCTCAACCCGGAGGACCACTCCGACCTTAAATGCCTGTTGGCTGAAGGGGGACCCTCCCGAGCGGACTTCTGTGAGTGCCACTCTCTCGAGGGTCTGAGGAAACAGGCCCTGTCCTAGGCACAAGGAGAAGTGCCTAGGACATCCAAATCTATTGGGGGGGAGAGCTCCTTGTTAGTGAGCCCACTAAGCCTGAACCTGGTGCCCTCAAGAGGTTGGTGGTACCCCAACTTTACAGGCCCTTCCTGCTGCAGTTGGCGCATGAGGTGCCCTTACCTGGTCATCTTGGTACCAAGAAGACAAAGCAAAGGCTCTCTGCCCATATCTACTGGCCTGGGATGGGAGTAGAAGTGGACTCCCACTGCAGGACCTGCCCAACCTGTCCGTTATCTGGCAAGACTGGAGGCAGTGTCATTGCCCCAATGCAACCATTACCAGTGGTTGGCACACGATTTGAGAGGGTGGGCTTCAACATTGTCAGTCCCCTTGACCCTCCCACTTCAGGTGGACATCGGTGCATCCTGGTCTTAGTTGATCATGCCACCAGGTATCCTGAGGCTATACCCCTTCGGACTGTTACTGCCAAGGTGGTTGCCAGGGCTCTCCTGGGCATTTTCACCCGTGTTGGATTCCCGAAGGAGGTTGTCTCTGATAGAGGATCCAACTTCATGTCTAGTTACATGAATACCATGTGGAAAGAGTGCAGGGTAACCTACAAGTTCTCCACCTCTTTCCATCCCAGACCAATGGTCTGGTTGAGAGATTTAATAAAACTCTCAAGGGCATGCTAGGCGCTTTGGAAGAGCCCCTAAGGAGGAAATGGGATCACCTCCTGCCATGCCTGCTGTTTGCTTACAGAGAGGTACCTCAAGAGGGTGTTGGTTTCAGCACCTTTGAGTTACTCTTTGGACATCCCGTGAGGGGGCCCCTTGCCTTGATCAGAGAAGGTTTGGAGGCCACCCCTCCAGGTCCCGCCAAGCAAACGGGGGACTATGTGTTAGGCCTCAGATGGAGGATGACACAGATGATGGGTCAAGCGACAGCCAATCTCAAGCCCAGCCATGAACTGAATAAATACTGGCATGACCTTAAAGCCTCACACTTGGCTTTGACTCCGGGACAGGAAATCCTTGTGATGGAGCCTACCAAGCCTAGAGCTTTGGCAGACAAGTGGACTGGACCCTTTAGGATCATCTCCAAGATGGGCAAAGTCAATTATCTGGTTGACATGGGAGTCCCTGGGGTAGCCTCTCAGGTATTCCATGTTAACAGGCCCAAGCCTTTCCACAGGCGAGCAGAAGTCTCATGTCTCTTGCTAGCTTCAGAGCAAGAAGAGGATGAAAGTGAGCCCCTTCCTGATTTGCTGTATAACAACCCTCAGGGTGGATCAGTGGAGGGAGTGCATCTTTCTCCAGATCTGACGACAGAGCAGCAGAAGGCCTGCAGGGCTTTGCTCTGGCAGTATGGCTCTCTGTTTTCACTTACCCCAGGCCTTACACCGTGGTGTAGGCACAGAATTGACACTGGTGACAGTGTGCCTGTCGAGAACAGGTGCTACCGTATGTCAGATACAGTTAAGAACCACATTCAGGCTGAGGTCGCCAAGATGTTGGATCTGGGATTTATTGAACCCTCAACCAGTGGTCCTTGTCCCCAAGGCAAGTTCCCAGGCAGGTACCAAGGATTGGAGGTTCTGTGTGGACTACCGAGGAGTCAATGCCATCACCAAAACTGACGCGCACCCATTGCCCCGGGCTGATGAGCTTGTGAACACCATAGGTGCTGTCAAATTTGTGAGCACCTTTGACCTTACCTCAGGCTATTGGCAAATATCTCTGACGGACCATTCCAAGGAAAAGACAGCGTTCTCAACACCCAAGGGGCTCTGCCAATTTAGGGTCATGCCTTTTGGGTTGAAAAATGTCCCTGCCACCTTCCAGAGATTGGTCAATCATGCGCTCAGTGGGCTGGAGGCCTTTTGTGTGGCCTACTTAGAAGACATTGCCGTCTACAGTTCCACCTGGGAAGAGCATTTGACACATCTGGAGAAGGTGTTGCAGGCCTTGAAAAGGGCAAACCTCACTATCAAGGCCACCAAGTGCCAGATAGCTCTCGGGAAAGTCATGTATCTTGGTCATGAGGTAGGAGGGGGTCAAATCCAACCTCTGCCCAGTAAAGTACAGGATGTACATGACTGGGAGACTCCCACTACTCAAACCCAGGTGAGAGCCTTTTTGGGCCTCACTGGGTATTATCGCAATTTCATGGCGGACTATGGAACCATAGCTGCACCTCTGACAGCTCTGACTTCACCCAAACAACCTAGGAAGGTTAATTGGACTGAAGACTGTCAGAGGGCCTTTGATGGTTTGAAAGAATGTCTTTGTAGGGCACCTGTGTTGTGTGCGCCTGACTACAGCAAACCCTTTATCGTCCAGACAGATGCCTGCAACACCAGAATTGGAGCTGTCTTGTCCCAGTTAGATGACAAAGGGAGGGAACATCCTATCTTATACATCAGTAGACAACTCAAGGGTAGAGAACTGAGGTGGGCTACTGTTGAAAAGGAATGTTTTAGCATAGTTTGGAGCCTTATGCGTTTTAGGCCCTACCTTACAGGGTCCACCTTCAAGGTCCAAACAGATCATAAGCCCCTGAAGTGGCTTATGCAGATGAAGGGTGAGAACCCAAAACTGCTCAGGTGGTCCATTAGCCTGCAAGGGCTAGACTTCACCATAGAGCATAGACCGGGGAAGAGTCACGATAATGCAGATGGCCTTTCCAGAAGGTATGTTGACCGTTTGGATGAGGGTGTCTATCTCATGGGAGATTAGGCACCCTAACCTCAGTCTGGGGTTGGGGGGGGCGACTGTGATACTGGAAATGCATTGGAGGGAGTCCTTTTTCATTTGTGTTCTGTATTGTTTTCTGCCCAGGAGTTCATGTGGGAGTCCTGGCAGTGCAGCTCTTCCTGTTTTTGGTTTGGTGTACAGACCCATGGGATACCCTTATGGCACCCATGGGTGGGGGTGCAACCCTGTGCCCCTAGTGTATGTTTTTGGGCACCTGTGTGTGGCCCACAGAGCAGGGTATGGGCTGGTGGCAGCTCCATGGTGAATTTGACAGGTGCTCTGAATATCCTCCATGTTGGGATACCCAGGCCCTGCGATTGGAATCACTTGATTCCTGATAGGAAACAAGATGGCCCCTTGCTTTCTATTGCCTGTTACCTTGTTTTCCCAAAGTCCTGGGAAGCCCTGACTCTGTCCCTTCCCCCTGACTGGCTGTTGGGTGGAAGATCCATATATGGTGTTGTTGTGAAGTCCAGGCCAGACTGGCTGGAGCCTTCACAATGACTGTATGTTGTGGGTACACCCTGTGGGTTGGACCTGGGTAAATGAAGTGTGTGACGAACATGTACTCCTTGTTGTGGATGTCTGGTTTCTGGTGTTTGACACAATGACTGAGACAGCCCTGCCCGAAACTGGTATGAATGCAGTGTGCAGCTTGGAGTGTTCAATGGCTGAGTACATGTCCCATTACATATAACTTGTTGTGAGTGTCTGGAGAGAAGTGAATGGCCTGAATGCACTATGCACCTGATTGGCTGCCTGCCTGCATGAATGCCCTTACCCATTGGTTGCCTGAGTGTTACCCAGCAGAATGAATGGGAGATCAACTAGTATATCTGAGGGCCTCTCACTGCTAGAATTCGTGTTCAGAAGCTGAAGAGAAACTGGAGTTGTAACTGAAGCTTAACCTTGAAGCACTGCTGGAAGAAAAGTCTTGCTGCTGCTCTACTTAGTCGATCTGAAAGCTGCTGTGTCTCCAAGGACTGACCCAGAGAGGACCTGGTTTGGTGCCCTCTTCCCGAGCTACGAGGGACCATCATGCACTGCTAATCTTTGTCATCGCTCCCTGGTAGACAGACCTACGAAAGGCTGCCGACTGGAGACGGGGGACTGCCGCGGAATCACAAGGAGAAGCGCCCGGACACTGTCGTTCATCACCTTCGACGACCAGAGCCACCGTGCTCCCTTTGCCTAAGTAACATTTGATCCAAGGACGCTCTCGTCTGCACTGTCGACCGCTTTGTCCCGCCGGAGAAAGTCAAGGCCGCCGACGCACCGAGGAGCATCTGCCGGTGGGTTTCCTGCCACCTAAAGACCACAGAGACGCAAACGACTCGACGCCCTTGCTGTGCCACAGTTCTTCAAACTCTTTGCGGTCCTGAACTATCGTCACTGAGGTGCCCCTCACGCCTCTTCCTTGCAGGATGCCAACGCTCCGTCGTCGACGAGCACTGCTAGGAACGAAGCTGCCACCTCACCGTCGTCGTTCAACCCTTTTCCTCATGGGATCTCGATGATCCGTGGCTCCTGCTTTAAAGGGAGCCGCTCAAGAAGGATCAGTAGTCAACCCGACGACTAACTCTTCTATTCCAGGTACATTGGGGTTGTAGAACTACTTTAGAAGGTAATAAGACTCTTGTGAACAATATATGGACTGTGCTGGTGATATATCTTGACTTTACAGGTTGCCCACGTGGGGGGATCGCCACACAAAATTGTGCATGGGTGGTAGGGGCCAGTATTCTGCCAATTGTTCTAACCAACTGCTTTCCTCCTATGTCTATTGTTGGTTACCTTTATAAATTGATTTGTGTGACATTTTACCAGAGTACAGTTGATGCACTTTAATGGAATCTAATAATAATTGTGGTACCACTTATAATTGTATATATTTGCCATTATAGGTTAACTAAGCACAAAGTGAGTTATTGTGATTGTATATAACCTTGAACTTAATTATATACAGACTGTGTTTTAACTAATACAGTGTGTGGACATTCCTTTGTGGGGGCTTGGGGACTACACTGTACTTAAGAACCAGCCTGCATCACCTCCTGAGAAGCTAGACCTTGATTTCTCGACTACATTACCAATAATAGAGAATCTTGGCTGTGGTCCTCTGTGCCTCTCCTCTGCCATATAGAGAGCAGAAGTGCAGACACCCCCCTCCAGTCTTTACAGATACGTCTCAGTGGAGCGCAGGGATGCTTTTTTGTTAGCTATTTTAGTCTGTAGAGTAGCTATTTTGGTGGATAAAGCATTCTGGATTCTAGTGCACCATTGCTTATCTTTGGGGACATTATCCGTGGGTGGAATGGGGTTTTCCATTTCACGAAGGATAGTGAATAGCACCTTGGTATTAGAATTAGCCTTAACGATTCTGTCATTGAATGTGTTCCTTTTGGTGAGGATTATTTCTTTCTTGTACATGCTGGCGCAGTTAGTTAGTAGGACTTTGTTTGAGGGGATTGGGTCCTCCGACGTATTCCATATCTTTGACAGTAATCACCACAGCTGTGCTGCTTCGGAAAATCTGTCTGCGTCCTGCGTCGATGACGTCGATACGCCCTCCTCAAGGACCTCCTCTGATGGCCGACGTCACCAGATATTATAAGTAGGACGCACGACGCCCGTAGCCTCAGTTCCGTTTTTTCCGCAAACGTGTTCGCTTTGGAGATCTCGGCGAGCCTGGACACTTTGTTCGTTTGTAAAAATCGGGATGTTTTCCTCTTCTTCCACCCTGCGTCCGTGCTTCAAGAAGTGTGGGGACTGTGGGTCCAAGATGTCGGTGACGGATTCGCACAACGCCTACCTCTGGTGCCTCGTGAGGGCCACGACACAGATGATTGTGTCGACTGCCAGTCGCTTACGTCCAAGGCCTTGCGGGAACGTAAGAAGAAGCCGTCGGTCGGTAAGGTGTCCAAGCCCCGGAAGGCGAGGTACACTGGGCTTTCGACGGACGATTCGAGGGGTGACTCTCTGCATCGTAGTCGTAAGTCTAGGGGGTCTCGGTCCCAGAGTGGGTCCCGCCCCTCCTCTGCCTCTTCGAGGCACTCCCGGAAGCACCGTCATCGGTCGCCTTCCCCGTCCTCGTCCAAGGACTCCGCCCGTTGGCGGGTTTCTTATCCCACCAAGCGTTCCTCTCCGGAGGAATGGGCTTCCTTCGGGAAGAAAATGTTGGCGATTCTTGATTCGCAGGGCTCCGGTCCGTCCGCGCCTCCGAGAGGGCTCGGTCGTGACCATACTAAAGACACCGCTCGTACGCCTTCAGGCTCGGGTGGTCGGCACGATTCGCGGGAACGGTCCCGCTCGGACAAGGGGAATCATTCCAGTCATGCCTGTTCCAGGTCCCGGTCCTCGACGCGCTCGAGCCCGTGTGCACCTGTGAAGTCTTCGAAGAAGACGTCGACGCCGGTGGCACCAAGGTCGTCGACGGACTCTCTCGAGGCTCCACCTCCGAGGAAGTCGTCGACGCCATCGGCGCCCAGGCTGTCGAGGGACACGCTCGGGGCTCCGCCCTCGAGGCCTGTGTCGAGGCGTTGATGCTGTCGGCGCTGCCCTTGATGTTGATGCCGATTCACTCGACGCCATTTCCCTCGACGCCATTTCCCTCGACGCCTTTCGAGGCTGTTATGTTGGAGGTACCCCGTGGCACGGGGGAACCCCCTAGAAAGGCTCTGGCCAAGGCAAAACATGTCTCTCTCCTGTATTCTTTGCCCACTTTCCAGCCTATGAAGTATATTTCCAAGGTGGAAGAGGTTTCTGAAGATGGGTTGGTTCCGGACACTGTACCAGATGAGATTCTTTCTGGTCATAGCCAGATTGAGGACTTGCGTCAGTCACTGCATGACGCCAGTGGTCTGGACACCTCTCCGGAGGCGGATTTCTGTAGGCCTGAGCCTGGCACCCATGCCAAGTCATCATACCGGCGCCTTATGTCGAGGGTCACGGACTA
The DNA here is from genome assembly GCF_040938575.1 of Ambystoma mexicanum. NCBI lineage: Eukaryota > Metazoa > Chordata > Amphibia > Caudata > Ambystomatidae > Ambystoma > Ambystoma mexicanum. The sequence continues at coordinate 778,217,128 of NC_090921.1, read as the reverse complement.
CTTGGGGTGGTCGCGCCCCCAGTTGATTTTGTGCAGGATGACCTGACGGATATCCTCGACCAAGGACCACCCACTGACCCGGTACTGCCATTCCATATGGCTCTGCAAAGAAGGGTGGCAGCGGCTTGGACTGCTCCGGAGAGTCTCCCGGCAGTGGGCCAGTCTTTGCTGCGAAAATACCACCCAGCCAGTAGTGACCCCTGCTACTTCACCACGCACCCCACTCAGGAGAATTTGGTGGTGCAGGCGGCTATGGCCCCAGCAAAGCAGGCATCGTATCCTACCATCCCTCCTGATAGGGACGACAAGCATTTTGATGGCTGGGCGAAGAAAGTGTTTTCTTCAGGGGGTATGGCTCTTCAGGCGGTCAATTCCGTATGTGCCTTGTCACGTTATACCCACACTCTCTCGAACTGTATTTCATTAGCGGCTGAACATATTCCCGAAGATGGTTTTCTTGCTATTATTCAGGATGGCAAGGATGCCATGTGGGAGTCCGTTCAGTCGGGTTTCGACATGGCAGACTGTGTCAGCCGGTCCATGGCGGCGAGCACCATAATACGCAGGTTTGCGTGGTTGAGGAAGTCGGGGTTTGCTCCTGATGTGCAAGCCAGGCTCCTCAACATGCCCTTTGATGGTGAACATCTTTTTGGCAGCAAGGCTGACGAGAGCCTTGAGAGGTTGCAGACCTCCAAAGCTGCAGGGAAGTCGTTGGGCACTGCAGTCCGCCAACCTCAGCCTTTTTGTTCTAGGGGACAGCAATGGAGGGGAGGTTCCTTTCGTTATTACTCATCCTTTAGTAAAGCGAGAGGAGCTGCAAGTCAAAGGGGCAACCGTAGGAGTGCCACAGGTGGAAAACAAGATACTCGAGGTGCCAAGGCCGCGCGAGCACTTGCCTCTTTGCCCTCAGGCAACGCCGCAGCCGCTTCTGCTCAGTCATGAGGCCCATGCTTCGCTGGTTGGGGGAAGGCTGGCGCAGCATCTTGTAGAATGGCGTGCCATTACTTCAGATGTGTGGGTTCTGGAGATCATAGCCCACGGCTACTGTCTTCCTTTTCGGCAGAGGTCTCACGACAATCCACCGGGGACTTTCTCGTTGAAGAGTCCGGATCCGCTCCTTACGCAGGAAATTCAATCCCTGCTGGAGAAAGGCGCCATAGAACTGGTGTCTGTAGCGGAGAGGAACATGGGATGGTATTCCCCTTATTTTTTGATTTTGAAGAAAGACGGGGGATTGAGACCCATCGCGGTTTGAACAAACTTCTCAGGAAGGACAAGTTCAAGATGGTTACTCTCTCTCAAGTCCTCCAGGCCCTTCAACTTCAGGACTGGTTGGTGTCTCTCGACCTCAAGGACGCTTATTTTCATGTGCCGATCCATCCCAAGCACAAGAAGTACCTGAGTTTTGCGGTTGGCGATTTGCACTTTGTTTCGGGTCCTGCCGTTCGGATTGACCTCCGCCCGAGGGTTTTCACCAAGCTCATGGTGGTGGTGGCAGCGTATCTCGGGAAAGGGGGGATTCACGTCTACCCCTACCTGGACGATTGGTTGATCAGGGCGCGCTCTCCCGAGCAAGTCCTGGATCATCTGTCCGTCACCTGCCACTCCCTTCACAGGCTGGGCTGCTCCCTCAATTTAAAGAAGTCCCACTTGACGCCAACTCAGCGGCTCCAGTACATCGGAGCAGTGCTTGACACGTCCATGGGGCAGTGTTTTCCTCCCCAGGTGAGCGCTCACCACATTCAGCAGATGGTGCTAAAGTTTCAACATGCCCAGAGTCTCCCTGCGTTCGAGTTCTTGAGATTGCTCGGCCTCATGGCATCCTGCATTCTTCTGGTGCCAGAGGCCAGGTTGCGGATGAGATCTTTGCAATGGGCACTCAAGCTCCAGTGGTCTCAGTCCTCTGGCAGGATGTCGGACCCCGTTCAGGTGCCGCCCTTTGTCATCCAGGACCTTCTGTGGTGGGCCGTCGAAGGCAATCTGATGAAGGGGGCTCCATTTTGGCTGCCCTGGCCGGAGGTGACGATCGTGACGGACGCATCCCTCACGGGATGGGGAAGCTCATACCAACGAGTTGACAGTCAGCGGTCGTTGGTCTCCATCGGAGTCCAGACTCCATATCAATCTGTTGGGAGTTGAGGGCCGTCAGGCTTGCCCTGAAGGCTTTTCTGTCGACTGTGCGAGGAAAGAATGTCCTGATCCTGACGGACAACACAGTGGCCATGCACTACCTCAACAAAAAGGGGGGGGGGGCAGGGTCACTTCCTCTGTGCAGGGAGGTGTTAGGCAGAAACATGTGCAGTTCCCTTAGGGACCACTGCAAAAAGTTTAAGACCACAAGAGTAAGCAGTAAACCCAATTGGTAGCAGTCCGCACCACCCAGATTTACCTGGTAGCTGTGGCTGAGCAGTCAGACTTCCCTCAAAAAGAGTTAGGCAGTATATAGAGTATACACAATAGGGCCAAAACTACAGTAGAACCAGCAAACACTGACCAGAGCTTTGGTATTAAAAGTATATAATTATTTATTTAAAACACACTTATGAAAATACACTGGCACTAATATATCAAGCAAGTTCAAACACAGTCACTATAAGTATATACACCTCAGTAGTTAATTATTCGACAAGTCTAGGTTAAGACACCACTTATTAGCAAAACAGAGGTGAGTACGTAACCTTAGATGGAACTCCAATAATTTGTTAAAAAAGGGAGAGAAAAGGCAGAGCATGGAAATAACACAGTACCAACACTTTTAATAACCCCCAGTAAGGCAGGAAAGGCAGAGTCCACTGTAGAGCCAAAGTTCATAGGCCAGGCCCACTCTTAGAGAGAGCAAGGCTGAATGTGCCCAAGATTACACAGTGGAAATGCACTCAAAGTCTTTGCAGAAAATGTCAAAAGAGGTTGGATCAGTTCAGAAAGATAAAGTTAGAAGGTTTGGAGGCCAACCCAGTTGGAAAGACAAGGATTTACGGGACACCTTGGACAGTCTGTTGCAAGGGCGGCCAGACGGGACACAGTACCTTAAATGGTGAGAATGTTCCAGCAGGGGCAGTTGTTCCTGGCAGCGGGTGCAAGTCGTGGCTTCGACCAGAGGAAGAGATGATCTCGACGAGGAAGAAAGCTGGAAGTCGTTGCACTGCCAGGGATGAAACCAGCCGCGGAGTTCCCGATTTAAAAGGTACAACCCTTTTATTCCCAGTCAGTGGCGAAGCGTGGCTATCAGGCCGCCGGGGTGCTTGGCACGGGCGATTCGACCATGAGACGTCCTGGAAGGCGAAAAAGGCGAACTGGTTGGTCCCACCAGCTCAAAGGGAATAAGACTCTTCTGGAAGAAGATCTCCTCTGTCGTTGGGGAAGTGGTGAGTTCTTTACAGCAGGGCTCCACCGGTGGTGTCGTAGTTGTAGATGGCTCAGCTTCTCCCCTCTTCGGATTCTTTAGGTCCTGTGGCGACTTCTGAAGTTCCAGTCCCCAAAGCCCTGCTTTTATGCAGAAAAAACCCCATTCAACAGCCTAGCTGTCACGGAAACATGCTAAGTGGTGAGCCGGGCGGCTCACCACTGGGCCAATCACACAAGAGTGCGACTTGAGTTGCCAAGGCAACTCAATCCAGGGTGCCTAATCCCCCTCCCACACATCCTGTAGGCCCCAGACAGAGTGGCACCATTTAGAGGGCTTCTGTGCAGAAGCCCGCCAAAAAGTGGAACAAAGGGCTCGACTTGGGTTAGAGTTTCAGAGGCGAACACAAACGCCATTTTAAAACCGAGTCCTGGCAAAAAGACCCAACCGGGGAATTAATATTAAATAAATAACCCGGCGGTATCTTGAACATTGCACCAAAAGGTGGTGCGGTTAAAATCAATGGGAAAATCCCATAAGAAATATTCCGGTGGAATATTTCGCGTGGTATCCACTGCCACCAGCCAGAAACTCGACAAGGGGGGACTGGACATTGCCCCCCTTGAAAAACAGACCCAGGGGCAATCGAATTACCCCTACCAGTACTTCCACAATATGATGGTTTGTACTGGTTCTGTTCACAATTTGAGACTAGTAAAGCCAATGGTGACTTTACATGCCCTGGGAGACAGTAGTCAGTCCCAGGGTTTGGGGTCTATTTTTGGGGGTCACTATGACACCCCCGTGTTACTGCACTGAGGGTGCTGTGTAACACACATACCAAAAACACATGAAGCCCTATGGAGTAAAAGACCCCATAGCCCATAAAACACATTCACAGTCAAAAGACATTCTCAAATCATGCCTAAGAGTGGGAGAAAAAGAGTCTCACTCTTAGCAGGAGAAAAAAAAATAAACCCCAAAAATCAAGCAAAGCTGCTGGGGGACTCACTAGGTTTGGGAAATTAGCCTTAACAGAGAATTCTCCCTAACAGGAGGCGATGCAGCTCTGGTTCTGGGCAATCCAGCAGGAAGTTTCGATCTCAGCAGTTCATCTGGCCGGAGACGAAAACGAGACGGCGGACGCTTTTAGCAGGCAGGGCGCGATCTCTCACGAGTGGGAGTTGGCTCAGGAGATTCTCCTGGAGATCTTCGCCCTTTGGGGGACCCCTCAAGTGGATCTCTTTGCCTACAGTGTCAACCGGAAGTGCGAAAGGTTCTGCACGCGGGAATTTCCTCCAAGAGGAGCCTTAGGAGACGCGTTCGTAGTGGAGTGGTCCTTCCCACTGCTGTACGAGTTTCCTCCAGTCCCCGTCATTCCGCAAGTGCTGCGGAGGTTACGGAGGTTCGGTTCCCGGATGTTCCTCATTGCTCCGGCATGGGCCAAGAGGACGTGGTACCCGGACCTTCTCGACTTGTCCATCTGCCCTCCACGTCGTCTTGCCTACCGAGATGATCTGCTCTCACGGGAGGGGGGTCAGGTTCTCCATCCAGAGGTCCGATCCCTCAACCTTCAGGCTTGGCTTCTGAAAGGTTGAGGTATAAGGATTGGGACCCCCCTGAAGACGTGATGGAGGTTTTGCTTTCGGCCAGAAGGCCCGCAACGAAGTCTCTGTACCGTTGCCGTTGGAGAAAGTTCTGCGACTGGTGCAGGGTTAAGAATGTGGATCCTTTTTCATGTGATATTCCTGTGGTTCTGTCTTTTTTGCTTTCTTTGGCCCTCAAGGGCCTGCAAGTGGGTACCGTTAAAGGTTACCTGGCGGCGCTGTCCATATTTAAGCGCTCATCTGAAGAGTGTTCTTATTTTAAAATTCCTTTAATTTCTCAGTTTCTAAAAGGGCTCACTAATGTGTTCCCCCCGTCACCTTTCCAGGTGCCGGTTGGGATCTGAACCTTGTTCTCAAGTTTCTAATGGGTGCTCCCTTTGAGCCTTTGCATTCTTGTCCTTTGAGACTGTTAACCCTTAAAACTGTGTTTAGTTGCGGTCACTTCCGCTCGCAGAGTGAGTGAGTTACAGGCACTTTCAGTTAAACCACCCTTCACTGTGTTTCATAAGGACAGGGTTGTCCTTAGTGTTCGTCCTTCCTTTCTTCCGAAGGTGGTGTCAGAATTTCATTTAAGCCAGAAGGTTATTCTTCCGCCATTTTCTCCTCCTCCACATCCTAGTAAGGAAGAGGAGAGGCTCCATAGGCTGGATCCTAGGAGAGCTTTAAGCTTCTACATTTCACGCATGTCCCGGGTCAGAGTGGATGATCAACTCTTTATTGGTTACGCTGGAAGGCGTTTGGGACAAGCTGTTACTTAGCAGACTTTGTCTCGATGGATCATCTTGGCAATTTACGAATGTTACCGCTTGGCGGGTAAGGACCCTCCGGTAGGCTTACGGGCCCATTCTACCAGGGATATGTCTGCCTCTACTGCCCTGCAGAGGGGTGTTCCTATTCGTAACATCTGTGATGCAGCCACCTGGGCTTCGGTCCATACTTTTGTACGTCACTACTCCCTCGATTCTATCCGGGGGCAGGATCTGGCCTTTGGCAAGGCGGTCCTTTACTCTGCAATTTTATTGGGCATTCTAAATTTGTATATTCTAAATTCCTTTCCCACCTCCTTACGTTGGTACTGCTTTGGGAGTCTGTCATAGATATGGAATACGTCGGAGGACCCAATCCCCTCGAAGAACAAGTTACTCTCTTACCTGGTAACGTTCTTTCGATGGGATGGTCCGACGACATATTCCATATCGCTCCCTCCCTGCCTACCCCGCTACAGAATTTCTCATGCGATTGCAGCTTACATTTCCACATGGCTTTCTTTGTTCATACTGGCAGAAGATTGGTGCCACACGTTCTGGGAAAAAACTACAACTGAGGCTACGGGCGTCCTGCGTCCTACTTATAACATCTGGTGACGTCGGAGGAGGTCCTCGAGGACGGCGTATCGACGTCATCGACGCAGACGCCGAAAGATTTTCCGAAGCAGCACAGCTGTGGTAATTACTGTCATAGATATGGAATACGTCGTCGGACCATCCCATCGAAAGAACGTTACCAGGTAAGAGAGTAACTTGTTCTTCTCGTCCGCAGGGGAGTGTCGCCAAATAGTTTGGAGTTTTTTTTTTTGGAGTCGTAGTTCTTTAAGGTGGGGCGTGAACCAGTTATTAAGGTGGAACTTTTGTTTGCTTTTACGTTGTTTGACTGGCGCAATGATGTCAAGGGTCTTGGTCATAGTGTTATTAAAGGTCTCTACTAGAACGTTCGGGTCGGAATTATTGGTGACGGAAGAGAGGGTAGGGAGGAGGTGAGGAAGTAATTTTTCAGCAGTGATATCTTTTTTACTACTGGTGGGGAGAGATGGTGCCATGTCAATGTTTTTCTGCTTTTGGGGCTCTATTGTGGAAGAGAAGCCAATTAGGTAGTGGTCGTTCCAAGGTTGTGGTATTATTTTGGTGATATTGATAGAGCATTTCATGTTGACTACCCAGTCTAATATTCGTCCTTTGATGCGATTGGGGGCAAGGATATTTTGGGTCAGACCATGTTCAGTCAATAAGGTTTGGATAGATTGGGCCTGTTTGTCATTGGGATCATTGAAGCCCAGATTGAAGTCTCCTAGCAGTAGAAGCTGTGTAGCGTCCTTAGTGTAGTTGGTGAGGAGACTCTAAAGGTCTATTGGACCAGGAGGTCTATATATCAAGAAAATAGTTAATGTGCTATTATTGGATATAGGTAGTTTAGCTGAAAGTAATTCACAGGATTTGATTTCAGGGGGTATAGTTAGCCTTAATGCCAATTTAGTTTTGGCTATAGTAGCAAGGCCACCTCCTCTGGTGTTGGGCCTGTCTACTCTAAATATTTGGTAGTTATCTGGTATAGCTTATCTGGTATAGCAGGGCAGGACCTGCTGCATCATGAAGCCAGGATTCAGTAACAGCCATGATGTCTAAGTCGTCAATTGAGAGTATGTCTGCAATTTCGGTAGTATGTGCCATAAGAGATCTTGCATTAATGAGGGCTCCTGAAATTGTTGTCGTCTTGTTCTGCCCTTGGAGAGGGGAGGGTCTTTGTTTAGGGTGGTCGGTTTTATTATGAGTGTGAGGAGAGGGAGGGGTAATGTGTGTCTGTATAATTTGCAGGGTTTCTAAGGCTGATAAGGAAGGATTTTGATCTATAACGGTAGATATATGCCTATGGTGGGAGTCTTGGGACCTGATTCTGTTTGTCTTGGGCTCATGGATCTGGGGCAGTCTGGCTCGGAGTCTAAGGTTGCTCTCCTGCGAGGGGCATGGTATGAGATTGATGCAGGCCATTATTGTGAGAGCGCAGAGAAGTGACAATCGAGTATTAGTCAATTGGATCTTTATGGTGTGCATAGTTCTGTTAGACTATGATATTTAGTATTCCGCAAGATGTGTGTGAAGCGAGATAAGGGCTAGGGCGGTAGCAGGTGGGGCAGGTGCTGAGCAACTAGGCTGATCCACTTAAGTGAAGTAATAGCAGTCAAGTGGACTAATTATGCAAGTGGGAGCAAGGGGTAGACTAGTCCCTCAAAGGTGGTAGTCTAGTATAACTCAGTAGGGTTTATGTAACTCAAAAGGAAATCAGCTGGTCCCCCAATGGCAGAGATACATTCAAATAAGGTAGGCTAGTCCCATGTTAGCGTGTTTACATTCAGGGCAAATTAGTACATTCAGAGCAGATAAGTTTGTCTCACATTAGCATAGTAGTAGTGTAAGCAGATGGGCTAGTCCCATGTTAGCATATTTACATTCAGAACAGGTAGGCTAGTATCCCAATAGTCTAACATAGATAATAATAATAATTAATAATTAGGCTTTTATATAGCGCTACAAACCCTCAGGTATCTGAGCGCTGCTTATTATTACCCACGGTGTGTGGTGCTCATTTATCGACCTCGGAAGGATGAAAGGCTGAGATTGGCCCCGCCGGGATTCGAACCTGCGTTAGCAGGCTCTGCACGGATGTCAAAGCGAGCGCTCTACTCGCTGTGCCACTTGACCGGCTAGATGCAATCAGGTCGAATAGGTAATGCCGTTCAGAAGTGCAAAGGTGTACTGACAATGGTTTGTAGGTAGCAAAGATAACGCAGCTGGCAATAGCGTGGGCACCTTAGGGGTGTTGTGCAGTATTGAGCCAATTGCTGTTCACCAAAGGTCTTACACAAGGGGTGATAGCATAATAACAGCGATATGGCACGCTTGCGAGTTCATGCTGATCAAATATACAGGTAATTGCATAAGCATTTTACTTTCAATAGTAGCAGATATCACTGGACTCCCGAGGCGTCCTACAGATGAGATAGACACAGATTGAGTACCATATACTGGCAGTTAAAGGTCAGGGTTTTTGTGCCAAATGGGGGGTGGTTATTTGGTATTATTAATCTGGAATGGGCAGTGTCGTAGTAACCACATGTAAGTGGTCGCTGGATGATTAGAACGTAGCACAATGTTAGGGGGCGCCGTAAATAGCGTAAGTTACTGCCGCGGGTCACAAGTGTTGGTTGAGTTGTTAGAGTTGCTAGAAAGAGTTTCGGCGGGGGAGAGGGAAGTGTGCGAAGATCCTGGGATGTACAAAGGGAGAGGGTAGGATGAGCAGATCAAGGGCAGTAAACTAGACCAGCAGAACGTACCTCATTTCTTTCGTCCCTCGTCCCTTTCGGCTCCAACAGGCTCGGGACAGGGATTGCCTATGTGTGTGTGTGGCTTACGCCTGCCGGTTTTGGTTGGGTGATGAAAAGGGGGCAGCAGCCAATCGGCATCGAGGTTGTGGTTCTGTAGGAAGGTTAGAATGCTGAGGGTGTTTCATTTTGCCGGACGGCCATCTTTGAATGTAGAAACCTCGTTGTTGGTGATGGTCAGTCACTGCACGCACAGGGATTGCTCTATGAGAAGGGTTATCTGCTGCACTGTCGCAGATATTAGCAATATGATACAATGCTGTACCGTGTTGTTTCGCAGCGGTGGGGGAAATAATTAGCAGAAGATGTAATTATATATGGAATTAAGCCATCAAGCTTACCTTGCAACAACCTGTTGCATTAGGCATTCCTCCAAGACGGATCAACTGCTCATACAGTCTTAGGAAGAGCTCCTGCTCCTCCACGGGGTTCGGCAACGGTGTCCAGGCTCGGGACAGGGATTGCCTTTGTGTGTGTGCCTTCATGGGGTGGGCCGGCTTACACCTGGCGGTTTTGGTTGGGTGATGAAAAGAGGGCAGCAGCCAAGTGCATTGCTTGCACTCAACAAAAGATCTGATGGCTGGCCCAGAAACATGTCCCGGAGCCAGAGGGACCCTCTATTTTTTTTTTTTTTTTTTTTTTATTTTTATACGGTTTATTCAACCTTTAAAAAAATTTTTGACAGACAGATCACGTCCAATCAACCACATATCCTTTTAAAATCCATTTCTCTCTCCGCCGTTCTGTACACAATAAAACAAGTGGCCTGGGTCTTGACGTTTGGACTGCAAGGGCTCATTCGACGCCAGGCACTTCAATTAGTTCCTTCAAATCCAATCTTGTTTTTATGACCTGGAGGAAGGTTATCAAATTGAACAGTACAGTTCGGTTGGAGGCTTCAAAAAACATTTCCCACCAGTTTTCCAGACTCCTTGAACTAATATTATGAATAATCGGTGAAAAAAGCCGTCCTCGTTCTTTCCCGAGGCTCGGGCATGACATGATCAAGTGCTTTAGAGATTCCATATCAAAATTACAGAAACGACACCTTCGATCAATATTTGCATACTTAGGCCAGGAGCCTAATCGCTCTTTTGTGTTTAGAGCGTTTAGTCTGAATCTCATGTACAAGGCTCTGGCATGTTGATTTGGCAGATGGGTTAGATAAGAATGGCGTTGATTGAAGGCTTTCGCTTCACCTGGGACTTCCTGCATTAACTTACATTTTGTTCTTTGCTCACAGGTCTTAATCCAATCTAACCGCCAAATCTTCATCTTTGCTGCATCTGGGTTTTCCACTAGCAAGGCAGGGGTGATATCGTACTCGCCTAGCAGGTCTTGACAAAGCTGATTCCACTTTGCGAGTATTGTATACTCTTTCGCACTATCTGGTCTATGCATGATTTGGAATTGGGGTGTCGGAGTCTTTAGCATCGTTTTGCGGTATAGGCTTAGCAGATTCCACATTACTCTGGCATGTATTGAAATTAAGCCAAGCTCATACCGTATACAAACAGTTGCTATTCCCCTCGGTAGATGTAGTACACGAGACCAGAAGATGTTTTCTAAAGAGTTCCATAAATCGTTAGAGCAACCGAAGGCGTTTTCTCCTCCGTAGATCAGGCTCGGGACCACTTTCTGTTGAAAAAATAGGATAGTCGGCTTCAATGAAAATTTGCCGTATTTATTGTTAATTAAGCATGCTTGATTTGCTAATTGCCGACATTTGCTTTTTGCCACTTCCGTCCAACAAGCGTCATTTCTGCTCGCACTGATAGTCATCCCCAGATATTTCACAGATTTTGCAATTTTGATACGTTCGTCGGCAATGTACCACTGCTCTTTCAACCCCTTGCCAAGGGTTCCTTGCAGGTTTCCCAATATCAAATTTTCGATTTTTAGTCTATTGATTTGCAAGCCGTTTGATGTTATATAGGTATTTATCAGGTTCATTTTTCGCTGGAGACCTATAGGCGTCTGATCTATTAAGACCAGGTCGTCAGCGTATAGCAGGTAGTTGATAGGTACTCCCTGAATTTTTGGGGGGAACATGTTTTTACCACAAAAAATCTCAGTCATATCTGATATAAACAGATTGAATATTGTTGCTGCCAGGGGGCAACCCTGCTTCACTCCCCTACATGTTTTGATTTTTGCAGACAAGGTGCCTTTCAGGTCCAACCGAACTCTGATAGACGTCTCAGAGTGTAGTTCCTGAATTGCACTCAGTAAGCTAGGTGGGCAGCCCCATTTGCTCAGTTTATCCCACATCCTCTCTCTATTGATACTATCAAATGCTTGCGAGAGGTCGATCAGAGCCAAATAGATTTTTGTTTTGGTTCTGAGAGCTTCCATCTTTAGAAGGTTTAGTAGTAATAGATTGAGGCCACAACCTACTCCTCTTACAAAGCCTGCTTGTCTCGGGTCAATGTGCTTAGATTCTTCTGCCCACTTCACCAATTTGCGTTGAAGCAAGGTTGCATAGATCTTCCCTACAACATCAAGTAATGCTATCGGACGATAGTTTTTAGGGTTGGTTCGATCTCCTTTTTTAAAGATGGGAACCACGATAGCACTTTTCCATGAATTGGGAGTAGATCCATTTTTTGCAACGCGGTTGAACAGAGTGGCACAGAAATCTGCCCATAGTTCTGGATTGCGTTTGATCGTATAATTAGTTAGTC